>NC_086177.1:90120000-90745000 GCF_023053635.1 Elgaria multicarinata webbii
AGGCAGGGCTGCATTGCATAGCCCAACCCCTGATGCCATGCAGCTCCACCCCTAGGCATTGACGCACTGAGTGCAGAGGGAAGGCCAAAACTACGCTATCCAAAACCTTTCATCTTCTTACATTGGGCCTGTTCAGACAACACACAGCCATGGTTAGGCCACTAACCCCTTTGGAGCAGATGTTTAAACTGCGGTTATGTAGCCACCATGGTTAGGAATGGTTCATATGGTTCGCATGACACGCTAAACCATAATGTTAAGCTAAAAATCCTTAACCACTGTGGTTTAGTTTGTCATCTGAACAGGGTCACTAATGGCTCATCTACACCAAGCAGATATTCCACTATGAAAGTGGTATGAAAGCAGTATATAAAAGGCAGGAGTCACACTACTGCTTTATAGTGGTACTGAAGTGCACTGACAACTGTTGGGACCCATGACACATACCCTATACTGCTTTCACATCACTTTCATAGTATTATATCCTGTTTGGTGTAGATGTGTCATGGGCCCCAACAGTTGTCAGTGCACTTCAGTACCACTATAAAGCAGTAGTGTAGATCTTGCAGTGCACTTCAATACCACTATAAAGCAGCAGTGTGGCTCCTGCCTTTTATATACCGCTTTCATAATGGAATATCCTGCTTGGTGTAGATGAGCCCTAAGTGATATCAACTCAATAGAATAATTTATTTTGTTTTTCATATTATCTGTTGCCCAGCAGTTGAACATATTGAGCATTGGTTTTAATAAGGCAGGAGATTTGCAAGCACCAAGGAATAGCAACAGAAGATCTGTAAGCATATTACTGTCTCCATTGAAATGACTGGGGCAGGCCTTATGGTCAGGAGAGGGAAACCTGCAACAAAGAAAGTATACTTTGTAAGAAATCAGAGGGGTGATGTAAACAAGCTTGGGGTAGGTATAGATTGGAATAAGTTTAAAAAGTGGATATATAGAGTAAAATAAGGCCTTAGCTAGACCTAAGGTTTATCCTGGGATCATCCTGTAAACCGCCCAGAGAGCCCTGGCTATGGGAGCGGTATATAAGTTTAATAAATAAATAAATAAATAAATAAATAAATAAATAATAACCCCGGGGTCATCCCTGCCTCCTCCCGGGATCGCCTGTGTGTCATTTACATGAACAGGGATGACCCCGGGACGATCACGGGAACCTTAGGTCTAGCTATGGCCGAAGTTTAAAAATATCATTTTACATCCCACTCTTCCTCACAAGGAGCCTAGAATAGGTGCTTCACAATGTACTAGCTCCACAGTTTTCTGGCATTTTCTCTCAAAATATTTTAAGGCTGCATTTGTATACCCACTTACTTGGGAGTAATCCCTATTGAACTCAATGGAACTTCCTTCTGAGTAGACATTTATAGGACTGCACTGTTAAGTACAAGAAAGCAAAAGGATGAGTTCTTTCTATTTTGGTTTACTCCCAGCACATTGAAAAATACATGCCTAAAATGATCACAGATCCTTCTGTTAGTATCCACAATCTCACACACACTTACAGTAATCAAAGAAGCTTTTGTCACACAATGATTGTAGCAAAGAGGTTATTAAATAAACCTACTTATATTTGTATCACAGGCCACATAGGAAGGAGTTGACTTTTTCCATAGAAGCCAAAGGACTTCAATAAAATAATATAAAATAATACACTGTCTTGGAGTTTTCATGGACTTATGACATGAAGCTGTTTTTATTTATATTTGCTGTTGCCTCGTGAGGGTAGGTGCATCATAATTCACTGTTTCACTTTTCATGAGTTATAGTCCTTGCACTCACTTATGAATGCTAAGGATAAATATAACGTCTCTCTTGCATGCACTCTCTGTCTCTGTCTCTCATGCACGGATCCACTTACAGAATCTAAACCTGTTATTATGCGGGCAAGACTCCCAATAAATAGTGTTTACAGTTTAACCCTAGACCAATGTTCTGCAAGAATCCAAGGCTAATATAACATTCTGCATGAGCAGAGGATGCCCCTGGCGTTGCACAATGGAAAAACACGCACACACCATAGACCCGTAGGAAGCTCACTCATATTAGGTCAGGTTATTTGTCCATCTAACCCAATATCTAAACCAACTGGCAGTAGCTTTCTGGTGACTTTCTGAACACCTGCCATTTTAACTGGAATGTCGAGGATTGGTCTTGGAACTTTTGGCATATAATATAGATCTGTGAAAGAACTGTGCTATATTCGGCACCCATCAATCACAGTTCTACCCTCCAAGCTTCCTTTTAGAGCAACTGGTGGTATGTCACAGTGTTTGGAAAAACGAAAGTGTGAACAGAATGTATGTCATTGTATAAGGCTATGTTCGGAATAGTTTCTTTCCCCCCACTAAAGAAAAAAAAGGTCTAGGAAAGCAAAATTGTGGTTTTATTAGTTTATTGTAAGCTGCTCTGAGAGCATTGCTGAAAGGTCACATCTTAAATAGTCTAAATAAATCAGAATAAATAAAAGATATTATAGACAGTAATGGAAGAAATTAGTAGCAAATAAAGATGGTAGATTGAGTTCTTTTTTCTTTTTGACTTGTGATTCATATTTTATGAGGAAGTATTCCAGCAAGCTTTAATCGCATGCAGATACTTGGTATAGAGATGCATCAGGTTGGTAGATAGTTGGTGTACAGAGCATTTATCTGCCTGTAGCTCCAGCCTTTTCCTTCTTGCAACTTCTCTGTACCAAATTATCCCCAGCAAGTGAAACCCTGTGGAGGGGGGCATGACTGGGGGAGAGTTTGGAGCACAGATGTGGTAGACAGGGAGAAAATTAAACACTGCCCCCCCCCCCCGGCTGCTTCTCCACTCCAACTTAGCCTCCTGAATCTGTTTGTCTCTAGCAGAAGCAGCCACTGTCAGGATTTTGTAGCAGGTATTTGCATGTAACATGTAGTTAGGCCCTGACAACCTTCAGTTACGGCCTACGTTGCACCAATCTTGCTCAGGTTAAGCAGATCTGAATTTGGTTAGATTAGTAGTTGCATGGGTGTCAGGATCAGGCCTTTTCTCCCTAGTATGGAGGAAGGGGTTTCAAGCTATCAATTGGAATCAGATTCTGAACCAGAAGAAACAGGACTAGAAATTTATCAGCCAACACAGGAAGAGGGGGAGGAGATTCATCCAGGCTCTACACTTTATCAGAGAGAATGCTAACAACTCAGAGTCCGTGGGAACTCAGCTTTCCTCAGAGGCAGAAGGGAGTAAAGAGTTGACCAATCCCAGAGTCTCCTGCAGAGAATGGGAAATTAAGGAAATGTCAGACCATTTTCAGAGTCAGAAGCTGAGCTGCTAAATGGGTTATTTGCTCTTTCTCATAGGGCCTTGCTAAACCTGCCGGCTTACGCCGGCAGGGAGGCAGGGCCGAGGCACGCTAACGTTAGCGCGCCTCCCCCAGGCTACCACACGGCGGACGCATAGGGACGTCGCGTCCCTGCGGCGTCCGCCATTTTTTTTTATTTGAAAGGGGCCGGGTGCGGCCCGAAGACGGCGGACAAGGTAAGTGTTTTGTTTATTTTTTTTTTACGGGGGGGGTGAAGGCTGGGAGGGGGGTGGCAGGGTGGGTGGCATGGGGGGAGGGCGGGTGCGATCGCGCCGCGCGCCGCCCAAGCCCGGGCAATGCCTGGCATGGGGCGGCATTGCCTGGGCAATGCCGCCCCATGCCAGGCATTGCCCGGGCGGCGCGATCGCACCCGCCCTCCCCCCGTGCCACCCACCCTGCCACCCCCCTCCCAGCCTTCGCCCCCCCGCCAATGGGCACAGCGCTCCTGTGAGCGCTGTGCCAGGTCTGCGGCTTTTCGCGGCTCCTCGCGAGTAAGCGAGGAGCCGCAAAAAGCTGCGGAAGTCCCTAGACGTTCCCCAGCTCCGGCCTGAGGCCGGAGCTGGGGAAAAGGCACGCCATAAGCGAATTCGCTTATGGCGCGTTGGAGGAGGCCTCAGCGCGGCCTTTCTCCAGATTCCCCTGTGCGTCATCTGGACGCACAGCAGGGAAGCCGGGACAGAAGGCGCGCTAAGGCCTCGTCTGGGAAGGCCCTAAGTTGCCTCCAAGGGGGCATATTGACGGTGTGTTAGGCAGGTGACCCTAATGGCTACCTCACAGTACCTCAGGAATGCTGTTACCAGCACTCCCTCAGCTTCAGAACTGGGGCCTCATTCCTAGTTTCCATAGACAAGGCTTTTGAGAGGAGATATGTCTAGATCCCGAGTGGGAAAACTTTCACTGTTCCCTGTCTTTCTACTCAAATAAGGGCCACTGGATATCTAAGAACTGAGATGGACTCACAAGCCATTAGATCATACACTACCTTTGAGCCAGTTCTTTCAGTACTGACCCTCAGGCCTTAGCTAGACCTAAGGTTTATCCCGGGATCATCCCAGGGTCGTCCCTGCCTGCTCCCGGGATATCCTGTGTGTCATTTAGATGCACAGGGATGACCCCAGGATGATCCTGGGATAAACCTTAGGTCTAGCTAAGGCCTCAGTCTCTCCTCTGCATTCCCCCCACAACTACCTGCTGACAGATGTTAGCTTATAATATTATAACTTCTAGTACATTCCTTCTAAGTCATATATTTCCTAATCTAAAAAAGGCCCAGATTTTGAAGTTTTTCATCATAAGGTACGACGGTCATAAATTACGGCGATCCATATCACTTTAGTTGTCCTTTTCTCTGCCATGTGTTGGAGATTGTTCTGTGTCTCAGCCAGATGGTGTTGTAGCTTAAGCAGGGTGTATGGGTGAGCTAGGCACACATTTGGGTTCTGGTAAGGGAAGCAAGGCAATCAAACAAGGCCAAGTTCAGGCGCCAGTAAGGCAGAGTCAAACAAAGCAGAAGTCAGGTTCCAGTAAGATAGAGTCAAGCAATGCAGGCAGCACTCTGGATAACTCTATGCTTGTATGACTAGAGATTCATATAAACAAGTTCAAATGTTGCTTCAGCAACAAAAATACCCAAGCTGAACCTTAAACAGAAGTGTCGCTCCATCTGGGTAGCTACACTGGTGAGTGATGCAGTAACCTGCTTCAGTAGGTGTTGACTCTGGCAATACAAAGAAGGCCATGGTTCTACTGGGGCATCTGGGCTGGAGTAATTGGAATCCTAGGATAGCAACTCTCTTCTTGCACTGGCGCTTCAGAAATAGTGGGGATGTCTGGAGCTGGTTGTGAGGGTAAATCCCTCTCTCACTCCAATGCTTCTACCAAATCCACTGCCTCACCCACCAAAGAGGGGGAGTCAGACCTGGGGGACATGACAGCTGCATTATCTATCCATCCTGGGTCAGCTCCAGAGTTTGTGTGTCCCTCAGCATGGTGCTGTCCTGGGTCCCCTTCTTTTGGTATGGTCCCCTTGAGAATGCTTTTTGTGATAGTGGCTGTGCCCACAATGTGCCAGAACTGGAATTGTCAGTGCATTGCAGTTAGGGGGGAAATGGTGGCCATAGATACCATGAGAGGCTCAGGGAGCAGTGGGCCCCTTCAGGTGTTAGTATCAGCCTGGGCCACAGCATTTGCCATGTAGTACCAGTGTGTGTGTGTGTGTGTGTGTGTGTGTCTGTCTGTCTATCTATCTATCTATCTATCACATCCCTATGTATTTTATAAAAAGTAAAACAAATAGGTCTCTGCTCAACTTGCTATTTAAATGAGATGTAATTGGCACAGATATTGATTTTATCAGAATATATTTTGAACACAGCATGTGCTTAGGTGGCAGTCGATATTGGGTTTGGGCTCTGCACCAATTTATTTTTGTATGTCTTATTAAATTATGCTTTGTGTAGATATGATGTTACAAGAGAGACAGTGAGACAATTTGAAAATAAATTGAAAGAAAATTGCATTAGCAATTCATAGAAAAGGGTATGAGAAAGCATAGCTCTGTTTCTACTTAAAACATAGGTAAATGAAAAATTTAATTAAATTAAAAATAAATGATAAAATGCTTTGCAGGTTTTATTTGTTTATTTCTTTATTCGATGCGAATGCCTTCAAGACAGCGTACAATCAATAACAGCAACAAACTAAGTCCCCCTAAAAAACCAACAATAATTAACATGGCTAAAAGCAGAAGAACAAGTAAAAACAATCAACAGGTAACATCATTAAAAGAATCTTGAAATATCATAAGCATGAGAGAACAGAATGAGTTTACCTGGTTGCTAAAAAAAAAGCCAAACAGATATGACACTAAACAAGTATGTCTAGAAAGAGAGTTCCTCGAATTGAGTGCCACCATCAAGGAGGCCCTCGCTCATTTCTGGTAGGGATGTGCTCCGCTTCTAATCGGACCGTAGAAGCAGGAGCGGAGCGGGGGGCTTCGCCTGCCCTTAAGGCGGAGGCGAAGAGGATTGGGGGGCCGGCGGAGCGTGGCGAAGAGGATTGAGATGAAGGCGGATCCTTCGCCTCGATCCGGAGCTCCGCCGGAAAGGTAAGTGGGGTTTACCGGGCCCTGCCGCTGTCCCCCCGCCCTCCTCTCCCTTACCTGCCTCCGTCTGCGGTCCGTCAGCGTCTTCAATTGAGCCCGTGGTTCCAGCAGGAAGTCTGGGCCGCTTGCGGCCCAGACTTCCTGGTGGAACCGCAGGCTCAATTGAAGACACTGACGGACCACGGACGGAGGCAGGTAAGGTCCCCCTCTCCCTTGGTCCCTTACCGGGCTCTGCCGCCGTCGCCGCATGGGCGGCGATGGCAGCAGGGCCCGGTAACCCCCCCTATGGGGGGGGAACGGAGCTCCGATCCGGATCCGGAGCTCCGAGCGGAGCGGAGTGGGCACAGGCGGAGTGGGGGCGGGGCAGAGCGGCCCGATCCGAAAATGGCGGATCTGAAAGTGAAGCGGAGTGGGGGGTCCGTGCACACCCCTAATTTCTGGATGAATTGTCAGAATGTCTTAAAGTACTTTATAGAGTAATCCTATCCACATATTGCACTGGGGGGCGGGGGGGGCAGAGGTGCTGCTACACTGGTGGAACAGCCACCATATCTAATGCATGCTCAGTCCAGGAGGGACTGGGAAAGAAACATACAGCCAGAAAATACAGAAATGGCACAGAAATGCCCGGCATCCGTGGAAATATTGCCACAGCACACCAGTCAGGCTATGCTGGTGACACACCATGCGAGACACAGGCATACAACCTGCACAAGCCCAGCCAGTGGTGTTTATGTCTCATTGCCCTGCCTCCAGATGCTGTTTATGCAGCGAACTAGGCAGTAGCCACAGGCATAGTCAAAAAAGCCCAGTGGCTCTGTCAAAGCTGTGACAAATGAACTTAGGAGATCACTGGCTTGATTCCTCTCACAGGCAAATCATCTTACCTCCCCTACCTCCACTGGAACAAAGACATAAAACCAGACAGCAGCAACAAACGAGGCCCTGTGATACAATCTGCAAAACAGGTATAAGGATGCTCAAGAGGTTGATGGTTCAAATCCGCACAGGAGACAAAACACCTCCCACTCCCCAGCCTCTAATGGAGGAAGGCATACAAGCAGGCAAGAGTAAGAGAACTCTGTATTTATTTCATTTCATTTCTATACCACCAATAGCTGAAGCACTCTGGGTGGTTGGCAGAAATTAAAACCGCAAGGAACAGCATAAAACAATATAATGTAAGGAAGCTTAAAACTACAATATAAAAGTACAACCAGTATAAAACCGAGCAGCAATGCAGAGCTTTAAAATACAGATTTAAAATAGGAGAGTTAAAAGACTAGAATGCTATAATGCTGGGGAAATAGAGAGGTCTTCACCTGGCACCGAAAGGTGTACAACGTGGGCACCAGGTGAACCTCTCTAGGGAGCTCATTCCACAGCCAGGGTACAACAGCAGAAAAGGCCCTCTTCCTGATAACCACCTGCCTCACTTCCTTTGGCAGGGATTTTAGAAGGACCGCTGAAGCTGATCTTAGGGTTCCAGACAGGGGTACATGGGAGGAGATGATCCTTCAGATAACCTGGCCCCAAGAGGCTTAAGACTTTGAATGTTATTACCAGCACTTTGAATCGGCTCTGACATGGACTGGGAGCAGTGCAACTGGAAAAGTACTGATGTAATGTCATCTTGTTGTACTGCAATTTGCAAAGGTGGCACAAACATGCTTAGGGAGTTGATGGTTCAAATCCACAGAGGATACCCACCCCCCGGTTGCTGGTAGCGAGGGTAGTAGTGGTAGTATAGTTTTGAAGACATGCAAAAGAATGCACACATGCTCCCAGATGCATTGTTTCAAATACGTTGAGGGGAAAACATGTGTCCCATCCCTCCCCCACCCCCCACCCCACACACATTGGCTTGGAAGGACAAGGAAAGGATGCTTCTAAGGTCTCACTAGTTGCTGAGGGAAACCAGCACTGCCCAGGGCCAGGATCCGCATCCGTATGGCATTATGGTCAAGGAATCTGTCACCCTGGAGACGGAAAGCAAGCATGCAGCAGCCAGAGGGTTCAAAGGAAGTGTCTATGGGCATCAGGAGGCTGGCCACATGAGTGGGCAGGATGGGGAACCAATGGAAGAAATAAATAATGGATTAGAACCAAACTTACCATCCATATTCAAGACCAAGTGATACTATAAGAGCCTGGGACTGTAAGCTCATCCTTGTAATGAGTGCTGATATTCTTGAAATATTGGCAGGGCATTTCTTTGAATATATGTTCTTCCTGTGGAGAGTGGGTTGGGGAGATCCATTAATAACTTTTTAACTAATCATAGTGAACCTCATGACCTGCTTTTTTGTATTTCTAATACCGTTTTTTGTTTTTGTTTATCTAAACATTTCCTTACGTATACTTCCTTATGGGTGGTTATACTGGTTCAAAATATCGGATACTAACATTACCAAATTGCTAATATATTGATTAGAGTTCATCTCATCAATACCAGTTAACCTCAAGGTTAAATATGCAACAGCAGCACTTAAGCCCAAAGAAACTTAACCCTTCTTTAATAAGACCTAAGAGTAAAGAATAAAGAAAGCATTTTTCTTCTTCCTCCTTACAAGAAGGCACATGAAATGTTCTCTGAGTTAAGTTTTACCATTCATAATGAATGCAGTCTCGCCATTCAAATGCGACCATAAGTACACAGAAGATAAGAATTTAATTAAATGTAGATTAAAACCAAACAGGAAAACACACTCGCTGATAATTTTATCCCATCCTCTGGCCATATTTTTTATACTTCCTTCTTGTTCTTCTTTGGGCTATAGCTTATCAACATGCCGATAGTACCATAACTCATTACATCTGATGGTGCAGCTGAAATGTGCAGACTTGGTGCTTGAATTTCAGAGGCACTTAAAATGCAAAGCATGTAAATGCCTATGTTAAATATATTAGTGTAGTAATGTTAGTGAAAGAAAGTGATTTCTAACAAATCCTTGCACCTCACACATTAAATGTTATCATTGCCCAGTTACAAGGGGGTTTCAGCATTTCTGCTTAATCTTTCCTTAAGAAGTATGGAGTACTTGTCTCATCATGATTTTATTTTAATTTTATTTTTTATCATTGAGGCAATCACAAAACTATATTACAACAAAGGAGATGTTTAAGTGATTGGTTTGGTCAGTAGAAGTTATAGAAGAGACAGACTGTGAAGGAGGGGTGTGTGAAACTACAGACACTTCCAAAACTACCCACTTCCAATATTGTCCTGGGATTTGAGTTTCCTGAATTACATGGTCTTCATTTGGTTCCATTTGGTTCCATTTTAATTACTGGTTTTGTGTGCACTGTTGTGCATGTACAGTTTGCTGCTGTTTCTAAGTCCACACAGTACAATCCTATGCATATCTATCCAAAAGACCCATTGGGACTTACTTCCAGGTAAGTGAGTATAAGATTGTAGCTTTAGTTCATTCATTTTTCTTCTTCTACTTTACATTATTGATGCATATACATACAACTTGGTTTTAAAAAAGAAAGGGGAAAAAAGCAATCTTCATGTGATTGTATCTATGGTTGTTTTGAGATTAATTTTAAGCGGTGTTTTAGGAATGTACAACAGCACATATGCACATCAGTGAAATAGCACAGGGGTTAAAATTGTGATGGTGTCATATGTATGATTTCATCAAAACTGCTTTTTATCAATGAGCACATCTACACCAGAAACATGGCAGGGAACAATCACGGCGGTAGGTGGGAGAAAAGTACACTTGACTGTGGCCCAGAGATGCAGGGTGACCCAGCCAAGTTGCAACCTCATTACCATAAGAGAGAGAAAATAATGCTAAATTGTAGATCATACTTGAGGATTTTTATGGAAACTTATTTCCCTATATCTATGAAGCCATTATCCAGCTCGTATGAGATTTGCTGGAGTCAATCAGAAGCAGTGACACGATAACCAACTGTGGTTTAAATATTTGACGGTTGGTTATTTAACCCACTGTGGGTTAATGAGTTGTGTGGTGGGAGTTTTTTTAACCAACTGTTGGTTATTTGGCCAAAATAACCAACGCTGTGCAGAGTTGGTATTTGAACCACTATTGGTTATCGCAGCGGTTCTCAACCTGTGGGTCGGGACCCCTTTGGGGGTCGAACGACCCTTTCACAGGGGTCGCCTAAGACCATTGGAAAACACATATTTCCGATGGTCTTAGGAAACTGTATTGACTGAACTATGTCATGTATCATCTTTTGTATTATTAAAGCTATTGTTATGTATTATTTTCATTAGCAAACCATCCCATGACAATGAATCGTGTAGAGAAGAACGAAAATAATTTTATGGTTGAGGGTCACCACAACATGAGGAACTGTATTAAAGGGTCGCGGCATTAGGAAGGTTGAGAACCACTGGGTTATCGTGTCATGTGGAGGGCACCATTGGTTATTTCATCAGCCACAGAGAGAGAGATTTTGTCAATCCAGGGTGAGTTTGGAAAAGAAATTTACTTCAGGAAGAAAAATCATGATTTTGCAATGCAAAAAAGCAAGCAAAAAGAATTGATACCATGTTAAACAAAAATAGCAAACAAAGGGGAGATTTTGGGAGCATGCTAGTGTGGGCCATAGTGTAATTTCAGACACTGTGATACTGTGCTGCAATTCAAGCAGATGTACATCACAAGAACACAGAAAGCTGCTTTATACACCATAGGTCCATGAAGCTCGGTATTGTCTACACTGACCAGAAGTGGCTCTCCAGGATTTTAGACAGATGTCTTTCTCAGCCCTATGTGCCAAGAACTGAGCTTGGGACATTTTGCACTGAAGGCATGTACTTTTCCACTGGGCCACAGCCCTGCTCTCCTGAGCACTTCTTGTTGCCGAACCATCAATTTTTAGTTTAAATGATACGTCTGCAATGCCATAAATAGCTACCTGAAATTAGTCATCGATTAGTTCCACAATGGGACTGCTCTGAAGAAAACAGGTTTGTGCAGAACAAATCTTGATGAATTCAATATGATTTTCAGACAATAAACACATGCACTGCCTATCTTTAAAATGAGAAAGACATTGCTAGATATGTATCCTGAGTGTCAGTACTAAGGTGTGGACAGCCACATTTATTCTAAGATAAAGTGTGGTCTGGCAGGATTGGGATAGAACACTGTGGCAGATCCAGAGGAGGCTGGAAGCAAAGGCAATCACAGGCCTGTGTCTCAGCCAAGAAATCCATCTGAGAGGAGAGGGGTAGAAGAGACACATTGTCAGGCAAGCAGATAGGAAGCTGAGAGACTGGAAAGGGAAGAGAGAGAGAGATAGAAGAACAGGTGGGCTGACAGCAACAACTGGAACAAAACTAGAAAGCTGGAATTAGTTCTGAGTCAAAAGAAAAAAAGACTGATCCCTGGCCTGGAAAATAATAATAATAATAATAATAATAATAATAATAATAATAATAATGATGTCTTACCTGCCTCTCCATTTGGGTCGAGGCAGGGAACAACAATAGGCATAAAATACATAAAACTGAATTAAAAACATAGTATACATTATTAAAACATCCTAAAAACATCCCAAAATTCTGCTGGAATAGATCAGTCTTTATAGCTCTCTTAAATGCTAAAAGACGATTAAGTTGACGAGTTTCCTCCGACAGGCCATTCCACAGTCTGGGAGCAGCAGACTTATAAGCCAATCACATCTGGAGGCTGCTAGGGTTGGTGTGGAACCATCCTATGAGGTCAGAAAACAACAACGCCCCTTCTTCATCCTTAAGTGGCTGCATCCTTCAATGTTTCATCATAAGGAATGTACAAACCAGACAGCTTCTGGCTTGCATCTCATTGGTCCTGACATAGAGATTCCATTTTTCATTGCTTATGTCATCACTTAGTGAATCATTACATATTTGGGTAGGTTTGCAATACATTTTGTGTAGTATAACTTGGTTTTAATGCAGACAGCTAAATACATCTTTACTGACTTTCTCATGAATATGTTCAATTTTGTCCATGCTTTGCATTTTATGGGGCTATATCAAACCGTTCAGATCTGTGGAGATCTCCGTCCTTGATGGAACATAGTTTGGACCAAGCTTGGCAATTTTGAGATCAAAGTAGTAGCTTTAGCATTTGTCTTCTTAATTAATTATTATGCTGCGATTCAGAATGCCAATGTATTATTTAATATGCAATCTTGATTTATTAGGCACCATTAAAGCACAAGAGAAATCATTTATATGTTCATGCTGTCTTATATTTATAACTAAAGCATGTAAGAAGTGGAACATCCTTTTTGTGCTGTAGAAAAAGATAGATATTAGATTTCCTTGTTTAAAAACACTTATTTTAGCACACAGTGTAAGTAAGGAAATCTCTACTGGTTCCATGAGACAAAACTGGCTGAAACTCTAGTATTCTAGATGAATTTGTTGTGGTTGGGCTGAATGTGAGTTAAGCAATATCACCCTCAGGAATGTACTTTACCGTCCTTCCTTGCCCCTTAAGAAGCTGTATACCAGTCATTCAGCTTAAGCAAAATGAGGACTGTTAGAAGAGGCAATTTAAGTCCAGCCCTGGTTTATATGTTACCAGGAACAGTGTGTGGTTGCTTTACACTGCTCTGGGCACCAATAATATCTTCTGCCCATGGGAAAAGGGCTTATTGCATGAAGGTATGTACACCTGAAAAGGTATATACAAATGACCCCACTGGTGGAAAAATATATACTTGAATTGTTGTGAGAGGAACCATAAAAGTTAATGGTCATCTTGCTTAATGCCCTTTGATCATACTCAATAAGTGTGTATTACATATTAAGCTACTTATTCTTTAAGGCAGGAGTGTGCAACCTGTGGGCCTCCAGATGTTTTGGCCTACAAATTCCATCAGACCTAGCCAGCATAGCCAATGGTGAGGGATGCTAAGAGTTGTAGGCCATAACATCTACAGACCCTCAGAGAGCTTTGGCTTTTGGGCGGTATAAAATGAAACAAATAAATAAATGCAGTTGCCCACCCCAACATTAAGCTACTTCTTTTAATTGTGTAATCACAATGGCAACTATGGCAACCAGGACAATTCTATTCAGCTGTGATGCTGGTCAGCTTTAACGCCATGCTAATTGATGCTGCTGGATTGAATTAGCCTTCCTCTATTTAACGCTCTCCATTGACATCTCTTTCTGTAGTGTCCAATAAGTGCTCAGACAAGTGTGGGGGGGTCAGCTATAGACTTTTCTTCTGTCCCTTGTGCAAAGCTGTCAGGCACAACCCAAAGAGGTGGAAATTAAACCAGTTGAATGGAGAAGGGCTTATTTCATCTAGGAAAATGGAGAGGGCATAAGCTGCCCTTAAACTTTCAAAACTTTGAGATTGTGTCTCATTGGCCCAAAGATGTGTTTAAGATATGACACAACAACTAATGAATTTGCATAGTGTCACAATTTGTTGAATTGCACTGATGAAAGAAACTAAGGTAGGCTCTGTTGCATTGGTGTAATAAACTAAAATGGGATGTTGCAATGGCAACTAAGCCTGTTTATTGTGTATTGATTTTAGTACATCCTATTTTGCCATTGGAACAGTCTATTTTTGTTTATTTCACCACTGTAGATCAACAGCTCATGACATTGTACCAATTCACTGGCTATAGCAGTCCATCCTAAATAGGTAGTTGGTCCTGTTGATCATATGGTGAGGCTTTTTAGAAATTTAAGAACATCTTAGAGTGGGCTTTTTGCAGGGCAGAGGGCTGTTTTTCACATTGCTTGAGAATGACATGGTTGTATTTTTTACTGTTGTAAAAGCTCCATCATGAATGTTTAAAGATGTGTGTGTGTGTGTGTGTGTGTGTTTAGGAATGTCAATACATTTCTACAAATTTGTTTGGACTTTGGGGTTCATCAGATGAGCATTTTATCGCACATTTGATACTGCCCACTCACAGTTTTTCACGCGTCCTTTAGATGCTGCCATCCACCTCCTGTACGCCTCCCACTCTTTCTTGACTTTTTTCTGTCACAAAGTAAACCCCTTTTAATCTGACTTTTTTTAGGACATGGAATGTGCTGCCATTTCCTGCTGTGTGCAGGAAAAGCGGTGCGATTAAAAATGGCCCCTGAATAGGCCACGTGGTTTTTGTTTACTTCCTCTTTCTTCTCCAGGAAGAAAGAGAAGTAAGGTGGGACAGAAGTGGGGCAGAGAAGTGATGGTAGGGAACCACGATTTCCCCCATCTGATGTCTCTCTTTGATTTACAAGCATTCCTAAGATAGACTTGAAGATCTGAAAAATTGTCACACACAATGGAGGCTCTGGAGGAGGGTGGATGGCTGCCAGGCGTGCATTGGGCTATGTGGGCACTCAATCTGTGAGCATGTTACACGCGCCCACCACTTCCCTGCTTACAACAATATTGCAATATTTCAAATAACTCCTCTCCTGGGCTAATGAATATGGGCTGAAACTTTCCAACATTTTCAGTGGAAAGGCCCTGCACGGAATAAGATGATAGTTGTTGAGCATCTTACATCTTAAGCCTATAAGCACCTCCCACCACTAGTCACCTGTTCATCACATTCTCCTGTGTGAGTTGGGAGATGACTCTACATATTCCAATTCATTGTCTGATCAGGAGATTGTGGTGCTAATCACCATTTTTTCGGCCTGCACTTAATTCCTCTCCCAAGCTTCAGGCAGGAAATTAGTAATCAGCATCTGCTCTTGTCTTCTTCCTTGTTGAAAGGTAGTAACACTAACACACTCATCCTAGAGACACAAGCATCAAATTAGGCTTCCATCTTATTATCTTGTGTTGACTGGATGTGAGAGCCCAATGATATGGCAATGGTAGTTGCCATTTTGTGCAAGGGTGATGTGGCAGAGGAAGTTGCAAATGTACTGGAAGAAGGGACGGCATTGGTGGCCCATTCTATGATTGACTACTTCCCATTGTATTGAGAGAGGTCAAGACAAGATGCGTTCCTTTATTCTGAACTGAGCAGGTTCCAGGTTCTCTGAGTTTGGATAAGCTTACAAAGGTTTAGGTCAGCCTTCTGAATTGTGGAGGTGCTATCTTGGAGAGTGAAGACCACCCAACTTACACCAAAATAATGGTGCTGGGACATTTGTCCAGGGCCTAATCTACACCAAGTAGGATATTGCACTATGAAAGCAGTGTATAAAAGGCAGGGGCCACACCAAGCAGGATATAGCAGTATGAAAGAGTCATATGGTATGTGTCAATGGGCCCCAGCAGTTGTCAGTGCACTTCAATACCGCTATAAAGCAGTTGTGTGGCTCCTGCCTTTTATATACCATTTTCATACAGCTTTCGGTAAAGCAGCAGTTTCTGCAGCTGAAACTCTCCCCACGGCCTGAGTTCGATCCCAGCAGAAGCTGGTTTCAGGCAGCCAGCTTGGGTCGACTCAGCCTTCCATCCTCCCGAGGTCGGTAAAATGAGTACCCAGCTAGCTGGGGGAAAGGTAATAACGGCTGGGGAAGGCAACGGCAAACCACCCCGCTATAAAGCCTGCCAAGAAAATGTCAGCGAAAGCTGGCGTCCCTCCAAGAGTCAGCAATGACTCAGTGCTTGCACGAGAGGTTCCTTTCCTCCTTTTTCCCTTTCATAGTGCAATATCTTGCTTGGTGTAGATTAGGCCCAGGTGATTCTGTTAATGAGAACCTTGCCCTTCTGTAAGGTGAAACAAGGGCCAAAATACAAAACAAGAGTATAGCAAATCAAAAGCCTGGGCAAAATCAAGGAGCATTTTCTGAAGTAATAAGGGAAACTGCTGTCAAACCTCTGATCGTCTTTGCTGGGATGAAATGAGGGATAAAATATAGACTCAAGATATAATTGTCAAGACAAACATTATATCCGAAGAACTGGATGGTTACAATGACTCATTTGTGCATTCCTGCTTTAATATTTTCTGCATGCTTAGTTTGATGATAAAATTTGACACACTGTCTTTAATGGACCGACAAAGTTCACATTGCATCATTAGTAAGATCAAATTCTCTAGATTTTTGGGAACAAGTATTGGGAAAGTTATTCTCAGAAGATTTCATGCAGTTGCCTGCAAGTTCAAAGAAGTGTGCCACACAATGAAATTCTCTCATCTTGTAAATCAAGAGTGGAAGGTATAGGATATACATACAGTTGTATTTTTCAGCTTATACATATTCAGGGTAATGTGCAACATGATAAACATTTTAGCAGATTAGAAGTGTATCACCTGTTTGCACTCTTACATTGGCATCCGATAGCATGAGACATTGTAGGTCATGTACCAAGCCACTGACCCATCAGGAATAGAAGGCATGCTTAGCTACTCAAACACTTATCCTATAATGTCTGCAAAGATATTAGACTGGATCCAGGTTTTCCCCCTCCAGCAGGAGCACTTCCTGAGATTCATTCAGGGCACTCCAGCCAGCAGGAGGAGCGATTTTTGCCGATTCCCCCCCTCCTTCTTCAACTTCCATTGCCACCTCTCATGTTGTTCTGGAGTATCTTCCAACCTTCCAGGGCTGATTTACGGGGGTGGGGGTTAGGGGACTGCAGTGGAGAGAGCAGAATCAGCTAGTGGAGATGCTTTGCTGGGTTAGAAACCTTCTGCAGATGGGAGGCAGTTTCTGGATCCAAGCCACTACATGCAAAATTGTAAAATACAAAAGTCATGTACATGAAATCAAATAACATGTATTACTTCACTGTAAGTGCATTGCTGTACCACACCTATTTAATGCTAAAGTCAATATAGAATAATAAGTGGATATTTTTGTTATGTACGCTCATAAAGTTAAGTAAACGGAAAGGGCATTATAATGAGAAGCATGCATTTAAACATCCAGCGCCAGAGAGAGAGAGAGAGAGAGAGAGAGAGAGAGAGACCTCACAATGCCCCACTATTGCTTTGTTATGGGCATGACAAAAGTCAATCCAAGGACTCATGAGACAATGAAACATAACGAGGGGACATTTATTGTTACCACAGCATAATAATTATCAGCTCTGGTGTGTAATACAAGGGTTTCATTATAAAGCAATATTTGTCAGTTCAAAGATATGATGGCTAGTAATGTTTCCTTTTCTGTGTACATGAATATACAATATTTCCTTCAGACTCGCAATAACAAATATAGGTAATACCAAGATATCTAGTAGTGTGTATTTTGAGATATGGCTTCCATCCTTTTCTTTCCCTTTCTTGCTTCACCCATAGCAGCATTTAGATTCTGTGCACCTTGGGGCAGAGACTTCACTGATTTCAATAGAACATACTTCCACATAGTATGGATGTGCTTCCAGTTAATAGATCAGCAGTGCTATTCTGTGAATATTTACTCAGAAACAAGTCTCAGTGGGGCATTATTCCCTAGTAAATGTGTTTATAATTAGCTTTTGTTTCCGATGTTGGGTGTACACTTATTTATATATTACTCATTAGCAAAGGGTAGGTGCCATTGAAATGCTACGTATTATGTTCTGTATATGTCCAGGATTTTATTTCTTGCTTTTGCTATTGTTCATTGTCTGGTAAAAATTCAACTCCCACAAAAAAAGGCAAAGAACACCTAACAAGTTTGCAGACGTTGCTAATTTTACTGATATTTGGTGGGATATGCAAGAAAACTAGATTATTCTGACCTTATTGCTATACTCCACCACTGAACATTTACCTGTTTAAAGAAAAAATATTGGCAAAACATAATAAAAAACAATGCAAGCACAAAGCATTTGTTTATTAAAAAAATTGTAGAATATATTATGGTTAAGAAACTTTATCCCATATGATGTAACAACCTGCAGTACCTGCAACTTTAAATTCAGAGGGTTATATTCAGTGGTGTCATTCCACCAGTGGAATGGAGAATGCTGGCAGAAGGAATTACACCTCCCACCTGCAGCCCCCTGCCGTCCCCAAAATTTGCTCCGGAAGGTTTGGGGGACCTCCAGAGCAGATTTGTGGGGCGGGATGGGGAGGAGAGGAGGAGAAGCCTCAAGTGCAAGTCACATTGCATGAACAAATGTTTGCTTGTGTGGTGTTGGTTCACATTCAGACATTAGATCTGTACTTCAGGCTAGAAATAATGTACATCTATTTACATTTAAAGCTTCTTCTTCGACTGTAGCTGGCAGTTGTACTAAGTGATTTCTGCCTCACATAAAATATTTACGCTACCTCTTGTATAAAGGTGCTTTCTTTCACATTGATTATTATAATGACTAAATCATCCGTTCAACATGAATAATTTTAACGGTAAAGATTTAATTAGATTGGATTGCTTATTGCAAAATAAACCAAAAGAAGGAACCTTTAGTGGGTGAAAGAACAAAAAGTAGAAAATACTCATGGTTAATATCAAATTTTTCTACTTTTGATAACTTGATTGTATTACTAGCTGTGCAGTCATGTGGCATCCTAAGGTCATCTGTTTATTTGCCATCCATACTCCTAAACTCTTCTCTCCCTCTGCTGCTCTGTCATGTCTTGTATGTACCTTTCTCTTTTCATGAATACCAGCTTATGATATTGAAAGGATTTTAAAAATGAAGGAAGTTCTAGTACCAGTGCAAACTATACGTACGTGCCTGACAGATTCCTCATTGGCAGTATCTGCTTCAGAGCATTATGAAGAAATAACATTACCAGTCATTAAATAATAATATTTTAATAAAGAGTAATATTTTAAATTATTTTCTTTCTACCATAGTGTCTGAAACCTGAGGTCAGACTGTGGCTGGCACATATTGCAGAATGAAACAATAACTTATTCTTCTTCGGGGGGAAAAGCTTCAACAGCGAAAATGGCAGGTGTAACCACTGATGCTTTAAGCACACATTCTGACCTAAAGACTTGCAATCTGCTGCAGTTCATACTACACATGCTGCACAGACAGTACAGGAAAAGCCAACAAATGTGTTGTAAGCGAACTTTAACCATTTCCGTCCTCCCATGATTTTATTCAGCCATTCATTCTCTTGAACTGGCATGAATTCTTACAAACTAGAAATTCAACATTTCTTGGTACATGGTGGAAAGCGGAGAAACCCAAACCCTATTTCTTTCTCTGAGCTTCATCACACCAGTGTTATACTGTGCAATCACTGTGAATTGCGTGCAAAGGACTCTGATGTTTTCCAGCTTATAATCTGCTTTTACTGTGAAGCACTCCCATGCATCCTGCTTTAATTGTGCTTCTTAGCCAAAAGAAGCGTCTTTTTTGTACCCCTTTAAGAGTGAATCTTTTGTTGTTCTCCGAGCGGCCACTGGGAGCGCAAGAGAATGATTTGATATTTTTAAACTGCAAATTAAACAAATGCTTACATCTGCGTAAGTTTTAAAGATGAAGATGTCAAAATCGGCACAGTAATAGATATTAAGGATTGGGTCATCTGTTGATTTTTTAATGATTTTTTTTTTACATTCCCACCCTTAAACCCTTTTCCTGGTATGCAAAGGATCATAGGAGCGCCGCCGCCCGGGGTGTGATTTAGGTAACAACTACAGCTTTACGCTATGGGGATAATTCGAGGGAAACGGGTATGTGGGATGAAGCTCTCTGTGTCTAGTTTGTTACAATTAAACTGTGATATGAATTTCTAAGTCATGCCTTCTATTTTCATCTGTTACAATATTTGGACTTCTAACACCCATTACCGAGAGAAATGTCAAATGTGAAGTCCTTTCGTTACTTCCCCCGCCTTCTTTTTGCAGCAAGAACCTTGCTGGATTATGCTTGGGAAAATTATACCCTAGTGATTATTTCTACTGACTTACCATGTTTCTTCAAAGGAAGCAATCGCAAATAAACAGAACGATAACATAGCATACATTGGATTAATTCCAACTCCCTTGGTTTATGAGTTCTTACATATTTGCTTTCTTATACTTTCCTTTCAAATCATTGATTCCATTTGATTCTCCTCAAATTTTGTCTAATGTTAGGTAAATATCAGTCATATTTCTTGTATCCCAAATGAGATTTTTTTTTTAAAAAAATCTGTAACTATTATTTGTTATATACCCATTCCTTATCCAAAAGAAACTGCTTATTTGACAGCCTCCTGAACTTAAAAAAATCCTTTAAGCGGGGTGCTGTTGAAGCATCCTTTAAAAGAGACATACTGTTTGCAGCTTTTCTTACCCACCCCCTCCCTCAAAACAACAACCGATGGCACTTCTAGGGTTTATGAAATGGCAGTAGTTTCTAAATGTGTGATTCTTCTGTGTTCAGCAGTCAAGAACAGTTGTACATCTGCTCAACACAGACTTTAGGAGACTATGAACTTTAATTGAGGAAAAATAATGAGGGTTCAGGGACCACTGATACAGAGTTGGTTGGTAAGGCAGGTGCCCTGCTGTCAGATCAATGGATTATTTACTTCTTTGTCATAAACAAGAAACAGTTGGTTGAGCAGAGAGGCTACATTTATATTCCAAAGACGGGCTGCTTCCCCCCCCCCCATGTAAATAGGCAGAACTTTAAGTTCTTCTTAAAATATGTTTTTCAAACTTATCCATTGCATTTTTATCTTGGAGCTCATTTATAATTACTGTCGATGGATTTGTATAAATGTCTTGAATATGTGCTTGCCTACATAGTCACAGATTTTTGACTGTAATGCAAAAGTATACCATGCTGTTTCACATAGAAGTTAACTCTATTTTTTAAACACACAGTACGCTCACAGTATAAATAATAACACAGTCAAAAAAATCTATTTCTCAATTATGTTTTTTCCATAAGAGGAAATTAGATGTAAGAGGAGGGGGGAAGTAAGGAGGGAGGAGGAGAGAGAATGAGAGAGAGAGAGAGAGAGAGAGAGAGAGAGAGAGCAAATCTTTTTGCAGTCTGAGCACTATAATGATAATGTTGTTTTGAGGATGGAGTTTATACAAATTTTACACACCACTGAAGTGGAATTTTTCTGACACTTTAATCAGAAAGAAGATGCAGATATGCTTTTCCATGTGAGTTAAACAAGCAACTTGGGGTTTCAATAAGCATCCTTAATCTTGTGAGAGGGGTGTGTGTGTGTGAGTGGTAAGGGGTTCTGGTGGCTATCTTGTGTATAACTGGTGTGAGCCTAAAAAGGTCAAAGTCAGCTAGAGAAGGCATATTCTCGTCTAATATGTATTCATTAGCAAAGCAAACAAAGAGCACTTGTGCAAGTCAATCCTGAATAAGCTTTGAAATCCATGCTTAACAAGTCACATTACTCTGCTATAAATGTATTTCATTCAGGAATACATGGATGCCTAAATCCATGTAGGTCAGATGTCGCAGTATTAAATTGCTCATAATGGGATGTAGGCCAAGAAAAATCTGACTTTTCTTTCCAGGGAGGTTAATATGCTCTGAAAATGACCACTCAGAAGCATTTAATCTCAAGTTTTGCTTCGTTCTTTATGTAGCCAAATAAATAAGCCTGAAAAAATAGGCAACAATACATTTATTTTTCTTGCTTTCACACTTGTTTCTTTCAAACTTTTAAAATAAATATTGGGCTCCATCCAATGCTGGCCAAGACATCCACTAGCTGAATGCAGAAGGGGCAATTTTTAGCAACTTCCCCTTCCTCTGCACATCCTACATGTGCTCTAGCGATTCCCCCGGTCCCCCAGAGAAGATTTAGGGAGGAGCCTGCAGGGAAAAGAGGAACCCCTGTTGTGCTGGCAGACATCTTCCATCAGTGGAGTGGCCAGCACTGGATACTAACCATTATACTTTTTTTAAAAAAGAGCTATAAACAAAAGGGTCATTTTGGGGTGATGCTTGCCTTTAAAGGCACATACAGCCTACATGTTATTGGGAATTGCTCCTTGGTTATCTCCTTCCTGCTCCTTCAGAATCTTCAAGGGATGTGCTGCTGAGTGCCCTGCCTTTTACAGAGGTGACATTTGTGAGGGTATGGAGCCATTATCTTCTCTGGTGCCCCATGTTATTGAATATGCACACTGTGGAAGCATCAAGTCCTCCCTGCCCTTCCAGAAGGTGTTTGATGTTGGCTAAAGGAGACTGGATTTGATCTTTTAGAAAGCCCTTATGGCTTTGTAGATGTGTAGACCTGAGGTAGGTCGTAGGAATCCAGTTCATGCTGAGTCAGAGCATTGGGCCATCTAGCTTTATGCTGAGTCATGCCATTGGACTCTGTCACTCAGTGCTGTCTACTTGACACTGTCTGGGAATGGCTCTCCTGAGATTCAGGCAGGGAACTTTCCTAGCCTTACTTTAACAGGATGGTTTTTAAAACTTCCTTTACTCTTGTGATTATTATGTTCCGTTTACATTCTTTTGTTTTATATTGTTTTTAGTAGAATATATCCTTTTTTAAATAAATCAGAGGATAATATAGGACTAACTTATGGTGCTCTAGTAAGAATTATTGATGTAATGCAATGGGATATAATTTGAACATGTTGTTGTTGCTGCTGCTGCTGCTGTTTTCATTGTTTTCATCACCACCATCATTTGACAACTGTATGTAAATTAGTTCCTCTGGGAATCCTTAATTGTAAACATTGTGCATTACAGGTCAGCCTTAAATAGTGGCCATAAGTAGCCATAACAAAAATCTTTTGCTATGACAGAAATGCATTTTCTGAGTTCCCAAATCATGCTGTTTAAAATTGAAGCTAATATTAAGTAGAAGACGTTTTTCTTTTATGAAAAGCATGACATCAGTTCTGAATACTAACTTTAAATAAAAAAGTGTGAAGTGAAATACATTTACTGGCTACAATCCAATACAGAATTAAGGATGCTTAAGCCCATTGAAATCAGTGGGTTTAAGTAAAACAACTCCAAATTGACTGTAGTCAAAGGGTTGGATCCAGGCTTAGTCATGCTTAAAGTAGATCCATTAAAATCAATCAGATTTTAATCATGACTAATTTAAGTAACATTGATTTCAGTGGGACTACTTGAAGTATAACCAGGTCTGCATCTAACTCAAAATCTTTTCACCAGAGAATTGGCAATAGTTCAATTCACATTAATTCGGTTAACCGATTTTAGTTCTTGTCCATGTAATTGTTTGTAATACATGCAATTCGTCTTACGTCAAGTGGTTCAAGTTCACTTTTGCAATTTGCTTGAAGACAAGCAATTCACCTTAACTCATATAATTTGCTTTAATTTGTTTACTTTATCTTTGAAGAAAAAAATAGATGAGAATCTAATATAAGTCAACTGAGGCCTTAGATAAACCTAAGCTTTATCCCGGGATCATCCCTGCCTGCTCCTGGGATCCCCTGTGTGTCACTTACATGAACAGGGATGACCCCGGGACGATTCCAGGATAAACCTTAGGTCTAGCTAAGGCCTGAGTAAGTCCTAAGCCATTTCTCTTCATCACTCATCAAAACAGAGCGATCACCTTACACAAGTAAGCACCTTACACAGGTGATCAATTCCCACCCAATTGTATATAAATGTATAATACTAGAACACAATTTATTCCATAACTTCTTAAGAAGCTTGTAATTTATTTCATTTCACAAATGAAAATTTCAAATGTAAACATATCACCATTGCATCCATTAATTTGTGTGATATTAACACTAGAACATCCATTAATGTGTGTGATATTAACACTAGATAGAAGCTTGCTTCTACATTATCTCATAAGGTAAAAGACTAATCCATTTTCCTTGAGTGTAGAATGTGTTCTACTAGTTTCTCCTTGCATATCTTTGAGGATGAAATTTTAGGCTGAAATTCCAAACATACTTACTAGAGAGTAAATACCGCCAGTGGTGTAGTGGAACCAGGACTCACTGAAATGCAGCACTGGCACTATTTTTTTATTAGCAGGGATGCTGTCATCTGACACCCCCACCCCCCAAGAAGTCTTTGTCCCATCTGAGCTTAGCTGAAATTCTCAGAGTAGCTGTGGGTGGGGAAGGATGCATTTTCCCAATTAAAATATATTGTTCCCTATTGTAATGCAAAGTATTTTGGGCTGGCTTGGTCGTGAAAAGGCAATTAATGAGCCATTAACTTTGAAAAGGAGATGATCCTGGTGGAGATAAAACTGCCAGAACTGGTTTGTTGATATGGATCATATGGAGTTTCCTTGGGGCCATGGCTATGGGGACTAGCATGATACAATAAGTGCCTACACTTCAAAATGTGTCATACACTGAATCCTACTGAACTTAGTAGCCATTGAGATCTGCCTGGCAGCAATAATATTATCTTCTTCTATTGCAATCTATCAATTATGAGGCTTTTTCTCAGTCTCTAGCCTCCACTCTTCCTTCTGTCTTTTCTGCTGTCTCCTTGGACTCAGCTGTCTCCTTCTTTAATTCCTCCTTATCTTCAACTCTTGATAATCTTGCTCCATCTACAACTCGGATAGTTCGTCCTTCTCAACCCCAACCGTGGCTCACCTCTTTCATCCGCTACCTTCGTTCTTGTTCCCAGGCAGCTGAACGCCTTTGGCGTAGGACCAGGTACTGGGCGGACTTTGTCCATTACAAATTTGTTCTCTCCTCTTTCTCTTCTGCCATTTCATTGGCCAAACAGCAGTATTACTCAATGTTGATCCAGTCAAATGCTATGCATCCTCAGCGGCTCTTTGCGTCCTTCAATTCTCTTCTGAAGCCTAATCCACCATCTCTCCCCGCCTCTCTGTCTGCTAATAACTTTGCCTCTTTTTTCAATGCTAAAATCCAAACTATTTGCTCTGATCTGGCCAGCTCTGCTCCTCTTCCAGTTCCTGTTCCTCATCTGTCAGTTCCTCCTGCAAATTTCTCTGCATTTCCTTCGGTCTCAGCTGATGAACTGTCTACAATACTGCGCTCTTCGAAGCCTTCCACTTGTTCTCGTGATCCGATTCCTTCTCGGGTCTTTATTAATCTTATCCCTGCTATCCTCCCTTCCTTGCTTCATATTATTAATCTTTCTCTGTCCTCTGGTTCATTTCCTTCTGCTTTTAAACATGCTACAGTCTCTCCTATTCTCAAGAAACCTACTCTTGATGTGCTATCTCTGTCTAACTACCGACCTGTCTCTTTGTTGCCTTTTGTTTCAAAGATCCTGGAGCGTGTGGTCTGCTCTCGTTGCCGTGATTTTCTTTCTAGTAACTCTGCTCTGGATCCTTTTCAATCTGGATTCCGTCCTTTGCATTCCACTGAAACAGCCCTTACTAAGATTACCAATGATCTTCTTATTGCCAAGTCTGAAGGCCTTTATTCCGTTCTTATTCTCCTTGATCTAACTGCAGCCTTTGACACGGTTGATCACGATCTTCTTTTGGATTCCCTTCATGACCTCAGATTTTGTGGCTCTGTCTATAACTGGTTTGCCTCCTATCTAGCGGGTCGCTCTTTCAACGTGTTGGCTAATGGCAGCTCGTCTTCTTCTTTTCCCCTTTCAGTAGGGGTTCCGCAAGGCTTGGTGCTTGGCCTGTTGTTGTTTTCTTTATACCTGTTGCCCTTGGGTAATCTTATTCAATCTCATGGCCTCCAATATCACCTGTATGCCGATGATACACAATTATATCTTTCATCTCCGGATCTTTCTACTGATGTTCACGATCGTATCTCGGCATGTCTTTCAGATATCTCAGCTTGGTTGCTTCACCGTCGTTTGAAACTCAATATGGCAAAGACTGAATTGCTTGTTTTTCCTCCTAAACCTTCTCCTCATCTCTCATTCTCTCTTACTGTCAATAATGTTACGCTTACTACGGTCAAGGAAGCTCGTAGTCTTGGGTTTATATTTGATTCCTCGCTCTCCTTTATTCCTCATATTGAGACAGTAGCTAAATCCTGTCGTTTTTTCCTGTATAATTTTGCCAGGATTTGATCATTTTTGTCTGTCTCTTCTGCCAAGACTCTTGTTCATGCATTGGTTATTTCTCAGTTGGACTACTGCAACCTTCTTCTCACTGGCCTTCCTTCTTCTCACATCACTTCGTTGGTTTCTGTTCACCACTCTGCTGCTAAGATCATTTTCTTGGCTCGCTGCTCTGACCATGTTACTCCACTTCTGAAATCTCTTCATTGGCTTCCAATTCACTTCAGAATCCAATATAAACTTCTCCTGTTGACCTACAAAGCTTTTCACTGTCTAGCTCCTTCCTATCTTTCCTCTCTCATCTCACACTATTGCCCCGCTCGTGCTCTTCGCTCCTTTGATGCCATGTTTCTCGCCTGCCCAAGGGTCTCTACTTCCCTTGCTCGGCTTCGTCCATTTTCTTCTGCTGCCCCTTATGCCTGGAACGCACTTCCAGAACATTTGAGAACTACAAGTTCAATCACAGCTTTTAAAGCTCAGCTAAAAACTTTTCTTTTTCCTAAAGCTTTTAAAACTTGATTTTGTTCTGACTTTTATACTGTTAGTTTTACTCTACCCTGTGCCTGTTTGGTGCATTCTCTTCCCCTCCTTATTGTTTTATTATTTTATTAGAATGTAAGCCTATGCGATAGGGTCTTGCTATTTTATTGTTTTACTCTGTACAGCACCATGTACATTGATGGCGCTATATAAATAAATAAATAATAATAATAATAATAATAATAATAATAATTCTCAGGCATATGGTATCATATGATAAGGTTTTTAAACTGGTCTTGGGATTTCTTACTGTGGATACTTAAAATTGTTTAGGTGTGTGTGTGTGTGTGTGTGTGTGTGTGTGTTTAGAGTGCCCCAAATTTTTGTGCACATCAAATTTTGTGCTCCAAATGCTCAGAAATTTGCTCTGTACCAAATTTGGTATGTGGTATCTGCCTATGGATAAATGTCTTATGGAAACTACTGTGCAATGTATAGATGTTGTGAGAATGGGTCCTAAAGTGGAGTGCTTATCTGGATCTCTTTTAAACTAGAGGTGTCATAGAAGGAATCTTGGATTCCTCCCCATGAGCTCCATCACACCAGCAGTTTAACGCACTCTCGCCATGTCTGGTATCTCTTTTTGCAGTGTGGGACTCACATGGCATCATTCCTATCCTGCACCCATCTTGGCTGTTTTTCTCTGTTTTGTGTATTATTTTGCTGCAGGGAAAGTATGGATTATTTTTCCCAAGCAGATTTAATGCACCCTTAAGCCTCTGTGTATTGCTTTCCTCTCATTTTTTCCTTCGTTGGGTGTGTGTACTTAGAATAGAGACTTGCTGGTGAAAGGGGAGGGGAGGGTGGTTCTCCTCCTCCAGCACATTGTCAAATAAACGGACTTGTGCTTTGTCATTTGAATGGACCTCTTACTGCTCCACCCCCACCTTCATTGCCCGCAGAAACGGATCCCAGCCGATGAAACGTTAAATCAGTAAATCACTAGACAACAAAGCCAGAGCGGGGGAGAGGGAGGAAGGAGCCCACACCCATCAGAGTTCCACAACCAATGAACTGGAGGCGGAAGGAGAAGGGGTGGAGTGGAGTGGAAGAGCAAACAAGAAAAAGGGAGGTTCCATGGTGCAGTGCAATACCACAAACCCACATGAAGGGGACCATTAAGTTGACATGCTTATGAAACAGAGGTAAAAAATACAGAGGCAAACCAGGAGGAAAAAATAGGTGTGATGGAGCCCTATATCTCTTGTGTGTAGGATGATTTCAGGAGAGGAAATCCTGTCCACAGAAGTTGCTGCTGCATTTCCATGAATATTCTTATCCCGTACTTTCATGAGTAGCTATTGCATGGGTAAACTGGCCTTTATGACATCTGAACCACCTTGCAGACTTTCTCTGAAATGGACTCAGAGTATTCCTGTGTTCTCCAGTGATGACTCCACATTGAAAATAGCTCAGAATTACTGCAATTTACCTCTACAATACTCCTATAATTTGTAGACTGTACAATGCTGTGAAGTGCAATCTCCCCATACATTGTTTCAGTATAAAATGATGTTTATAATTTCCTTGTAATTATCTAATAAAAGCACCTGAAAATATAAAGTTGATAGAAAAAAGTTCCTGTTGGAAATTATGTAGTCTGATCTTTTCTCTCCTGTTTTTCAACTACTTATAATTACAGTCTAAAGATTCAATTAACTTTTTTTTATTATTAAAATAATTATTTTATTTATTTTATTATGATGCAATGGAAGTTTACTGTACCAAAAGAAGTGGCAGCAAAAGCCACCTTAACAGCTACCAGGCAAGTGTGCTGTGATTTGTGTTTCTGATCAATAAATTCAGATCTTTCACCACATCTGTGCTGAAATCCAAGCTAGAAGAACATTTGGTTGGCTGTGAACATCGTGGTAGTGTGAATTTCAGTCTATGATGCACCCGGTGATGCATGCACCTTTTCCTTTGTTGGTTAAACATGCTTTTCCCCCACAGTAAGCAGAATGAAATGATTAGCTAAATGTTAAGTACTTTTAAATCCCATTGATTTCAGTATGCAAATTTAGGACATCACCATTGAAATCAAAGTGCAAGTGAACAGTCCTGGATATCAGCATTCTCTGATCTACTTTTCCCAATCTACACTAACTAGATGTGAGTTTTGTAATAGCAAATTGTTATAATAATCATAGCCAGCCAGCCTTTTCCCCACCATAAGTAGCAGAGATGCAGTATAGGCTATATCAAGCTTGGATCTGAATAGAAAGTTAAGAACGTAAGTGCCATGCTGGATCCAGACCAAGGGTCCATCTAGTCCAGCACTCTGTTCACACAGTGGCCAACCTGCTGTTGACCAGGGACCATCAAAGCAGGACATGGTACAACAGCACAACTACAGCATCTGAAATGAGTCCTTGACCTACTGTGTATCTTAGAGGAATTAAATTCAGATTTTAAATAATTTCCAGTGACTTCACCTTTAAGAAAATAGGCAAACTATATATATATATATATATATATATATATATATATATATATAGTTTCATATATGAATATAAAATCTAGAATAAATTTCATGTGTTCATTTCCCCCAAAGTGCTTCAGATTAAACTAGAAAAACAAAATCTTAGAAGGCTTTCAATGCAGTGCTAAGGTTCATTAATAACATGTAGTGGGTGAGAAAAATCAGTAGGTCCTTCCAGTTTGTGGTGCTCAAGTAGTGGAAAACTTCCACAGAGACATCATTGTCACCTTTTAGATGTTGACCATTTTTAAGACTGGACATCTTAAATTGTGTTTTTTCCCTCTTCTGTTTTTGATATTTCTAAAAATTATTTATTACTATATTTTAGTCTATCGTAAGATATGTCCATTCAGGGTTTTTTTGTTACAAGCACCCCATTGATACAATCTACCATGCTGTCATGACTAGGCCTGTTCCCCTTAGACTGGGGGAAGGAGTATCAGGCAATCAGTCAGAATCAGATTCTGAAGCAGAAGAGACAATGCCAGAAACATACCAGCCTATACGGGGAGTGGGGGAGGAGACTCTCACCGGCTCTTCACCATCTGGGAATGAACTTCGCCAGACCTTATCTCTGAAAACGTTAACAACATACAGTCTGTGGGAAATCAGTATTCTTCCGAGGGGGAGGGCACTTCAAAGCTAGCTGATCCTAGAGTACGCTGCAGACTAAAATGAGCAGAGCTAAAGGAAGGTGAGAGAAGGCTAGCTTCTCACCAAAGACTTCTTCAGAACCATTCTCCCTGAAGTTTAAGCGCTCTGGGAAAAGATTTCCTGTTCGACTGAAAGGACAATTTCCTCACTTAGTTTGCATAATTTTGCCTAGAGGAAAGTTCCTAGAGGTTGGACTCTCTTCAGGTGGGAAGAGATGTTTATTGCCTGAATAAAGCTTTGTGGATTATGTGGCAGACCTCTTTACTGTCTCTCAATAATGCCGGAGGTTTTGGGAAACATGACACATGCTTTTGTACAGCTCCCAATAATTTCAACAGGAGATAGTTCTGCAGCATTAAGCTGTGATTGTTCTTTGAAAATGACAACACTGTGATGGTGGCAGGACTTCTCTCGGTCCCGCCACTATCACAGGCATGGTTGGTGGGAATGTCGGAGAGAGCCTTTTCGGTGGCTGCTCGAAGGCTGTGGAACTCCCTTCCCAAGAAGGCTAGACTGGCTCCCACCTTGCTGTTTCCAGAGACAGGCAAAAACTTTTTTGTTAAGGCAGCCCTTTGGGAATACTCTGTACCACTGTTAATGCACTGGATTTTTTATTTTCATTTGTCCTTCAAATTTTTGAAATGTTTTAGTATTACAGCTGGTTTAATTATATATTTTTTCTTTTGTATATTTCTATTTATATGTTTTAATTGTATATGTTTTAATTTTGTAAAGCTGCCTTGAGTCCCAGTATTGGGAAAAAGGTGGAATAACGATAATCTTAACAACAATTCAGAGTAATAATAAACAACATAACCGCAAGTAATGACTACTTCTCACTTTAAGTACTATGTGAGAACACTGTACCTAGATGCTGTGTGTTTCACTTCAGATACACTTTTGCCTAATGTTCTGGGAAAAGCAAACCCACCATTGATAAGTGATACATTTTTCTAAACAACAAAAGTGAAACCAGAATTGGAATGTTAAAAGATTTTGTTTCCTTTTTTTCGATAGACAGTATTAGTTACAACACAGGAATTAGACTGGGATCTAGTGATGTATTATTCATAAGACTTTTTCTGTAGCCAAATACATTAGAGTATATAGTTATACCAACAAATTAATATTTTAGAGCTAATTGAAATTGTTCTTCCTGTAAAGATTAAGCTTCTTTCCCCCCCATACACACACTTCAGTCATTAAAATAACACTTTTAATGCCTTGTCTAAATGATGTCTCACATTAATGCAAAGCTATATTAAAGCACTCAAATGACCAGTTCTTTTGTAATGTATTCTATATGATCAGACATTGGGTCAAAGCTGGGCAGTGTGTATGAAGTGGTATCAAGTGGAAGCTAATTAAAATATATTCTCTATAGAACTTTACAGGGGGGGAAAGAAACCAGTAATCATCAGAAGGTAGAGTCTGGAAATAGCATTTCTAAAAAGCGTGCAGTGAGCTTTTTTTCTATTTATACAAGGATACTTTTTGGGAATAATGACTTTAAATAGATGGCAGAAAATACTTCAATTATGAAGGACCTTACCTCACTCTTGAACATTTGTTTAATAACTTGATCTTAATTTTGTTCCAGTAATTTATGCTTTAAGCTTCTTCCCTGAGGCAAGTAACTTTCGAAAGATTGGCTCCCAAATAAATACATCATCTGACCATGCCAGTAATTATTTCTGCAGATCTTTCTCTTTTTTCAGAGCATATGATGGCACAACTATTTGCAATGTATTTGGACTTGAATAAATTATATCCCCCAACGCATATATAGTTTCTATGAAGGTGGACCTTTAATTCTTCATTTAGATTTCACCACAAATAGACGTGACTATTTTCGGTTTGTCCATAAACACACATGAAGTGCACAGCCTAGACATTTTCCAGGCCCTAATGCTTTAACAGTAAAACATGAAAAATGCATTCTGCAGTTTCTGTTCCCCAAGCATTGCTCGTATTCTTTTGATGTTCATTTCATTGGATGGGATGCGAATAGGAAAGCAGCACATCTTTCAATGGATTATACCTTTATCTACAGAGCATAGTGTCGTGATTTAAAATTAATGTGACGGTTGCTCTCATTTGGATGCCAGGGAACCTTTGGCTTAAACTCATGACCTCTGACCTCAGATTTCAGGCACTGTGATCCAGAAGTCGTTTCGCTTAATTGCAGCTGTGCAGAGGCTATTTGTGTTTACACTGTGTTCAGAGAAAGCTACTCTGCCCATGCTCATAATTATGCCCTACTACAGGTTCCATGTGTAAATTTTAGTTGTCCCTGACTCACAGGAAAAAGAGAACTCTATGAGTCCACTGGTAAAGAGTTGCATGGCTGAATGCTTCCCCGTGAAACTTTCCAGCATATATATATACAAATAACATATCAGGAAAAAAGCTAGCTTAGCACTTTTTCCCCTGTGTCCACATTTTTATGTCCATTGGAGCATTTTGTTAAGATTAAATCACAAAGAATACTCATGTGGAAAACTATCTGATAACACATCAATATAAATACTTGAGTTTACATACCTAAAATCTATCCCTTTTGTAACAGTAATCAATTGGATCAGTGCTCAAAATGCAGCAGTGAGGACAGGGAACATTGCTTCTCTTGTGTTTTGTGCTGGCCTCAGTTAGCTACAATTGCTTTTAGAAGGCGATAATGCCTCTATGGGTCTTCTAGATGATGTGGATTATTTGGATCCTTTTCACTACATGTGCAGGCTTGGTTATGATGGAAATGGGCTTGGTTGGCCTGGTGGATGATCAGGAATTGCACAATGGGACCATGTCCCTATTGATTCTGCTTAACCTCTGTTCTGCTATCATCAGACATGGAATAGCTTGAAGGCCCTGTTTTAGTGTTTCCAGCTTCTAGGAGGGGTGATTTCAAAATATAGTCCTGGGGGATGTTTGTTTGTCTCCTTGTCTATTCACTTATGGGGATTCTCATGGTTCTGTTCTGTTCCCAAGCATATTAGCCTCTACATTAAATCACTGGGAGAGATTCTCTGGGGATTTGGAGTGAGGGATCATCAATATGCAGACAGCATGTAGCTCTGCCTCTTCTTTTTGTCCAGGGAGGCTGTCGAAATTCTAAACCAGTGTATGGGGTTGGTAATGGACTAGATAGGGTTAACGAGTTGAAACTTGATTTTGACAGGACAGAGATGCTCCTGATAAGTAAAAGACTTAGGGCTCATCTACACCAAGCAGGATATTGCACTATAAAAGTGGTATATAAAAGGCAGGAGCCACACCAAGCAGGATATAGTGGTATGAAAGCAGTATATGGTATGTGTCAATGGGCCCCAACAGTTATCAGTGCACTTCAATACCACTATAAAGCAATAGTGTGGCTCCTGCCTTTTATACACTGCTTTCATCGTGGAATATCCTGCTTGGTGTAGATGTGCCCTTAATCTGGGAATAGGGATTCAACCTCTGATGAATGGATAGTAGTCTCCTTGATATCACAGATTTGTAGCTGGGAATGCTTCTGGACTCACCTTGATCCAAAAGCCACGGTCAGAGGTGCTTTTGCCTACTTGTGAAGAAGACAGATTGAGTCATGATGACACATCAAATCTGGACTGCTGCAATGTGCTCTATGTGGGCCTGCCTTTTAAGATTATTTGGAAACTTCAACTTGTTCAGCGTGTGGCAACTAGGTTACTAGCTGGAGCCAGTGTTTTAGACCATTGTGGAAACAGCTGCATTGATTCCCAGTTGACTTCCAGGTCCAATTCAAGTGCTGTCTATAACCTTTAAAGCCACGTGTGGCTTGAGACCAGTTTACTTGAAGGACTGTCTTCTCCAGTATAAGCCTATCCAAGTATTAGGGCCATCAAGAGAGGTCCCTGGTTGAACTGAACAAGGAAGAGGTTCCTTTTGGTGGTTGCAGCCAGAGTATGGAATTCTCTGCCCAGAGAAATCTGCCTGTATCCCTCCTTGAGGGGCTTTCACCACAGTTTGAAGGCATTGTTTTTTTTTTAGTAAGGACTTTGTTTATTAGTGGTTTAGGCAGATTAAATAAATAAATGAAATTAGGAGAAGTCAGGGTGGAGCTTGTTGATTTTATTAACCCTCCTAACTTTTCCCTCATAATTTGAACACCGAATTGGACTTCTTCTACGATAATAAACATACATGATGATGACCATATCCTTGAACATAAATTGCTTTCTGGTGTCTGTATTATATTAAAGTACTTATTCATTTTCTTTAACAAGTTTTATCCTATTACAGGTTCAGTTGGCAGCTCAAGAAATAGTCCAGGTTATTAGTTTAAATGTCCATACACTTTGACTCAGTTCAGGCATCGTGTTGCCAATTATTAAAAGCATAGTTTGGAGAATTAGGAACTTGCTACAGGATTAGGCACTTCTTCCTCCCCTCTCATCTAGGGTTTCATCTGATCTCTAATGACTTTTATAATCATAGTTATAGCCCTCTTCAGGTGTTCTTCTTACCAAGTTGAAATCATGCATGAAGAGGGAACCTTCCAGCCCCAGCCTCTCCGTCGTTTCATCTGTCATCTGTACATGTGTAACGACAACGGTTTGAAGAGGAGCACCTCCTGTATCCATGGATCCATAGTGTTTAATCACACTATGTGATTAAAATCCCCGAGTAAATTCCGATAAAAAATTAACAGAAATGAATTCCTCATACATTCCTTAGCTATACCAGTTCCCAATAATGGCTCTTCTTTTTTCTTACCATGTCAAGCACAATAATATTTGAAGTTATGACCAACCCTTAGGAAATGTATCCTTATTTTTACTCTGTATTTACTTTCCTGTGATTTAAAACCATTGAATATTTTCCTGTCTTTCTTGCCCCTTTCTTCCTGACATCCTTTTGCATTTTTAATTGATCTTCCTGTTTTATTTGGATATTGATTTAGATATTTTAAAAACATTTTGCATTCTATGTCTCCTTAGTCTTTTTGTTGAAGTTATCCAGTTATCCTAAAAAAAACTTTAGTAGGTTTTTCCATTGCTGACCTTCGCACAGCACATAATTGAACCATGGAACCCACTACCAGAAGATGTGGTGATGGGCACCAATTTGTATGGCTTTAAAGGGGGGGTTAGATAAATTCCTGGAGGAGAAGCCTATCAATGGCTACTAGTCCTGATTGCTGTGTTACCTCCAGTAGCAGAGGCAGTAAGCCTATATACACCAATTTGCTGGGGAACATGGGTGGGTGGGTGCTGTTGCACAGTGTCCTGCTTGTGGGTTCCTAGTTGACAGCTGGTTGGCCGCTCTGTGAACAGACTGCTGGACTAGATGGATCCATCATGGCCCTTCTTGTGTTCTTATCAATTCTTATCAAAACTTACAGGGTGCATGGAGAGGGGACCAAACTGCATCTTAAAACAATGCATTTGTAATATATTTTTATGCAGCAGTTAGAACTGGCAGTAATGCAAAAAGGGATGAATACTGTTGTGCTCTGTTCGATCAAGTGCTAAACTCGTTTGATCAATAGAGAGACAGATGTCGAGTGCAGATGGCGAAGCCATGATACCTGGGGCAGAGTGGGCTTGCCAGGATGACAGAATGGGAACAAGGAAGAGCAGCAATGCAACAGAATGTGACAAATGAAATTAGGGTTTATACTAGTCGATAATTTACAACTAATAGAAAGTGACAGTTTTTCAACTTACAGTACATTATATGAAAGAGATTCTCTGGGTAACAAATGCAACATTTAAAGATAAACAATAAGGGCTGCAGGGTGTGTGGGGGGGCTTATGATACTAATTTTTACCTTGGTTTTTTTTTGTTTTGTTTGCCTCCATATGTCCATCATTTCTGAAATAGAGGAGAGTAACGCAGAGGCCAAGTAAAGGCTAGTTATGCAAAAGGATATTAACACCTCAGATCTGAAATGAGTTAATCGCCTTTCTCTGATTGAGTAATGGCCTCATAAATGGAAACTGAGAAAAGATTTCCATTCTGTTTATGTGAATACAAAATAGAGTCCTATTTGAGACACACAGATAAGTACTGAATGTCTGATGTTAATGGAACTTTTGAATGTGTCATCTTTGTGGTTTTATTAATTAAAATTAGTAGGGGAAACTGATTGAAACTTCTTCTATGTTTTCTAGCCTAAAAATCTAGATTTAATGAACTTGGCAGTGCATTATATTTTATGCAGCTAGTGCTCAGAATGCATTGGTTGATAGTTTGGTGTATAATGTTTATTTTAAAGGTTAGAATCTCTTTTTAGGATTCCCCTCCCTCTTGGTTTCACAGAATTTCCTGAACTGGAAAAAAGCAAAACTGATATTTAAATGAATGTTAATACATTCAAAGTAAATCATACCCAGATGCTCAAGAGTGCTTCTCCAGTTTACCTTGCTTCCAATCATGTCAATAAAGCAGAGCTTCCAGCCTATTAAAATCCAACATGTGAAATTTATATTTATGACTGAAAATGCAATACAGTGATAGAATCTTTTATTGTGCAGTTCAGTGCTTTCTTTTTTACTGGAGAAAAGACAGAGACACTTTTGCAGTAAAAGAGCAATTAGGTCCTCTTTTCTCAGGCTTTATTCTCACAGATGTTAAGAAAGAAGGATCTTGGTGCCTTCAGCAAGTTAAACATATATGAAAATTAAATATTTTCCTTTTATTTCTATAAGGAGCAGAATATTCATATTTGTGTGGCTTAGTTACTTATGATGTTCTGATCTGTATCTTCCTTTTGCAGCTATTAGCTGTTCAGGGATCTTCCATATTATGTCAAGTTGGTCCATTATTATTATTATTATTATTATTATTATTAATAATAATAAATTTATTTGTTACCCACCTCTCCCTCTGGATCGAGGCGGGGTATAACACAAATGCAAACACCATAAAATACATATAATTGATTATAACATTTAAAACTAATACATTATTAAAAGCAGCACATTATTAAAAGGAATTTTAAAATTCAACTGGGTAGGCCTGCCGGAAGAGATCAGTCTTTATGGCTTTCTTAAATTCCGGAAGACTGTTAAGTTGACGAATCTCTCCCGGCAGGCCATTCCACAATCTGGGAGCAGCAGAAGAAAAGGTCCTCTGTGTAATAGTTGTCAGTCTTGTTTTTGTTGACTGGAGTAAATTCTTCCCAGAGGACCTGAGTGTGCAGGGCGGATTGTATGGGAGAAGGTGATCCTGCAGGTAGCCTGGACCCAAACCATGTAGGGCTTTAAAGGTGATAACCAACACTTTATACTTCACCCAGAAACTAATTGGCAGCCAGTGAAGAGATTTCAAAACTGGTGTAATGTGGTCACCCCTAGGTGTACCAGTGACTAGCCTGGCTGCCATATTTTGAACTAGTTGACGTTTCCGGACTAGGCACAAAGGTAGCCCTATGTAGAGCGCATTGCAGAAATCGAGCCTCAAAGTTACCAGCGCATGCCCTACCGTCTTCCGACTCTAGGAAGGGGCGCAGCTGGCATATCAGCTGAAGCTGATAGTAGGCACACCTGGACATTGCATCGATCTGGGCTGCCATTTGGAGCAACGGATCCCTCCGATCCACTACTGATGTCAGCTATCATTAACAACACTGACATCTGACTGTAGTTAATACTACATACTATATTGTTGTTTTGCCTTTCCTTATTCCCTGGCTTCCATTAAAGGAATATATAACTTACACTACTGTCTCATTACATTAATATTTGAGGCATAAATGATGCAAGCATTATTAAAGCCTTATATAAATAAATTGTGATGTAGTATACTTGAGCACTTGTATCTGTTGGCACTTTTTCCTACTGTTTCTTCAAATTGTTCAGATATACCGCTTAGTTTATTCAGACTGAAAATGTACTTGCTGGCAAAAGGAAATTTAAGTGCCTAATTTTGTGAACAAAAAACAAACGAAAACAATTTAAGGTATCAAAAAAGCACCAGGAACTTGGGAGCTAAAGAAATCAAGAGACCTCTGTCCTCCAGATTTTGTATATGTTACCTTTAAAAATTCATGAATCAGATAACAACATGCTAGAATAGAAATGGTGGCTGCAAACTTGCACCCAGGCTGCTTAAATCTCAATGAAATCAACAGCCTAATGAACGATATCAATGGAATTAAGCAGGATAATATGTGAAGGATTGCAGCCATTGTCAGACCTTAATGGAAACATAATTATAGAAATGCCACTCCATTTCTAAACCGACGTGTCATAGCTCGAATAGGGGGAAGTTTTCAAGATTACTGATTTACCTCACCTGGGCCTAGCCATGCTATAGGAATTATTAGGCGTTACTAAGGCCTTAGCTAGACAGGGCTTTATCCCAGGGCAAACCCCAGGATTGTCCCTGTGCGTCCACATGATGCACAGGGGATCCCGGGATCAGGGAGGGATGATCCCTCCCTTGCCCCGGGATAGAGCCTACACTTTGGGCCCGGTTTTTCCATGGTCTTGGGCTGAGATCGAGACCACGGAACATGTGGCCCGTTGCCGCGGGTTAACCCGGCTTCGTGCGATTCCTTGCGCGGAGCCAGGAGCGCTGCGCACATCGGGGGTAGGGTGGAGGGAGCGGGGAAATTATTATATATATATTTAAAAAAAAATACCTTTCAGTGCTCAAGTGCTCGTGCGCTCCTGTTGCTTTAAAAAAAATGGCGGGCACAACGCCTCTTCTCCTGAGGTCGTCGCACCTCACATGTAAACGGAGGAGGGATCTTGTGATAATCAAATCGCGGGATCTCCCCTCCTCCATCGTGGAATAGGTCTAACTAAGGCCTATGAGAATGTCACAGGGCATTCATGGAAAGGAGGCATCCCTTTAATTATGCTGAAATGGTGTTCAGGATCTGCTTGTTTTATTGATCTACTTGGAAACAGTGAAGAGCTATCAAATTCAGCCTATATAACAGGATGTTCAACAGGGCCACATTTAAAAGGTACTAGCATTGGTAACTTCAAAATTGGATTATTATAATGTGTGTAATGTAGGGCTACCTTTGGGCTTAGTCAGGAAGCTGCGGTTGGTGCAGAATGCAACAGTGAGGCTGTTAACTGAGGCCTCCTACTGGCAGCAAGCTACATCGTTGCTAAAGCAACTTCACTGGCTGCAAATATGTTACCAGGCAAATTGTTGTGGCAGTATGTGTGAGAATTTACTATATTAGAACAGGGACGGTGAGCACTCTGGCACCTTTTGGTGACTGGCATGTCCGGAGGGCCTGCTCCTAGGGGGCTGTGTGGCTCCCGTGTCAGGATATGGTATGCCTTTGGAGACCCTCCTGCCTCACCTACTCTGAGCTGTGAGGTTTTGGGTGGGGGTGATGCGGGGCGGTCTCCCCACACTTACAAAGTGTCACATAAGAAAGGGGGTGGATTTACTCGACTCCTGGCTTTGGAGAGTGGCTCGCCCATAAAGCCAGGCAAATTGCCTGAGATAATGACACATAGATTCCTGTAGTTTCACATGCAGGTCCAGAGATGAGTGAATTTCCCTTACTGTTTGAATAAAGAGGCTCTAGTTCAGCCTTCCTCAACCTGGGGCGCTCCAGATGTGTTGGACTACAACTCCCAGAATGCCCCAGCTAGCTGGGCATTCTGGGAGATGCAGTCCAACACATCTGGAGCACCCCAAGTTGAGGAAGGCTGCTCTAGTTTATCCCACGCTCTGGTGTCTCTCCACTCGCAAAGAACTGAACTGGCTGCCAACTTGTTAACATATAAAGTGCTAAAAAACCCACACACCTTAGGATCAGATTATTTTAGGAACCACCTTACTTCTTACGACCCTTCCCAGTGTCTGCGATCATCAGAGGGACCACTTCATAGGGTGCCATGTGCTCCTGAGGTTTGCCCAGGAACACTTGCAGTAGAGTGTTTAGTGTTGCAAGACCACCCTCTGGAACACTTTACCAATTGATATTAGACACACACACCCTGTTCTAACATTTAGGCTTCTCCTTAAAACACATCTCTTCACACAGGCTTTTCCAGAAGTGTGACCCAGCCATCTGGGGTTGTAGCGAACGGTACAGTGTGTAGTTTTTTGTTTTGTTTTGGTTTTTTTGCTGATTAATGTGTACTGTGTGAGTTTCATTGTTATATTTATTGTTGTTTTTATGCCCTTGTATTTTATGTTCACCACTTTGATGCCTTTGTGGAAATGTGAATAATAAATAAATAATTTTTAAAAGAGAAATCTTTTTACAAAATGAAAACGTTAATTAAAAGTTGAAATTTAGAATTATGAAATATTTTCAGGATGCTTAGAAGTTATTTCAAACCACTATAAAAGAAGATAAGATAAAGTGTAGGCTACAGATTTGAAAAGATACAAACTAGTCCAAAAGGATGCGTGCATGGTTAAAAATGAGAGTCAAAGAAGCTATAAAAGGCAAGGAGGCATCTTTTAAAATATGGAAATCTTGCTCCAAGGAAAGCAAATTCTACCAAAAGAAATGTGCAATGGTTGATCTTCTAACAAACGCACTTATGTATAAAATTGGTATCCTGCCTTTCCTCCAAGGACCCATGTCTGATCCTTATTTTGTTATGTTTTTGATCTTCTTATGCTTCTCCAGGAACATATGTCTAGGGCCGATGATGTGCTTACTTCTCATTCCAACACTTCTGATCCTTGCAGGTTACTTCTACAGTGCACATAAAATTGCTCGCATTATAGCAAATCTTAATCATCTGTGATCAAAGCATTATTTCTGCCATTTCCATTATTACATTTTCATTTTGTTTACTGCAGAAAACTGAAGATACTATTGGAATAGGAATATTGGATGATTGCTCTGCAGTGGCCTAGATGTTTTTATGCCCAAACCTTGAGTGATTATATTATTATCAATGCTAATTTAAATAAATCAAGGGTCATAATTTGGCACACACAAAAACTTTTCTCCAAAATTTAAATGAATCATAGAAGATGAACTATTGTATTAGGAAGGGAACAATACCCTTGACATTATTTGTTATTTTTTAGAAGTTTTTAGTTTGGTGATATGAAATGTGAAATCTTATAAATGAATAACATTTCAGGCCTTTTCATATGTTTGGATGACTTGCCCTAATTTTGGCAGACTCAGAAATTGAATCAACACTAGCTTGGACCCTTTTTCTGGAGAGAGATGTTCCCTGAGGCAAGGCAGGTGTCACCGCCCCATCTTATATTCTCCTTTAGGGTTCCTTTTCATTCTGAAGAGGTAGCTTTAAAGTTTTAGAGAACCTCCTTCGGAATTGTAGCTCCAAGACATTATGCTGATCCAATGCTTTCTTGGACATTCTGGACTTCCTATTGCTCATTGCCTGCATTCTTGGGTTTCATCATGGAAAAAAATGGTTCAGAAAAGAATGTGGCTTCTTTCCACCAAAACAGCTTTCATTCTGCCTCAGGGTATGGAGCAAAGTCTGTGTTGGCTGCAGTGCCAAAGTGGATCTGGCCAATTGTTTTTATCTTGATGACAAAGAAAAACATCATCTCTTGTGTGATTTTGTTTTGAACATTTAGGTCTTATTTTCATCCCCAGAAAAATACAGCCTCGGGTTTTTAACCATCTGCCTATTTCAGACGTTTCCCCCAGTAGTCACTTCCATGGGTTCTAAGTTTTGGGTTTAAGTGAAACAGTTACAGGGACTTAATTTCGTGAAATTAGTGAAATTAGTTACATGAATAAGTGATTATGATGATCTCACAGAGTTACAGAAATGCAATTGTGGAAGAGGTGTGTATATTATATATGGTCCAAACTCAGATTTGGAGTTCATAAATGTGTTCCCCCACACACACACACACTTGTGGTTAATATTAGCCATAATTATAAACATCTTCCCATGCTTAATTTTTGAAGGAATCAAAATACTGTTCCTCAGCTACAGGAAGACAAGGGTTTTTATTCCTGAAAGGCTTGCCAGTAGTAAAGGGACATGGCCATGCCATATTTTATGATGGGAATAAGTTCTACAGGATATGTGTAGGAGAGAGCTGTGTTCCTCCTGACATTCTTTGCAGTGAGTTCACATATAAAACATGCGGCCAACACCAAACTGGTCCTTATTTTGGGATCTCTGAAATAAAAACCTGGGGTAGGGATGGGCAGATATTTATTTATTTATTTACAATATTTATATACCGCTCCCCATTGAAAATGTCAGAGCAGTTTACAAGATAAAATAAAAACAGAATAACACATTTTAAAATATATTTTAAAAGAAGCAAGCAAGATACGTCAAGTTTATTTCTGTGGGCTTCCTCCTTTTACCACCTTCAAGTCTGTTCCATGCTGATTTTTTTCAACAAATGTCTAGGTATCTGTGTCTGCATTTTTCAAATGCATGCATTAATAGATGCATTTCCCCATTGCCTAAACTGTGTTTACTCACATTTTAGAAAAATATGTTGCGATTTCTCTGCATTTTCTTCAAGTATTGACATTGTGTCAGGCACATTTTTTTTCCTTTCACATATCAGAAGGTCCAAAATGTACAGATTTCCATCTGCAACTTGTATCCATTTCTATATTTGGTTCTAGGAGGTGTGGATTAAGCAAATCTAGAAAATCCTTGATGGAGTGAATTTATGATCCATACCTTGCCTGGAGTCTCAAATCCCTGATTGCTGTGGGCCATGTTTGCTCAGGGTGGAAATAAAGTGGCTGGAAGACATGAATCAAGGGAGAGAAATGCCATGTGTGTGAATAAGTTCAAGGCACTATGATAGGTAGTGCAAGGTGTGTGTGTGTATGTGTGAAAGACTCAAGCAAATCCAGACGATAGAAGAGTGTTTACTCAATCCACACTTCCATGCCTTCATGATATACTTTTGGATGCCAGGCAAAGGTCTTCTTACAGAGGCATTTAATCTTTAATTTGCTGCTTTTATTATCAGTTTTACTGCTAGCTCTTTAATATTTTTAAATGTCCTTAATATGTAAATATTTCCATCAGCTATACTATCATTTTAGTTGTTATCTTATTGTTTTGGGTTTTCATGAATGTAAACCTCTCCGAGGGCATTTGGGTGATATATAAATATAATCAAATAGATATTTTTGTTATATAAAACCAGGTGAGCATACAAAATGATAGTGTGATGTTTCAGGGGAGGGACAATATGGAAAATCTAGTAAAGGGCAAGATTTCATAAAGTTTGGATAGCATTTTTGTAAGCCAATCTCCTTACAGAACAAGTGCTAAGTTCTGATTCCAGCGTCCACTTTACATAGGGACAATTCATTGCATCAAATGCATGTATTTGACTCAGAGTTAAACCATAACAGTCAAGCCTCAATCCTAATCTCCCCCTTTACATAGGATTCAGCCTAATATGGAAATAAAACGTCTGAAAATGACACTAAGGACATAAGGATGTTCTTTTAAATGTTCTCAACAACTGTTTCCATATCAAAGGAATGTTGCCACACAATATTCTGTGCCACTTTCAAATGATTCATCCTTGTGCTCAGTTGGATCATGAGTCAATGTCCTGAAGTATTCGTCTAGAGATAATTTCAATGACACATATACAAGTTGATAGGGACTCTGTTGTGGATCTATTTCCATTCAAAAGTAGCAAGTCTTCTATCCATTTATTAATAAAGGTTCTGTGTTTTACTGTCTTGTGAAATTATGATCCACCTTTTGATCCACCATAAAATCTAGCTGCAAGTTTTAAAAACATTTTATCTTAGGGATTCAGCAGTGTTATTTAACAAATTTTTCTTTAATCTTAAGAAGACCATTACAATTTTATTCCTTTAATAAATCTTGTATGATTATCTGCAGAACAATGAAAGCAAGACCAAATTGTGGATAGATCCTGGCTGCATTTTGTGTTCTAGAAAAGCAAATATGCTTTTTTGTGAAATATATTGACATACGGTAATATCCAACTATGCCCACTAAATTACGTTGAGTAAGTGGGATCTACTGCTTGTGCAACTGGGATTTAGTGCTTCGTAACACTTGTTTCTAGATCAGGAAAGGTCTCCGCTGACCTTCCCTGTTCTGGAAACAAGTGTTTCTGCTCCTTTCTGGTTTCTACTCAAAGCACTGAATCCCCATTTTACAAGAAGTGGGGTTCGTTGGACCCTGGTCGGAGATTGATAATGCACATAATCTGTAATAATTATGGGGCAATTCTGAAGCTAGATTTTCAGTTAAGTCAATTTCATTCTTTTATGTAAATTCCACCCAAGAAAAAGAAAAGTGCCAACTAGAACAGTTAACATATGAGATACACAAGAATAGCCTCTTCTTTTTAATTAAAGCTAGTTTATTACAGTCTCCACATAGCAAAGTGACTCGTTCCTCTAAAATGATGGAGCAAGAAGTGCGGGTGAGGAGATCCTTTGCCTTCAGAAGCACTTTCCCACTAGCACTAGGACAATGTCCATACGCTACTGATTTTTGCAGTGAATCCCTCCATTATTTTACTGTTCCTGCTTGTCGGACTATTTTCCCTCAGCTTGCTTTGGTATCGGGTCAGCAATTACAAGCATAATTGGAGAATGCTTGGGAAAATTGTTGTTTTATTTTTTAGAGTTCTAAATGGCTGCACAGTATCATATTGCTCTGCTATTTCCAAAATCAACTTGGACTAAAAGTGCATGTCCAGCACCTTATTTTATATTCTAAGCAGTTAGAAGAACATCTCAGGGGAATGATGTTCGATTTGTAATACATCCAAGCATTACAAGTCGGGCCAATTTATATTCTGCACTAGGTGATTAAGAAACCATGGAATCATAGTGTTGGAAGGGATTGTGGATGCCACCTAGTCCAGCCCTTATTATCAGTGCAGGATCTGCAATGCAGAATGCAACTACAGCATCCCTGACAAATGGCCTTTCATCCTCTGCTTAAATATTTCAAAGAGAGAGCCCACCACCTCCCAAGGTAGTCTGTTCCACTGACAAACAGCTCTTACCCTTTGGGAGTTTCTCCTAATATTTATCTTTTCACCCATTCGTTCTAGTCCTGCCTTCCTGAGCAGCAAAAAAATTCTCAGCTCCATCTTCTACATGACAGATATTCAGATATTTGTAGACAGCCATCTCTCCTTAACCTTGTCAGTCTAAAATTGCTCCTCCTACGACTTAGGGCATGCCTACACCATGCATGTCTACACCATCCCAGGGTTATCTCTAGGTTATCCCTGTGCATCCAAATGATGCACAGGGGATCCCGGGATCAGGCATGGACAACCAGAGACTTTCCCTGGGATAACTGGGACTGCAGATTTCCCATTTTTTCTGTGTTTCTGGAACACCCCCCTGAGGACCGTGGGCAGTATGGTGCCTGCTTCCAGGGCTGTCCTTTCTGCGAGTAGCGGGGCTCTACCACCAGGCATGGAGCTCTACGAGGGGGCTCTGTGCCCATCAGGGGATGAGGGGTGGATTGTTTTGCCATCACAGCGATGGCTCTCAGATTTTTTTTTAATCACTTACTTTTTGGTGCATGATTGCGCCCACGCTGCTGCACAAGTCTCCTTCAAAAAACAAAACAAAACCCAGCACCGGACGTCCCTCTTTCCTTCCAGGATGTCACCCTGGCGTTTAGACGATGGGGGACGATCCCAGAAGTGGGAAAGCCTGGGATCCTCCACCCTCCCTCCTGGAAGGCTCATAGGTGTAGATGAGCCCTTCGTTTCTAGATCAGTTTCCATCCTGGTTGCCTTCCTCTGGACACACTCCAACATCACTAATTTCTGCAAAGTTTGCTTTATTCTTATTTTTATTTATTTATTTATTTATTTATTTATTTATTTATTTACATTTATATACCGCCCCACAGCCGAAGCTCTCTGGGCGGTTTACAACATTTAAAAATAGTAAACATTAAAAGTATACAATTTAAAAACACACACACACACACACACACACAAAAACAGTATAAAAACAACAGTATCCATTTAAAAACAACAATTGTGGGGTCCATTAAAAACAAACTTAACGTTGTTAAATGCTGTTAAAATGCTGTTAAAAATGCCTGGGAGAAGAGAAAAGTCTTGACCTGGCGCCGAAAAGATAACAATGTTGGCGCCAGGCGAGCCTCATCGGGGAGATCATTCCACAGTCGGGGGGCCACCACTGAAAAGGCCCTCTCCCTTGTTGCCATCCTCCGAGCTTCCCTTGGAGTAGGCACTCGGAGGAGGACCTTAGATGTTGAGCGCAGTGTACGGGTAGGTTCATGTCGGGAGAGGCGTTCCATCAGGTATTGTGGTCCCAAGCCATGTAGGGCTTTATAGGTTAAGACCAGCACCTTGAATTGGGCTCGGAAACATATAGGCAGCCAATGCAAGCGGGCCAGAATCGGTGTTACATGCTCAAACCTCCCTGTTCCAGCTATCAATCTGGCCGCCGCATTTTGCACAAGCTGCAGCTTCCGGACCGTCTTCAAAGGCAGCCCCATGTAGAGGGCATTGCAGTAATCTAATTTGGAAGTTACCAGAGTATGGACAACTGAAGCTAGGTTATCCCTGTCCAGATAGGGGCGTAGCTGGGCCACCAACCGAAGTTGGTAGAAAGCACTCCGTGCCACCGAGGCCACCTGAGCCTCAAGTGACAAAGATGGTTCTAGGAGAACCCCCAAGCTACGAACCTGCTCCTTCAGGGGGAGTGCAACCCCATCCAGAACCGGTTGAACACCCCCCATCCGATCAGAGGAACCACCCACCAGCAGCATCTCAGTCTTGTCTGGATTGAGCCTCAGTTTATTAGCCCTCATCCAGTCCATTGTCGCAGCCAAGCACCGGTTCAGCACATCCACAGCCACACCTGATGAGGATGAAAAGGAGCAGTAGAGCTGCGTGTCGTCAGCGTACTGATGACAGCGCACTCCAAAACTCTGGATGACCGCACCCAACGGTTTCATGTACATGTTAAACAGCATGGGGGACAAGACCGATCCCTGCGGAACTCCATACTGAAGAGTCCACGGGGCCGAGCAATGTCCCCCAAGCACCACCTTCTGGAGCCGTCCTGCTAAGTAGGAGCGGAACCACTGCAATGCAGTGCCCCCCACTCCCAACTCAATTTTTTTACAATGTCATAAGAACCAGTAAGATTTCTTTAGCTTGAGTGGCTCACCATCAATTGCTGGTGAACTGTGTTTGGCTTAATGGATCATCTTGTGTAGGCCTTCTACTGGGGACGACCCCTTTCATTCAAAAACAAGCATTTTATTGTGATTTTAATATAATTATTATTATGTCTCCACTTGTTTTGCTTCAATTAGCAATAAGAAAGTGACACTCATTTTCTACTATATGGAAGTATAGCCATGTAGTAATGGTTACTATTTAAAAAAGTCACATTGTGGTGACTTTTTCATGTCAAAAATGAATGTGAGAATCTGGCCTTTGAGTCACCAGAATGAGTAGGTTTTCCTTATCATTACATGTGTAAGGACATGTATTTGCTATTAGGTCAAGCTTCAACCTAATGTGCTCGGTTTTTATATATATACCCAAGTAAATTTTTATTAAAGAAAATCTGGACTTAAATTTAGTTTGGGGCTGACAAGTTTTATATATATATATATATATATATATATATATATATCATTTCAAGACTAGAATTTAGCACCTGTAAAGGCATAAATCAGGAGCCATTTTAAAAAGGGATTTGACATTGTTTATGTCCCAGTTATAGGCCATAAATGGGCAAATGAGAGCAAACATTTGAAACTCTGACCTCTTACTCAAATTAAGAATGAACATTTGCTGCTCAGCAGTAATGAACTATTTGTATTTGTGACTGTGGGGAAACAGGTTGGTTATTTATTTATTTATTTATTTTAAAAATGTTTATATTGACCTACTATATACTGACAGTATTTGAGAGGAGGTATGAACAAATATTAAAGGAGGCACTGCGCTAGTTTACTTTTTTCTCTCTTTTCTTTCTTTTTTTCATTTTACATAGAGTACTACGTGTGGTAACTTTTTAAAATTCAAATGAGAAACATGGGCAGCAATGCATGCAAAATGTTCATTCATTGTAGTAAACTACAAAAATATTGCTTTTATGCAATGAGAATGCCATTGTAGAATTTTAAAAGGCACAGAAATAAAAGACTCAGGATTGGAGTTATTTAAACAAACTCGCTAGGATATAGTAGATGATTAAAATACAATCTATAATTACATTACGCTGGTATCAGGTAAGGATAAAAGCCTATAAATACACTGGGGTCAGGGTAAGCATAAAAAATGAAACAGTTATTTGAATAATCTGAGATCAAGTTGCAGTAATTAAAAATGAATGTATTATTCAAATGAAGGAATTAGGATACAACACTCCTCATGAAAATATTATTGTGACAGACAGAAATAAGTTGGAAATGGTTTTGATAAAATATTGGAAGAAGGAATGTAATGACTTATGTGTAGAAGAGACAGGAGTAAGCAATTACTCCAGATCAGAGTACGTTTGGCTAGCTCATAGTCACCTTTAAATCTGCCTCTAAGGTTGCTTCCTTTTGTATGGCCTTGTCCATGACAATCATGCACCATTTTGATCTTCTGCAGAATTCTGCTTCTCAAAGCTTTCCAGATTAATTCATATTAACCTGTTGTAACTGTTCACAGCAATTAATAACATAAGCACTTGCTGGGGTACTTATGGTGTTCCTGGCACATTGTAGTTCCTTATGGCCAAATAAGATGCGATATTGAATGCATTTTGAAATAATAATAATAATAATAATAATAATAATAATAATAATAATAATAATAATAAATGCCAACAGCACCTGCTACAGTGGCTGATAATTATCAGGATCACATCAGGTGTCAAGAGAGAATTAAACCCTTTCCTCTCTTCCTGCAATCCTGCTCTGAGGCTGCAATCCTATTCCTACTTACCTGGGAATATGCCTAACTGAAATCAATGGGACTTACTGTTGAGTAGACATGTATTAGGATTGGGCTGGGAAGGGAGGGACATTCCCCAAAGGCACCATTTAACAGGTTGTTTCCAGAGCCATTTTCCCTTTCTTTGAAAGTATTTTACATAGCATTTACGTAAATGCAATAGGACCACACTAATCCAAAGGCATCCAAAACAATTCCTTTATATAATGAAAAATTCATATAAATAGTATAGTTTACACTCATGCAGACTCTTTGAGACACATACTGTGTCAGTGCACATTTCTAGGAATTTTGCAAAGCTGGTTCAATGCGGTGATGATAATGATGATGACAATGAAAACAACTTTATTTAATATATCCATGTTATTCCCTACCCTATCAAAAGCTCAAGACAGCTTACAATATTTAAAAAAAATAACAATCCAACTAGCACAAACAATTGGCTAATGTGGTTGTGTTGACTCTTTTAGTCTGCTAAGCAACCTTTAGTACTATAAGGATCTTAGACTTCCAGAATGCTTTTGACAAAGTCCCTCTCCAGAGATTTCTGAGCAAACGTAACAGTCATGGAATAAGAGGAGAGGTCCTCTTACGCATCAGTAACTGGATAAGGAATAGAAAGCAGAGAGTAGGAATAAATAGTAAATTCTCCCAAGGGAAGGAAGTAAATAGTGGGGTTCCACAGGGACTGGTATTTGGGCCAATGCTTTTCAACTTCTTCATAAATGGTGTCTTATTAGGAGTGAGCAGTGATGTGGCTATGTTAGGCACCAAATTATTTAGAAGGGTTAACACAAAAAGTGATTGTGAGGAGCTCCAAAAAGATCTCTCCAAACTGGGAGAATTGGCCTCCAAATGTGGTCCAGTGTAAGCAAGTGTAAAGTGATGCACTTTGGGGCAGAAAATCACAACTTCAAATAGGATCTGAGCTAGCGGTGACCAACCAAGAAAGAGATCTTGGGGTTGTAGAGGACAACTTGATGAAAACGCCGGCCCAGTTTGTGGCTGCTGTAAAAAGGCAAACTCCATGTTAGGCATAATTAGAAAAGGAATTGAGAATAAAACTGCCAATATCATACTGAATAAGAAGGCCATCAATGGCTACTAGTCCTGAAGGCTACCTTCACTAGCAAAGGCAGTAAGCCTATGTACACAGTTGCTGGGGAACATGGGTGGGAGGGTGCTGTTGCATTCGAGTCCTGCTTGTGGGTTACTGGTCAATAGATGGTTGGCCACTGTGTGAACAAAATACTAGACTAGACTTGCTCTGATCTAGCATTGATCTTCTTATATTGTAAAGACTGGCCCAAGGAAAAGTGCATACTACCCAAGGCCAGTCAAGTTATTTTGGCAGAAAATCCCACAACTGCCTCCCTCTTCCTGATAGTAATAATAAATTAACAATTTGCTGCCCTTCCATTATACCCAAAATCAACTGCCTCACTTAATGCATCCCATTAACCATTTTGTGGTTAAGCAGCATGGTTTAGCATGTTGTCTGAACCAGGCTTCTGTCTAACAATAGAGCCAGGCCTGCCAAGCTGCTGTTTGTACCACCCAGGAGGATGCGAGGACTACAGGTACCTGTAATTTTCCCCAGTGGGACAAATAACAGAAGCTTGTTGTGTGTGTGCACACACAAGAGAGAGATTTTAATCAGGAAAACAGCTGAGGGGGAAGGTATAAAACATCTCCCTCACTCCCAGGCTCCAAACAAACTCCTTGTAGCTAGCTGCATTTCAGGATATCAGGACAGGAAATATCAGGATATCAGTCTAGTATTTCCAATGTATTTTAACTCTAAAAGTGTGGTCCTAAATATGTTTGCTCAGAAATAAGACCTCTTGTGTTCAGAAAACTGAGAGAGAGTTTAGGATTGAAACCTTTGCCTTTACTCTTTAGTGCATTACCATATTTTTAAGGTTCATCAATTCTGCAAAAGCACATGTCATATCTGAGCTGGTATTTACCCCACAAAACACAATTCAGCCAAAGTGAAGAAAGCCCAGTTCATTCATTGGAAGATACAGTATGTGGCATATAGTTGACTCCTGTTGAAATAAGTGTAACTTCAAACTGCTTGTCTAAGATTATTATGCTCTCTACATTTAGCAGTTTATTACTTTTCTATACCGTCCAAACGCCAAAGCTCCCTGGGCAATTCACAAAAACTGAAATCCTAAAATGCAAGCTGGTAAAACAATATGAAACCTTTATAATTTTAAAGCGGAATAAAAGCAAAGGTAAAAGTTGCAACATTATCAGTTTGCACACTGCCTTTAGGCTATATTAGACACTCTTACTCAGGAATAATTCTCATTGAACTCAGTGGGGCTTACTTCTGAGCAGACATAGGATTGAACTGTAAAGCAGTCAAGTCAAATAATCATTAAGATAATGGTTTTGCAATGAATACTTCTTTTTTGGAATTCCACTTTCTTTCTGCACTTCTAACCTGTTATGCGCCTTTGTCATTGTTACTATTGGATACACAGAAAATGTTTAAAAAAATGTTATAAGCATCCTTATTCATGTCTGTGGAAAATACACATTCCATTACAACTACCAGCCTCAGCTGATCCCTGATTGAAACTAATCACAGTGTTACCAGTTTAATTAACTTGTGCTGCTGTCTTGTCCCCATAGAAATAAAGAGTTCTCCTGTTATAGCTAGACTTCATTCATAAGATTTGCTGTCAGGAAAGCCCAGCATTTCATGACTATATGCAAACGGCAGACACATGCTTATGTAACAGTATTGTCTAAAACAAGTCTTTTTGTTAGACTATTTGAAACCACTTTAATTTTCTTCTAAATGTGAGAACAGCCCTTTACATTAGCTGAGAGGATCACTAATCAGCTAATATATGCATACTCAGAAATAGAGAATGTAAGCAAAAAAAAAAAAGGAATCAAAATGTTTAGGAACAACAGAAAGGATTTGTCATCAGAGCAAAATGCACAGGATACTAACCCTGCAATCCAGAATTTGAAAGCAAGGTAACTTATTCCCAATGGAACTACGGCTGGAGTCCAGTGCACACTAAATTTAGAAGTTCGTTCCACTAAACTAAAGATCTGTGTCAAGCAGTTAAAATTCAAATATTGTGGTACAAAGGAGCTCCCATTTCCCATGATCTTCAACTTGGGGAGACGCCAATAAGTCATTCCGGTGACACTCCAATGTGTTGCTGAAACGACTTCCAAGATAGGTAAATATATTTATACTTTAGAAGTATGTTCATTAGTACATTTTGCGTGTTTCAGATGCACAGCTCACTGAAGTGTGCATTGAAATAAAATGTACTGAGAAGTCACGCTTTGTCCGAGAGCTTTGGCTGTGGGGCAGTATATGAATGTAATAAATAAATAAATAAATAAATAAATAATAAATAAATAAATAAATAAATAAATTAAATAAATACTTAGGTTCTTGTTCACAGTAGTTCAGTAGCACAGATATCATGGACCTCCTCTTCTTCCCATTTTGGCATCTTAGCAGTGACATTATCTCTACAACCCTGATGTTTTGCTCCTTTAGGTGGAATGCCCTCCCTTTGGACGCCCGATTGGCGTCAACACTGATTTCATTTCAACGCCAAGTAAAAACATGGTTTGATGGTTAAACTCACTGGCACATTGTTTTAACTGCTTTTACTGCTTTTAAATTATATATTGTTTTAACTTGGTTCATGGTTTAATTTGTTTTTAACTGTGCATATTAATTGTTTTATACTGTATACTTTTATCTGTACGACGCTCTGAGATCTTAATGATATAGGGTGGGATATAAATGTTTTAAATAAATAAATAATAATTTTTCCTAAGCACACTGGTTTACAAGTAAGTTCAACTGAAATCACTGGGACTTGCTTCCAGATAAATAAATTTAAGACTATGACATTATCTACTGGAATCTTAGGTCTTGTAGAATGATTGCTTCTGATAAAATGTGCTAGTTAAAACCAAAAAAAAAAAAAAAACCAATCAGTGCTGAGGGTATAGGCATGGAGCTATAAGACCGCTTAATTAGACTCCCTAAAATCTCTCACTTTTATCAGCTGCACAGACAACAATGCAAATGTTCAGTGTAGTGTTAAATTAAATTAAATAAATAATGGCTTCCTTTCCTTTTCATACTGGAAGTGCTCATGATATGCATAGGATGCCATCTGCAGGCAATCTGGTTATTTTTCCAAATGTTTGTTGTTGTTTTTATAAACTCATAGCTTTCTTCTGAACTTGACCACCGAAAGTCATTGCTAAACTCTAAATATATGTAAATAGATTATCAGGGAAAAGTAGATATCAAATTGTTCTTAGCACATAGAAGCAATGCATTCTTCTCATTTTACAGTTTAATTCTTGCACAATTGGAGGTGTGTGATGTGCTCTCGTTTTGGAATTCTTTGATTTTTAATGAATTAAACAAAAAGCAACTAGGGAGGGGAGACGTTTTGGATGGTACACTTCTAAAAATCTTAATCTGCACTTTCACGCATTTTGCAAAGACAAATAAATGGATTGCTTCTGCTACTGCTGCTGCTGCTGTTGTTAATAGTGTAAAGCGCATGTCACCAAAGGCTCTAGTAGTCCTGCTCATTTTCCGGTTTTTGGCCCCTCAGTCCTCTCACCACAGAAGAGCTTATGAATAATGCAAGCATGGCTCATGCATAGTGAATCTCCCCCTCTGAAATTTGCATGCAGCATGGCCCCATCCCCTGGCTGCCTCCGTTCCTGCTGGCCGCGACAGCCTAAGTGAACCACCTGGGGCCAGCCTTCACCCCACACTGATTGTGGTGCTGTCCATCAGCCCGGCTGGCGGAGGGGCTGCCCTACCAGTTTGGGAGGGAGGAAATGAATTGCTATTAAAGCTGGAGCTTTGAACTTCTTTGAACTTTCAAAATTTTCTGTATGTCTACACTGCTCAAACTTCTGTTTAAAATAAAAACTAGCAAAATCTGTGTGATAGCTCTCAAGTTTAATAGGTGTTACACTACTGTATTTTTATATATATGATGATGACAATGATGATGATGAGTAGTGGTAGTAGTGGTAGTAGTAGTATTGTAGTTATCAAATGTTTATCTCTGAAAAATTAATGTAAGGAGAAATGAACCCTCCCCTGCACCATCTGGCTGGTTGAGCTGCACATGGGACAAATTGTTTTTGGCAGGGACTCTCTCCATGTTGGAAAGCTGTAACAGTAGAAAATTCACCAAATCAGTGTGACAAAATAATAATTGATTAATTTATGCTACCAATAAGGCAAAAAATAAAAATAAAAACCAACTTCACTCTCATGCCATAAAATGTTACTTCAACAGCTCTGTATGAATGCCAATTTCTTTCTGTCCTTTTACTTTAAAGAAAACTGGAAAACTGGATCTTCATAATGAATCTATTTTAGACAGGAAAAAAGGCCTAGAATTCCCAGCATTTCCCAGCCAGCATGGTTGGCTGGGGAGTTGTGGGACTTCTTTCTGTCGAAACATGCGTAGCACTGCACTATTAATGGACACAAGCAGTGTAGTGGCTGCATGAGGTAATTCCTTAAATAGTTTGAAAGGCATGCATGCATATATTGACCATTCATAAAATTGCATCTTGGCTGCATCTAGGGATGTATGAGAAATTCGTTTCAGTTTGTTTTTGATCAGGGTTTACTCCATTTGCACCTCCCGCAGCGAACACAGACTCGAACACAATCAAAATCATATTTCCAAGTTTGTAATGTGATTCAGGAACGTTGCCCTCTCCCCCAATAAGAATTAATTTGACTGCAAGCATCCATTTGAAAAATGTGCATAAAAAATAGACACAAATACACTTTCATCAATAAGAGATTATTTATTTATTTATTTATTTATTTATTTATTTATTACATTTTTATACTGCCCAATAGCCGAAGCTCTCTGGGCGGTTCACAAAAATTAAAACCACAATAAAACAACCAACAGGTTAAAAGCACAATTACAAAATACAGTATAAAAAGCACAACCAGGATAATGTGTACATTTCAAAAATGTGCACAATTTATGTGTATATTTGGAAAAATATGCTTGGAAATACACATCAATTTTCATGTTAAACACACACACACACACACACACACACAGACCACAATATATATATGGACATGATGAGATGGAATAAAGTTCAAGGTGCAATTTGGAGAATGCTTGATTTTTTTCTTCTTGTATACTCATCCCCAGCTGCATCACAGTGAACTGTAGCATTTATACTGACTCCCAGTGCAAATAAGACTGAACCTTTGAGGTATCTATTTAAAGTGGAGGTGCATTCGCTGATACTTATTGCCTGCCTCACACACTGTATAGAAAGCCTGAAATATTAAATTGTGGCACGAAAAAGCCTGATGTGAAAAAGAATGAAGTATTTGATATAGACAGTGTTGGAAGTTCTGAATGCAAATTCTTACAGTAGCTTACTGGATATGTAGTCATGCATTTTTATTATATGATACCGCACGTGTCAGTTCAATAGTTAATATTAAATAGTTGTGGAACAGAAGAGAACTAGTCATAGGTTTGGGAACAAAGCTGAAATAGCACCCCCTGGAGGAGGGAGGAGAGTGTTGTCAATTCTTAGGATCACTGCAGCCTCAAACCGGCTTGAAAGCATTCGAAGAGGGGTGTTCACCTATGGGAGCAGACCTCCTGGAGCACTCAAACCATGCCTACTTAACCCTTCTCCTGCCAATCAGGAAAAGTGTTAATCTCTCTCTCAATCCCTTTTCTGACTAAAATAATCCTTTTTTAAATGGCATTTTGCAAGGGACGATAAAGGGGCGACTACAGTTCAACATAGGTTCAATACTCTCCCCTTGTTGCAGTTTAACATGTATTTAAGGCATTTCATGGTAAATGATGAAGCATGTATGAAGCATTGTTTATTTAAATTGTTTTAGCTGTTTCCATTATTTTATTTTTTTCCGGTTAATTTTTTTGGACTGTTTTTTATTATGTTGTATTTTTTATTTTTTATGAATTGTTATAAACTTCCCAGAGAGCTTTGGCTATGGGATGGTACAGAAATAACAACAACAACAACAACAACAACAACAACAATGTAGTTTGACTTCTATGTATTTTTGACTTTGCAAAGAACTTTACAATACAATATTTTGTATAATTTGTAAAGGCCTATGGCTATATACAATAAAGTGTGTGTGTGTGTGTAAGTATAGTTGCTGTCACACCTGCTTTATGAACTGTTAACATTTTACAGCTGTGGAGCTAAAAGTTTAAAGTCAGTCTGCATATCAATAAAAAATTATGACAACCACAAACACATTTCTCACTTTTCTTGCAAGACTGCAAGCTTTATATCCAGTCCTGTGCATTTTTAGTCAGAAGTAAGACCGACTTTGTAGAATGGACATAGTTCCCAGCTAAGTCTGATAGGATAACATCCTTCGGGTGCAATTGTATGCATGTTGGAAGTTGTAGGACTTTTTTCGGTCTAAACCTGCACAGGATTGCACCCTTTATCACTTTAATCAATTAAGGGTTTTGTTGACTACCCAATAACAGCAAATTTTAATTAGTGAGGTTAATTTTTAATTTGTTGAGCTGTGTTAAGTGTGTGCTTATTTGTTTTTGAGTTACTTCAGTTCTAGTGTCTTTTTATAATAGAAAAGAAGAAAAAAGAGAAAATATTAAATATGACTTTCTTTCTGACTATGAATGGTACCTTTGTTTATTAAATTTTAAATTATTTTACATTTCAAAAAGCCACCTTTGAATGTATGCAGAGTTATTTTAATTTAATCTTTTAATCACTTTGAAAAGTACATGATTAAGAACTAAAAGTTCTTAAATTGGTTGACAGCCCTAAAATTTTGAAATTGAAACTAAATTGTATTTATAATCTTCTACAGCCCTCCAGGTAATGAAGTAGTTGTGGAAATCGAAGACAAATGAAGAAGATATCAATGCCTTCTTCTAGGACCAATTAGTTTTTTCCCAGGATGGTAAAACCCAAATACCACTCTAGTAAACTGCATGCAAAGTCTAGTTAAAAATGGGTTTTGGTGAAGATTAAAACCATTGTTCACATCCAAAAATAATGATGGATTTAAATTTTAGAACTGAGACACTTTAATCATAAATATAGATTAGAAAGAGCCTGATCTAGGCAGCACTGCAGAGCGGATCATTGCTGAAGCTCACTAGATCTTTCAGCCGCAACAAACCAAAGCGTAACTGGGACTGGGTGTGTGTGCTGGGTTGTGGCCCAGCTGTGCAACAACAAGCAAAACAGCTGTGACTTGTGGTTGGCTTAAAAACAACCATTGAAGCATTAGAACATCTGCATCTCTTTGCATGAATAATAAACTATCTCCAGCTTTTCTCAGGATTAAGAACAGCAATTTCGTCTTCTTTTAATGGCACAAAGTATCACAGATCTTCAAATATATATATATATTCGAAGGACCGTACAGCTCGGTTCAATACTTTTGTGCAAACTGTACAGGTTCTTACAAAATCTCAACATAGTTTTTCCAAAGTGTTTTAGTGACATCCAACTGGAGCATATGCAATGCTCAGAGGAATGGATATTAAAGGAAGATAATGAAGCAAACAGTCAGAGGAGATGAGAGTTTCCTCTCCAGGTTTGTCCTTGAAGAATCCTGCCATTAAAACATTTTTACAGAATGACTAAAATAGAAATGGTAATACAGTGAGCAGAGACTATCGTTAATTTGTATTCCCCCCCCCACTCTAGCAGCATGTTGTATGTGTGTATTAATTTTGCACACAAGAAAGTAATGCCATGCAACAAGGGAAGGGTATAGAACCTATGAGTCATAATCAAAGGATATGATGTTTGCACGGATTATTCATAACAAACCAGCATCTTACATAGTTGCTAGAGATTTTCTCCCGTCTGTTCCTGCTTGGTGATGAAGAATGGTATTTTAATAGGCAGATGGTAGAGACAATTACAGTTTGGGGCTCAGCTGGGAGTTACGTCAGTTTATTGCAAATTATTAGTTGATAAATGCTTCTGTTTACAAGCAAAGTCTTAAGCAGCTTTATAATCAGTTTATCAGCTGTAGCCTGATTTTTGACAGCTTGCCTGAAGGGCTATGGAAACACATCTTCCTTGGTCATTTAGAAATCATGCTGACCATGCAGGGATGCTGATAGGCAGCCCCTGTGCACCTGTAGATTGCGTAATGTGTGCTGTTAGTTGTTATAAAGGTGATATCGGGAGCTGGTAGAGGAAGAAGTAAAGCCAAATCCATAGGGTACTGCACAAAGATGTGGGCAGAGACATCCCGGTTGCTCATCACATGCCTATCGCTTCCAGTTTTAAAGAAAAAGTCCCTGATTGAAATGGATGTGTTTTGCACCCATCTAATTAATGCTTATATGAGAAATATCTATGGTGCACATGCAAACGTTCCACATCCATAAATGGTTCCCCATTCATTTCAATATGCAGATCCACGTGCATAGTCCTTTGCTGCCTTTGTTGAAATGCGTGGAGCAGCCCACAAATGTGAGAGCGGTGTGTGTACACAGACAATTCTTTTTGTAGTGTTTCCCTTCCAGACATTTTTTTTTAAAAAAAAAATCCATTCCACTATCGAGAAAGCTAGTGCTGAGAAATTACAAGGATATTGGATACATTTCCCACATCTGTAGTCAAACAATCCATGTGTATGGTTGGTTAAGGAAGTCCCTAGTTCTAGAAACCCCAACAGTTGCGATTTCACCCTTACCTGTCGGAAATCAAAGACATGAATCCGGCCCAAGGTGAGGGATTATTTCTAAGGAATTCATGAAAACACACATTCAGCCCAGTTGTTCGATAAATGAAGAAACTATGGGCTCATCTACACCAAGCAGGATATTCCACTATGAAAGTGGTATGAAAGCAGCATATAAAAGGCAGGAGCCACAGTACTGCTTTATAGTGGTATTGAAGTGCACTGCAGGATCTACACTACTGCTTTATAGTGGGCCTGAAGTGCACAGAGAACTGTTGGGGCCCATTGACACATCTACACCAAACAGGATATAGCACTATGAAAGTGGTATGAAAGCAGTATATGGTATGTGTCAATCGGTCCCAACAGTTGTAAGTGCACTTCAATACCACTATAAAGCAGCACTGTGGCTCCTGCCTTTTATATACCGCTTCCATACCACTTTCATATTGGAACATCTGCTTGGTGTAGATGAGCCCATATATCATCTGTCTTTGCTTTCAGAAGGACATCACTTTCAACTGACAACCACAAGGCAGTGGGAGGTTGTGGGGTTTTAAATTCTGCTGCTTATAAGCAAGAATCGTATTTGTGCCAAATATCTAATAGTTTTGTTTTTTATCCTGGACACTGGTCCTCTTGGAATGATTTCATGTAAGGCCTTTTTTTTTTTACAACCTCCTAATAGAAAGATATGTATTGACTCCGATTAGCTCAGGATTTGAACTAAGGTCCCAGAAGGAAACCTATAAGCCTCTTAAAATGCACTGAACTTCTAAGAATATGAGTTTAACTATCTCCCCCAGTGGTAAATAAGCTGTGACAGCTCAATCAGGGGGGAAAGGCAAATAAAATTTATCACATTATTTTTCTGTGAATTCTTTCCCCTTCTTCTGAGGACTTGATGTAGTTTGCGCCTCAGTCTAGTGAAACTTTACATTAATTACTACATTCCAGCACTCACTTGAAAGACACAGACACAAATCCTCATAATCATAAAACATAGACTGCCAATAAGGTTAAGATAAGGCGAGTCACATAGCAAGGTAAACCGGTTTCTTTTTAGCAACAGGCTGTTTCACTTTCCATGCATTTCATTAAACTACGTTTCAGTATTATAAAAGAAGGATCATTGAGCATTGCTACCGATGACAAGCAAACCTTTCCATGCAAAGAAAGAACTCGCGAAATGGCACATGTGTGACTGTTGTGTTTTCTTAGCTGTGTGTGACAAAGAATTGGGGGGGGGGGAAAGTTATCGGTGAATTAACTTTATTCTCTCCCTTCCTTTAAAAATGACATCCTTGGTCCAGGGAAGCAGCAGCAGCACATACAGCACATGTTTGGTTTTGCTGAACAGTAGCACAGCATTGCAAGCTGCTGGTTAAACTTGCCGTAACTTGAAAAACAGCAATACCTGAGACTCGGGGAAAACAAGCAAAATTCCTGCAGCGTTCACAGAGTCCCCCCGGGTGCATGCGAAGGGTCTTACTGATTTGAAGCCTAGTTGTGTCCATTGGCTTCCCTACTCTCTTGCTACAGACCTGATCCTATTAGCACAAAAAAGTCAACACCCACAGTGAAAACAAGAAAAGGCAGTTTGTTTTCTTAATGTGTATAGTATACACACATAGTGAGTGTTTATAATGGAAAAAAAGGGAGCGGAGTTGTTCTACCTCGCAGATGATCAGCAGAGTTAGACTGAATCTATTCTGCAACAATACTACTTCAGTGTGCCATTCTTTTTTCTATACAAGATGTAAAATAATAAAAGTCTTATACGCATTACAGCAAATAAATATATCCGATTTGTCATCAGGAATATGAGAAACAAATGGTGTAATTTTGGACAGAGCATAATAACAAAAATTGTGCATTGCCTGCCATTAAGCACTGCAGAATTTGTGCAAGCAGGAGCTAAAATGAAGTTTGGAGGTTGGGTATCGTTTTTACCATGTCCTTTGATCAGTAAACAAGGAAGAAATGCAAGAAAACCCTGTGATATCATCTCATTAATCCTAACATAATATTGAAAGCACTTTCCATTAATTTCATAGACGTGCGAATTTACGTGAGCTGTTGCTGAGATCCTCTGTGTGAATGCTCTATTCAATATATGCATAGGGGGAAAATAAATGTTCTACCGAATATTTAGGAGGTACATATAGAAGTGAAAAATGTTGAGAATTGTTTAGCTACCGGAAAGTCTGTTCACAAAATGCTTTTGATTTATTGCTGTGTATGGTACAGATCCCTATCAGTTATTCTTACATTATTTTATTCAAAAATGTGTATAAACCATGAGTTGGCATGTTGGAGAATACTGAAAAGGCATTAATCAACCCAAATAAACAAGTGCACAGATCTATCTAACAACTGTGAAGTAGTTAATAAATTTTAAGCAATTTTATTATAGAAAGAAGGTCTAAAAGAGTAGTGCTTAATTATCTGGACTCCTCTGTGCTGGGCTCTCTTTTGATTGTATTAATGAAGCAGCTGGCCCATTGTTTCTCTTTAATTCCTCTATTGTTTTAAGAATATGTCAAAGCTCTTTATTCTTTTATCAGGTACTGTGCAGAAGGAACTACACAATACCTCATATTCCTACTGTATTTGCCAATGCACAAAGAAACCTCCAAAGCATTTTTCAAAAAAGGGGCACACATAATTTATAAGTTCCATTCCTTGCACTACTCTACTGTCAAGAATTTCAACAGTATTGGATTTGAATTTATTAGGTTTTTTTTTTTACAAAAAATTAAACAGTGTGGCTACGTATAGATATATGCAGCCTGTTAATGTCAAAACCCAGATATTCAGACTTGTACTAGTGAGCATAAATGGGAACAATTTTTTTTTAGTACAGGGAAGTTATTCTATATAGTTGAGAAAATGCAGACACCTCCCCATGGAAAATACCTGATTGTGGAATTGCGAATTCCCTTTAAATGCTTAAAATAAAAGATGAATGCAAACAAACATTCTTTATAGGGCTGTTTTTAAAATATCTTTTCACAAAGTAGAAGCTATTCATTCGGATAATAGCAAGCCTGGCTGTGCCTGGGTGTCATTTTAAGTCTGCAGACTAATGCAAGTTGTCGATTCAATGAGCTCCGATAGTCTCCTGACCCTCCTTCACAAAAACATATGTACACAGGAAATGGACACTTCTGCTGCTGCTGCTGCAGTGACAGTCCAAGGCAGCACACACACAAATTAGAAGCAGAAAGGGGGGTGGGTGTAGAATCTGCATAACTTAGTTGTACTGTAGACGGAGGCTGATTAGCAGCCAAACGGAATTTCAAGAGCAACTTTTTCTGTAAACATCTAGATATCGTTTGTTCGCATGGCAAGAGTCCCATTTCAAGTGGTTCACAAAACACCGTTGCTGTAATAGGTGGAGCCTGCTTTCACACAACCATGAAAACAGAAGCGCTCCAGAGTTCCTTCTGTTTCTAAGATACTCGAAAGCCAAGGAAAGCGTTGCTGCCTTGCAGTTCACCACTGCCTTTGTCTTAGGAGGAAAGTTAAACTATTTTTAGCAATCCCCCTGGAAAGCCAACGCTGTTGAAAGCAATAGGCAGGGACTAATCGAGAGCCATATGGTACCACTGATTTTGAAGGAAACCTCCCCAATTGGAGTCAGCAGGGAATGCTCTTTTAAAACTATTAACTGCATATCGCCTTTGTATTTTATATTACTCTTAAAGCAGAAATAACGATAAAATGTTTACTAAATTCTCTTAAGATATTTATTGTTGCAAACAAACGGAGGGAGAAGACGTTGTTGAAATTGGTTCCTGTTATATTTCTAGCCATGTTTACTACATTGAGACGTGATGGTAGTACATAATTGCATTGCTTCTAACCGTTCCCCCCCCCCCCCCGCTCTGCATCCCCCACCTTCCTGCTTGCTCCACCTTTAGCGATTTGACTTCCATCCATAGTTCCAGTGAAAAAGGGCTTCTTTTTGGAAATGAATGTTGGGGGCAGTTCATCATGGTTGCAAAATGCCCCCCCCCACACACACACATAGAAACATTAGCATGTACAAATTGGAGCTCCCAACACCCGTAAGAAGCTCCTGAGTTGGGTAGATTATGTAGAATTAAGACCAAATTACTACATCCGATCTGCCGTGTGATTGACACTTGGACACATCATGTGGACAGAGTCCTGTTACAGTAGGCCATTTGCAGGAATTGCTGAAGCTCTCTGTGGAGCTGCTTCACACCAACCCTTTGCCATACGGAGCTGTGCCCGCACTTGCAGTTCAAGCAGCAACCATGCCATAATATGAATTAGGCTGTAGTTTTTGAAGTATTTTGGATCAGGGTGTGCATACTACTGTATTTCTGAGTAAAGTTTGTATGGGTTCAAACACACACACACAAGGTTTCCATATTTTGATGAACCCAGATGTAGTTCTGTAGTTTACAACTCCCTATTGCTTGTTTTTTTTCTGTTACAAAACAAATCTCTATCAATCATAGATAAATTAAAATGACTGTGCAAAATAAGCCATCTCAAAGATTTTTCTTTGCAATGCATTGTGTAATTATTAGCCTGATTTTTGCCATTGTAAGGAGCCATGAACGACCCATAACATGCCTGAAGTTCTATGCCTTTACATGAGATACATTTTCCTTATACACTATGCTATAGGTATGGCCATACAGTATAATTGAGCCTTTGTCAGTGCTGTAGCCTAGCAACAGATAATACTGTTAGGCTACTGAATAGTTCCGGTTTGACAAGTAGGGAGTATTTTTTTGTGTTTATCATGTTTGCTAATGATGGGATCCTTTCCAAAGGACTTGTCTTAATCTTAATTAGAGTTTATCTGCAGAGGTCTGCATGACATTCTGCAGGCACTGATTTCATAAATAATAAAAAGAGCACATTAAAAAAAATTGGCAGGACTTACATGATTTTTGAGACAAGCATGAATTTCCAAAATGTAATCAACTTTGAACTGTGACTCTATTCTTTCCTCTCAAAATTTGCAGGGCAAATGCGCAGCAGTTTTGACAGCAATTATGAGGGTCGTTTATGCATTTCCTGTTAGGAACCAGATCTGTTTCCTCAAGAGCTCAGATCATGACCGTTACAAAGAACAGATAATCAATGCTGTCTTTTGTACTGATTTTTTTTTTAATGATGATGTTTTGTTTAGTTAATGACCTTTCCCGAAAAGGTGCTGGCTGCATTAGTGGAGCACCAAAGAAATAAAAAGGAGGGGGGCATCCTAAGATAGCCTTTCCATTTGATGCAAACTGAATTATCGGTTATTGTTTCAAGTTAGGGTGGCCAGTGTCTACTCAGTGTTCAGGCCTGTCCCTTTGGAGCAACAGAGGAGGCAGCTGCTTTGCCTCTCCCCTCCGTTCCACCTGTTCCTTCTTGCTGTAGGAAGTAGGAATTTGGTTTTGCCCGCAGGAGAGACACGATAGTAGGAAATGGGATGGAAATCAAAATGGCTGCTTTCTCTTTCATTGTTTTAGCGTTTTTAGACCATTCAAAGACATAGCAGATGTGATCTCAGGTTGCCCACTGGCGACTCCAGCCTCGGTGCCTTATTTTAGAAATAATGGGGATTGAAATGGCACATGTAAGGGGCTTGCATCAGGAGAGGGTCAAATAAAAGCAGAGAGCATGAATGGATATTGATACTGAAAGAGTAAGTGGGCTCGAGGAGGTATATGGAAGAGAAGGTGTTGGCTTTGTTGATGGTTGAAGTTGCCACGAGCATAAGAAATTGCAAGGAAGAAAGCATAAAGACTAGTGGGGAAAATAAATGATGGAACCCTGGTAGTATTATTCTGTGGTGTAAATACATGTATGATACATAAGAAAAAATACAGAGCTATTTGTCCTACGAGCATTAGCAGGAACTACTTAAGTAACTGCAGACCCATGTTTGTTATACAACTGCATAAGTGTGCAAAGGATTGCATCCTTAGCAAATTGTATTTACTGATGTCTATGCCATCCTACCATTAGGCAGAGTGAGTTGACTGCCTCAGGCTGCTGATTTGAGGTGTCATGAAAGGGCAGCAAGTTATTATTTATTATTATTATTATTTATTGCATTTTTATACCACCCAAAAGCTATTTCATTGATTATTATTCTATTTTTGCTGTCTGCCAGGGAAGGGGAGAGATGCTTGTGGGTTTTTCTGCCTCAAGTGCTAAAATAATTTGACTAGCCTGGAGTCCTTTGGACTACTTGGAGTGGGGTGAGCATGCTATTGGGTGCTCCACCTTAGGAAATGTCTTGGGTCAGCCCTGACTGATGTTCTTTGGTTTACTCCCATGGGAGTTAGCAAAGCATGTGGAAACAGTCTTCATTAAAGGGAATCACTTGACATGTTCTCTTCCTGGTCATCTAGGAGATTTATACAAGGAAGATGGCAGCAGCCACTCACTCACTCTCTACAAGTGTCAAAATGTAGATTTAGACCCTTCCTTCCGGAATGTTTGTATTCTGTGCTCAAAAACTAATTCAGTATTTCAAACAAATGATTCAAATTAAGCAAATCTTCAACGTTTTCTTATTCTGTATTATTTATTCTCCATCCAAGATTTTTCAAAGGATTTGGCTTCCCCACCCCTCTCACAAGCAGTAAATTGCCAGTATGGGAGTAATTTCCAGTGTTCTGAATTCCAGTGTTCCGGAAAGCATGGAACTTTAGCATTATAATGCTCATAATAAATTGCTTGAAATAGTTCTAGCCAAATCCAGATGCATTACTAGCAAAGGGTGAATGTGAAGAAAGTTTCTCCACTTTGAAACTTCTATATCACTTTGAGGTCTGAGGACTCAGCCTTAGTTTCCCCCCTCTCAAACATATTGCCAATGATGTTGTTTTGTATGCTCCTCTTTGAAAGCTAATAGGACTGGATTAATTAATTGTCCAAGATTCCTCTAAAACAATGTCCTAATTCTTCTATTTAGCTGTTGCATATCATACACTGTTGTTATCTCTTCCACCAGATTTTTTCAACAAGTTGTTTTAAAACTGTAATCTCTTTGAGGACGGGAAAAAAATGAAGTGTAGTTGAAAAGGCAGTTATGCTGAAAGATAAACGTAGCAATATTACTTATCAAATTGGTACCCAGTTGCGTGTGTTTTTCCTTGACTAATTAATACAACATATAGTGTTTGCTATATATACAAAACCTGTAGAAGAAAAAGTGCTATAACCTATAAAGTATGCAGCATTATTTCAGCCATAACTGTACTGGATATGTATCTAGGCCTGAGAGTAGAGATAACACAATATAAGTGCTTTGCCTGTCTAAACATGTTAAATAAATGAGCATTCACTATCACATTCAAATACATTAGTGCATTACTTGCATAGTTAATTTTCTTTTTAATGCACACCACGTGACACTTACAGCACAGAGCTATAGTGTATCTCAGTGTTTGAAAAAAGTTCCCCTTTTAAACAAAGCTTTATTTGAATAAGGCTTTATGAAACAGATCTTTGGCATATCTGAATAGGACGTTTGGTTGGCAAAGGGATAGCTAAACAGTCAATGCGATGATGCATGTTATTACATAAGGGACTTTTTTTTTCCAGAGAAAGATGGCAGCAAATTCCAGCAAAGGGTAACAATGATTTTATGAGGGTATCTGAAATATGTTTTGCTATTGTTTATTACTCGTTTCCATATGGATAATCCATTGCAATGAATGGATATTGCATTGTACATGAATATACACACATATAGAATGGAGGAGAATGAACAGGAAGTTCAATAAAAATATTGACTAGATAGAAACCAGTCAAAATACATTCATTTATATCAGTGTTTTAGGAAATGTCCATTTTTCATAAGACAAAGGACTGCATTTGGGTGAGACTGGGGTTCAATACAAGATTTAAAGAAGTGTTGCCTCTTATTCATTTGCAGCTTGGTTTATGCACCTTCTAGCTAGATTTTCAGCATGGCTGCCTCAAAACATTGCTTAACTCTCCCATGAAGACGGAAAGAAGAGCTTTAAAGGCAGGGGCTTGCCTTCTTTCCCCAACAGAATATCGCCACCCAAATTAGAACACAGCACTGCGGTTGACATTCTGCACAATATAATTTTGCCAATTAAATCTTTCTGTTTCTGGTGCGTAGGGGGCCAGCTCTGGTGCACGACGACAAAAGCCATTGCCGAGGGTGAGGAGCTAATTGCCTTTGTTGTGGATTTTGACTCAAGGCTACAAGCTGCCAGTCAGATGACTCTTACTGATGGGATGTATCCTGCTCGACTGCTGGACTCGATACAGTTGCTTCCTCAACAAGCTGCCATGGCATCCATTTTGCCGACAGCTATTGTGAACAGTGAGTGCTCTACCACCATTTGTTTCTAAAAGTATTGATAAAATTAACTCATAAGAATAGCAGTCTTTGGCTTAGTTTTCCTCAAAACGCCTCCGCATAAGCTTTCAAGCTTACCGTTTCCTGGACTGTACGACTGCAGGTGAGAGACTGCGTGATTGAATGCTCTCCCAAATAAACCACTCTCTGTGCATAGAAAAGTAGGTGTCGGGGGAAGCATTTTGGCCTGGCCTTTTTCCTGTACATGCAGCTAGCTGTTCTTTTTAACTGTCGAAGAACATTTAAACATGCAGTATCGCCTTTACAACCTTAAGTGGCATGGTCCAAAAATATAATACATGCTGCAAATGGCAAAACAACAACAACCAACAACCCGAAAATTAAATCAGCAGTTAAAGGCACAATCCTATGCACGTTTAGACAGAAAAAAGTCCTACAACTCCCAACACTCCTCCAGTTAGCTGGGGCATGCTGGGAATTGTAGGACTTTTTTGCTGTCTAAACATGCCTAACACTGTGGCCTTACAGTATTTATTTATTTGATTTATAACATGGCTTTCCAGTAAAGAAATGGCACTCAAGGCAACTAAAGGTGCAAACCTATGCATATTTAGACAGAAATAAGTCCTACAACTCCCATGCTTGCTTGAGAATGCCAGAGATTTTAGGACTTTTTTCTGTTTACACACGCCTAGGATTGTGTCCTAGTATTAAAACAAGGTTAAAATAAACTTAATTTAAACAATAAGAAAAACCCAGAGATTAAAAACATAATTTAAAAACACTACAATAAAAAAAGCCAGAAAGATACAAAATCAACATAAAAGGAAAAAACTAATGCCACTGCTAGTAAAAATCACATAAATGAGGTAAAACGAAAAAACCATGGCCAGTAACAATCATTCTTCGATAGAGACAGATAATAAATGATATTATCATGATGTTTAAAAGGCCCACTGAGTATGCTTGATACTCATAGCACACTTTGGGGTATGGTTAATTGTCTATTTTTAAACAATTTTTACAAACCTTGATGAGACCGAAGAGAATAAGTTTGATGATACGTTCTTCAAAGACAGTGCTATTTAACTGGACAATATTCGAAGCCAGTGAACAATTTATTTTTGTTTCCTGGGGACAATGCTTTCTGATTGGGGATCCTCTGAGTAGTTCACTAATCTGGATTTCAGGGGAAATATAACGTATGAATGCATGATAAAACAGTCTGCGATCCTACTGATTGTTGTCTGCTAGAGGACATGTGTTTGTAGGTAAGCAAGTTGTACATACTACATATTCACCCGCTTTATGTCCAGACCCAGAATTTAAACAAACAAACAATTACTCCTCACACCTGTTTGCTTTCTAGCTTGTATGTGTTATTTATTAATCGGGTACTATGCTGTCGTCCTGCTGCTAAATGGGTATTTTTAAAATAAGAAGATCAAGCGGCTTAAACTTGTTGCACTAAGACTTGTCGGCAGGAATAAACTATGGCTTACTTGCACCTGGTATTTTCCCCCCACGTAGAGGATATATTCCCCTGCAAATCTTGTGGCATTTGGTATCGGAGTGAGCGAAATCTGCAGGCTCACCTCATGTACTACTGCAGCGGGAGGCAAAGGGAAGGAGCTCAGCTAGCAGAGGAGAATGACGAAAGTATTCAGCAGATATCCAGCGTCTGCCCCTTTCCACAGTGCACCAAAAGCTTTTCTAATGCAAGAGCCCTGGAAATTCATCTAAATTCTCACAGTGGTAAGTGAAAGTGAAATATTTACTCCACTGGAGTCAGCTTTAGACATTTCAAACTCTCTCTCTCTCTCTTTAACAGTATGCCATGAGAAGTCGTAAAAAGGTGAAACCAAGCACTGAACTCAATGATTTCTGGGTTTTGTTTTACTCATCTATTGTTTACCTATTTCATTTAAGTCCTAGCTACAGATGGGCTGTAAATCTTGAGTTCGCTTGGGTTCTCATTTTTTCACTTTTACGTTTGCTCTGTCCCATTGTGATTTTTTTTTTTACAGTTCACATGAAAATTTGTGCATATTTTCTTGCACATTTTAATGCATTTTTGTATGCATTTTTAACATGCGCCCATTTTTGTCTGCACTTTTTCAAACATACACATTTTCCAGGAGATTTTTCAAAGAATGAAGGCGCTTTTTTCCTGCACATTTTGTCCAAATCTAGGCATTTCTCTGTGCATTTTTTTTGAAATATTTTTGTTCGCATACCCCCCTCCCCAATACACATCCTTCATCAAAATTTGCCAGAAATGTATGGGTTTTGACGAGAAACTGCATTCTTGGTTGTGTTTTGGTTTGAGAAGAGTGGATTTGGTAAGCTTGCATTGAAATGTGAACAGAATAAAATTCTCATCTATCCTTAGTCTAGCTTTATCTGAACAAAATGGAAAGTGTCTGAATGACATAGATTAGATAAGTCAAAAGCCATACATTCCAGACATTCTGGGAGTGGTGCTGTGTGTGAGAGAAGCAGTTTGCAGAGAGATCCAGTGTGGTGTAGTGCTTGGAGTGTTGGGCTGATACTCTGCAGATCCAGGTTCTAGTCCCCACTCAGCCATTAATCTCACTACTCACCTAACGTATATCATAGGGCTGTTGTGAGGATAGATAGAAGAGGAAGCCCATGTAAGCCACCTTGGGTTCCTTGCAAGAGGACAAATGGTGGGATATAAATATAAAAAGAAAGAAAGAAAGAAAGAAAGAAAGAAAGAAAGAAAGAAAGAAAGAAAGAAAGAACTTTGCAATTATCCCCATCCAGCTGATGGAGGTAGTCTTGGACTTGGTGTTAAGGAGTACCCAAGTTGTGGTCCTGTGGATCTCAAAATCTATGCCAAGGCGGGTGTGGCTCATTGTCATCATTTTAATAATGGGGCTGTCCTGAAATATCACAGTCCATCAGACATGGCTGGGCTCATCTTGGTGCTCTCTAGTGTGTGTGTGTGTGTGTGTGTGTGTGTGTGTGTGACTTCTATGTGACCCCTTTGTCATGGTCAAATGACTCCATGATTAGCTTTAAGCTTGCAACTGCTTCTTCCTTTTGCAGTAGTGGTAAACCTATTAGAATGGTTTGTCCCTGCAGGCTGATGGAATCTGAAGGATTCCTTAGAGTCCTTGGGTACCTTTGACTTGGCAAAATAAGATGCCTCTCCGCTTTATAGGTGAGTGGGTCCGAAGAGAAACTTGTGTCCACTGCTATTCCATTTAGTTGGGCTGTCAGCCATCTGTGGAGCAAAAGCTCCGTTTCACTTGCCCTTTAATGTTAGTGTGTTGTTATAATTCACCAGAAGGATGTACTCCACCCGTGCATTTGTAGTGTATCAAACACCACCAACACTAAAAGCCAAAGCTCTAGAAAAATGACTTGGAAATCTCTGGCAATTGGTGGGGCACAGTGGCTTAAAAAAAAAAAGTTCTGGTACGAACTAGGGTCATTATTTCTATCATATAATAATTAGCTCTACTCTATGTTTCTTTCCAGTCCTGTTTGCACCCTGAGATCTGCTTCTCAGACTTTTTTCTCCAACTGCCCCTGATATTGGGAAGTAATGCAGGTGGCAAGCAAGGAGAGAGCCTTCTTGGTGGTGGCATCTTGCCTGCAGAATACCCTTCCCAGGGAGGCCTGCCTAGCTGCCATTTTGCAGTGATATTGGCATCTAGTGAAGACCTTGTTGTTTCCCCAGACTCTTCAACATTATTAGCTTATAAAGTCTTGAATTCTTTTTGGCTGCTGTGAGTTCTTGTTGATTGGAATTTTATACTGTACAATATTGTGCTTTTTGTTCTTGTAGGTGCTTTGAAATATTAAAAAAATATGCTTTTGTAAACTGCTCTGGAAGAGCCTAATAGCCATCGAAGGATAGGGTATAAATTTCAGAAGTAGATAAACAAGATTTACAATTGCTTTTCATGAAGTATGCAATGGGGGATGAAAGAGTCAAATTAGCCTGCTCTAATGGTTTTTGTTTTTTGTTTACCCTGTTCACAGGAGTAAAAATGGAAGAATTTCTCCCTTCTGGTTCTAGCCTGAAATGTACAGTTTGCAACTACACTGCAGACTCTGTGATTAACTTCCATCAGCATCTGTTCTCCCATCTCACTCAAGCTGCCTTTAGATGCACCCACTGCCATTTTGGCTTCCAGACTCAGAGGGAGCTGCTGCAGCACCAAGATCTACATGTCTCTGGCAACAAACTTCAGCGAGAAAGTGATACTGAACACTCTCCAAGTGGCAACGAAGAGACTTTGCAGGCGAGTGCAGACCTGCTGAACAAAAACGACGGTTCCCAAAGCCAAAAGACGATGCAGACAAAAGATGCAAGTTCTGACACAGAGCTCGACAAATGTGAAAAAAAGACACCCCTTTTCCTTCCAAATCAGAGGCCAGAAACGCAGCCGGCCACAAATAAGCAAAGCTTTTCCTACACAAAGATAAAATCTGAGCCATCTAGCCCAAGGCTTGCCTCATCCCCAGTCCAGCCTAATCTTGGGCCTTCTTTCCCCATGGGACCTTTCCTTTCTCAGTTCGCGTTTCCCCAGGACATCACAGTGGTTCCTCAGGCTTCTGAGATCTTAGCCAAAATGTCTGAGTTGGTCCATCGAAGGCTGAGGCATGGAAGTAACAGTTATCCCCCTGTCATTTATAGTCCCCTCATGCCAAAAGGAGCTACCTGTTTTGAGTGCAACATAACATTCAACAATCTGGACAACTACTTAGTGCACAAAAAGCATTACTGCAGCAGTCGATGGCAACAAATGGCAAAGTCGCCAGATTTTGGCAGTGTTTCGGAAAAAATGCCTGAAGCTGTGAGTCCCAACAATGGTCAAAACTCTATCAACATTTTGAGTACTACGCCTCACACTTCAGACCCAGAGAATCAGCTCCTTCAAGCATCCTGCATCAACTCCTCAACTGTATTAGATATGATTGGGCCAAACAGTAAAGGGCACGAAAAAGACTTTTCAGCACAAGTGAAGAAGCTGTCGAATGCTGCCAACAGTGATGAGAAAATGAATGGGAAACCCCCTGACAGCAAGAACCCAACTACTGCTCCTTTGATAGAAGGAGAAAGTGATCCCAACAAAACCACATGTGAAGCTTGCAATATTACATTCAGTAGGCATGAAACGTACATGGTCCACAAGCAGTATTATTGTGCCACACGCCATGATCCTCCACTGAAGAGATCTGCTTCCAACAAAGTGCCTGCCATGCAGAGAACAATGCGCACACGCAAGCGAAGGAAGATGTACGAGATGTGCTTACCAGAGCAAGAGCAAAGGCCACAGTTGGTCCAACAACGTTTTCTTGAAGTAGCCAATCTTGCCAATCCATGTACATCTTCTCAAGAACCAACAGATGCCCTTGGAGAGTGCTACCACCCTCGCTGTGATATCTTTCCAGGAATAGTCTCAAAGCATTTAGAAACATCACTGTCCATTAATAAATGTGTCCCAGCTTCAAAGTGTGACACACCACATTCCACTGTTGCCTGCTTGGAGATGGACGTACCTATAGATCTCAGTAAAAAATGTTTGCCCCAGTCCGACAGGACGTCCACATCCCCTAAAAGATTACTGGACTACCATGAATGCACAGTGTGCAAGATCAGTTTTAACAAGGTAGAGAATTACCTGGCCCATAAGCAGAATTTTTGCCCTGTCACTGTGCATCAGCGTAATGAAATGGGACAACTTGATGGCAAAGTATTTCAAAACCCAGAAAGCGAACGGAACAGTCCTGAGGTCAGTTATGAACGAAACATAATCAAATGTGAGAAAAATGGAAACTCGAAACAGTCTTCTCCCAATGGAAACTTGTTTTCTACGCACTTAGCAACTCTTCAAGGACTTAAGGTCTTTAGTGAAGCAGCCCAGCTCATTGCTACAAAAGAAGAAAGCAAACACTTGTTTCTTCCACAATGCCTTTACCCAGGAGCAATAAAGAAAGCTAAAGGAGCAGACCAGCTTTCTCCATATTATGGAATCAAGCCAAGTGATTACATTTCTAGTTCCCTTGCTGTTCATAATAACGATGCAGATCAAAGCACAAATGTGGAAGGTGATTCTCTGAAGGGTCAGGCCCCCACAAATGGGTGCCCTGTTCAGAAAAAGGAGTCGCTGCCATTATTGCCAAAAAACAGAGGCATGGTTATAGTTAATGGTGGACTAAAACAGGAAGAAAGACCTGCAGCCAATCCACAGCAAGAGAACATTGCCCAGAATCCTCAGCAGCATGAAGATGGAAACAGATCTCCATCTTGGTCTTCTGATAATGCTTTAGCTGCCAATGAAAATGTATCTCCAACCATTCCTGCAGCAGAAGAACAGTTATCTAGTATAGCAAAGGGCGTGAATGGTTCCACTCAGGCTCCCACCAGTGGAAAGTATTGCCGCCTGTGTGACATCCAGTTCAACAACCTATCAAACTTTATAACTCATAAGAAGTTTTATTGCTCGTCACACGCAGCAGAACATGTCAAATGAAAGTACTTGGCCCACCTTTGGTACCTGTGTTTAGTATATTGTTCCATACAAGTCTGAAAGAGAGCTGTTTGTATTACTTCTGGACAATCAGGCATTAATTCATTATTGCTGAGTTGAAGACTTTAAAGGTGTACTTCCATTACACTCCATTAGTAAAGTGTATTCTTGGTGCCATTTTCAAAACAATTAATTTATTTTACCAGCAGTATTCATAGCTGTAGTTATTTTATTTAAAAGAAACTTTATATTAAAGTCATTTGTAATGTTATTGTATAGTTATTGTGTAGCACATATGGTTTGCACTGTATAGTAGATTTTAAAGGAAATAGTCACAAACTATACGGAAAAGCATTTTAGAAATAGCTTCAAAAGCACCTGTGTATCCTAATTTTTTTCCTTATATGCTATTGCAGATATATGTAGATGCTAAAATATAACTTGCAAAAAGTTTCAACTATGCTGTAAAGTTCGCCTTAAAATTTCAATTTTTTTGAAGAATTTGGCTCAGTTTGCACTTTATATTTTAGCAGATACAGTACCTTAGTCACTAGGCTTTGCATTTGTATGTAGCAGTATGTTTCTGTCTACTTTCTTAACCTGAAATGTCCGTTAAAAAGAAGATGGCAATTTTTTTCCTTGTATAGTACTTGTATTTTCTTTCGCTGATGCATCTCTGTCTCGATTTTTAAACCTTTGCTGTTAAATGCAATACTTTATAAAGAATGAACAAAAATTACTGGAAGCAGTATTGTAAGTAATGAGGTCATATCTATCAGTTTTATCTTTTGAAAGGCACAGTCAAAATGAAATCCTTAACTCAATGCTGCAAGTATGAATCTAATTCATTTATAAGATATATTTAAATATAAAAGTAGCAATACTGCAACTGGTGATCACAGAGATAATGTTCTACTTCTGATAGAAATAATTTCTCAACAAATGTTGTTACTATGCATGTATATGGATGGAATAAAATTCCAGATCGTCGGACTGGTCTGGCAGTAATTTATTCATTTGCAAAGACTTCTAAAGCTCAATAAATTAAGTGGCTGGTTGTGGAATATAATGATGTTGTATGCTCCACAGTTAATACCGGTATCCCAACAATACCATGCAAGGAGAAGGACAATCAATCTAAAGCTGTCCAAGCATGGAGTCTTTCATCATATCGCTCTGGTTCCAGTCACATGCCCCACCCCCCACCACATTCTCAGGGGTTGTTGGTGCCACTTGAGAATATTCATCTTATTGTCCTGAGTTCCAATTTCAGTACTACGTATTGAGAATATTATCCCAAACTGACATGATCAGGGTGCTTGCTAAAAAGGCAATCCACAGAGCTCAGCACATGCAGTCATTAACTCCTATAAACATAGTCAGATCTGGAACTCATGACAAGCTCAGCCAGGGGGTACTAAAAAGATAATCAGGAAATATGGAGTTAAGCACCATAACTGTCGCAATTATACACCCGTAAATTCAGTTTCATTGTCGTGCTGAGGAATATTTGAGGCGTAAGAGGTTCAAACCCATTATGAAAGAGTTATAGGAGTACACCAGCTAAACTATTGAAATCTGTGCCCTTCTATTTCTCTGTGCAGAGCTCACTGAATTGCTCACTAGTCATCAAGCTTACAAGGACTAGCACTGCATCCATATCTACCCCAGACCAGTAGCTTGAATGCTCATCCACAGGACACAAGCATTGAGGGGATGAGATGGAAATGGATACACTTTCCCAGGGCCTAGAGATCTTGGTCCCCACCCCCACCCCCACCCCCAACTGCAACCCCACTACCATGAGGAAACAAATTGAGGCCAAAATCAGGCTTGAGGATATTTATGGAAACTTATTCCCTTGTATCTGTTGTCAAGATTTAGATATTCTAAATAAATAAATAAATAAATAAATAAGCTCTGAAACCAATCAGCATTCTGAAGAGCGAGTTTCTAGCCTAGTCCCATCTCTAGAACAAAGAAACTGTGTTCTTGATGTTAAACAAAAGATTTGTGCTTTCCTGTGTGACTTGCCCTCCTAAGAGCTACCACGCCCAGAGTTTTTTGCCCATAGGCAGGGGAGAGGGAAGGCTGGTGAGAGGTGAAGCAGATGTTACAGGTCTGTCCTGCCCCCGCTATCAGGATGCTTGCATTCTCTGTTATTGACTCAAGGTGTGTAATCATGGTATGCCTAGCAAGGTGCTTGGTAACCAGATTTGGATAATCCCAGAAGTGATTTGTGGAAATCAAGACTATAGTAGGTGACTTCGTTACAGATACAGAGCAGACAAAAGTAGAGTAAGTTGTGTGTAGCCTTAAAACCTCCACAAGTGGAAACGGATGAATTTATGGAGCTTATTTAACAAAAGAAATGCCTTGGTAAAACCCATTTGCATAAGATTCATTTATATAATTTTACAACTGGAAGGAATATCTGTTACTCCATCTTCCTGGACTGAGATAGGATCTACAATATCCTGAACTTCAACACGTAGGACTACATTTTTCAAATTACAGTATGCCATCAGCCATACGCAGAGGCAGGAGCAAGCAATATGTAGAACACCAGTGATGCAAGGACAACGAATGGGCTAGAGAAATATAAGAAGACAAGAAATATAATCTGACAAAAAAGCCACACATTGGAGGTGAAAGTGAAAGAAGCCCCATGGTGTCAGTCTGTGGTACAATTCTTCCGCAGAAAATTTGTTTCAGCCCCTCAGCAGTCTGGTCAACTGGATTTTGTGGGTTAAGGTACTAAGCCATCCATTGCAATTTCCCATGAGAAAGTTTTCTTAATTCTTCATCTGCTATTCTCAGTTGTGAACATCTCTGATGCTGTGGAGGACGGCAGAATAGCTTCAGGGGGAAATAACATTTTCCATTCCCACTGGGCCGCTGTGTAAGCACCAGCTTAAAATTTATCACGCAATATCCTCTATAAGTGTAGCCAGCTGAGTTTTTAAACTAATGATATTCTTTGCTCCCATGGCTATTCTAGGGTGATTAATCCAGAATTCCACATCTCCAAGGACAGATACGAAATTTTATAAATGGATAGAATATATCCAATTTTTCTTTGCACCCATTAACTCTCTCATTTTCAGGTTGGGTATGCAAATATTTAATAGCAAGATGAGATTACTGAGATATTGGCATGGAGTTAAGAGCTCTTAAGGGAGAAGAACAAAGAGAAAATGTAGTACATTTATAATCTTTCTCTGTAAAAGACAGGTGTTAGCTATTGTGTGCAGGCCTCGTATTTAAAAAGAACTAGTTCCTCTCTGGGGAAAGAAAGATACAAGTCGGATTTACTTGCTAACAGGATTTGCTTTCAAATTATTGCATTCAGAAAATGAGTTTTGTGTATGGCCATTTCAATTGTTAAAATAGTATTCAGTCAAACACTGGCAAAAATTCTTAGCCCTGGTGACTCCAAGCTCAATGAATCCCATCCTTTATCATCTTTGGGTCCATGCAACCACTCCCCTTATTTCTGCTACCTGCTAGTCCCCCAAGGAGTTCAGGGGTTGTAGGAAGACTTCTGTTAAAAAGTTCCCCTCCTGCTGGTTTCTGGTATCTCTTAGCAATTACTTGTATAGCTTCAGGTGCAGTGGTGAGACCATAAAAAATATGGCCTCGTTGATAGTCTCTATTGTCCTCTGGGGCCAATATGGTAAGATCCATGACAGGGTTATTAGGAGCTGACGATCAAGCATAAGACTTCAAAATGATCCCAGCCAATAAGATTCAAGTATGTAAATGAACAGGAAGGAAATACATAAAATTGATGATGATGCTAGTTGTGCAGCCTTCTTGGTGTGTTGGACTACAATTCCCAGCCAGCCACACTGGGGAAGCCTAGTCTAGGGAATCACTTAACATGGACTCATTTTGTCTTAATATCCTTTTAAACTCCCCATTGTACTCACAATCAGTCTAGTTAAAGAGTGCTGCTATTTCTTTCTCAACGTGCTTATAGGTGAAGCAGAGATTCTGACCGGCACCAATTATTGCAGGGACACAAGCCGGGAATGGTATAGTGGATGCAGGTTAATTAAAGGATAGTACAGCATATGTAGAATAGGGATGGGGTGGGAGTTCTTCTGAGGGCAAAAAAATCACACAGCCACCAAACTCAGGGCCAGGCAAAGTGTTATGACAGCCCAGATGGATGCGACGGCCAGGAGTGCCTACTATCAGCTTCGGCTGATATGTCAGCTGCGCCCCTTCTTAGAAGACCTAAAGACAGTAGTGCACGCGCTAGTAACCTCAGGGCTTGACTTCTGCAATGCACTCTACACAGGGCTACCATTTAACTAGTTCGGAAACTTCAACTAGTTCAAAATATGGCAGCCAGGTTGGTCACCGGTACATCTAGGGGTGAGCATATTACCCCAACGTTAAAATCACTCCACTGGCTGCCAATTCGTTTCCGGGCAAAGTACAAAGTGTTGGTCATTACCTTTAAAGCCCTAAATGGTTTGGGTCCAGGTTACCTGCGGGATCCCCTTCTCCCATATAGTCCGCCCTGCACACTCAGGTCCTCTGGGGTGAACTTACTTCAGTCAGCTAAAACTAGGCTGACATCAGTTTCCCAGAGGACCTTTTCTTCTGTCGCTCCCAGATTGTGGAATGGCCTGCCAGAGGAGATTCGTAAAATTAACTCCCTGTGTGATTTTAAGGCAGCTTTAAAGACTAGCCTTTTCCGGCAGGCCTATCCAGATCAATGTAAAATCAAGAATTTTTAAGATGTATTGATTCCTGTTCTAATGTTGTTCCCCGCCTCGATCCAAAGGGAGAGGCGGGTAAGAAATAAATAAAATTATTATTATTATTATTATTATTATTATTATTATTATTATTCAGAAATGTATAATGCCCCCCTGATTATACATGAGAAAAGCAGCCACAGGAGAATGCAACTTGAATGTGCAAACAGTAGGAAAAGGTCCATCCATTCCCTTGAAGTTGGCTTTTTACACTCAAATTCCTCTTCTTACTAGCTGGTACCCATATCTTTTCCCCTTGGGTGAAAAAGCAGTAGTGGTGATGGTGGTGAGAGATTTTTGAGTTTCAAAATAGCCAGAGGATAAAGCGAGTTGATCAGCCCCTCTCTGACTGTTTCTGTTTTCAGACTCAAGTCTCCTACAGCTGCTGTTCATTAAAAACTTAACCCCCCAAAAAGGTTGGGAAACCACTACACATGTTTGCTTTGCAACATCTAGCTCGACCTTCATGTATATAATTTAGAAAGGTATCAGAACAGAGCTAAATAGAATGTTAATAAACAGCTGCTTTATTATTATTTTTCTACAGAGGAGGAGAATAATATATCTAAATGCTAACTATCAGCCAACCAAGCTAGTAAATTGAAATTTGACACCGTTACATTCCATTTGCAGGGAGTACTGGAGCAAGTCGAAACCCCAGACTTTTTTAATTTGGGGAGAGTGGGGTGGCACTCCCTTCACTACAAAACACTGCTGTTATTCAGTGTATAGTTACTAGATGTAAACTGAGCAGTGATCTCTCAATTCAGATTTCCTCAAATTTGCATAACTGAATTTTCTTAATTATATTTCAAAAACACCAGCGCATGTAAATCTGCAAGAGAGATTTACATTTTCTAAAAAAAGGAAAGGTATTTCACCCGCAATGCTCCCAAGTGTTTTAATTTTATTATAAGTCCTATTTATTTATTTTGCATGATAATAATTGAAAATCACATCAGGAACTTTCTGCCCAACCAAGACTCCTTGCACAAAGGCTCTTTTCAGTTTGGGGGTCAGTTTTCCAGGGGTAAAGCTTAACAACTATAACACATCAGCCCCACATACAGCTGCTTTTGAAGGACTCATGTTTGGGGGAGCATCCCTCAATGCCACATGGTCTCACTCTCAAGCTCTTTCTTTAAAACCATCCCCATCACACATTAAACTTGTCAGTTTGACAAGAGGTGAATCTGCAGTGATTTTGTTACAAACCAAAGCTATATAGAAGAGTGACTGTCAGAAGGATTCATCCATATATTTGTAACACAACTGTTTATATATATATGTGGGCAAACACTGCCAATAGCCCATCACCTGTCTCCCTGTCTAGGCTGAGCTGGTTCAGGATAGCATGCCAACAATGGAATGCTAACAATAGCTCTCCAGAGGACTTGCCAAGCCAAGGGTGCAACTCAGCTAGCTTCGCTTATGTGTCTGCATGGAAAGGGAGTAGACAGATAGAGGACTTCTGACCTGTGTTGACCTTCCTTCAATTGTAGGATATTCTTAGGGTTGCTGACCTCACTTCCTATTTCCTCCTCCTTCGTGCTCTTGCCTCAGGGACGATATATCTCTTTGGTTATCCCTCCATCTTAAGTTGGGGACTCTCCTATACAACATGTATTTCCCGCAATAAAATGCAAGTTTTCTTATTCTTTTCACCCAGAGTCTCCAGTGTGATTTATTCAGGGTAAAAAGCTAGGATTCCACATAGCTTAGCCATTCTCAGGTTCTTGCTGTTCTGCTAACACTTTATCAGAGTGAGGCATTGTGGGGGAGATGGCTTTGGAGAGTGGCATATGCCATGGCAACTAAGGCTCCCTGTAGTCACCTTGCCCACAATGCCTCACTTTGAGGAAGGCATTGATGAAGTAGAAGATGAAGACAAAGAAGAAGAAGGACCAATGGAGGGGAAGGAGGAGAAAAGGTGGCAGTGGTGGAGAAGGAGAGGCAGTGTGCATCCTCCTGCCTCAGGTGGTGGGACATATTGCACCATTCGTGCCTGGGAGTAAAGTGTCATTGATATTCACAGGATTGGGTTGAATGGCCTTGGAAGTAGGGTGGTCATAGAATCATAGAATAGTAGAGTTGGAAGGTGCCTATAAGGCCATCGAGTCCAACCCCTGCTTAATGCAGGAATCCACCATAAAGCATATCTGACAGATGGTTGTCCAGCTGCATCTTGAATGCCTCTAGTGTGGGAGAATCTGGCTGCCTGTAATTTGAGCCCGTTATTCCGTGTCCTGCAGTCTGGCCTGATCGAGAAGAGATCCTTGCCCTCCTCTGTGTGGCAACTTTTCAAGTATTTGAAGAGTGCTACCATGTCTCCTTCTCAAGGTGAAACATGCCCAGTTCTTTCAGTCTCTCCTCATAGGGTCATATGTCCTACCTAACTAATTGAATGGCTGGAAGATTCTCTATTAGAAGACATTCTCTTCTTGAAGTGTTGTCTATTCCAAAAGCCAGATCTACAGCAAGCAGGCTATGACACTTCGAAAATGGTTTGAAAACTGTGTCCTGGGCCCCTCACAGTGTGTCCCCACACTCTTGATGGAGTGTGTCCCTCGCTACTTTAAACCATTTTAAAGTAGTAGTATAGATCCTGCCCAAGTCCAGTAAAGATTAAAAATATATATTAGAAGGGCCCTGAAACTGTCCATCAACAATTGGAAATCAACTGGAGAGCAGACTGAGCAGGCACACCGGTCACCTGGTGTACGTCTTCCCACTATAGTGAGATACACTATGTATTTAAATGTACTAATTGGGTTGGAACCAGATTTAGTAAATTTGCATCTAAACGTATAAATTAGCATTCACAATGTTTATGCAGATCCATACCTTCTTTTATCTTCTTTTTCAGTGATGCATTTGAGTGATGGTTAAATGGCCTTTCTCTTTAGAAGAAAGATAGCCTCGTGTGGCACAGAGCGGTAAAGCAGCAGTTTCTGCAGCTGAAACTCTCCCCATGGCCTGAGTTCGATCCCAGCGGAAGCTGGTTTCAGGCAGCCGGCTCGGGTCGACTCAGCCTTCCATCCTCCCGAGGTCGGTAAAATGAGTACCCAGTTAGCTGGGGGAAAGGCAATCACGGCTGGGGAAGGCAACAGCAAACCACCCCGCTATAAGGCCTGCCAAGAAAACGTCAGCGAAAGAGTCAGTAATGACTCAGTGCTTGCACGAGAGGTTCCTTTCCTTTCCTTTTCCTTTAGAAGAAGGTCCAGGAACTAGGCAAGCTGAGGGTTAAGGATGTGAGGGGGAAAGGCAATGGGGTAGTTAGCAGGAACCTTGGGGAAGTGAAATAAATTATCTGAAGAAATTAAGGTCAGAGGAGAAACAGAATTGAACAAACAATGAGGAAAGGGAAGAGACCGTAGCGCAGTGGTAATCTGTTTTGGGTGCAGAAGGTTCAATCTCCGTCTCCAGGTAGGGTACCTGAAAACCTGGAGATCCACTGCCAGTCAGTGTCAACAATACTGAGCCTGATGGACAAGTGAGATGACTCAGTATAATGCATTTACTTCCTATATGCCTTGTAAAAGGGGTAGGGTCAATATAGTATGTTAGAGGCATCTTGAGAGGGAGAAAGAAGCATATGACTAATTCCCCTGAGGATACTCAGCTGACACACAAATGCATTTGCCTTTTTTTTTTTTAAGGTGTGTGTTTGTGCGAAAGGTTGTATGTATTCAGGAATCGAGGAAGAGGCTGATTAAAAACCAGGAACTTTATGCAAGTGGGCCATTGTGCAAATGGGGGCCACTGGTTGTGCAACAGGGATTTAGCGCTTCCTCTAAGAAGCCAAAATGAGGTCCTGGAACAGGTCAGGTCAGTAGAGCTCACATAAGGGAGCTCATCTGATCCATCCAGATCCAGAAAATAGCATTTTCATTAATTTCGGGGCTTCCTAAAGGAAGTGCTGAATCCCCATTTTGCAAGCAGTGGCCCACACCTATGGAATTAAATTGGAGGTGGCCTCCTCTTGTGGAGCCTGCTTGGATACTGCCCTAGGACTACTACAGCATCAGGTGGCCAGAACCATAGGTCTTTACACTTCTGAATTCTATAATGTTAAGTTTTTCAGGACGGGAAGATCAAGCAGACTGCGAAGAGCTCAAGAATTATGTCTCTAAACCTGGAAAAACGAGCAACAAAACGGCAAATGGGATTCAATACATCTGTGAAACAATGCACATTTGGGCAAAACCACCACAGACACTTTAATTTCACCTGTGAGAACTGAATTGAATATTGAATATCAATGTCCCACCCATTGGGTCATTTGTATACAACACAAATGGTTGCCTATAACTAGAGTAATTTCTGTTTCCCAAGCATTTCCCTATTGCTATAATCTTGCTCTTATTACAGATCCCCAGATAGTAATTTATATTGTGTAGTGCCCGGATAGCGGGCCATACCTTGGTGACTGGGACTAGCTTTGTGCTAAAGCAGTTCCTCTGGCTCCAATTTAGATTTTTGCCCCAGTGGTTTAGGAATGAATACACCTTCCAAATGTACAAGAAAACCAAAAGATCCTTTGCCCACCAGCCCCCACCCAACCCCATTTACAATCACGCTCCATCCATGCCCATTTGCTGAGGGTGAGGCGTGGCCCAAGTATGTGAACAATGTATCACTTCTCTTTGAGCTTCAGCTCCCATCAGCCCCTTCAGCTCCCATCAGCCCCAGACAGCATAGTCAGGAACCCTGGGAGTTGTAGTCCAAAACATCCATAAGAGACCAGATTAGAAAAGGCTGTCCCACGTGCCCTTTCTCTAACTCTCACCTTTAGAAAGGCTCTAAAAAGCACCCAGGAAATACCACTTTATATGCCGCTTCCCTACTCTAACAGAAAGTGATAGTCCTACACATAGCATGGAGAAGATCGTAGATTCTATCCCCATCAGCAACATCTTCAGTTTAAAGGATCTCATCTTGCAGGGTTTAACTGTGGTTTATCAGAACCAGCTAGGATTGTAAACTCTGGTTTGAAATTGGGTTTTTTTCAACATACCATAGCTAAACTAACCATGGTTTGCCTATTTCAAACATTCCAATAAACTGTGGTCAGTTGAAAATGGAAGCAAATGCTCCTTTTGTGCTGAAGGTGAGAGGGGGTGCACAGAAGCCTGAGGCTCATTCATGTGGCGCTAAACTATGGTTTAGTGAAACAACTGAAAGCACCCATTCAGTTAAAAACCTTGGTGAAACAACAGTTATAAATGCTCAAAAGAAATAGCGTATACAAGTGTTTAAAAAGAAGAAAATATTGCCGTTCTTTCAGTTAAGGAATTTCAAAAGAACTAAAAACAGCTCCTGAAGGAGACTTCGGCCATAGCTTTGGCCACATGACGCACAGGGGATCCCAGAATCAGGGAGGGATGATCTTTCCCTTGCCCCGGGATCTCGCCCTCCCCTTTAGGCCCAGTTTTTCCGCAGTCTTGGGCTAAGCCTGAGACTGCAGAACGTGAGGCCGGGCACCACGGTTTGTTCTGACTCCTGGAGATTCCTCGCGAGGAGCCGGTACCCACACATGGGGTGCAGGGCTCCTTAGGAGCATTGCACCCATCGGGGGTGGGGTGAGCAGGGAAAGTAATTATGTTTTTTTTAAAAAAAATTACTTACCTTTTGCACACGAGCATTTGTGTGCTTCTGGCCCTTTAAAAATAAATGGCGGGCACGACGCCTTGCCGTCTGAGGGCGTTGCGCGCCGCATGTGAACTGAGGGGGAGATCTCATGATGAAAAAATTGCGAGATCTTCACTCCTCTGTCCCGCTAGACTGCGAGGTCTAGCTAAGGCCTTCCTCTCCGAAACACGTAGAGCACAATAAATGTTCTTTCTTCCTTTGAGCACTGGAGTTTGCCTCCTCCATCAGAGGAACAACAAAAAACAAATCTGCAGAGGGGAAAAGAATATAATTCCAAATATAATACAGGATATGAGGTTTATAAAATTTAATCTGGTCATGTTATGCCCAGCTGTTGGTTCCTAGTGATGGACAAATCTCCTTCAGCTTATTTATTTATTTATTACATTTCTATACCGCCCAATAGCCGAAGCTCTCTGGGCGGTTCACAAAAATTAAAACCATAATAAAACAACCAACGCACAAATACAAAATACAGTATAAAAAGCACAACCAGGATAAAACCACGCAGCAAAATTGATATAAGATTAAAATACAGAGTTAAAACAGTAAAATTTAAATTTAAGTTAAAATTAAGTGTTAAAATACTGAGAGAATAAAAAGGTCTTCAGCTGGCAACGAAAAGAGTACAGTGAAGGCAAGTGTAGAAAAGAGTACAGGACCTCTCTGGGGAGCTCATTCCACAACCGGGGTGTCACAGCAGAGAAAGCCCTCCTCCTAGTAGCCACCTGCCTCACTTCCTTTGGCAGGGGCTCATGGAGAAGGGCCCCTGTAGATGATCTTAAGGTCCAGGCAGGTACATATGAGAGGAGGCGTTCCTTCAGATAACCTGGCCCCAAACCGTTTAGGGCTTTAAATGTCAATACCAGCACTTTGAATCGGGCCCGGACCTGGACTGGCAGCCAATGAAGTTGTAAAAGGACTGGCGTAATGTGATCTCGCTGGCCAGTCCCTGTTAGTAAACAGGTTGCTCTGTTTTGTACCAGCTGAAACTTCCGGACCGTTTTCAAAGGCAGCCCCACATATAACGCATTGCAGCAATCCAAACGAGAGGTTATCACAGCATGAATAACTGTAGCTAGGCTATCTCTGTCCAGATAAGGGCGTAGTTGGTGTATCAACCTAAGCTGATAAGCTTGATTTAGAATTCCTGACTCCCCCAAGCCTCCCCTGTTCCTAATTCACACTGTGGGTTCTTCCAATGACATGATTGAGAATGAGATGGATTTTGAAGCCTTCACCAAATCTCCCTCATAATCCTCCCAACCCTAGCTCCCATTTGTAGCAGTGATTATGGAAAGAGGTCACTGAGACTTCCGAAGAGGCTTGGTATTCCCAGTGCTGCAATAGTAGCATCCTAGAGGCCAGGAACTGGGAAATGTACTTTCCTAGCATCCTTACCAATGCCCTGGAAGCTACAGACTCCTTGTGCCAGTGTCACAGTATTCCTCCAATACTGGCTGAGGACATTTCTCCCTTCTGTATCTGCAAGGTTAAGAAGGACAGCAGCATGATTTGCCATTTATAGAGGTCTGTTTCCTGATACTGGATTATCTATGGCTGTAATGTTGCATAAATGGCCACTTTATGGCAGCCATTTATGCAACATTAGATTTCCAGAAATCCCCGAGCTGCCCTTTTTACCCAAAAGGGCAGCTCGCTGTGGGCATGGGTGGCTACGTGGCACATGTTGGGCGCTTGCTGGGTTGTTCAGCTGATCACATAGCAAGCAGGGGTGGGTAGGTGAGAAACCAGAGAAACCGGTGCGGGTGAGCCCAAACATCCCTAATTATGGTAGACACGTAGCTGCTGCCAAAAAATAACCTCACATATGTAGCGATACAAAATGTAAAACATTGGTTTTTGCCGCTCTTGCCAGGCAGCTCTGTAGTCCTTTCCCACAAAACATGCCCAAGCCACACTGAAAAAAAGAAACCCTGACAAACCCAACAACAAGCCATGGGCTCTCAGGGTGACTTGTGCATGGATTACAAACCACCCTGAGGAAACCCAACCAAGTGCAAGTGTCACAACAAGCCGGAACAGAAATGGCAGACAAGCCACTGTGGGGTGTTGTGTCTTGCGAACCAGGTCAATGAGACACAGGGCTGCCATTTTCAGTGGCAGCCACAATTGCTGCAACTTTAAGATGACAAAGGTCCTGTCCAGAAAACACCTTAAACCATGGTGGTTAAGGTGTCTTCTGAACAGGGCCAATGTCTGCTGGCACAGAATTTACACAGAAGTTCTTCACCATCGCACACCTGCACCGATTGGAGGTTTCAGTGGGGGAAAGAAAAGCACTCCAGACACCATGGAAGGTGCGATACTAACAGTAACACAATCCTTCCTTACCAGCCCATCCTCAAAACGTTCTTTTCACCTTCTCCACTTTAACTTTGCGCTGCTCTGGCAAGCCACATCAGTTGAAAATGGTAGTGATATAGAAATAACTTTGACTCCGACCTTCCTTGGGCTGTGAGAAATGGAAATAACTTTGCTAAGCAGCATTATTAAACTAGAGTCCTCTTCAAATGGTTAAAAATCCAGTTTTGGATGCCCAGAAGCGATGGCAAGGCAAGTTACAAATCCTTTCTTTTATTTCTTCCCCTCCCCTCCTTGCCCGATAAGGTTAAAAAGTAAAAAAGTAAAAATAAATAAAAATAAAGATGAAATGTGGTGTTACTTTGTCCCTGTAACATTTGCTAGTTATTCTTGCATTACCCTCACAAAGATACCGTTCAGGCTTCTGAGCTGATGGAGAAAGGCAGAGTTCACGCACATTTTATAGACATTTGGAGCAATCAGCAGCACTCGACTGAGAGATGCGATCCAGTCCCTGATAAAGCCAAAACGATTTGTTTCATTACAGTAAACATTTCGATGCAAATTGTTAGCATTTTCAAAAGCCTGAACAACAGGACTATCTGAAGCTGAAGCAAAGTTAATACTGCCATGTGTACCAAGCCCTACTCTTACAGCTTTCTTTGAGAGAATTACCTACTTCATCTTACAAATTCCCCATAAAAATTCAGGTCAGGCATTGAGAACCTTGGCTAATATCAACACACCTCCCATTGAAATGAATCATGGAATCTCTCACTTCAACTGCAGCTTTTAAAAGAACACCGAAGAGTCTTCTTGACCTTTCAAAGGGCTCCATTACATTTATCTGCTCTACAAACCACTCTTTCTGTATTTGTCATTGCCTGCTTTTAGTTGTGTGACAGCTGTCTTCTTAGGTAAATCACAGAGAAACAAAAGCAATGAGGTTGGGATTCCTTGCTACCGATCCTTGATGCATGCCTTGGTTCAGTCTCCTATCTTCCCAAATAGGATACCTGGCACTGTCAAAACTGGCAGTACTAGAAAATACCTCCAGTTCTGCAATGGACATCATGCAGGCAGGCAAGTGATGGATGCAGGTATAAACTGTTTTGTGTAAATAATTCTCAAGCCAGCTGGGAGTACATGCATGGAAATGCGCTCTGATCTGTGGCAATTAACTCTGTAGTGGGTTTGCTTACAGCCTCTCTTGGGACAGCTTTGGGAAGGAACATTACCTGAAGCACAAGCTTTGCATGTAGACATTTCCAGATTCAGGGCCTGGCACCTGTAGTTAAAGGGTATTCAGAGAGAAAACACCTGTGAGAGCCCATCTAGGTATAATATTAAGTGTCCAAATGCATTAATACACATTGCTTTCTTTCTTTCTTTCTTTCTTTCTTTCTTTCTTTCTTTCTTTCTTACATTCCTGTACCATTTAATATCTAGAGATGTGAAAGCCAGATTTTTTTTAAAAAAAAACCTTTTAAAATTATGAATAAACTATTTAAGACAAGGTGTTTATATATTACTACCCAGTCTTTACTCCCTGCAAATGATTTTTAAACACTATGTAATAAGAATGCTATAGGAAGACAAGGGCAGGATCTACACTATTGATTTAAAACAGATTATAACAGTTTTGACAACTGTTGGGGCCCAGGACACACTCCATAAACAGTTTTCAAACCATTTTCAAAGTGTCATATCTGGCCTAGAGATGTAAAATTTCTGGAAATAATTCAGGAAAATGTTCATGCAATCTTCTCTATGAGGTTCCCAGCATAGTTATTTCTTCCATTCCTTATTAAAATTACTTATTTATTTATTGCATTTATATCTCGCCTTTTTTCCTCCAAGGAACCCAAGGCGGCAAACTTCTCCTCCTCTCCATTTTATCCTCACAACAACAACCCTGTGAGGTGGGTTGGGCTGAGAGTCTGTGACTGGCCCAAAGTCAACCAGTGGGTTTCCATGGATGAGTGGGGACTAGAACCCAGATCTTCCGACTCCCAGTCCAACACTTTAGTCACTACACCACACTGATCTAATGTATAACCTAAATTATATTACTTATAACTTAGTTTGCTAGTAAAATTATCATGGTTGGTATAACACATTTAAAGGTCTAGTTTAATAGGACAATAATTACAAAGTCATCTTTACTTTTTAATGTTATATTTTGGAACATAAATTATACACAATATAATTTATGTTCCAAAAGTAGCCCCACTTGGTGCCCTTCAGATGATTTGGACTACCACTCCCAGCATTTCTGACCATTGGCCATGCTACCTGGGGCTGACGGAAGCTGATCTTCAAACCATCTGGAGCATCAAGTTGAGGGAAGGCTCTCCTAAAGCAACTCAGGCCATAGCTAGACCTAAGGTTTATCCCTGGATCGTCCAGGGGTCAAACCTGTTCATCTAGGTGACACACAGGGGATCCAGTGCTCAGGCAGGGGCGAACCCTGGATGATCCCAGGATAAACCTTAGGTCTAGCTGTGGCCTAAGTGACTTTAGATCTATAAAGAGCATTAAAAAAAGTATTGCACATGGCAGCAAGGCTCACTGACAGCCCAATGGGAACTCTAACAGTTGTCAGGACAACCCCAAATAAGCACAAATGTATGTTTCCTGAATGGATGGGTCAGCAGAGCTTGCAGAAGGGAGCTTCATGGCCTGTTCCAATCTCAAAATGAGCACTTCTGCCTATTTTTGGGGTTCCTTTATGAAGCATTAAGTCCCTGCTACACAAATGCTCAGTCTCGCTGGCACAACACAATCCGTGGCAGCACAGCGGTCCCACTGAATATTGTCAACTGGGATTTAAGTTAGCCACAATTAACTTGTCCCACTAATTTCAATGGGTGTACTTTAAGCATGGCTAAATGGAACCAACCAAATATATGTGAAATTAAACCACTTGGGGATTTTAATATATTAAGAAGTAAAGAAACATTAGAAGTGAATAAATAAATATTTCTGACAAAGGAGAAGAGCAGCCAATGAGTTCACAATCCAAAACATTTATATGATCTCATCATAACGTTTCTTTATCCAATGCTTTAGCATTTCCTTCTCAAACAGTTCGAACAATCTTCCTAAACTAATACAAAAATGCACTGTGCATAAGAGTAAAGGAGAGACCTGATCAATCCAGATCTTAAAGAGTCAAAGGAAAAAGTAAACAAACAGGGTCATGTGAGCAGATAGCATTTTGGAAAGAAGAAATTGAGAACAGGAAAAGCTTCCCAAAGCTGGCCCCAAACCACAAGACAATATAACCAGAGATGAGTTAAACAGGTATGGAATTTGCTGATCAGACTTGCCAACAAAATTAAGTTATATGGTAGAATAAGCACATTGTCCATGTCAATATCATACCTAGTCAACCGCCCTGTCCGGTAGGGTAGCAGCTTATGAATTATATAAAAAAATTCATTTAATATTTAATATATTTTTTAGCTGCCTTTCAAGAGGAAATGCATCTCTAGAAAAAGGAAGAGAAACAAATTTATAAACAATTACTATAATCGATATAGAAATACAATACCTTATTGTGCAGGTGACCTTCCCCACTCTGTACAACACACTTTTCAAAGCGTATTCAAAGTCATGCTGTACTCTTTTTCAAATCTAAGAAAAGTCATAAAATAACTCGTGTCAGTGAGGATGAGAGAGAATCCCTTTGCATTTTTGTTTTAATCACATTAAATAAAAATCTAAAGCATTATGTTTCTGTTGGATATTTTAATTAGAGCTGTAGCACAATTAAAGAATTGTGTGCCAATTAATCATACGAATTTTGAAGCCCTTCTGTGTATTCCACCAGCAAGATAGGCTAGGTTGGTGGGAACAAGGATAGGGCAGGGCCTTCTCTATGGTGGCACCCTATTGTGGAACTCTTTTCCTAAGATAGGGTGACCATATAGAAAGGAGGACAGGGCTCCTGTACCTTTATTTATTTATTATTTTATTATTGCATTTATATCCTGCCTTTTTTCCCTCCAAGGAACCCAAGGCGGCATACATAATTCTCCTCCTTCTCTCCATTTTATCCTCACAATAACAGCCCTGTGAGGTAGGCTGGGCTGAGAGAGTCTGTGGCTGGCCCAAAGTCACCCAGAGGGTTTCCATGGCCGAGTGGGGACTAGAACCCGGATCTCCCAACTGCAACACTCTAACGACTACACCACACTGGCTCTCAGTTGCATAGAAAAAGGAATTTCAGCAGGTGTCACTTGTATGCATGCAGCACCTGATGAAATTCTCTCTTCATCACAATAGTTAAAGTTGCAAGACCCCTGCCCTCTTTTGTATCCTCCCGCTTTAACTGTTGTGATGAAGAGGGAATTTCACCCAAATGTCACCCTCCCTAAGGAGGGTAGTCTAGCCTCTTCTTTGTCTAGTTTTATGCAGCTGTTAAAGCTTTTCTGTTAGTTCTATATGGCTTTCAAGTAATTTTATGTGTATTAGCTCCGTGCTCTATTTTTAAGATTGTTTTTCTCCTGTTCTTAACATTGCTGTGGATGCCGCTTTAAAGTTTTTCAATTGCTCTAAAGTTTTAAATTATACATTGCTTTTGAGACCCTTCTTAGATCTAAAAGCAACTCTGAAATAATTGTATACATGAATAAATAGAATTCATTTGAACCTTTTTTTAAAAAAAGTTTGTCATAATTAATCAATGTCACCTCTATAATTAAGCAAAAAGTAGTTATTAGATTCCAGGAGTGGGCAGAAAGTAGATATCCAGATGCTTTGGAATTCAGCTTTCAGCATTCCTGACCATCCGCCATGCTGGTAGGAGTTTCTGGGAGTTGAGATCCAAAACATCTGTAGATCTACTTTTGGCCCACCACTAGATTAGACAGTATGGCTCAAGTTAAACAGACGAAACTTTGAAGGAAGGAGGGAAGGAAATCTTTCCGACTTCTTCGCACGAAGATTTTCTGCTCTTCCTCTGGCAACTAGGTGGCTAATGCTTTTGAAAGTCCTGAAGCCTAAATCATTGGCTGGCAAGTGATTGTAATCATGTCGTAGTTAGGAAGGGCTTTTGCTTTATTGAGGGATGTTGCAATGGATTGTTTGTTTTTAAACTAAATGACAAAGAGAGTTGATCACACTGCCTATCAATCAAGCAACTGAGAAGACAGACTTATGCTGTTAAATTTGTGTTGTTTTTCCTTCTTTCCTTAATCTTACCTTCATCTTTTTTGAATGGCATTGGACATATAGTTATCCTGAAATGAATATTTTGTTTATGTATATGGATTTTTCAGAATGCCCACATTAATGGCGCTTAACCTTTAGGCTGATCTATAAACATGTAAGAATAAAATGTCAGCATTCATTTGTCATCTTGCAGTAAACTGTCAGCATTCGTTTCTCAGTTAAATAGAATATCTGTATAGAGATTTACGCTGGGCTTCATAATAAAACCAGATAAACATCCACGCGGCTCATCATGAAAACTCAATACCAACCATATACACCCCATTAGTGCCTTAATGTACATCCCAGGTTACATCTCATAGCAATCAAATGGATTCAGTAGAACTTGTTGCTAAAAAATATGTGACTTGCTCCATCTAAGATAGTAACATGCATTATATCAGCTCATATAATGGAAAAAAGAACATGGGGGGTTCTGTAAATATTCAGCAATGGTAGAACATGTTGCATATATGTAGGGTGACCATATGAAAAGGAGGACAGGGCTCCTGTATCTTTAACAATTGTATAGAAAAGGGAATTTCAGCAGGTGTCATTTGTATGCATGCAGCACCTGGTGAAATTCCTGCTTCACAACAACAGTTAAAGCTGCAAGAGCCCTGTCCTCTTTTGTATCTGGTCAAGAGGGCAGGGCTCCTGCAGCTTTAACTGTTGTGATGAAGAGAAAATTTCACCAGGTGCTGCATCATGCAAATGACACCTGCCGAAATTCCCTTTTTTATGCAACTGGAACCCTGTCCTCCTTTACATAAGGTCACCCTATACGTAGCTAATTTCCACTGGAAAGTGAATACTTAAAATTTTTTCGTTAAGCTTCTCATCGTTGTTTAATTTATTGCTGCCATCTGCTAAGAAGGGTTTTTCACATGTGCACATGTTGCGTGAAATGACTTACTGCTGTTGTTTTTATATATTTGCCCTGATAAACTAGGTGCTAATATACACAGCACGCCCCTAGCTGGTTGAGGAACTGTGTTTTATTATTATTGTTTTGGGGGGAACTGGATCATATTTTAATGATCACATAATTTATGTTGTACATTGACTTGTGTAGAAAGATGACTACCAAATTTCATACATAGGGCAGTACCTAATGGGGTGCTACACTACACCAATCCTCTTCTGCCTCCACCAATTGGGTTCCACAAGTGGCCCCTCCCACTAATTCCACTGCACAAGCAGGACCCCACACTTCCACAACAGAGATTTAACACTTCCTAGAAGAAGCCCTGAAAAGAGCAGAAATTCCAGTTTCTGGATTAGGATAAGTCAGCAGAGTTCCCTCACGCAAGCTCCACTGACATGTCCCGTTCCAGAAATCAGCGGTTCCGCTTGTTTCCAGTTGCTCCTGGAAGTGCTAAATCTCCACAGCACAGTGTTTTGCACAGCTTGTAAAACAGAATTAGCTGGACGCAACGGAATCACCTTACCTCCCCCTTGGATACAGCCCATGGAAATACCACACTGTATGGGATGTTGTATTCTGTATTCGATATACAACTCTGTATATAGCTTCACAAGAGTAGAAAAAATGAGAAAATGAAGAACTAAACTGGTGAGACATTTCCTGGGCAGCGATTGTTTGACCACTGTGCTCCATCATGCACTGCTAACCTAAACATTGGATAACTCCAATATGCTTTATGTGGGTTTAAAGTTGGTATGGAACCTACAATTGGTGCAGAATGCTGAAGCCTGGTTGGTAACAACAGTGACTTATCATTAGCGAATTACACTTGTGCTGAAGGAAGCACACTGTCTGCCTATAAGTTGCTGGGTCAGATTTAAGGTTTTGATACTTGTTTTTCTGCCCCCAAAACATTACAATCTAGGCTTTGATAGTGTAAGAGACAGCAAAGGCACGGAAGGAAGAGATTTTCATCTTAGGGCAGGGGTGATGGACTACAACCCCCATCAGCCTTCCCCAGCCTTGGCAATAATGAATGTTGGTAGGAGGAACAATCCTACAACATCTGTAGGTCCACATATTCCTTATTCCTGCCCTAGATGATAAAAAAAAAAAGTGGAAAAGATGCCAGCACCAATACATATAAGAGAACACACATGGAGGGACAGACAGACAGACAGACTTCTAGTACATAATTACATGGACTTTCTTTCTAGGCAGATGACAAAGCTCAAGGCCAAATTCTACCAATAGCACAAATGGAGAGTCTTTTTTTTTTTTTTTACAATTAACTGAGTACCCTAGATTTTAATGTGGCACTCATGGTCTTGGGCAGATTAGTGTGAAATTTAATTTCTGCTAATCTGTCCAAGACCAGGGAAGCACAAAATATTCTCTATGCAGTGTTTACCCACTTTTCCGAATATAGATATATGCATGAGCGACAAATCATGCAGCTTCAGGTTTACTAGAGTGAATATATATAGTCACATTAGGCATGGATTGAATTGCTTCATTTTTGTGAAATGGTAACAACAACACTTTGACCGTTCGCAAAAGAATATGTTTAAACTTGATTTTTTTAAAAAAAAAAGAGAAAAAATAAGTTTAGATACCCTCTCCATCAACCTTTCTATACAAGACCTTAATTTAACTTAAATTCTTTGTAAGAAGTCTATCTGTGTCCATTCATGAGTGGAAACTCCATAGTCAGTGTTGAGTGACACTGAGGATCAGTGGACTCATCTCCCCTCCCAGCTGCCATGGCGGCACCAATCTGGAGTGGCCATAATCCATGGTGCTGGCTGATTAGAATTTAGAGCTCTTAGGATGCTCTACTTGACCTAAGCATCAGCCAGAAAAAGGAGACTGGCCAAAGGGCCAGAGCCATAGAAAAATGGCCACAATATCTAATTATTTCCAAGTTTGACCTTTGATTTATTGGTATATATTTATTTATTACATTTATACCCCGCATTTTTCCTCCAAGGAACCCAAAGCAACATACTAGGGGTGTGCACGGACCCCCCGCTCCGCTTCTCTTCCAGATCTGTGATTTGCGGATCGGCCCGCTCCACCCTGCCCCCGCTCCGCCTATGTCCGCTCCGCTCCGCTCGGAGCTCCGGATCCGGATCGGAGCTCCGTTTCCCCCCCCCCATAGGCTTGCATTAAGCTAAAAAAGTATACAACTTTTTTTTCTGTGAAAGTTAGAAACCTCAAGTTTGCCACCATGACACCTCATGGGGGTATACACACGCATGCCAAGACTCAAGGCAATCCCATCATCCTCTGATTTTGGGGGAATTTATGAAAATCCAACACCCCATTCACACCCCTTTCCATAGCTCCATCAATTTGCATGTTAAAAATCTCAAACTCACCACCATGATAGCTTGTCCAGGGATACATACGCACGCCAAGACTCAAGGCAGTCCCATCATCCCCTGATTTTTGGGGAATTTATGAAAATCCAACACCCCATTCACACCCCTTTCCATAGCTCCGTCAATTTGCACGTTAAAAATCTAAAACTCACCACCATGATAGCTTGTCCAGGGATACATACGCACGCCAAGACTCAAGGCAGTCCCATCATCCCCTGATTTTTGGGGAATTTATGAAAATCGGGCACCCCATTCACACCCCTTTCCATAGCTCCATCAATTTGCACGTTAAAAATCTCAAACTTGCCACCATGATAGCTTATCCAGGGATACATATGCACACCAAGACTCAAGGCAGTCTCATCATCCCCTGATTTTTGGGGAATTTATGAAAATCCAACACCCCATTCACACCCCTTTCCATAGCTCCGTCAATTTGCACGTTAAAAATCTAAAACTCACCACCATGATAGCTTGTCCAGGGATACACATGCACGCCCAGACTCAAGGCAGTCCCATCATCCCCTGATTTTTGAGGAATTTATGAAAATCAGGCACCCCATTTGCAGACGTGGACTGTTCTCTGACATTTGGACAGATAAAAAATGATTTCAGGTTGTATTTGTGCATTTGGTGGAGCTACTGTTTTAAAAAAAACACTGGGAAAAGTCCGTTCAGAGTAAGAAAGAGAAGTTTCCCTGAATCCCAAGTTACCCATTTTGCCTATCCCCTCCTCCAACTTTGGGATCATGTGATCATGACCGGGAGTTGACTCTGCCCCTCAGCCCTTCGAAAAAGGTATCTCCCGCCGGTTTTTTTTTAAATTCTAGCGTGCGACCCGCACCACGCAGAGAGCTGAGAGTAGTCTCAAAATGACCCCCATCCACGACTCTCTGAGCACAAGAATTTTCAGAACGATAGCTTCAAAAACAACACAGTTATCCCCCTTTCTTTTCCGCAATGCAATCCTATGGGCGAAATGTTTCAAGTTGGCGATCGGACCGGACCGCAGAAACCAGAGCGCTCCGAAAATGGGCGCTTCTCTTCACCTTGCTTCTAGGGGTCCACGGTCCGCTTCTACTCCACCTCTGGGCAAGGCGGAGCAGGCCAATTCGCTCCTGCTTCTGCGCTTCTAATCGGAGCGGAGCACATGCCTACAACATACATAATCCTCCTCCTCTCCATGTTATCCTCACAACAACAACCTTGTGAGGTAGGTTGGGCTGAGAGTCTGTGACTGGCCCAAAGTCACCCAGTGGGTTTCCATGGCTGAGTGAGGACTAGAACCCAGATCTCCCGACTCCCAGTCCAACACCTTAGTGACTACACCACACTGGCCTACACCCACATCTCTGTAGGGCAATTTCCCCTTGTACGAAGCATGCAGCATCCACCAACATATGCTGGGGTTGTTTCGACTACAGTGTGCACAATGCTAACTTTGGCAAAATGTTGTTGTCACTTATTAAAAAAGAAGCCCAAAAATGCAGACAGGGAGTTGATTCCTCAATGCATCAATATCTGCATCTCAAAAGAAATGCTGGCAAGAGTTGCTACTGTTGAGATAAAACAACACTTTAGTTTTGCATGCTGTATGAAATTGCACTCAATTTGTTCACCAATTAAAAAAAGCAGCTAATGGCTTAGATAATGATAAAAGGATACATGGACTCACTGCTGGTCAGCACTAATGTTGGCAATCCAGTTTCATGTAGAAATAGGGACTGTCCAGCTGCTTCCAATAATATTATGGGTTAGACTGATGTTTAGAGCCAAGGCTGGGCGTGAGTGCTTTTCCATTAAGTGCCTGGCAGTATTCTACCTTGATTTTGCTATCCAAAGGTAATTTGCTCCCCAATTCTCTTGTTCAATACAGGGAAGCAGGGTGTTGTGAAAGCTTTCTGAACAGCAGCAGGGATGCTCTTTGTGGATAAACAGGTGTCCCCCTGATTTTCAAACCATTTGGTCCTTTTCAAGAAGGCTTGATCCAAATTGGCCTCCTGAAACGTTGTGGGGATGCATTTATCTGTTGTGCAGCTCCGAAACTGTGATGGGGTTCTATGGTAAATGGCTGTCCAAGCATGTTCCAGTATGGTTGGCTTTGCTTCAACGAAAGGATTCAGCACCCTTGAATTGCATCAGGATCCTTGTGTTATGTTTGACCTTATAGGTAGAAAAACACCTTCTCTCATTCATAGTTAATCCAAAGAGCTGAGCTGTGACTTGGGACAATCGTGTTGACAGGATAATGACATCATTTGCATTCAGTCTGTGACAAATGGAGATTTTAGTTCTGGCTTGTACAGCCGGAGTTGCGGCTGTCTTTTATGATCTCTAGAGTCTGCATTTCCTCCCCTGTTAATCACACATGGCCAGGTGACAAGCCCTCATTGTTTTTTTTAAAAAAAATTATACCCTTTTTTGTAGTGTTTCCATTTGAAACTCACATTCACTGCTTCTGTAGGTTGGTAGTGGTAGAGCCAAGGGGATAAAGGTATTCATTTATATGCATGACCTTCCACCCTATCTTGAAGTGTCCAGGTGGATAGCAAATTAAAGGTATATGCAGTTAAATGCTCCCATCCTTCTAAAAGCTTAATTCTAATTCCTGAAAGCCAACCCAAACTCATGGAATATTTCAAAACCTGAACTGAAAACTGTCAGCTTCTACTAATCATGTGTTAAATTTTTGCCTGGATTGGACTGACCAACAATCTCCAGTGGCTTAGGTAGGGTGACCATATGAAAAGGAGGACAGGGCTCCTGTATCTTTAACAGTTGCATAGAAAAGGGAATTTCAGCAGGTGTCATTTGTATATATGGGGAACCTGGTGAAATTCCCTCTACATCACAGCAGTTAAAGCTGCAGGCACCATACTAGAGTGACCAGATTTAAAAGAGGGCAGGGCAGGAGAAACAGTGCAATAAAAACACCCACTGAATGGGCCATGTGGTCGTTGATTGCTTCCTCTTTCTTCCCCATGTGAAGAAAGAGGAAGCTGCTCATCCGTAACAGAATGCAGGAAGCAAAGCGACAGTAGGGAAACACAATTTCCCCACCGTCTGATGACACTCTGTGTGTAATCCAAAAGGGTACACTCTGGAAACCCCAGGCAGTATCAAAGTGTGTCATTCCACTAGCACAACTGATATTGCACTAGCAGAAACTAGATTCTGAATTCTACGCAAGAGGAGAATCCAACTTAAGTTACATTTGTGCAACTGCAGTTGCCCATTACGCTTCTGCAACCTGCTGAACAAGCTTGCAATGCAAGGCTTAGGCAGAGCTCCACTAAAGCTATTTGAGTTTGTGGAATGACACCATGGCATACCACCCATTGTACATCTGATCAAGGCCACTGCACATTTTGGCTTTCTGATTTTGACAGTGATCCCACTGCAAGCCACTAACCGAGTCTGAGTGTGGTCCCTCATTGACTATCCAAGGTGAAAGAATCTGAATTTGTTAGCATGTTTTGATGTAAACATCCTTTTTATACAGACTGCAGGGCTGAATAACGCTTTGGCCCTAAGCGTCCCATTGGGTGTCAGCTGTGGTGGCAGGGTATGAATATGAACATGACTGCATCACACATCACACACCACTCACACTCACCCCAGCAGCCACAGATCTTGGCCATCTGTTCCATGTCACAGCGTCAAGGTGTTAACCCCCACCACACACCCTCCCCAGCCACTCTAACCTGATCACCAAAAAGAGAGAGGAAAAAAAGCACTCTAGGAATGGGCTCTGTGGTTCCTGCAATAGATACTTCATGCATAGAGAGTCCCGCAAACATTCTAAGAATGCTTCCTAGCATGCGTCCAAGGATGATCCAGGGACAGTCTAGGAATGAGGCTTCTATGGCAGGGACTAGAGTGGTTCTGCCTCCCCCACACTTTTCTACCTTTTTTCAAGGGGCTATCAGACAAGGGGGGCTGCTTTTGACATCCTTGTTCTTCAAGTTGAATCTTAAGTGGAAAATAGGGAGGGAGAAAGCAAAAGAAAAAAGAAAAAGAAAAAGATTCACCTCTTCAGTAAAACAATCCATAAATAAAGTTATAAAATCTGACCACACTCCCTCCCCAGTTGCTTAAGGGCTGCAGGGATTCTTGATACCACAACCTATTAGGACACTGGCACTAGGGAACAGTCCCAGGCACAGCATGCCATTAATCTATGAGCTGCATACAATTTATAGTCAGGGAAAAAGCTACGGTCAATTTCCTTCGCCCATCAAAATTCCCCCCACCTCGTGAGCTTCTTCTTAAAGAAAACCCAGTTACCATGAGAAGGACGCTGTATGCTATGTGAAGGTTTAATTTGATACGAAGAAACCAAAAATGCATAAAAAGGAGATGGCCATTAATATCCCACATATTAGTGAATACTTACTCTACTGATAAATTGTTCTGTCAAGGCTGACTTCTGTGCAGAACTAAAAAAGCTTGAAACTTTAAGGCTCAACCAAGCACTGACAGCAATCGCTACAGCATAGACTCCAGTAACTGACTTGAGAGATTAAAGCCACAATCCTAGGCATACTTACCTGAGAGTAAGTCCCGTTGAACTCTAAGTAGGCATGCCTAGGGTTGTGCTGATCATCAAGAGAATTAACACAAAAGCAAAGGTTGCTGATATTATCCTTTATATATCATTTGATTATCGATTCTATCACTTTGCATTTAATCTGAGTTGGGGTTGAGGTTTTCAAAAGCTAAGATCTGTATTTCACAAATGCTATACTATTCCTTATCCCCCCATTAAATAATAACATTTCTCACACATCCTCAGTGTTCCATATGTCCAATTGCACCAAGAAGCAAATGGGGACCTAATGTTAACACCTTGCCTCTCAGCAGTTCCAGATATCATCGAACTTTCTGCCTTTCACCAGGTGAGTTCCAGGAAAAAGGATGAAGTTGATTATATTGTTCTGCTCTTTAGAAGGTTCTGGTTATGGCTGAGCTGAATATGCACATTTCCCACTCAAAATATAGGACCTTTTCAGACAACACGCTAAGCCATGGTTAGGCCTTGAATAGGTTTGGTGGCGGCGTACAGCATGGATCCTGTTATTGGCCAGCGCACCTGCTGACTGATTCCCCTTTCTGGCATGCATGTTAGGAACACTGGTAGTGGTTGAAAGTGCCAGGGGCACACCATTGTGCAGACCACTAATGTGAACCCCTTTCCAGTACCACGGACATGACCAGCTCACAGCCCCCATTCTGGTCTGGTCTTGGTGCCACGTCCCTTAGAACCCTTACAGGAATCCTCACTGTGGGGGAGCAAGAAGCCCAATCCCGTTTCTCTACACCAATGGATCCAGCCCAATGCCTATCATGCCTACGTAAGTTCTGGAAAATGCTATAAAATGAAGCACCCACAAAGAATTTACTAATAGTCCAGATCAATTTATTTACAATGGAATTAATCTTGCAATGGGGAAGGCGAAAAACCCTGCACAATCTTTGCCAGTTGGTATGCAGGTAAAATTCCTTCCCAGCCCCATTAACTGGCAACTATTTCTGCCATTGCAAGACATCTTACTACCAGGAATGGCTGGGTGGGGAAATTAGCAACTGCAATCCTGGAGCTTTAGAAGCCTCAGATTGAGCTGGAGTCAGAACAAAGGTGAAATCTTACTCTGCTGGGTCCACCTCTTTGGTCCCACCCAATCAAAGCACTGATTGACTCAGCAGTCCTTTTCTGGGAAGGAGATGCAGCTGCTGAAGCTGTGCAACTGCTTTTCACCAGCCTTTCTCTCTTTGCTGCTGGCCTGCCACCTCCACAAATCACGGCTCCCTGTTAAGAGGGGAACTCAGCTACTGCTGAGTTAATTAGGAAAGACTTCATCAAATATGTTCATAAATAAGATGATATACCAAATCGGATACACAGGTATCAAATATGATGCACCTTTAGCACTGTGTAGGGAGCGGCTTGACTACTCCTGAATTTCTACATTTCGTAGAGTAAACAGCTGATCCAAGCAGCTTTTTAGAAACTGAAATGCTGATTGCATTACCAGCAGTTACAGTAGCATATTCATGGAATAAGACATATCAGGAACTTCCTGACTGTTAGAGCAGTACGACAATGGAATCAGTTACCTAGGGAGGTTGTGGGCTCTCCCACACTAGAGGCCTTCAAGGGGCAGCTGGACAACCATCTGTCAGGGATGCTTAGGGTGGATTCCTGCATTGAGTAGGGGGTTGGACTCGATGGCCTTGTAGGCCCCTTCCAACTCTGCTATTTTATGATTCTATGATCTTGGATAGGCAGCACCTGTTCACCTGCTTCCTAAATACAGTGTCACTGAAAACATGGTAAAAACATGGGGGCCTGAAAAATCACTGATGGCTATTTTGCAATTTAAGTAAAAGGGACGTCAGGGAGAAAATTTCTTTGGCTTAAAGCGCTAGTTTTCCTAAATCCTTCTTCTGGTCTAGAAATCAAAAAGCAAATCTCTTTCACTTAACCATCTTTCAGGAATCAGTGGTATCAGATATTCTTTAGGAAATAATATGTGACAGAAAGAGAAATCAATCAGTGATATTAACTGTTAATGCTTATTTCCAAGTACCTAACATCACGATTCTGTTCAATGAAAGTGTGCACAGAATTGCGGCCTATATTGCTTTAGAAGAGTGGTACTTCTTTTCCCTTTTTCCTGAATGGCTTTGTTCAAACAAGTTTAAGAACAGAAGAACAAATTGGCTGCATCCCCCCCCCCCATTAATATTCAGCTGGAAACTTGGTAACTAATACACTGTAAGTCTTTCTCAACCATTCTGTTGACACAATGGGTCAGCGTCAAGGGCAGGCATGGTTGGGCACTGGCTGAGGGCTCACGTTCCAGCTGGGCCCCACTGACAAGAGTCCCCTGGACTTGCTCACCTTTGGAATCTGCTTGTTCACCAGCTTTTCACTGTGGCCCAGACCATGGTGTTGGTGAGTAGATGCCACCTCCTACTTGCTCACTGCCTCTCCGCCCATCAAGCCACCAAGTGGAAGCAACAATGAGAAAGAGGATGAGGAGCAACAGCAACTGGTGACAATGGTGGTGAGAAAGAAGACTCACTGAAGGAGAGGGGGTCCATTGAGGGTGACTTGTCCAAGGGCCCTCATAAATTTGGAGTCAGCACCGAGACACACCTGTTCGGAAGTGCTTTTAAGCCATTTGAGAGCCATGATCAGACAGCTGATTGCTCTGTAAAAGCAGCACTAGGCCCACTCTTGGTTCATTTATTCATGACCGAATCCCTTTCAGGAGTCTCTGGGGCTTGTTTAATAGGGACCTTGACTTTTCGTGCTGCAGCCTCCGGTCTCCCATGTACAAGCAGCATGGCCTGCCAACAAGTTTTAAAGCCAACTATAGTTAGATTTTTCATTTAAATTTTGGCACAGTCCAAACTCATTCCTCTTACTTCCAAGTACTATTGCCATTGTATTAAAAAGAGAGAGAGAGAGAGAGAGTAAATTTGCTGCTGAGTTACTTACTGCCCAGAAAATCCAGCTGAAACCTCCGACTGCCAAATCGGAGGATTCAGTATTGGGCCAGGGACTTTAAATAGCTTTTTCTACTGAGGATTTTCTGCTGTTCTAGAAAGTGGGGGCAGGGGGAGACCCGAAGAGGCATGATAAAGCTTCGGTTTGAAGGATTGGACATGGATTGTTAGAAACTGAAAATTGCCACTTCTGGTATGGTTACTACCTATCCAGCTTTTATGATTGGATCATCTGTTTTTAAGTCTAGATTTGGTTGCCTGGTGTCAAGGATAAATAAAACTAATTTTGATCTCTCAACTGACACAGAAAGGAAGTCAGTCTTCCTTATTCTTTTTTTTTTTTTTTAATATGCAGTGTATTATTTTGCTCTTTCACTGTCAGGAACCTGGGGCAAATGAGATTCTTTGTACAGTGGGGTTCAGGCAGCTGAACAAGGAAAGACAAGCAGGGGACGAAGAACCAAACAGACAAGAGCCATTTTTTTTTTAAAAAAAGGTTCCTTCCAAATTCTTCAGACAATGAGGAAGAACTAATTATATATGAGTAGCAAAGGACAGACATGTCACCACAGGAAAAGTTTGCAGGTCTTTGAGGAACCTTAAGAGAATAAAGAAAGAAAATAAAAAGAAAAGCTGAGAACACTAGTGAAATTTCTCAGGGATTTATGCACTAAGTTCTGACTAGATTTCGACTGAAGGAAAATCTGAACAATCCTGAACTATTTCCTGTGACAAAAAAGTATTTTAGATGGGAAGAAAAATAAATAAATTCAAATAAGGCTAGTGAATGCTCTGGGAAATATTTTTGTGTAAGCATATTTCCATATATCTCTAACTGTGAAGTGCCTGGGTAAATACAGGTAGCACAGACTGTAGGCAGGGGGAGTAACTGCAGTTTCTATTTCTGGATTCTAACTTCTGAGAATAGTAGCTATAAAAGCTGTAAAAGTTGGGACGCTTTTTTATATGTGTGTGTGTGTACTATTAGGAGGGGAAGCCATTTTGAAGGCTCTCTAGGCATACAAAATGGGGAAGAGGTAGGGAATATAGCAATTGAAGGATATAACTTGTTCAAAAAGAACAGAAGAAATAGAAAGGGAGGTGGAGTTGCACTATATGTTAAAAATACCTATCCCTGCACAGAAATACAGGCGGATCAGACTGGGAGCCCCATCGAGAGCATCTGGATTAAAATAAATGGGGCGTGGAATAAAAAAAAATGATAATCAGAGTCTACTACCGACCACCCAATCAAGGAGAGGACGAGGATGAAAGTTTTGAGAAACAAATTGCCAATGTTTCAAGGAAGTGTGATGTAGTAGTGATCGGGGACTTCAATTACCCTGATATCTGTTGGGAGACAAATACTGCCAAAAGCGGCCCTTACAAGAAATTCCTGACATGTATGGGTGATAACTTTCTCCTACAGAAAGTGGTGGAAGGAACTAGAGGATCGGCAATCCTTGACTTGATATTGACCAATAGGGATGACTTAGTGGATAAAGTGGCAGTTAAGGGAAATCTGGGGGAAAGTGACCACATCATACTTGAATTCTTGATTATGAAGGAGACAAAAGTTGAGTGTAGCCATACACGTACTCTGGATTTTAGGAAAGCTGATTTTAATAAACTCAGAACTATGATAAGTAAGGTCCCATGGCAAATGAGCCTAATGAGAAAAGGAGTGCAGGATGGGTGGGAGTATTTAAAAAAGGAAATTTTAAAGGCACAGTTACAAACAATTCCAACAAGGAGAAAAGATAGAAGACAACAGAGGAAACCAATGTGGCTCCACAAAAAGCTTAGAGACGACCTGAAAACAAAAAAAGGATACATGTAGGAAGTGGAAGGAAGGCCAGGCTACAAAAGAAGAGTACAGACAGGTTGCGCGGAAGTGCCGAAATGGCGTCAGGAAGGCTAAAGCTGAGAATGAGCTGAGATTAGCGAGGGATGCTAAAAGCAATGAACAGGCTTTCTTTAGATACATGAGTAGTAAAAGAGGAAAGAAATGGTGGTTCAACTGCTTAATGAACATGGCAAATTGATAACAGATGACAAAGAAAAGGCTGAAGTGCTCAATTCCTACTTTGCCTCAGTCTTCTCCCAAAAGCGGGTCTATGACCCCCCTGGAAAAAGTGAAGCACAAGTTGAGGGGGCAGGATTGCAGTTTGAGATTGATAAACAAATGATCAAAGAACACCTAATTTCCTTGAATGAGTTCAGATCCCCAGGGCCCAATGAAGTGCATCCTAGAGTAATGAAGGAGCTAGCGGAAGAACTCTCAGAACCTTTGTCTATTATCTTTGCAAAATCATGGAAGACAGGTGAGATGCCAGACGACAGGAGGAGGGTTAACGTTGTCCCTATCTTCAAGAAGGGCAAAAAGGAGGAACCTGGGAACTACAGACCAGTCAGTCTGACATCCATCCCTGGGAAAATTCTGGAGCAGATTATAAAGAAGTCAATCTGTAAACACCTTGAAATCAATGCAGTGATTACTAGAAGCCAACATGGATTTGTCAGGAACAAATCCTGTCAGACTAATTTGATCTCATTTTTTGATAGGATAACCTCCCTTGTGGACTGTGGGAATGCTGTGGATGTCGTATATCATTACTTCAGCAAAGCTTTTGACAAAGTACCACATGACACTCTGGCCGTAGCTAGACCTAAGGTTTATCCCTGGATCGTCCAGGAGTCAAACCTGTTCATCTAGGTGACACACAGAGGATCCAGTGCTCAGGCAGGGGCGAACCCTGGATAATCCCAGGATAAACCTTAGGTCTAGCTGTGGCCTCTGATTAACAAACTAGCTAAAAGTGGGTTAGATGGAACAACTATTAGGTGCATTCACAGTTGGCTACAGAATTGGACTCAAAGAGTGCTTATCAATGGAACCTTCTCAAACTGGGGAGAGGCAATGAGTGGGGTCCTGGGCCCAGTGCTCTTCAACACTTTTATTAATGATTTGGATGAGGAGGTGCAAGGAACGCTTATCAAATTTATTTATTTATTTATTTATTACATTTCTATACCGCCCAATAGCCAGAGCTCTCTGGGCGGTATAGAATAGAATGAACAATAGAATGAACTTTAATAGGCAGATGACACAAAATTGGGTGGGATAGCTAATACCCTGGAAGACAGAAACAAACTTCAAAGTGATCTTGATAGGCTGGAGTGCTGGGCTGAAAACAATAGAATGAACTTTAATAGGGATAAATGCCAAGTTCTACATTTAGGAAATAGAAACCAAAGGCACAGTTACAAGATGGGGGATACTTGGCTGAGCAATACTACAAACCAGAAGGATCTTGGAATTGTTGTAGATCACAAGCTGAATATGAGCCAACAGTGTGATATGGCTGCAAGAAAGGCAAATGCTATTTTGGGCTGCATTAATAGAAGTATAGCTTCCAAATCACATGAGGTACTGGTTCCTCTCTATTCGGCCCTGGTTAGGCCTCATCTAGAGTATTGCGTCCAGTTCTGGGCTCCACAATTCAAGAAGGATGCAGACAAGCTGGCGCATGTTCAGAGGAGGGCAACCAGGATGATCAGGGGTCTGGAAACAAAGCCCTATGAAGAGAGACTGAAAGAACTGAGCATGTTTAGCCTGGAGAAGAGGAGATTGAGGGGAGACATGATAGCACTCTTTAAATACTTAAAAGGTTGTCACACAGAGGAGGGCCAGGATCTCTTCTCAATCATCCCAGAGTGCAGGACACGGAATAAAGGGCTCAAGTTAAAGGAAGCCAGATTCCAGCTGGACATCAGGAAAAACTTCCTGACTGTTAGAGCAGTATGACAATGGAATCAGTTACCTAGGGAGGTTGTGGGCTCTCCCACACTAGAGGCCTTCAAGAGGCAGCTGGACAATAATCTGTCAGGGATGCTTTAGGGTGGATTCCTGCATTGAGCAGGGGGTTGGACTCGATGGCCTTTTAGGCCCCTTCCAACTCTGCTATTCTATGATTCTAGGATGACCATATGAAAAGGAGGACAGGGCTCCTGTATCCTTAACAGTTATATTGAAAAAGAAATCTCAGCAGGTGTCATTTGTATATATGGGATACTTGGGGAAATTTCCTTTTCATCACAACAGTTGAAGTTGCAGGTGCCCTGACCTCTTTTAAATCTGGTCACTCTAGCATAGCTCCTGCAGCTTTAACTGTGGTGATGAAGAGGGAATTTCACCAGGTTCTCCATATATACAAATGACACCTGCTAAATTTCCCTTTTCTGTGCAACTGTTAAAGATACAGGAGCCCTGTCCTCCTTTCCATATGGTCACCCTAGAAGAGGAGGACACTTTTACTGACACTCTGAATTCTGTAAGGGACAGCTGAGACCAGATCTACACCAAGTAGGACATAACACTATGAAACTGGTTTGAAAACAGTATATGGAATGTGTCCTAGGCCCCGACGGTTGTCAGTCCACTTCAATACCATTATAAAGCAGCACAGTAGATCCTGCCTTAGAGCAGCCTATGCATTCAGGCTATCACATGAAACTTGCTGGAAATAATCTCTGTGAAGCAGTTGCTCCACACAATGAATATAATCTGTAGTTCAGGACTCCCCAAAGCAGCCCCCATGAAGCTCTCCAGAAACTGCCCGATTCAGAAAAATAGGGGGGAAAGACAAGGGGCTCATCTACACCAAGCAGGATATTCCACTATGAAAGTGGTATGAAAGCCGGTATATAAAAGGCAGGAGCCACACCAAGCAGGCTATAGCAGTATGAAAGCAGTATATGGTATGTGTCAATGGGCTCCAACAGTTGTCACTGCACTTCAATACCGCTATAAAGCAGTAGTGTGGCTCCTGCCTTTTATATACCGCTTTCACAGCGGAATATCCTCCTTGATGTAGATGAGCCCTAGGAAAGCATTAGGGCAGCCTTCTTTCTCTCCCTTTCTACCCTCTAGCCTTGTTCTTTGTCTCCCCTCAACTACTTTGCCTTGCTATTTCTCTCTCCCTCCCAGCTTCCAGCCTCATTACTTTCACCCCACCTCTTTTGCTCAGTTTTGAGTAGCCAGGGCCCCCACTGCAGCCATTATGTGAATAGCCATCTCCATGAGAGCCATTTTGTGGTGTTGCCCACAGATGTTTCTCAAATTCCTAAATGTGTCCACGGGTCTAAAAAGACTGGGGACCCCTGCTGTAGTGTTTCATTACATGGATCACTGCCATTGCATGGAGAATTTCTACAATGCCGCTACTTGCCATTGAAAACATTATCCCAGGATGTTGGAGGAGCACTCCAACAGATTTTGTGGAGGGGCCATACCTCAAAATTAGAGCACAACAGTATGCCTCTAAAAGGCCCAGGTTCAATCTTTTCTATATCCAGTTACAGGATCATACCCTCATGTCCTGTTTGTGACCTTTCTGTAGGAATCTGGTTGGACAATCTGGAAACAGGAACCTGGACTAGACAGGCCTTTGGTTTGATCCAGCAGGACTCCGTTTATGATAAAGCAGCAGATGGGAGTGACTGCCAGTAAGTGTAGACCAGGAGTGTTGAACCTCTTTCAGGCTGAAGAACAAATTTAGTTTTGGAGAGACTCTCAGGCTATATATTCCAGTGGAGGTGGATTCAAAGGTGAAAGGAGTGAGGCCAAAATACCAGCGTATTTCGGCTTTAAGCTGATACTGCCATTAAGCAAGCCTTAAGAGAGGCACTGCAAACTTTTAGAATGGAAAAAAACTGCACAAAAACCAGGAAACCACCTAACTATCGGTTGTTGGGGGAAAGGAGGCACAAGGGAAGGGAGCATGGCCATGTGGAGAAACCGGGGGCCCAGATTGGGACACCAGGAGGTCTAGTTTTGGCTCCCAGGGTTGAGGTTCTCCGCCCCTGGTGTGGACAATACTGACCTGGGTGCTGTCTATATGTTGTCTTTGCCCTGGGGTGGCTCTGAATCTTCACTGCATCAATTATATGATGCAGCCAGCGATTCAAAGCCACCCTGGGGCAAAGAGCCAAAGATGTGGAGCAGAAAAGTCAGGGAGTTATCCCAACTTTTCCTGCCCGAGCGAGGTCAGCATGGCTCTTCCCTGTCTGTCCTCGCTCAGGCACTGCTCCAGGGGGTGTTCCCAGGCAGAAGGTGACCTGCCATTAGCCGCCGGAAGCTTTGGGAGTGGGAGAGGGCGGGCCTGGTGAGCCTAATTGCCGCTGGAAAGCCCACGCTGCCTCCCTCCATCTGTATAACTTGCGGCCACACTGCACCAGCATAACCGCGGGGTTTGGCGGTGGAGGGGCACCAAATCAGCACCATGAAGACAGTCCCCTGTTATAAGGAAACTCCCCGTGTTATCTTTGGAGAGCCAGTAATGCATGTCATAGCCTCCATGTGGAGCAGGTACTAGGCAGAAGCTGTTCCCGTGGCACCTTCCGTATGCAAACCAGCCCTGTTAATTATTTCTTTGTTATAGAACTGGGTTTCAAGAGTTGGGAGCTGGGAAAGGCACCAAAGGAAAGGAAGAGAGAAACACCTCACTCTTAAGCAGCATGAAGCCTGGATGTCTCCTATTCAGACATCCTATTCAGACAACCATCTGTCAGGGATGCTTTAGGGTGGATTCCTGCATTGAGCAGGGGGTTGGACTCGATGGCCTTGTAGGCCCCTTCCAACTCTGCTATTCTATGATCTACATGGAACACATGGACATCAAGATTGGGGAGCTGTGCAACATCTGTGGGGGGGCACTTTCCCTTCTGTGTTTGGACCCCCTTTGCGTGGATAATACATGGAGAGGTTTGGTGAGTTGGCCGGACCCCAGGGGCAAGGAAGGACGATACATTTTACTACTGAGCAGTTATTGTGAAGCAGTGTGAAGCTAAGCCAAACTTGCTTGCAAGAAATAACCTTGGCTGAGATGGATGGAAGGGCAGAGTGCAAGTAGACTGGGAAAGGGGGCATGACAAATGCCATTTATCACGTAGCTGTGCAATCAATCCCAGGGATATCTTTTAGCGACATCCCGAGTGTTGGACCCGTGTCCATCTTGGCTGGCTAATGCCAGCACAGAGAGCAGAGAGCTAATCTATCTGGTCATGCCAGCAGCCATAGAAGTATCAGGGCTGACAACAGATTTACAAATAAACTGCATGGATACTTGAGGGATACCTTGGCAGGGTGTGATTTGAAAACACTAGCTGGCAGGTATCTTGTTTGTTTGTTTGTAATGAGGACAAAGTTGTAATCCAGAATGAGCAAGAGTTGTCATTTCAGATTTCACTGGAAGGTGGGATGCAAAGAGATTGCAGACAAACAAGTGTATCTAACTGCTACATCTTTCTTAAGTAGGTGCAGGGGGCCCCTATCCTCATGTAAGCGGTGCCCCTGGACTGTCCAGCTAAGTGAATTCGCTTGCTTCAGTAGCTTCCCACAAGTGCCTCAGAACCTGTTTAGGGGGAAAATAAATTAACAGTCAGGCACATAGTTTTTATTTATTTATTACATTTCTATACCGCCCCATAGACGAAGCTCTCCGGGTGGTTCACAAAAAAAATACCCAAGCAGTTTTAAATGGATCACCCTGCCAGGCTCCCATGGGGGGGGGGGGAGGTGAAACCTAGCTCAATGTCTGCCTGTAGCAAGGAGGGGAGTGGTGTGAGGGTCTCTAGAGTTGTAGAGAGACAAAGGTGGTGAACATGAAGACAGGACAGGGGGGCATTTGGGGAGCTTGCCCCCACAGCAGAAAATCAGGGAGCTGCTTGGGTGTGTGTGTGTGGAACACCATGTGCTGCCTATGTAGCCAAAATACAGTTAAGGAAGAAAATCACAATGCGGGGGGAGAGGAATTGGTGGATACCCTGAACATCTTGAGGTACCTTTAGCGGGAGCTCCACTTGAGGCCTGCCCAGCTCACCCACTCAAAGCCGTGAGGCTGGGGAGGTGGGAGACGCAGCCAGAAAACCCCTGGTTAGTGAACAGCCATATTTATTTTAACTCTCTGGAAAAATATATGTACAATTGATAAGAGGTCACAGAATTCGGATGCTATTGGTGCAGGGTTTTTTATATATATATAAAGTTTTTTGCAGATAGTAAATGGAATTCTGTGAGCAAGTGAAATTGCCCCATGACAGATTTCAGTGTGGGTATGTGGCCTGCAGTTTGAAGGCATTTTGCAACTCTGACCAACACGTATTCTGCGTACTCTTCCGATCGATCTGAGCAAAACAAAATATTACACCTGAAGCTCATTTCTGTAGTTTGCAGCATTGGTGAGAAGTTGAAAATGCTTCCAAAGATAAGAAAGGGGGTTGGGGGGTTGGGACAAAATTCATATTTTTGTTTTATTTACATTTTTCCAAAGTGGTGAGGATTTCTCTTCCCCTCCCCCTCCCCTTGCACCAAGTGACACCTTGAGACGGAGCTTAGCAGCTGTGCTGCTCTTCCTAGACAAACAGGGTCCAGAATGCCCCATGAAACTATGCTACATCACCATGTAGCGTAGTGCTGATGGGACAAAGTCCCTAACTGCATATGAACAACAGTGTGGCTGCATAGCTCTGCACCAAGCCATCCCTTGAAGCAACAGTAAACGGAAGGGGGGGCAAAGAAACCCTTGAAACCGCATAGAAATGTAAATAAAAAGTCCAAAACTCCATCCAAAATTGCTGCAAAGGTGTGTGTGTCTATGCGTGTGACTTTCAGTTTAGCTGTACAAAACATAAAATTCAGCTTTATGTAATAAACGTTTGGCCACAAGAGGGCACCAGTTCAATATATTCTACTCACTATACAAAGATGTAAACATTACTGATATCGGAATGAACAGTACTACTAGGAATGAGTTTCTTCCCTCTATAGGGAACAGGGAGTTATTCTACATTTGCCTAATACATTTGCTGTGCAACATTTTATAGAGAATTGCAAACTGATCCTAACCGTGCATAGGATTACGGGTTAAGTGTCCCTTCTGTGGCAACTGTGAGTTGTTTAAGAGATGTCAACCTGTCTCATCATAAAAAGGTTTGTATTTACTTTTAAAATTCACGATCCAGTAAAAGAATCAAGTTGCATACGTTATTTATTAATGTATTTGATTGCTCCCCCGCCTTTCTAAAATAAATAAATAATGGCACTCAAGGCAGCTGCTATAGGTATGAAATATAGTGTTCACATTTGCATTAAGCAGCATAACAGAACAGGTCATGCACATTTAATGTTCCTGGATTTATGCACTTATACCTTAAACACTTAACTTGTTTATATCTACACCCTATTCCATATCAAGGTCTTAGGACACTTTGTAGCAATTTCACATGTAGTTGTCATCGGATCCCAGGCTGAAACACCGGTTGGGGCTCTTCCAGTCAGTGCTTTGGCCATAAAGCAAGCTTCGAGTGTCCTTGAAGAAGGAGTAAAGCACACTTGGCTGGCATTTGCAGGCGTCCGCTTAGCCCTAACCTCGGAACTCAGACAGTTCTTGTAAACACTGACCGAGTGTGCAGCTCTCTGCAGCAAAAACTCCCTAACAAAAGTGCTGCATGGAGGACCAATCCTTCACTTGGCCCTTCAGCTGGCTTTTTCTGCGTGCTGGCTTCCCCAAGCTTTCACTGATCTGTGCCTTGCCCCATTGGGGCAGATGCGGGGTGGGCCAAGCACTTGGCACATCACTTGCCCTCCCAAATTGGGAGGGCCAGCAGTGCGTTAAGTAAGGCAAATCCTCTCCTGCCTTCTCCCCCAAGCCCCCAATAGCTGGAAAGTGGGACTTCAGACAGGCTAGAGCTCCCCCATTCTTGATGTACATGATGTTTCACAAGAGCAGGCATGACAAGGCCCTGTCCCAAGATCTAAAATAGACACAATAGAGGAAGAGGAAATGGGGGAAGCAGGGGAAGAATACGGGATTATTTAAACTGCACATACTGTGGCTTAGTTTAAATAAGGAACAGAGACTACTCTTAGGCCAGATTCTCATAACTAACTAAGAAATTGTACATACTCTGCTTGCATGTGTCTCCTCTGTAAAAAGAATCTGTCAGCACTGGTCAAACATCATAAACTGGCATAGAAACAACCCCTCTCCCTTATCCTGCCTGTCCTCCAGTAACAAGCCTGAAGGTGGGTCCAGCATGACTTTTAAACCTGCTCCCTGCTTTTCAAACATTAGTTTCTCCAAATGAGAGCCAGTGTGGTGTAGTGGCTAGAGTGTTGGACTGCGAGTTGGGAGGTTCAGGTTCTAGTCTCTGCTCAACCATGGAAACCCACTGGGTGACTTTGGGCCATTCACAGACTCTCATCCCAACCTACCTCACAGGGTTGCTGTTGGGAGTATAGAGATGGAGAGGATTATGTACGCCGCCTTGAGTTCCTTGGAGAAAAAATGGTGGGATATAAAGGCAATCAATCAAATGGAAGCTATTGCATTTCTTGTATTATTGCTTCATATTCTGTACCAGGGCCGGATCTACACTACTGCTTTAAAGCGCTTCATAACAGTTTTATAGCGCTTTAAAGCAGTTAAAGCGTTTATAACTGTTATAAAGCGCTTTAAAGCAGTAGTGTAGATCCTGCCCAGTACTTCTAGGGCTTTTAGTACTCTGATTAAAACTACTTGTGTGGGATATGAGTGCTGAATTTAGAAAGGTTTTGAACGGTTTAGTAACTCCTGCTGTAGTGATTTCATTCATCCACTGGATGGTGCTACTGAACTTCGTTTGGAACACTGCAGGAGAGTGTATGTGTGTGTGTGTGTGTGTGTGTGTGTGTGTGTGGCGGGGGCGGAATTAAAGAGATGTGAAATGAAGAGGACAACCTGGCCCACTTTTTTCTTTCTTTTTAAAACTATATATACTAGGTTATATTCACATACAAAGTACGGTCACCAGATTTTCTGACAAGTATAAATGGAGCTTAATTGCAGCGAACAAAGCCGTTATAAAAAGATATTGCCAGAATGTACAACGGAGTAGGATAAGTATCTAACAAATCTACATGAGAGTAGCTTAATGGCAGTTTTAAAGCAGGGAATTCCACCTTTTCAATTTCAAACAAAGGATCCTACTCCATCCAAATCTCATCTAGATTAAAGCTATCCATTTTGGACGAAATAATGTAAGTAGGAGTAGTGTTAAATAAAAACAGAAGGTAGACCCATTGTTTTACTGTCTCTGAAGATCAAAAAGGCAGAGGAGACGAACCTCTTACACTGTCACTCATCCCCAGATTGAATGGGTAGAAGGAAAAGTGTCTCCAATGTACAAGGAAGAGCACAAATCGGAATGCTGACATATTGCCTTCTTTGTACTTAAGTTTTTTAGGTCACCATCCTTTTCTGGTAATGCTGGAAATTATCCAAGTATTAATATAATCCACCACACTCACACAAAAGTCTCTGCTGAATAGGAGGACATTAAAAGCTAACAAGCGTTTTGCAAAAAAAAAAAAAAAAAAAGTCCCTGAGATTCTTGCCCTGGTGCTTGGCAGACATTTTAAAAATATTTTATTATTTGCTTTAGACATGTATGCCTTGCTATTTCATCTCAAAGGACTCACAGGGCAAATAACAAATATGTTAAAAACAGTTAAGGCAAAAATGAAATCAGAGTGGCTTACAATGTGATTTACTCCCAAGATGTGCATGTATAGGATTGCAGCCTAAAATATGCAAATTGGTCTTAACCGAAGACACAGCAGGGAACCAGCAATTAAAACAGAAAGCTTAACAAAATACACATAAGAATTGAAAGATCTTTAAAAAGCTTGGGTGAAGCAAAGCTGTTCACCTGAAACCAAAAGGATATGAAACCCAGTCCTTTTTGGACACTATAACCAGAAAGTCTCTATTGTTGTGGATGGGCGGGGCAGGGGGGGGAGGTATCCAGAGAACAACCTCTGAGAATGATCTCAATGTTTGATTAGGGTGACCATATGAAAAGGAGGACAAGGGCTCCTGTATCTTTAACAGTTGTATTGAAAAGGGAATTTCAGCAGGTGTCATTTGTATGCATGCAGCATCTGGGGAAATTCTCTCTTCATCACAACAGCTAAAGTTGCAGGAGCTCTGCCCTCTTGACCAGATACAAAAGGTCCACTTCAGGGGGAGCAGGTGGTTCTTAAAATACCCGAGTTCTAAGTTGTCTAGGACTCTAGGGGTTAAAACCATCACCTTGAACTGTGCTAAGAAAAAGAGACCAGGTGCCAGCACAGCTATTTAAGGACTGGAGATCTCACCATTGTGTTTACCTTGCAATTTCAAAGGGGGGATTTGGGTTTGTAGGATAAAACATCTTGTGGGCTGCAGGGCATTATTATTATTATTATTATTATTATTATTATTATTATTATTATTATCTTATTCATTCATCTTTAGAAAGAAAATATATATAGAACAGTAGACTTAAAAGGAATACACATGGTAAAGCAATACATACAGAAATTGCAATAAAATAGCCAGTGTAAATACAATAAGTAAAATATATTTCTGTAGTTACTTCATTGGATAAATGTATTATATTGGCACTGGTCACTTCACCTTAAATTCATAAACAAAACAAAGGAACTACAAAAGAGATGGATTTCTAATACTAATGTTAAGACTGCAGATTCATGACCATAAATCCCAAAGGTTATTTTCTCCAGTTTCCTACATTTTCTATATATTTCCTCGGTGTGCACTAGCTTTCACTTGTAAAGGATCGGAAGGGTTGAAGCAGTTGGTATTCAGCATCCATTATTTAGGATGGATTCACATAATAGTTTTCCTCTCCAATCCCTTTTCATAATTTTCTTTTTCTTACTTTATGTTGGAATTCCACAGGAATATGTTGTCTTCTGAATGGTCCACCAGAAGCCTGAACATATTTGTTCATCATCTTTTGAATTCATGTTGGACAAACCATTCTTATTTTTATTCTTAATTGTTGCTGGAATTTACATACCCTCTTTCTAAAGAAAATTCAAGGCAGCTTACAATAAAAACAGAAAAACACAATGAAATAAATAAAGAGAATTTACAACAACAACAACAAAATACATCCCCAAACAAGCCAAAAGTAGACTAAAATGGCAGAAGTAGCACAAATCTATTAAGAGTATTCTTTTTAAAAAGCTCAAATGGGGACTGTCTGAGGTCTCAGAGGAGGCTATTTTGGGTACCACAGTTGGAAAGGTCTGCCATGACACAGGCTCTGAACACCAGACCCGGCCGCGGCTGCTCCCTGCTCAAGCCAAGCACCACCGCTTGATACGCCTGAGGCAAGGGATAAAACCCACCTTCCTCCAAACTATGTGGACAAAGGGGTTTAAAATGGAGAAGGATTTTAATATATATAATAATGCGCTGTGAGTTATATCTGCTGAGGAGAATTATTGACAGAGTGGGTGTTAAATGAGTAAACTTCAGATGATAAATGCCAAACAGACACGTGGGATTTTTGTGGTAGTTTAAAAACAAACAAGCAAAATTTATTTTTAAAAGTTCACAAGCTTTGTTTCAACTAACATTTAAAAACCTTTTTGAAACCTTTCATACAATCCTGTCACTCATTCACATATGCGCTTTCCTTTTTCTCACATAATCACTCTTGAACTTTCTTTATTCTCAGTATTGATTAATATACATCCACTATGTGCACACCACACTCTGAAGACACCACTCACTACACTGACCCTCAAATTCCTCAGAACTTAAGTACCATAAACACAGAGAGCACTACAGACTCTAAGAGTACCTAACAAGTCCCCCTGAAAAGTTTTCTCAATCCCCTCAGTCATTCCCTTATATATCACTCCTCCCCCCTCCCAAGACATTCTAACTCCGCCCGCGCAGGCCAACATTCTAAAAACCACAGACTTACAAACTGCAGACATATATGTGGAATCGACTTGTGGGGTGTAACGCCACAAGGTCCGATTTTGATACCCGCCCTGATGTATGTCTGATAGAGGAGGAACCTAAAGCAGGGTCTCAAAACTAGAATAATGTTCTCAGGTAGGCTCATATCAGGAAGGATTATTCTTGAATTATTCAGATCCCAGACTATTTAAGGCTCTAAAGGTCAAGAGCAGCAACTTGAATTGAAACTGGAAGCAAATTTATAGCAATCTCTAAAGCTGATATAAAATCAGTGTAGTATAATCTGACTAAGCAGCAACGAGAATCTTCTAGTTTGTCTTCAAGGGCAGTTCCTTGTCAAGCATGTTACAGTATTCTAACCTGGAAGTGACTAGAGCATGAATGATTGAGGCTATGCATAGGATCAGCATTTGATCCATCATAACATGGCTGAAAAGTCATTTTATAGAGGGGAATGAGTCCTGTGAATCTGTCACTGTTACAGAACTCTCTGAAATTAAAGTTCAGTTTGAAAGATGTACTTCTGCAAAGCAAAAGAGTTCTCAATGTTTTCAAGTTTAAGCAACTCCAGGGTAACCATTACAGTAAGTGGGAAAATACTAGTGAGGAGAAAGTTTTCTACAGAAGGATTTTATATGGGCTTCACATGAGCATGTCAACTTTTGTTAATTAATACAACAGACGCTTAAATTGATTAGCAATACGAAATAGCACATTCAAACAAAGCGGACTGAAAAGGTCACTTCAATGCTCTCCTGTCCTTATGTAAAATCTGTAGAGTTGAAGCAATTGGTATTCAGCAACTTTGTAAAAGGAAGCCTCTTTTGAATGTATTTAAAATCATTGAGTGAATATCTTTCGAAAACCCAAAGCTCTTTCTTACGATAGCGGATTTAGGGCTGTGGTGATCAGGACTGTAATATTTGCTGAACCAAACTTTATAAATGATGCAGTCAGAAGACTGGAGTGTACAACAAAGGAACTTAACAATGTGCAAAGCTGCTGCTGCTGATAATATATGTTTGTTGCTCTAGGGTTCGTTTCCTTACCAGGGCTAGAGCTATACTCATGTCAATTCATTATGAATGTGGAATAAAAAGCAGGAAACAACACTATGAGCTCCATCAGACGAGCATTTTATTGCACGCTCATTACTGGGTACTCACGGACTGTCGCAGGTCCCTCTCATGACGTTGTCTGCCTCCTGTGTGCCTGCCGCCTTTTCTAGCCTTCTTTGTGCCACAAAAAACCACAGCAGTAAGTCCAACTTATTTTTAAAGATGGAAGTTGTCGCTATCTCCTGCTATGTGCAGGAGAAGCAGCAGGATCAAACTGGCCTACTGAATGGACCACATGAATGTTTACTTCCTTTTTGAAAAGAGGAAGTAATGAGGGAGAAATGCATGGGTGGAGAAGCAACGGTAAGCAAACACGATTTCCCCCCATTTGATGATTTATTTATTTATTTATTACTTAAAGCATTTTTATAGCACCGCCTCACCATTTCTGGCATCGAGGCGCTTTACAATAACATATAAAACAATTCCATTAAAACCATGATGCTCTATGGAAGCGGCGTATGGAATGTGGATTGTGCCCCAACAGTTATGAGTGCACTTCAATACCGCTAGAAAGCAGTACTGTAGTCCTAGCCCAAGTATTCTCCAAAACTGTTTGGGACAAGGCTGTCTGAAGGGCCACCTGTACTCCTACATACCTGACTGAGCTTTAATATCAGCATCGGAAGCCCTGCTCTCAGGTCCATCAGGAAGAGTTGTTAGGCTTGTGAATACCACATATAGGACCTTTTTTCTGGTGGGCCCATATCTCTGAATACTCTCTCCAGGGAAACATATTTGGTCCCCTCTTTTTTAGGTTTTAGGTGGTTCTAAAGACCTTTTTATTCCTGTCAACAATGGAGTGGTTGTGGTTCTGTAACTATTTGCATCTTCTGCCACTATTTTAAAGTTATTATTTGCTGCTGTTATTTTTCGCTGTTGCTTTTAGCTGATATAGTGATTTATGTACTGCTGTCGTGTGTTTTTTTGGTCTAATTTTATGTTTTAACATTTTAATGTTGTGTTTTTTTAGATTATCTTAGCATGCTGTCTCATTGATTATTGTAAACTGCCTTGGGAGATAATGTATCTTGAAAGGTGACTTAAAAATCCATAAAATAAAATCAATGAATATTTCTGTTTACAGAACACTTTGGTTGATTCAGTTGCTAGTGTAAGAGTTGCCTTGCCCATTAAGCAGATTCAGGTTCTGAGGTAGAGCAGTTTGGGTTAAGGTAAAGGTCAACCTGTGACTATTTTTTGTGCATACTAGTTTAAAATCTGAAGAACTGAACATGGAACTGAAGAAGTGGTTTTCTGTAGGGACTGCCATGTTTCCAGAACCTGAGCCTAGCATTGCAGGTTCAAGGGTCCAAGATCTCCAAGGCAGTCAAGACAAACAAGGATCAGGCAGATGGCAAGGTCTCAACAGCGCACATCACAGAAAAACAGGTCCCAATGAAGCACAACAAAGAGCAGACAAAAAGATCAGAATCCAGTCCAGGTAACAGTCAACATAGTCCCAGGCAGACAATTTACAATCTGCCAACTAAATTACTATCTAGCAAAAAATGCCATATGGCAGAGATCACACAAGATCAAGGGCTCATCTACACTAAGCAGGATATTCCACTATGAAAGCAGTATGAAAGCGGTATATAAGAGGCAGGAGCCACACTACTGCTTTATTGTGGTATTGAAGTGCACTGACAACTGTTGGGGCCCATTGACACATACCAAATACCGCTTTCATACTGGTAGACCCTGCTTGGTGTAGATGTGTCATGGGCCCCAACAGTTGTCAGTGCACTTCAGTACCACTATAAAGCAGCAGTGTGGCTCCTGCCTTTTATATACCACTTTCATAGTGGAATATCTGCTTGGTGTAGATGAGCCCCAAAGCTCAGGAATTCTAAGGAGAACACGAAAGTCCCCAACATGAGCGCCTTTCTCCCTTAACGAAGGAAAGGTTCCCATTCTCTCAAATATTTTATGCAATCCCATACAATATGATCAACTTTCTCCCTCACTCCACAAGCTGAACAGAGGTCCAATTCCACCCCGCCCAATATCAAACAGATTGCTGTGTCTAGACAACACTTGGAAAACACAAGCCTGCCACAGCTACCCTCTCAGCCTTTTGCTTCTGTTTTCATGCAAGGCTGTCAGAGCCACACCCAAGTTTTCTTGCCAATTGCAAGGGCCAGGTGTGCTTTAGTGCTGCCTCTTTCCTGAACCTGAGTTTGCCCTGTTTGCATGTGAGGCCTCTTCCTTTTCATACTGCTGATTTCCAGTGGAGGCTGGCAACTCTGATGTCCGTGAGACAATGAATCTGCTCCAGGTTTCAGCCAGAACCAGTCAGAACTCTAAAGGAGCTATGCAAGGTTCTCCAGTACCTTGGAAAGCTCCTTTAGAGTTCTACCTGAATGAAACCCAGAGCAGATTCACTGCCCCACTGACATAAGAACATAAGAAGAGCCATGCTGTTTCAGACCAAGGTTCCATCTAGTCCAGCACTCTGTTCATACAGTGGCCACCAGCTGTCAGCCAGGAACCACAAGCAGGGCAGGATGCAACAGAGAGCCAGTGTGGTGTAGTAGCTAAGGTATTGGACTGGGAGTTGGGAGAACTGAGTTCTAGTCCCCACTCGGGAATGGAAACCCACTGGGTGACTTTGGGCCAGTCACAGACTCTCAGCCCAACCCACCTTACAGGGTTGTTGTTGTGAGGATAAAATGGAGAGGAGGAGAGGATTATGTACACCACCTTGGGCTCCCTGGAGGAAAAAAGGTGGGATATAAATGAAATAAATAAAATGTTCTGCAGCAACTCATGAATATCGGCTTACTGCCTCAGATACTGGAGGTAGCACATAGCCACCAAGGCTATTAACCATTGATAGCCTTCTCCTCCAGGAATTTACTCAACCCCCTTTTAAAGCCATCCAAATTGGTGGCCATCACCACATCTTGTGGTAGTGAATTCCATAGCTTAACTATGCACTATGTGAAGAGTCCTTCCTTTTATCTGTCCTGAATCTCCTCCACTGCTTATGTCCCCTGTCTTCCCTCTGCTACTTGAGGCAGGGGACTTCAGTATCACTTGACTAGAAGCTAGCCCACAATTTACATCAGTACACCACCAAATTCCTCTACATGATCAGAAGTACAGTATGCAGTATGTTATTCTGTGTGTATGAGGTTGGATATGTTGGAAGCCTGCTGTAAAAATACAGAAATCTGACAATCTGCATTGGATTTTAGTTGCGAATACATTCCACTGAAATAATGGAACGTACTTCTTAAAAAAACTTTAAATACCCTTGATTTCAGTGCGAAATCTATCTATTTGACTGTGGTACCCATTTTGGAAGACATAACCCAGGGGTCCCTAACATGGTGCTCACTGCCCCCCCCTTTTTTTTTAGAAAAATAAAATAAAAATCTTAAAAAATGTTACGGCACCAGGTTCTCCTTCGTGTTTATGTGCCTGCCACAAATCCAGCGGGCAGGAAGAGAAGGAAAGAGTTTCTTCCTGGCCCACCCAATTTTCTTCCATCCACACAGACCTTTCCCCTTTGCTCCCTCCCAGCCTCAAACCTTGCTATTTCTCCCCTCAATTATATATATATCTCCCCCCGCATCTGTAGCTTTCTTCTCCCTCTTCCGTTTTAACCTCTTGTCTTGGTCTTTCTCACCTCTCTACTCCTTTGCCTTGTGATTTCCCCCTTCCTTCTGGCCTCTGGCCTCACTATTTCTCCCCCCAACCACCATTCTTTAGCTCTTTTTTGACTAGTCAGCCCCCTCACAGCAGCCATTATGTGACCAGCCATATCCTCCCTGGATGCCATTTTGTGGTGGCACCCACAGCAGTGTCTCAGTGTGCCCACAGGTCCAAAAAGTTTGGGGAGCATTGTCATAACTCATAAGGATGGAGGTATATGTCAATTTAAGTTTTGTTCAGTTTCTCATTTTTCAAAACTTCATTCCATCCCTTTTTCACAATAGTTTGCATTTTTAAAGAAGGCAGCATATACAGTTGTATGCATTTTTTCCTCTGAATATGCATTTTTATATGCACGTTTGCCTAATATAACATTTAGGAAGCAATTTTCTGTAATATAATGTGCTTTTGTATCTTATTTTCACAAATATATGCTTTCCCCCCATACACTTGCCCCTAGTATACAAAGTTTTGCATGCATTTTTTTAGTGGAGAACTGTATCGTAAAATTTAGAAAAGCAAGAATACTGAAGTATAAACTGTGTGTAAATCAAGTTAAGTTAGTATGAAAATGTGAAGCAACCGATTTCTCTCCTATCCTTTATAACTCCCCTCCATATAAGTTTTCCGAGGCTGTGGTGCTGTCTGAAACCATTTTAGGGCTTCCTGTTGCCAGGAAAGAGCTAAAAATTGCAGGGTTTGTTTGGTTTTTTGCCTCTGACATCATGCCTTGTTTGTCTGCAAATGCCAGTGCTACAAAATCTCAGCTGAGTACTGCGTGGGTGAGATTAATGACTGAGAACTCCAGAAGGTGGTGAAACAAGCATACAGAATCCACTTCATCAAATTGTAGTATATAGTTCAGCTCCCAAAGGTACTTGATTACGCTGGTTCAGTATCAGGTCTGTGGATCTGGTAACATACTTGAAAATATAGCTATAAGGATATCCTGGGGGATATTCTCCACCTGCTAGGAGAGCAGACCCTTGGCTGAGTCAAGAATTTTGGGATGGATGGTCCGTTTCAATTTTATTTTAAGGGCACTTGCATAGGCAACCTGTGTGACTCATTTTCAGACAACTTTGTTGTACTAAACTATTGAGCAGGATAGTATTGAGAGATGGGCATCTGTCATGTTAATGAGTCTCCCATTCACTGCTGAAGATGGAGGTAAAGTTTTCGAGCATGGAGGCAAAGGGAGGTGAAAGCTTCACCTGCTGGATTTCCAACTGTTGTACAACTATTAAAGGGCCGGAAGCCCTCCCTTTCCCACACCCAAAGACTGCCAAGGAATTCCAAATGGAAGAATCAAAAGAACTAAACCTCAGTCGTAGCTAGAATTACCATCAAATTTTGTCAAAATTTGGAGGTGCGAGCCTGGGCAAAGCATGTGAAGAAAGCTGAGAGCATTTTGATTGCACATCTTTATTCATCAGAATAAGGCATTATTTTTTAAAAAAGAAAAAAGAAAAGAAATTAACTGGCCATATAAGTCACCAAGTAGCCCTGTTTTGATATCACACACTGGGCAGTATCCATAGTTTTTGCTGCTTTCCACTTATTCTGACCCACCAAGCGCACAAGAAGGGATTAGCACTTCTAAAGCAACCCCAGAAACGAGCAAAAGCTCTTGTTTCTGGATTGGGACAGGTCAACCAAGGTCCCTTCTGCGAACTCTGCTGACCCTATCCCTTCTGGAAACTAGCATTTCCACTCATTTCCAGTTGCTTTAAGAACCACTAGCGACCCATTGTGCCAGTGGTGTGTCCCACAGTTTTGCGGGCAGGATAGGATACTGCCAATTATGTAGCCCCTCCCTTGATACCGTGCATCCTGGATACCATGCATCCAGTAGGGTGGGAGCCTTCCTACAGTGCAAGGTTCCCCCATAGCACAGGGTTCCAGCTCATGTGGAGGGTCTTGTTTGTACAGCCGTACAAGTGAAGCCGCCCCCCTCATTTACGTTGGAGACATGGATGTAAGGGGAGGCACTACATAACGCAAGTGACGTTAGTGAATAGGGCAAGAGTTTGCTGTACATCTTGGTATCATACCTAGATTACTTTCTGCATCTCTTACTCTGGACCATGTTTTTTCCAGGCATAGCATAATAATCTAAATATATATATCTATTTGTCAGATCACCAGCTTATTTTGAACTTCAAGAGTAGCAAAATGTTATGGAGGTTGTTTGTGTCAGTCTCATAGGTAGTCAGAAATTACTTTGTGTCAGGAAGCATCTCCTACTTGAAACTCCAGCTGCCTACGGACAATGTACAGCAAAATATGATTGCTAGGTTTTGTTTTTTAAACCCTATACTCCTCAGCAATCTCCACGTATATGCCACTTCTCTAACAGCAAAATTAGATATGATGCATTTGTGCCATTCTCTAGAGTTGTGAGTAACTCCTACATTTCAAAATCTTAAACTTGGAATTTGCTGCTGGCTTTCACATAGCCCATTCGGTGGCAATTCTACAAATACTTATCAGAGCGGAAGTGCAGTTGAATTTAAAGGGACTTACTTCTAAGTAATCACGTAGAGGATTGTGTTGATAATTGGGAACTCCTACTCATATAGTAGTGATAAAAACAAATATTCAGAATGGCTGACTGGGGAATGCTGGGAGTTGTAAGCCTTTTTTCTATCTAAACATGATAGGATTGAGCTCTAAGATACTAAATAAGACTAAAACAACAAAGAGTCTTCTGGAACCTTAATGACCCCGTTCAGACAACACGCTAAACTAGGGTGACCATATGGAAAGGAGGACAGGGCTCCTGTATCTTTAACAGTTGCATAGAAAAGGGAATTTCAGCAGGTGTCATTTGTATATATGGAGAACCTGGTGAAATTCCCTCTTCATCACAACAGGTAAAGCTACAGGAGCTATACTAGAGTGACCAGATTTAAAAGAGGGCAGGGCACCTGCAGCTTTAACTGGTGTGATGAAGAGGAAATTTCACCAGGTTCTCCATATATACAAATGACACCTGCTAAAATTCCCTTTTCAATACAACTGTTAAAGATACAGGAGCCCTGTCCTCCTTTTCATATGGTCACCCTACGCTAAACCATGCTGCTTAACCACAAAATGGTTAATGGAATGCTTAACCATGGTTTACAGTGTCGTCTGACACACGTTTTCCCTAACCATCTGCCCCGTTAACCACATTGTGGTTAGGCTCACTAAGGAAAACTTAACCACAAAAGGGTTAAAAGTGTTGTCTGCAAGCATTCCGTATGTGGTTAGTGTTAACCACAGCTGAACATGGTTAAGCTAACCACAAAGCCCAGAGTGTCATCTGAACCAGGCCAATGACTAACAAATTTACCCTGCCATATGCTTTCATGGAGACTGTCCACTTCATCTTAACTGTACTTAGCAGATTTATATATACATGCCAGGGGGTGGGGGATGCAAACTGTGTAATCCAAGAGTATTGAAATACAAGGAGTACAGACAGTGATCATTAGTCAGATGCCATTGGCTATGCCGGCTGGGGATGAGCACGCGTAGTCCAGCACGCATAGAAAGTACCAGGGTGGAGAAGCCTGGTCTACACGCTGACCCGCAGCAGCTCTCCCAGGTTTTCAGGCAGAGGTCTTTCCCCACTCCTACCTGGAGATGCTGGGGATTGAACCTGGGACATTTTGCATGCCCGGCATGTGCTCTGCCACTCAGCTACAGCCCTTCCTCCTTCTTGTATAATGTGTCACATTATACAACCCATGGGGGTTCTCCTACGTAATATTGAGAAAGCAAAAATTGTCAGTAAGAAATCTGATGATTAACTGTTCTCACATCTGGCTTCCTGAGCTTAGAATGTAAGGAATGCATTGGTATACTAAGGTTATGCAAGTCAGTCTGGATCAGCCTCAGGCTAGCTATCCATCTGAGCCGTTTATTTATTTTTTGGCCAAGATGCCTATTATTTATTTTCTGCCTTTCTTTCATCAGGGAACTGAAGGCAGCATACCTGGAGTTTCCATGGGAAATCTCCAATCTCAGATAACAAGCCACCTTTAGACCTGCTCAGCTTCAGCAAGGTTGCTGCATCAGGCAATGTTCTTGGAAACGTGGGCAGAATCCAACAGGGTACTTACACCAACACCAATTCGTTTCTGCCCTATTGATTCCATACCGCATGTGGTGGATCCCGACAATTCTTTTTTGCAAGTGGAACCCTCTGCTTATACAAGGGAGATTTAGCACTTCCTCGGGGAAGCCTTGAAGGCCCCGAATCCCCGCCGGACCGGCCTTCCAGAAATGAAAATTTCCGCTCACGTAGCGCAAAATCACCATTGGGCAAACGGTGGAAGCCTCTAGCACAATACAACTGGCAGGGTATGACAGAATCTGCAGGTGGATTCCACCCCAAAAAAATCATAAACTCAGCATTCAAGAAGAGCAGCTTTTGCATCAATATATATTCCCATGAAAGAAAGCAACAGCAATTGCCTTTGTTGTTTTTCTGTCATAACATCCTCCGTCTTTCTGCCACGTGTTCTTTGGCCTCAGGCACATCACTATCTCAAGCAGCTTTTCACGTTACTTACCTTCTGAAAATGTACAAAAATAAAATAAAAACTCACCCTCTTCAGTGATGTCAACCTTTCACATGAGATAAATTCATGAGAATACAGGAAAGGTCAAAGAAGATGGCCTACAGCTCCCATCTTCCCTCACCGACAAAACATCAGAGTGCCACAAGTTGCACACCCATGATGTGCAACTTGTTTTGAATGCCTTACTCTGGACCATATGGGGATGAATACCAGAACAGGAAAGAGTTAGGGCTCATCTACACCAAGCAGACACTCCACTATGGAAGTGATATGAAAGCAGTATATAAAAGGCAGGAGCCACACTACTGCTTTATAGTGGTACTGAAGTGCACTGATGGTTGAGACCCATAACACATACCATATACTATTTTCATAGTGCTATATCCTGCTTGGTATAGATGTGTCATGGGCCCCAACAGTTGTCAGTGCACTTCAGTCCCACTATAAAGCAGTAGTGTAGATCCTGCAATGCATTTCAATACCACTATAAAGCAGTAGCGTGGCTCCTGCCTTTTATATAACACTTTCATAGTGGAATATCCTACTTGGTGTAGGTGAGCCCTTTGGTTCCTAGATAGAAAAAGAAGAAAAAGAGAAGAGAAACAAGGTAGATTCACTGAGATGAGCCTAGTACTTTGAACGGTATAGTTTTCATTATGCACAGAATGCCCCAGCATGTGTACAGCCACATATATGGTCTATTTTCAGTAACTGTGCAGACTGAGGGAGGAAGCCTCCAAGTGACTGGGTTTCTATTTTCAGTAACACATATTTGCTCCAGCAGAATATGCATTCATTTTCAATAAAGAGGCCAGGAGCCACAACAGAGGTGTACACAATTACACAGGGTGTTGAGAAAATGGAGAGGAAGAAGTTTCTTCCCTCTCTCTTAACACTAGAGCCTGGGGCCATCCCATGAAGCTCAGTGGTGTGAGATTCTGGACAGACAAAAGGAAGTACTTCTTCACACACGGCTCATAGTTAAACTATAAAATATGCTATCGCCAGATGTAGCAGTGGCCGCCAACTTTTAAAAGGGGATTACACACATTCATGGAGGATAAAGCTAGCAATGGCTACTAGTCATGATGGCTTCATGTTACCACCAGGATCAAGAGGCAGCATGCCTGTGAATTCCAACTGCAGGGAAACGTAGTCCAGAGATGGCTCCTGCGCTCATGTTCTGCTTGTGAACGTCCCAGGAGCAACTAGCTGGCCACTATGGGAAACAGAATGCTGAACTACCTAGGCCCATGGTCTGATCCAGCAGGGCTCTTCTTATGTTCTTAGGGTACTGGATGAGTGTAGGATTATATACCAGTTTGCCAGAGTGAAACAATGGTTGGATTATACACCAATGGTACAGAGGCATTTCTGTGATGCATCTATTACACTTTTCATGCTATTCACCATGGGAGAAACTAGAAACTAGAAACAGGTCTTACAAATAATTAACCTTTTCATATCTGTGTAAGTGGACCACTCAATTTTACAATTTCTGAAACCTTTCCAAATTTTAGAAGTGATCAGTAACCAGGTAGTAGTAAGATTCTTAACAGGACAATAAAAATAAGTAACCTAGCAATATGCATTCTATAGTAAGTTACTTTATGGTAAATAGCTGTCTGTATCCACTGGGTAAAGCTTGTGTTGCCACTACAGTGGTTGGGTGGTGCTGGTGCTTAGAAGACGTTTTGTGGCTTTAACAGCTGCCTGGCAGATAGAAATTCAATAGGTGCAGCTTTTCCATGACTGTACCCTCATGTGGGGAAAACTTCACTTGTTCAGTTTCATGCCCTTTCCATTAAAAAGTAAAAACTATGTCTAAAATTATCAAGATGTCTAAGGTTGCACGCTGACTTCTCTACCTACACAAACACTGGTTCAGATATTTTATCATGCATGGGCAGGCAATTAAGGGTCCAGTTCATAGAATTCTTCCCCCTCTAATAATAATGATGATGATGATGATGATGATGTTGAAATGGATGTAGGAAATCTTAGAAAATTAAAGGAAGCTGCCCCATATCAGGTCTTACTGTTTGTTTGTCCATCTTCCCAGTATTGTCTAATCAGATTAACTGGAAATGCAAGTGGTTCCTTCTGCATGCAAAGTATGTGGCCTACCACATGAAATAATAGGACTTACTGCTAGGTAAGTCTGTATAGGATTCAGCCTGAGCTTTGGTTTCTTCCTATCAAATACACACGGAGTTCTCTAGGCAAAGGACCTGTATCTCTTGGTAATTTAGTTATGTATGATCACACACACACAAACCCACTTGGCCCAATCCTGGGCCCAGTATCTTGACATGCACAAATCAGTAGGTGAAACTTTTTACAGCATGGAAAAAAGCATTACCACTTGCACATCATAGTGTTCTTACAGGCACAGCTACATTGGCAAGCTGAAAAGTTGGCAACTCTGTGTGGTGGAAAGAAAGGGCAAGGATCAGCTGGCTGTGTAAATGTATTTGAACCTGGCCCAAGAGTCCCCAAGCGATGTCCAGTTAGTTGCCCATAATAGGAAACCTGAAGCAAAAGGGGGGGGGGTGAATATAAATAATGATTTGCTTGCAGCTTTTAAAGGCAAAGAAGCTTTGCTAGAAAACAAGTTAGCAAACTTCGCAATTAGTATTCTTTACAGGCTTGAACAGCTGAAAGTAACCAGGCTAATTTTCTTTCATCTTCTGGTGGAGACAAAACTATCAAAATACTTTAAGAGGATGATTTGCAATTGGGACTGGTTAAAAAGCCAGGTGATTAAAGGAGGCTAATTGCTTTTCAATTACCAGCTGACCAACAGGTGTTTAGGGCATTATAAAAAGGAGGCTGGAACCTCTAGTAGCTTTTCAGATTTTGGTGGGAAACATAGAGCATTTTGAGGGAACAAGCTAAAGAAATTTAGAAATGTGTTTTATTATCCTTTAAATTGTAAAGCTCTCCCTTTACAAAATAATGGAGTATATATAGAGTTCTGCAAGTTTTAAAATAGTGTTTCCTATTAGAGATATAACCAAAGAGGGAGGATATAAATTGCTGAAGCATAAAAAAATAGAGCAAGATTATTCATTTTCTGGGAGATAAAATACATAGGCCATGTTTGCACATAAAAGCAGCAAATTGTGGGTTAATTAATCCTCAAGTTGATGTAACACATACTACTGCACTGTTTGCAGTTTCCAGAAAAAGCCTATGAATGCCATGTTCATAAGTTGTTACTGTGACATCTGAGCCTGGGCGCTTGGGGTTGTTTGTAGATTAAACAATGCCAAATTAAACCAAGAACAGACCATGGGTTAACTTTGGTTTTTTAACCCATGAACCACCCACAGTGCTCAGGTTCGGACATGATGTTAGCAATCTACAAATATGGTATTAGTAGATAGTTGCTAGAAACTGGAAGTGGCTTGTGTGCAGTGTGTGTCCTTGCAATTGGGAGTTGATTTAACCCATGATTTGCCACCAAATGCTGCCATTACGTGCAAACACTTCCAATGACAGCCGACAGTTGGTGAAAATGTTATTGAGCTAGCACTTTTTTTAAAAAAAAAAGCTTTCAAGCTACATGGCATTTCTTGTTGTATTTGGCCTTCTGCAGTGTTCTGTGATTAGTCAGCATTTCTATTTTATAGTTGAGTTAAACCAGATTACAATTTGCTTAAACATATTGGGAGATATAGTGAAGATATTGGTTAGATTTGACTTTCTAGCTGCCAGGGGGAAAAAATCTAATGGGATGTAGCATTTTAATGTCCTACACTTTTTATTTTGCAAGCTATGCATTTCTAAGTTGCTATGAGCGTTATTAATATTTTCTGCTGTAAGAGGAGAAGAAACTAAGACACCCTGTACTAAAATAAGAACAGTTGCTAACAAGCTGTCTGGAAAACCCAGAGCACACACCTGTTCTGTAATAGAAAGCAAGCATTTGCGTTATCTTGCATTTTGGGCCTACTGGGTCCTTAGGTAACAGCTACTATTTGAAAATAGTGTGTAAAGTCTTCTCAATCCTTGAACCCCAAAGTGCTAGCATGAAAGCTTTCCACCTTTAAAGAGGCACCCCCAGTCCTGAAAAATTGCAGTACAATAAAACTCTGGCCTAATTTACACTAAGCAGGATATTCCACTATGAAAGCAGTATATAAAAGGCAGGAGCCACACTACTGCTTTATAGCAGTATTGAAGTGCACTGACAACAGTTAGAGCCCAATGGCACATACCATATGTAAATTTGGAACTTTTTAACTTCAGAACCTGCCCCAAATGGGTCTGGAACACCCCAGTGGGTAACCAGTGCTAATTCAAACAGACAAACATCTAACCTCAAATAAAAATTACCACAGGCATGATTGTAAAAAATAATCTATTTATTGTACACAATCACAAAATTAAAGAAAATAAGCAGGGGCATGGTGATTATATATGAGTAAAATCTCTCTCAGTGGTTACAAGAATGCAACAAAAATACAAGATTAATTAAAAGAACTGCAGTTGCTAAAGCTGGCATTACAAATTTAGCTAATAAGATAACAACATGAGCTGCTAACATTGTTATGACTTCTCCTTATCCATTCCGGTTTACTACTTGCGGTTTAATGCTAAATTAAAACAAAACTTAACTCTCCCTTTTCCTCCTCCTGTACATTACTTTGATATAAAAGCTACACTAAAGCATTGCTAAGTTCCTCTAGGCATGTGAAAAATAAAAGTAGAAGTTAAGAGTGAAAGAGAAAATCCAAGACTTGGGAATAATTCTGAGTTTCATCTTCAGAAATAACTCAAGCTCAGAAATATTCTAAGCCTTAAAGTCTAGAAATACTCTAAGCCCCAGCTTCAGAAAATATTCTGAGTCCCAAAGTCTAAAAGTTAAGAGATTCATAGTTACCCAGATCCTTGGGTCTGTTAATCCAAAAATCAGAGGTGAAGTATAAGAAAAGGGAAAATAAAAATCAAGAAAAAATCCACTGTGCAGCCTTTCCTACCTGTGCTTTTATGCACTTGTTCTGGCCAAAGGTCCCCCCACCCCATGAGTGATGAGACCACCATCTTCCAATCACAAATGGTATGTATAAGTGATTAGACCACCCATTCACCAATCAGAAGTTAGGTGTCTCCCCCTCCCCAACATCCCACGTGCTTTGGAGAACATCTCTGGAATTACTATTAACGGGTTAATTTTGAAGTTTATTAAAACATAGCTGCCATATGGGTGTATTATCTTGATTATTATTATTATTATTATTATTTATTTATTTATATAGCACCATCAATGTACATGGTGCTGTACAGAGTAAAACAGTAAATAGCAAGACCCTGCCGCATAGGCTTACATTCTAATAAAATCATGATAAAACAATAAGGAGGGGAAGAGAATGCAAACAGGCACAGGGTAGGGTAAACAGGCACTGGGTAGGGTAAAACTAACAGTATAAAGTCAGAACAAAATCAAGTTTTAAAAGCTTTAGGAAAAAGAAAAGTTTTTAGCTGAGCTTTAAAAGCTGCGGTTGAACTTGTAGTTCTCAAATGTTCTGGAAGAGCGTTCCAGGCATAAGGGGCAGCAGAAGAAAATGGACGAAGCTGAGCAAGGGAAGTAGAGACCCTTGGGCAGGCGAGAAACATGGCATCAGAGGAGCGAAGAGCACGAGCGGGGCAATAGTGTGAGATGAGAGAGGAGAGATAGGAAGGAGCTAGACAGTGAAAAGCTTTGTAGGTCAACAGGAGAAGTTTATATCGGATTCTGAAGTGAATTGGAAGCCAATGAAGAGATTTCAGCAGTGGAGTAACATGGTCAGAGTGGCGAGCCAAGAAGATGATCTTAGCAGCAGAGTGGTGAACAGAAACCAACGGACTGATGTGAGAAGAAGGTTGCAGTAGTCCAACCGAGAAATAACCAATGCATGAACAAGAGTCTTGGCAGAAGAATCAGACAAAAATGATCGAATCCTGACGTATTTCTGTCCGATACATCTTCTTTGAGCTCACGTTCATCTTCAGACATATTTGGACATATCCAACCAAACACCACCTCCCAAGTATCACGTGTACTCAGGGCTATGACTTTCCCCGCCCAACTAGCATCGAGTGAGGATATTGTCTTATCAGCAGGTTTACACCACGAGATATCAGAACAGTACCTTCTAGCAGACGTCTAAGCATGCTCAATTCCTCGTTCAGCTTGCTCACACACTCTGCCGGCACACTGTGGCCTTGAATGAGCTCCATGAAGCTGTTTGTAAAGCCAACTACATTTTTTTCCTCTCCTTTTCTTGAAAGACAGTCCTGGAAGTCTTAGCCAGAGTCTTAGTTAACAGCATAAAATCAATTAGCATATAATAAAAACTTCAAGGTCTTTATGCCCATGGCTCAGGGGTCTGGAATATACATCTGGGGGTCTTTCAGATATAGGTCAGGAGTCTCTTAGGGGGTCTTCTTGTAAATTTCCCCAAAACCCTCTCAGGTCATCTCACCATTCCAGATCAAATTAGCCATATGTAATCTGAAGTAGCCATCTTCATGCAGCATAATTTAACCCTTTAACACCAGATTAACACCATGTACTGCTTTGATACCGCTTTCATAGTGCTATATCATGCTTTGTGTGGCTTCTGCCTCTTATATACCGCTTTCATAGTGCAATATCCTGCTTGGTGTAGATTAGGCCTAAGGCTATCAATAAAGATAAAACAAAACAAAGGATAGCAATGGGTCCTTATGGGTTCTACTATGGACAGTAATTTTAAAGGCCTAAATAGTGTCAGGAAGGCTAAAGCTGAGAATGAGCTGAGATTAGTGAGGGATGCTAAAAGCAATAAAAAGGCCTTCTTCAGATACGTGAGTAGTAAAAGACAGAGGAAAGAAATGGTGGTTCATCTGCTTAATAAGGATGGTGAATTGATAACAGATGACAAAAAAAAAAAAAAAACACGGTTGAAGTGCTCAATTCCTACTTCGGCTCAATCTTCTCCCAAAAGTGGATTTATGACCTCCCTGGGAAAAGTGAAGCACAAGTTGAGGGGGTAGGATTGCAGTTTGAGATTGATAAACAAATGGTCAAGGAACACTTGGGCCTTAGCTAGACCAAAGGTTTATCCCAGGGTCATCCCTGTTCATGTAAATGACACACAGGATATCCCAGGAGCAAGCAGGGATGATCCCAGGATAAACCTTAGGTCTAGCTAAGTCCCTACTTTCTTTGAATGAGTTCAAATCCCCAGGGCCCAATGAACTGCATCCTAGAGTAATGAAGGAGCTAGCGGAAGAACTCTCAGAACCACTGTCGATTATCTTTGCAAAATCATGGAAGACGGGTGAGGTGCCATACGACTGGAGGAGGGCTAATGTTGCTCCTATCTTCAAAAAGGGCAAAAAGGAGGAACCTGGGAACTACAGACCAGTCAGTCTGACATCCATCCCTGGGAAGATTTTGGAGCAGATTATAAAGAAGTCAATTTGTAAGCACCTTGAAAACAATGCAGGGATTACTAGAAGCCAACATGGATTTGTCTGACTAATTTGATCTCATTTTTTGATTGGATAACTTCCCTTGTGGACTGTGGGAATGCTGTGGACGTCATATATCTTGACTTCAGCAAAGCTTTTGACAAAGCGCCCCATGACATCCTGATTAACAAACTAGCTAAAAGTGGGCTAGATGGAACAACTATTAGGTGGATTCACAGTTGGCTACAGAATCGGACTCAAAGAGTACTTATCAATGGAACCTTCTCAAACTGGGGAGAGGCAACGAGTGGGGTGCCGCAGGGCTCAGTCCTGGGCCCAGTGCTCTTCAACATTTTTATTAATGATTTGGATGAGGAGGTGCAGGGAACGCTTCTCAAATTTGCAGATGACACAAAATTGGGTTGGATAGTTAATACCCTGGAAGACAGAAACAAACTTCAAAGTGATCTTGATAGGCTGGATTGCTGGGCTGAAAACAACAGAATGAAATTTAATAGGGATAAATGCCAAGTTCTACATCTAGGAAACTTTTCTTTTTCCTAAGGCTTTTAAAACTTGAATTGTTCTGACTTCTATACTGCCTGTTTGGTGCATTCTCTTACCCTCCTTATTGCTTTATTATGATTTTATTATGATTTTATTAGAATGTAAGCCTATGCGGCAGGGTCTTGCTATTTATTGTTTTACTCTGTACAGCACCATGTACAAATAATAATAATAATAAGTTACAAGAGGGGGGATACTTGGCTGAGCAATACTACAAATGAGAAGGATCTTGGAATTGTTGTAGATCACAAGCTGAATATGAGCCAACAGTGCGATATGGCTGCAAGAAAGGCAAATGCTATTTTGGGCTGCATTAATAGAAGTATAGCTTCCAAATCACGTGAGGTACTGGTTCCTCTCTATTCGGCCCAGGTTAGGCCTCATCTAGAGTATTGCGTCCAGTTCTGGGCTCCACAATTCAAGAAGGACGCAGACAAGCTGGAGCGGGTTCAGAGAAGGGCAACCAGGATGATCAGGGGTCTGGAAACAAAGCCCTATGAAGAGAGACTGAAAGAACTGGGCATGTTTAGCCTGGAGAAGAGAAGATTGAGGGGAGACATGATAGCACTCTTTAAATTCTTAAAAGGTTGGGCCAGGGAAGGGCCAGGATCTCTTCTCGATCCTCCCAGAATGCAGGACATGGAATAACGGGCTCAAGTTGCAGCAAGACAGATTCCGGCTGGACATCAGGAAAAACTTCCTGACCGTTAAAGCAGTACGACAATGGAACCTAGGGAGGTTGTGGGCTCTCCCACGCTAGAGGCCTTCAAGAAGCAGCTGGACAACCATCTGTCACATATGTTTTAGGATGGATTCCTGCACTGAGCAGAGGGTTGGACTCACTGGCCTTTTAGGCCCCTTGCAACTCTACTATTCTATGATTCTATGTGGTCATGCTTTGTACCAGAAACAGCAACATAGCAGGAATCTAATGTTGGGAGCCAACTGATGACAAAATCATGCTCTTCAAAAAGAACTGTAACATGGCACTGACTGAATTAATCTAATCCCTTTATGCACATTTTGAAATGGCAGACATATGCTTTTAGAATTTCCAAGGAGCTTCTGCCTAGGCACGCTGTCTTAAGGGAATATCTTCAAACCCTTATGTGCCAAAAGAGCCACCTCTTATAGGCATCCAGTGGATTATTCAACTTCTTGGCCTTTCAATCTTCTTGAATTTAACTAATTATCAAGGAGGGACTCGCTATGCCAAACAAGTTTAAGGGCACAACCCTATGCATCAGACAGAGTGGGGGAAAACCCCTACAAATCCCAGCTTTCCCACCAGCACAACTGGTTGGGAACGCTGGAAACTGCAGGATATTTTCTTTCTTTCTAAACATATATATGATTGTGCTCTAAGCCATCTTGTTTGTTTTCTATTTCTAGTAGAAAAGGAATAAAGGTCTTTGATTTTCTCAAATTATAAAAAAATTGTTTGCAGGTTGATAGATAGATTTACTCAACTGAAAAGACATTGAACCTATAATGGGGAAATCGGTGATTGTTTGTCCCACTAGTCTTAGGTGCATGACAACCTAGTAGAGTTGTATCCATTTACGTCTGCATCTCTTCCCCCATTCCACCTTAACTCTGACCATGCAAGGTTGTCCACAATTTTGTGCATCTTTGGTTGGTTCTAATAAAGTTATTGCCCGATTGTGGAATTATTTTTATAAGTGCTCCCTGATTCTCCAGCCAGGAATAGAATTCCTAGTGCAGCCATTCCAGGATCCTAGCTTGCAAAAAAAACCAGGCTATTTTGAAGAGGCAGGATAGTCTTATACTAATCTATAAAGACAGGGCACACTCTGGGCCTTAGGCTGCACGCTAGTTTGCTGCCTGAGTCATTTTGGTGTTACCAAATCTATTGAAGTCTATCTCAGCAGTTCTACTGGAATACATCTGGAAAAATCCCCTCAAATGAGGCAAATCTACTGATATTTGGCTATTTTCACACACTTAAGCAAAAAAACGTTTATACTAGGGGTGTGCACGGACCCCCCGCTCCGCTTCTCTTCCAGATCCGCGATTTGCGGATTGGGCTTCTTCGCTCCGCCCCCGCTCTGCTCCGGAGCTCCGTTTCCCCCCCCCCCCATAGGCTTGCATTGAAAGCTAAAAAAGTATACAACTTTTTTCTGTTAAAGTTAGAAACCTCAAGTTTGGCACCATGACACCTCATGGAGGTATACACATGCACGCCAAGTTTCAAGTCAATCCCATCATCCCCTGATTTTTGGGGAATTTTTGAAAATCGGGCACCCCATTCACACCCCTTTCGATAGCTCCGTCAATTTGCACGTTAGAAACCTCAAACTCAGCACCATGATAGCTTATCCAGGGATACACATGCACGCCAAGACTCAAGGCAATCCCATCATCCCCTGATTTTTGGCGGGGCTCTAACCTTTTAACTCAACCCAAATCAAGTCCCATTTTACAACTACATCAATTTGCATGTCAGAAACCTCACCTTCGGTCCCATGACATGGACGCCAAGTTTCAAGCCAATCCCATCATCCCTGGATTTTTGGGGAATTTATGAAAGTTGGACACCCAATATCTGCAGACAGCTCAATGGGCCCATTTCAAAGGAAATCCCAACATGCCATGAATTGGGGAGTAGAGATAAACCTAAATATGAATCTTCTTCCACACTTGAAAAATTGATTTGGAACTTGAGCACAGGAAGGACTTCTCCCCTGAGTCAAAGCAAGACACACAAAAACCATCCCTGCGAGGTGGGCAGGGGAGGAGGGAGGGAAGGCAGGCAGGCAGCAGACATTTCTGGGGGCACAAGGAAGTGAGCCAAGGATAGTTTCAAAGCCAGTAATGCATATAAAATGGAATAAATAAATAAACAAAGGAGGGGTGGAATTAAAAGCAGCAGTGTTGCTGAATAAACAACAAGAAGAATTTTTTTAAAAAGGCTATATCTGTCTTTTACCAGTAAGATGGGAGTGGACATGCCCAAGGGGAGGGGGAATCATCTGCCAATTTGACTGGTCCTGTCTAGGTACCAGTCTTTAAGAAGCAAAGGATCACTTCAACTCATGATAGGCATTCTCTCCAGTGATTTACCTTTGGAGGGCTCTGATGGCCCTCCAAGGACAGGAGAGTGCACTGGGCACGTCCACATGCCCTAGGGGAGCTCATCCTCTTGCACCACATCTATTCAGTTGTTCCCCAAAGTTAGGGTGGGTAGCAGTGCTGTGTTTTCTATCTCTTATTATTGGCTTAGTATATGATTTCATGTTGTGTTTGTGCATTTGGTGGGGCTACTGTTTTAAAAAACACTGGGAAATGTCTGTTCAGACTAAGAAAGAGAAGTTCCCAGAATCCCAAGTTACCCATTTTGCCTATCCCCTCCTCCAACTTTGGGATCATGTGATCATGACCGGGAGTTGACTCTGCCCCTCAGCCCTTCGAAAAAGGTACATTTTCCCGCTGTTTTACCCAATTTTTCCAAAAATTCTAGCAAGCGAACCGCAGCACGCAGAGAGCTGAGAGTAGGCTCAAAATGACCCCCAGCCATGACTCTCTAAGCACAAGAAGTTTCAGAAAGATAGCTTAAAAAACAACACAGTTATCCACTATTATTTTCCACAACGCAATCCTATGGGCGAAATTTTTCAAAATGGCGATCGGATCGGTCCGCGAAAAGAGAATTCTCCGCGTATGGGCGCTTCTCTTCACCGTGCTTCTACGGGTCCCCTCCGCCTCTGGGCAAGGCGGAGCAGGCCAATTCGCTTCTGATTCTCTGCTTTGAATCGGAGCGGAGCACATCCCTAGTTTATACAAGTTGCTCCTACAATCACGCTATTTAGTTGAGTCCTAGCAGGCAGACGTGGAGTGTGTGATAGCCTGGAATCATCCTTTGCCTTTTGCAATCAACTGAATGGTCTGCTCAGCTCCTTGTGCAAGTGGGGAGCAAACCTTTTCTTACTCTGTTGCTCTTGTCTGCAGATGCCAGGGGAATTGGTTTCCTTTACTGCTAACTGATTCCAGGTCTACAATTGGTCACTATGAATGACCTGACTGGGTGGAGTTTAGTAAGTCCCAGGAAGGAGTTAGATTTAGTTCTCTCAGTTTACTGTCTGACCCATTGGCCAATGCTTGTGTTTATTTGTTTCAGTGGCTTCTGTTTGTTTGTTTTTAGGGTTTTTAATAGACTCAACAGTGGCATTTTGGAAATATGAAACATTGCTTAATCAATAGAGCCTGTGCAACTTTGAGGCTTGTAAAGCCTCCCGAGTGTTTTGCTTTTTCATACTTTGCTGCTTGGTTGGTCCTTCTAGAAAGGGACTTTGAGGCAGGATTTGATTAAAAAAAAACGAAGGGAAACTAATTAGATGTAAATATCTTTTCTGAAAACAACAAAATGTTGGCTTTAAAACAATAACAATCCTACTTAAGACCTATTGTAGGATTTTTGTCATAATGTTTATCGAACGTGTGACAAATCCTACTTTTTTTTGAGGTAAACTTAACCAAATTGCTGGAGGAGGAAGTAAAAAAGGAATGTATTTGTTTTAGAAGTGAAGTGATTGCAAATTGGTAAAGAGAAATTGCAGCAAAGTGCCTGATTCTCAAGAAAACTAAGATGAAATTCCATACTTAAATACACTCACCTTGCTCCTTTTGAGAGGATCTAAATACTGTATGTTCAAAGCAGTAACAACTTACAGTGGAAGCTGGTGGCTTGGTGAATCCGCTCCAGGGGTACATCTATACAGGCCCTATAACTCGCCTGAGCTGCGCATTTCCGCATTGCTTGTCACATGACGCAGCTGTCCATTCGCCGCTCTGCCAGTTTAAATCCCCTAAAATGCGCATATTCGTAGGTGCCGATTTGCTGCGGCTTTTGTGATTTACTGTGCCTTTAATAAAACCACCACTTATCCAAGCTCGGAATGTGAAGTTTAAATTAAATGTTCATGAATCCACATGGATGGGGCTTTGTTCCTTTGTATGTGTGGAGGTGCGCAGAAGGATATATACTTTTTTTTTAAAAAAAGATCCATGCCCCCCCAAGGAGCGGCGCATCTACCTTGCAGAAGTGGGGGTGGGAGGGAGTGGAGATGTACCCTCCATGCGCAGGGGGAACTTACTTCTGAGTAAACACATCTCCCTGCCCATATCTATTCCTCCCCCGTGTCAGAGTAACTTAAACAAATGCCTCGTAACTGGCAGGGGAGGCATTGGGTGGAGGGGCTAAGACGAGGGCGGGCTGCTGCAGTGTAACACTCTTTGAGCAGAAGCGAATCATGGAAAATGCAGGTTAAAAAATAATGAGATGCAATCCATTGGTCGTATAGCTGAGGGCCTGGTTTAAGTCTGAAGTGGAGCACAGCTGTACTGATATCGGAGCCACCAGCCTTTGCCTGTATGCCTGTTTGTAGCTTGAATCATTTTTGTGTTCCTGAATCTATTGAAGTCCATCTCCCCATCAACATGGACAACCTAGATCCTGGGCAAACTCTAGTATTTATTTAGAAGGTAGTCACCACTTGTCCTGAATAGTTTTGCTCATGAGAAGGTTGCTCCACAAGACGGACCTCATGCATTCCGCCCCCCCCCCCCCGCCCTACTTTCTCTGAAGGAGGTAATAACTTTATATGGCAGGAGCCTCCACTGAACATGCAAGAAGTAGAGTAGGAGTCTTCACATCTGGCTACAGTTGTGTTTCATCTATTTAAAGTGCTAAATTAACTGTTTTTAAGCCCACAATAAACTGCTGTTGTTTATTCAAAGTTTTTAAATGCAGCCCCAGCCTTTCTAGCTTTTGTGGTGGCTAATGGAGTCAGAAGCAATACGCCAACCACTGAGAAAATGGTCCTGCAGTTCTAAAACAGTGGAGGCCCATGCAGGGGGCCCTTCAGAGACCTGAACATCAATTTCAGTGCTGAGGATCCTTGGTTCCCCACCCACCCTGCATTTGTTTGAACAAAATTCTTCTAATAGGTTGTGCACGTAACTCCGAGAGCACTGTATAACACGTAGCAATGGTACTGGCAGGCAGCCTCTTATGCCAGTGGGTTTGTCAAAGACTGCTTTGACAAACTTCCAACAAATCTTCATAAGAAGATTATAATTGAAGAAATGAATGTAGAATAGGTCTTCAAGGATGCTGTTTCTAAATGTTGATTGTTCCATCCTCCACCCCCATTTGTAATACCTATTCGTGTAGTTTTGAGAAAACATTTGACTTCAGACTCCTAATCTGGGAACTTTGGGGAAATTAACAGTTTATATGAGGGGACCAATTCTTTTTATTAGAGAATGATAAAATGAAATTTGGACAAATATGAAGGAAATTGAATGAATGGCTGATACCCTCTCTCTCTCTCTCACACACACACACACACACACACCTCGAGCACAAAGTACCCTTAACATTTTATAATTTTTGGTTTCTAGACTTCATCCAAAGGAAGATTCTATTGGCAAGTAGTAATTGTTTACAATAAAATTCTCCTGGGCTTCGACAGGAGCACCAGCCATACCATCAGAAAAATTCCCCAGAGTCCTCTGGAATCCATTGGAGTCCATTAGCCTCCAGGGCTGGACCATTTTAATAGGCCCCCACCCTTGCAGAGGGGAAAGGCTGCTGTCAGTCTAAATCTTAATAGAAAATGATCTGACTGCTTAGTCGAAAAAAACTAATCAAGCATGTGTCCTTTTACATGCGTTGGGCTGATGACATGTTGAGACAGCCCCATAGTTGACATGGCAGCCACGGAGTCCTGAGCCACCCTGAATATAGCAGCCTTGGTATGGAAGTTGAGATCCCCAGAACCACCATCCTGGAGGTCCTCAACACCAAATCTGAGACAACTTCTGTCAGCTCAGGCAGGGAGACTGTTGGGCAGCAGGGTGGATGGTACACCAGCAGAATCCCTAATCAGTGTCAGGTACCCAAAACAAAGTAGAAACACTCAAGACCTCACTCAAATGAACAGGAAGCCTACAGAGGAAGATTGTATTTCTATAGACCACAGCAACCCCCCTTCCCTGGCCCTCAAGTCGATGCTGCACCGAGTACCAAGGAGGGCAAAGTTGAGTGAGAGTAATTCCTCCCAGTTCACCCACCCAGTTCTCAGTGACACATACCATGTCAATCCCCTCATCCACAATCAGATCATGGATGAGAGAGATTTTGTTTTGGACTGACCTTGCATTCAACAACAGCACCACCAAACCTGTGGGGAAGCAGGTAAAGCTGCCAGGAACCATCTGGTTGGAGGAGGAACCAGAAGAAGGGGTAGCTGTAAAAAATCTAGCCCTTCTTCTCATCTGGCCTGTTGTACCCCCAACACCATACCTCCCGCTACCTGTGACCACAGTTATGAATTAAAATGAAATAAAATAATATAAAAGGCTGCAAATTGCTGCTGTTTGTTGTTTTGAACTGGTTGTAGATGTCTGTTGTTTACTCCTAAGTGCAACTTTAGTGTCATACTTTGTGTGTTGCTGAGGCAGGCGCAGAGGTGCTCCCTCTGGCAGCCTTGCCCTTAAGTACCTGCAGAAAGGAGGAACAGATAATAAGTTAATAATGCCCGACAGGTGGGGGGGGGTAGCAGTAGAAAGCAGGCCTCTGCAGTAGTGGATTCCTCCCCACACTCTAAACACACTCCAACACCTGATTTACTTAGTAACCCTTATTGGTTTTAATATTGTGATTTGGGCTTTTAGAGTCAAGACAAATACATATTTGTATAATATCTTTGAGAACATTTCCTGACCGCTTTCTACTAAGCAGTTGAATGGAGTATGGATGTGCTTGCTTTATAACGTTCTCCCTATGGGCATAGCACTGAGCTAAGGCATGAGCAGGTTCACATATGTAATCTAATTAACATGGCATAGAAGTAAAGAAAAAAGCTTGGTAAAAGGGTTCAGCGGAAAAGCTTGATGCAGGGAGATGAACTGAAGAATTCCTTACATTGTGAACCCCTTGGGCCCAGGGGACATAGCAGGGGATAAATCAAATACCTTTGCATCACCAACTGCTTTTATAAAGTGTGGATACCCGAGATGGTTGCATCCGAACAAGGATGCTGTAATATTCTCTCCCAGGGGAGAAAGATTATTGAATCTAGTTTGCTTGCTGGAGAGCAGGAGGTAGAAAAATGCTTAATTTACCACTTTGAGCCATATTATACTCTTGCCTTCTTTATATCTCTTCTCTTATCTAAACATTTGGGAATTTGCCATGTCTGCCATTGCACTTTCTGCCCCAATAAACCATTATTGTTAACTTTTTTCCTCTTTAGTTTAGACGTTGAATTGGCATAAACTATATGGTTTGTATGTCTCAAAACATGAGGCACTTCCTTATGCTGTCTTTTGCTTTCTGTAACTGCTGTCTGGACATACTGCTCTCCTGGTCCCATTAGGGTTTCTCCATGACCAAGGTCCCCCCTCTCCATCTTCCTTCATGTCCATGATTTTCTCCTCACTCTTCTAAATACTACAGTGAACCTATTCACCCCAAAACAAAATATCTTAGGGTATGGACCCTTGATCTCCTGGGCAGAGGCGTAAATGCAAGTGGACATTCCTATCTCCAGTTGCCTACTTTCTCTTACCTCTTCTGGGCACTGCTTGTCAATTCCATCTCGTTTCTCCCTGTGCTATCCCTTCACTCTCCTTTCTCCTCTTGCTATTATGTCCTTAGACTAGAGGTTCAGTCAGGGAGCAGATCTAAGATTCTCTGCCTAGACCAAATCTCTTATGATTGGACCTTTTGTCATAATTCTGCTTTTGCTATGCTCAGGCCTCCTGTGATGCCCATTCCATAACTGGCCAACTGCTGTTTCACATCTAGCATACCACACAGGATGGAGGAATGAGGCTTGGTTTCCTCCTCTTCTCTAATGCAGCCTAAAACTGGCTGTTTGACCTGCATTTCTCATGAAATAGTGCCTTCAGATTCCTTGCAGCTAATGGGCTCCATAACTACTACTTCTACTGAGTCTGCTGTATGATTCAGGTTTTATCTTGGCTTAATCCCTCCTCCTCTGACACTCCAGACCTATGATATACTCCCTGCCCAAAGTCCTGTCTCAATGCACTCTAAGTCCAAACTGCAGCTACTGTTCTTTCTGCTCTCTTATCAGGTAAGACTTGACCTGCATACTCCTTTGGGGTGCTGTTCTGAAATAACTCTTCCTGGTTGGTCTTGAACATACATTAAGAAATTTCAAAGTATCAAGAACTTCCCACATTTTCCTACCTCAGGAACATATCACTGTTATACTTAGATTTTTAAATCGGTACACAAAGCTGTAGTGTCCCAATAGTGTATTTTGTAGAACTCCAGCAAAGCTGGTAATCCCTTGATCACCTGTTTGAACCTAGAAGAATTGAGCCTTCATAATAGAAAAGTGATAACAGCTGCAGAGGAAACAGAGTTTGGAGTACTACTATATATAACCTTGCCAATAGATGAGTTGTTTGTGATGGACCTATACTCGGCACAGTGTCTGATGTTAATCACGGTTTGAATTTGCACCCCAATGGGCAAAGCTGAAATAGGCACAAGACCGCAAAGTCAGTATTGGAAATGAAACCAATTAAACAAATTATTGATAAACAGTGAGAAATAAATAATCACGTGAACTTAAATGACTGTGAGTATTTTAATATAGCTTTTCCTTTTAAGGCAGTATGATGAAATAAACAAGGCTGTGTAATATGAATAAAAGAGCAGCAATTTTGAATAAGAATAATTGACAAAGACACTACTAGTAAAACAATTTAACATATTACCAGGCCCAACACTGCATCCTCCGAATACTTCTTCTAGCCCATATAGTTTAAAAGCATCCTAAGTTTCCCAGTTGTTCAAACTGTGACATTTTAATTTTAAAAATACTATCGATCCAATGTAGTGGGTCAACAGGTCAAAGAATCTGTCTTGCAAGGCAGAAATAGAAAAATGAAAGGAAGGATAAGAAGGAAAAACAAGACTTGCACTAAAATTGAAAAGGTGAAAGCGAAAGGCAATCAGAGATGGATCAGACCTTTACATTGTTTAGGAAATTGGGACAAAATGTGGATGCTAGAATTTCCCCCCACCTTCTATACATGTCCGAAATCTTCTTGGGGGAAATGTAACCAGTTTCCGTGCAATTTTCCATTGCCTTCCACTGTACTATAGCATCAGCACCTTCTCAAACCAGCCCAAATATGTTAGGGTTTCACCACCCTACTGTGCCACCTGATAATGATCTTTGAGTCTCATCTTTATCAATCCAAGTGCCAGATTCTCACACTGGCTGTCACTTTTTCTTCAGACAAAGGTCTATGCAGCTTCCATTGCTGTCATCCACTCTAGTCCATCATAGCCGCTTTGGTGCTTGGTGATTTCAGTTGTTCTTTGAGCCTAGCAGGGTCATATTTTGAAGTAGTCTCAAAATTCCAGAGTAATTCGCTTCTGTAGATCTTGGATGTAATCTAAACTCTGTATTCTGGAAAGTCGGCACAGTTAAGAAATAAGCTTGGCCAGGGGAGACAACTAAACTGTGAATACACCGAATGGAATCCTTTTCTTCAAGTCCCTACAGATGGAACATCTTTAGGGTGAAATGTATTTAGGGATCATCTCCCATTCTCTAAGCCCAGCCTGTGGAACACTCTAGACAATCATTGGCCCAAACACTTAATCTAGTCAGCGCTTGGTGTCTCACACATGCTTATGTATTCTGATACATAATCTGCATGTCCTTGGATAAATATATTTGGGGTCTTAGTTATCACTGGCTTTTGCACTTCCCAAATACTTCAGTGCAGTTCTCAGTTCAAAATATAAAAATATGCTTAAATCACATTTTGAGCCAAAGTAAGTTTAGAAATCTGTTCTTTATGTGTGCAATGTTTTACTCATTCTTACCAATTCAGATGCCAAGGTCTCACTCTGGCTGTTTTTTTTTTCTTTGTGCAGATTTAAATATATATATATATATATATATATATATATATATATATATATATCACACATTGATGTGGAAATGGTGTTTTCCCCGCAGACTTATGGGTGAACACATGGACCAGAAATAGAGTGATTTGTACACCCATAATGATCACTAACCATATTGTTAAGTAAGCAAATAAATTAATTTCCCCAGTTACCGATTCCAAAGGCAATTGTTTAATGGGATAAAACTTTATTGTATAACAGACACAGTTGTATACTTAACAAACAGAAGAAATAGTTAGAAAATCTAGTCTAGTTGGGTGGACTGTACAGACGTTTGCTGTGCATTTACTGCGCCTCCCACCCTGTGGTGCTGGTGGCATGGTCTTGGGTGGGGAAGGTGGGAGTCGGGGAGCAGAGTCAATGTTTTTTAGGTCGCTGCTGCCTTCAGAGTCTGACCCTCCATCAGAAGAAGAAATTGGTGATCCCAGTCCTCCATCAAGCACTGGTGGCTTGTGAGATGACACAGGCTCTGAACAACAGACCCGGCCGCAGCTACTCCCTGCTCAAGCCAAGCACCACCGCTTGATACGCCTGAGGCAAAGGACAAAACCCACCTTCCTCCAAACTATGTGGAGAAAGGGGTTAAGATGGGGAAGGATTTTAATATTTATAATAATGTGCTGTGAGTTATATCTGCTGAGGTGAATGATTGTCAGAGTGGGTGTTAAATGTGTAAACTTAAGATGATAAATGCCAAACAGACACGTGGGATTTTTGTGGTAGTTTAAAAACAAAACAATCAAAATTTATTTTTAAAAGTTCACAAGCTTTGTTTCAACTAACAACATTTAAAAACATTTTTGAAACCTTTCATACAATCCTGTCACTCATTCACATACGCGCTTTCCTTTTTCTCACACAATCACTCTTTAACTTTCTTGTTTATCAGTATTGATTGATATACATCCACTACGTGCACACCACACTCTAAAGACACCACTCACTACACTGACCCTCAAATTTCCCAGAACTTAAGTACCATAAACACAGAGAGCACTACAGACTTTAAGAGTACCTAACAAGTCCCCCTGAAAAGTTTTTTCAATCCCCTCAGTCCTTCCCTTATATATCACTCCTCCCCCCTCCTAAGACATTCTAACTCCGCCCACTCAGGCCAACATTCTAAAAACCACAGACTTACAAACTACAGACATACATTTGGAATTGACTTGTGGGGTGTAACGCCACAGCTTGCCAATATAAAAAGGCAGGAGAGGGGTTGAGGGGAGTTGCAGAGTAGGGTTAGGTCTCTGGTCAAGTGTAGTTCTGGGTACAGCATCAGTGCATCTTAACACATGGGCATGCTGGGCAGTTGCCCGGGGCCCCCATGAGCATATGGGCCCCATGCTAATCTATGCACAGACCAGAATTTAACACTATGATTTACCAACTAAGTACCATTTTTATGTTGAAATTTTTGTTTTTCAAGTTCAAGGCTCATGTTATATTGTGCAAACGTTTGTATTGATTAATCTTTGCTGTACAGCATGTTTTTTTTTAATGTCAAAACACTGATTTTGTTGGAGGTACCAATAAATATAAGTTTATTTTATTGATAATTTACATTTTTATTCCTGTGAGTGGTTGTGTAGGCAGGGCCCAGTGCACTGCTTTGCCCGGGGGGCTATAATACTGTTAAGACGGCCCTGGACAGCATAGTGCTGCTGTCTGCATCCCCCCAGTCTTCTTTCATTGACGTGCAGGTGGGAGCGGCTTTGGGAACTATTGTCAGACAGGAAGGCATCTGTGAGGTCACCCAGGCCTGCTACCAGGCTCTGGAGCAACCGACATGTTGAATGAATGCTCTGTGCAATCTTTCTATCCCTCCTGTCCGGTCTGTTCATCTCCTCCTGCCTTAGAGCACACAAAATATCAAATTGATGGCATCGCAATTCTCACTCCGTTTGCCTGCCCTGTTGTATTTCAGACAGAATACTCCTAGCAACCCCCCTGTCCTCATCTCCTTCATCGTGGACACGCTTGCCCTGCTCAACCAACTCTGAAAGAAGGACGTCATTGCGCTCCCCCCTCTGGCCATGAGTCTTGTTCCATGCCAAATGGGTAGCCAGCGAAAGAGTTGCCAGGGGATTAGCAATGGTGGGATCAAATGGGAAGATTTCCCCCTGAAGGAAGAGTGATTCCTACAGAATGAGATCATGACTTATTTTCATTTATTAAATGGGCGACTTACCCACATTATCATAGGGATTGCTTATCCCTGGGATCTCAGGCAGGCATTTGCCAGTGCACCGATTGGCCGCACCTAAAGGAACCATGTCATAAACATCTGTATGCTTCAGTTCCGAACTTTGGTAATATAGCGGAGTAGTAGTAAATCCCCGAAACTTACCAGAAGCAGATGGTTGCGGGAGGTGTCATTGGGGGATCCGCATCCATCCGTTCAGCCTCCTGTATGTTCCCAATCAGTTCCTGGCTCAGCTCTAAGTTGGAAGAAGAAAAGAACAAAGGAGTCACCTCACTTGCAGACACAGCCTATAAGGAGCGCACCAGTGTTCTTAGGCTCTATCGAAAGTAGGAAAGACAAGGGGGACGCTCTGACATGCAAGTGCAGAGGTGTGCTCTTCCGCTCTACCTTCAGTTTCGCCTCCCCGCCTTCCCCCTGTGTACAGGGGGTAAATCGGGATTATTTCTTCCCAAGTCACACGCACACACTCTTCCTCCTCCCACAGCACACTTACCGTCTTCATCTTCCCTGAGGTTGGCTGGATTAATTGTTTCTAGTCCAGCTCCTGGATTGGAAGAACCGGGCTGGGGATGCTCAATGGAGGATGTTTGGCGCACAATTTTCGTGCTCCGTGCTACACACTTAGGGGTAACACTGTCATCCCCACGAAGGATGTGGTGTAAATAGTCATAGAACAGGCAAGTGGCCATGCTGTTCCCTGACGGGGAATTATGTGCCACTTCACCTTTGTACTCAAGCGCATAACCTCAGATTCGTTATGGCATACTAGGGCTGTCCATTTGTGTCCCCTGGCAGCCATGGCCCCAGCAATGTACGTAAATGACTCAATATTCCAGTGGCTGCTCCGGAGCTGTTCCTAGATTTTTTGTTCCCCCCAAATGTCCAGCAAATCCAGGGTCTCCTCATGGCGCCAAGACACACCACGTCCAGTGCGGGCAGGAGTGACATTCTCAGCCATAGCAACAAAAAAACAGAAAAGGTGAAATGTCAAACGAAGAAAATAATGAAGTAAGAATACAGCACCTGGGGGGTGGGGTGGGGAAACAGGCAGAAGTGGTTGGAGACAGCAGTGGAGGAATTGAAAGTTAAAGGTGGAAGAACGAAGGTGGAGTTGTCCATTTTTTCTTTCCCTCAATCCAGCGGTAGTACAGTTAAGATGGACGAGCGAAAGTAGAGTAGTCCCAGCAGCCGTCCAGTCCAGAAAATTTAAAAACATGTGCTGGAGAAAAAGCACACCCCTCTTCCCGTTGAGAAGCACATCCCCAGCATAGGATAGTTCGGATCCTGGATGTGGGACTGGAGACAGCGCACCAACCTCACACCCAAGAGTTCAAGCTCCCTGCATACTCCCCCGTTTAGTCAGCCTGGAGAGAACCGTGTGGGCTACCTTTCCAAGGTTGCAAAAATGACCTCGGAGAGGAGAGAAAGAGGGCAGTTTTGTGGGCAGGGATGGGACTGAGGAGACCACCTAGGTGGTCAAAAAAGGCTTTTTATTAAAAATGTAGAGTGGGAGGAGGTGAAGATCACCTGCACTCTCCTCCTGTTCTGGACAGGATGCCCATCAGCATCTGGGTTCGGAGTCTGACACGCATCCCGACAGGATTGTGCCCTTAACTTCTTAAATTTCTCCAGTACACCTGAAGAATATGAAAGCTGATCATTTAATTAAGAAAAGAATACTATTAAGAAGAAAACTATGATCAAAGAAACCATATTTCCTTATTACACCAATGAAGCAGATGGTTTTTGTCATGTTGCACAAAGCTATTCAATACTGAGTTCAGTTTTAGCCGCAAGCGTGATGACAGGTCTATTTGTTGCAGTGCTTGTTTTAAATTGCCATGAATAAAGAAAATCCTTCCCCCCCACACACAAAGGTAGCATGAAGCAAAAGGCATCAACTTTTTTTTTTTACAGCAGCAGCAGCAAACAAGTCCAGGTGTTCATCATGGATGGGTTGGGAATTGTATTTAAAACCCACCATAACTTGAGAGTTCCAACAAAGTCTCCTTTATAGTTAAACTTTTCCTAGGCTTGATACACTAAAATGGACCAGAAAGTCAACTGAACTTATCTTATTTTCTATGGAATGAAATGTGAAATTGCTCCCAGGTGACTGTACAGGTTGAAAAATAATACCATTTTTGGTCAAAAGATGCTAACCTAGGAACCCACTCAAAGTTTCCTTCAGTCATATAATCAGTCCACTATTAGGTTTTCTCATGTATCCTTGGACTTTATCATGAGTAGCAAATACAGTCCAAGACAATTTCTAGAGGGTAGCCGTATTGGTCAGGGCCTCCAGTCCTAGAGTCCAGATAATAATGATGTTATCAATGAATCTCAGGTAGAGAAGGGGCTTTTGGGGACAAGAGCCGAGAAACCGTTCTCAGTCAGCCATGAAAAAGTTGGCATAGTGTGGAGCCATGCAATTTCCCGTGGCAGTACCATTGATCTGAAGATGCTTTCTCTCTAAGTAAGGAAAATGGATGGACAAAGTTTGGTGGATAGATACATTGTAGCAGAGCAGTGATGATATTCCTGATAGCTTGTTGTCCACCTTTGTGGGGAACGTTCATGTAGAGGTCCTAAGCATCCATAGTAGCCAAGATGAGGTTTTCTGGGAGATTGTCAGTGGATTGTAGTTCCTTCACAAAGTCAGTAGTATGCAACTTAGAGTATTGGTGGCATAGGTTCTGAGTATGGAGTCCAGATGCCTGGACACTCCAACTGTGATAGTACCAATGTCCGAAACAATGGAGCATCCCGAGTTGATTGGTTTGTATATTTTGGGTAGCTGATAGATGCATTGTCAGGGCTCTTAAGATGTATCCTTGTAGATTTGGTTTTGCACATCTATGGGAAATTTCTTCTTCAGGTTGAGTAATTTCTTCTGGTATTTCTCAGCGGGATCTAACCAGGGGCTTGTAAAATGGGATGTTAGAGAGTTGCCTCTCAGCCTTTTGTATGTAGTCCAGTTTGTTCATAATGACAACAGTGCCGCCTTTTTTGGCGTCCTTAATTATCATGTCATTGTTTTTGAGGCTATGGATAGCATCACATTCTGAATGGCTGAGATTGTATGGTTCTTGCTGATTACCTCAGCTTGGTTGCTGCGATGAAAGCTCGCTGTAGAATCCACTCCAAGGTTACGACCATCTGGAGCAGCCGATGCAGAATACTTCTTCCTGTAGCTTTGAAGGAATGTTTGTTCTTTGGCAGCACACTGTCCAGAGGAGTGTCGGGAAGATGTCAGTTGCGTGTTGGTGCACTGATTCATGTCACGAAGGAAGTATTCCTTGAGTTGTAGACACTGGAAAAAGCCTCTAGAACAGCCTTTCTCAACCTGGGGCACTCCAGATGTGTTGGACTGCATCTCCCAGAATGCCCCAGCCAGCTGGCTGGGGCATTCTGGGAGTTGTAGTCCAACACATCTGGAGCGCCCCAGGTTGAGAAAGGCTGCTCTAGAACACCAGAGAATTGTATCATATGTGTTGATTTGGTGGGGTAGAAGAATAGCCCCATGAAAGAACTGTCTCTTCTGCCAAATTCAATGAATATCTAGATAAATTCACAATGTTGGGAGTGTTCCTTTTGTAGTCAATTGAGCTATACAGTCGTTTAGATAGTTTTATTTTCCCTCCTTGAAGCCCCAGCTCACTAGGCCTGTAAAAATGCCTGCAAGATAAACTACTGTAGCCAATCACAGTTGAGTCACGAGCCAAGCAATATATTTTTAGGCCGTGAAGCGTGTTTATATACTTAGAGGAAGTATATAAATATACTTAGAGGAAGGGTGGGGGTGGGGTGGGGAGTTTGTCAATTAATAGCATGGTTTCATTGATCATCCCCAGTGAAATAAATATAAATTGACTGGCCATCGTGATTTATTTATTTAGACTATATTTGGAGCACCTCTTTGCTCAATGAATCCTTGAGGCAATGTACAGTAGGAAAACAAAGATCACAAATACAAAGAATAAAGAAAAATACAAAAACCTAAAACATACTTTAAACCCAGCCATAAATTATAAAAACAGAGCACCATTTGTGACTACATCTATTAGCGAGACTCATAGGTTGGTTTAACCTGATTGTTTCCATTATATTCATGGGCACCATAGGTGAACACAAAAACAAAAGAGGAAAAAAATCACAGGGGAAGTGGCTGGAGCTAATTCATTTAGAAGAACAGTTAACCAGCCAGTGCTCTTTCCCAAGTCCCACACTGAGGGACATTTCTGATTATGTCAACCAGAGGGAGGGAATAAGCAAACCTGTGGAGCCTCAGCAGCAGCAGTCTCTGAGGCTAAAACTGATGTAGGCCTCATCTACCACAAGCAGGATATTGCAGTATGAAAGCGGAATATAAAAAGCAGGAGCCACACTACTGCTTTATAGTGGTATTGAAGTACACTGACAACTGTTGGGGCCCATTGACACATACCAAATACCGCTTTCATACTGGTAGACCCTGCTCGGTGTAGATGAGACCGTAGTCTTCTTGACACAGGCAGACAGACCCCCTCCTCCCGAATCACAGATAACATTAAACTTTTGCAATGGGCCATGTATTCTGCCTGTCCTGTCTTCTGCCATCTCCTGTCTTCTACCGTCCCTTGCATGCATGAGTTGGTCGAGCATTTAACAAATTTTAGCTGTTGAAACAGTAAATCTCTTCTGTGCATGAGCTTATGGATTTTTCTTTACTGCCTGCCAATGTTTTGGTGATGGGGAAATGTGAAACATACATTATTGTTACTGCTAAATGAGAGTACGCCGATTTCTAGATGGACAGAAAGAGCATGTTAAAATTTAATTAGCACGCCGCGCAGGAAACTTGCGTGAGTAATGTGTTCCATCAGTAGAAACCAAACTGCTCTGGACACATGGACAGTGTCTTTTCTCAAGGAATAAAAAGTGAACAGAAGGGACAGAGGGAATTCTGTTGTTTAGTGACCAAAATTAATAAAATCATTTGAGTGTTTTTTGTGGGCTTTTTCCTTGGACAGTTTTGCCTGTTCTCTGAGATTGGTGGAGAAGAAAGCCAAAGAGCAAAATTAAAAAATGGCAGACCAGCAACACACTGTGATTTGGAAGCATTGGGAGGAAGAGCAGAAGACCAAGGCACTATCATTCATTATCAAAAACAGTGCTGCTGTGGTTTCTCTCCTTATGGGCAGTAGCTCCTGCTAAAGAAGGCATTACGGGGAATATTATATGTTTTATGTAAATTGTTTAAACTTTTAAAATGTATTATAATATTTTTTATTGTAATTTACTGTTTCATGTTTTTAATCTTTGTAAACTGCCCAGAAAGCCTTGGCTAAGGCACGGTATAGAAATAATATAATAATAATGTGCCTTATGCAATAAGTATAGAAACATGCAGTAACTTACACAGAAGGCCAAGCTAAACACTCTTTCTATCATACGCAGTGGATCAATGCATAATCATTTAATTTTGCTCCTTGTAATGAGGTGTGGGCTCGATTTGTATTAGGACTGTAGTGTTCCAGGAGGTTTTTTTTAAAAACTATTCAAACCCACCCCACCTGTTTTTTTTCCATGAAATTTGTCTGTATTTCAGTGGGTTGAAATACAAGAAAAAATAGGTGAGGAGAGATTTAACTGCCCCTCCTGGAGTACTGAGGTCACAGCCCAATCTGGATTGTGCACAGTTCATGTTAGCACAGTACACAATGGATTGCATACAACATCGCAAATGGTGCAATATATGGTGGAGGAAAGTATATTTTTGTTAGGAAGGCAGCCACAAGCGGTATCTGCTTTTAAGTGTTTTATTATGCCATTCCCATTAACCGGCTAATACATCTCTTAGCCAGTACAACAATGAGATAAGCGAGTAGCAGGGTCAGGTTTCAGAGTCTCGGTGTGTGAGAGCTCAGGTCAGCAGCATCTGGAACAGGAGCTTAGTAAGGGTTGTCAAGTCTGAGTCCAAGATAACCAACTGGATCAGAAGCCAGGAAGTGTGGTCAGCCAGTCCGAGGTCACAGGGAGGCAGGAGCAGGACGGAGAAGCAATGTCAGTACAGTCCGAAGTCGAGGGCAGGAGCGAGAAAGAGAAGCAATGTAAATCAGGCCAAAGTCAAGAGCTGGATCCACACAGAAAAAGCAAGGTCTGGTGACTCAGAGTCAGAGCATGGAACAGGCTGGCTGCTAGAAATTATCCTACGTGTCTGCCAGGAAGCGCAAGGCATCCCGTTTCCTCCTTTTCTAATCCAGGCAGATGACCTCTGCCCTCTCCCCCAGCTGTGCCTTATCACATCAGCCTACTATTTAAGCATCACATTCCTCTCCTGCCGATTGTGCACGCGCACACTCCTTCTGACTGACTGCAACTGTACCGCTCACTTGTGCTGTCGGCGTTTCCGAGGACTGGGCGGCTCTACCTCCACCTCCCTAGGAACTTCAGGTAAGGCTAGGTCCTGGTCAGCCTGTGCCTCTGGCACCTCCTCTGTTCTGGGATCTTCCTTCCTCTGTGAGCAGACACTCCCTCTCCTGCAGGAGTGCTTTCCTCCTCATCCGAGGAGGCCTCCCTGAGTACATTCCTAACACTATTCCCCCCTCCAGGGCCCTCCCCCGCAAAACCAGGGGGTTGCGGCTTCCCGGGATGCTGCTGGTGAAACCGTCGTACCAGATCTGAACCATGCACATGTGTAGCATCCTCCCATGACCGCTCTTCTGGCCCATAACCCTGCCAGTCCACCAGGTACTGCAGGCGTCCCCTGCGCAGTCTTGAGTCCAGAATCTCCTCTACCTCATATTCTTCTTCCTCATCCACCATTACTGGAGGTGGGGGCCTCTTTTGGGATCGGAGGAAGTGTCCTGGCACCACTGGTGCCAATAACGCATGATGGAAAACTGGGTAGATCTGCATGGATGGCGGGAGCAGCAGACGAAAGACCACCGGATTTATCTGTGCCACAGTTCGGAAAGGTCCAATAAACCGTAGCACCAGCTTGCAACTTTGTTGGGATACTGGGAGGTGGTGGGTAGAGAGCCAGGCATGATCCCCCACCTTCACGTCCGGTCCCTCCTGACGCTTTGTGTCCACCCCCAGCTTATATGCCTCCTTTGCCCGTTCCAACTGTTCCTGTAGCAAGGCCTGCACTGCCTGCAGCTCCTGAATGAAGCTATCAGCTGCTGGAACCGTGGAGGTGACCCCTGTTGTGGGAAAAAAGGATGGGTGATACCCATAATTCGCAAAGAATGGGGCCTGCTGTGTCGATGCATGGGGCGCATTGTTATAAGCAAACTCTGCCAATGGTAGCAGCCCTGCCCAATTGTCCTGTTGGTAGTTTACATAACACCACAAATATTGTTCCAGAGTGGCATTCGTGTGCTCCGTCTGCCCATCCGACTGCGGGTGGTATGCCGAAGAGAGGTGCAACTTCACCTCTAGCAGACGAAACAGACTTTGCCAAAATCGAGACGTAAATTGCGTACCTCTGTTGGAGACTATACCTTCCGGCAACCCATGCAACTGAAAAATATTCAGAACAAACAGCGTTGCAGTTTCCTTGTCCGTGGGAATGCCCCTGCATGGCACAAAACGAGCCATTTTTGAAAACAGGTCCACTACTAACAAGATGGTGGTGTGCCCGTCTAAGGAGGGCAAATCAGTGATAAAGTCCATCAATATACTCTTCCATGGTCCAGAGGGGGTGGGTAATGGCTGCAACAATCCTGCAGGCTGCCCCGTCTGGTGTTTTGCCCTGCGGCAGGTCTCACATGACCGGATGTACTGCTCCACCTTCACATGTACTTTCGGCCACCAGAATTCTCAGGTTACCAGGTGGAGGGTTTTATACAGCCCCAAGTGCCCCGCAGGGCGACTGTCATGGCACTGCCCTAGTACTTGTGTCCGCAATGGGCCTGCTGGGACATACACCCGGTTGTGATGATACAGTAGGCTGTTTCTTACTGAAAAAGGTCCTACTTCCATCACCCCTGCCTGGCCAAGCTCTTGCAACCTTTCTTGCGCAAAGCGATCATGCCCTTGTTGACACTGTAGTTGAATCAGCTCTGTTGAAGGCACTAGAGCTGCCAGAAAATTTTCAGGCCACAACACCATAGATGCAGGATCCTCCTGCCTGGATCCGGCTTGCTCGGGTTTCCTGGAAAGAGCATCTGCCTGCCGGTTCTGGGTGCTGGGAATATAAGTCATCCTGAAGTGGAATCTGGCAAAAAACAGGGCCCACCGTATCTGGCACTGATTCAGTTTCCGTGCAGTCTGTAAAGGTTCCAGGTTCCGATAGTCTGTTCGTACTTCCACCGGAAACCGAGCACCCTCCAGCAGGTGCCGCCACGTCTCGAATGCATCCTTAATGGCAAGCAGCTCCTTTTCCCAAGTGGTATGCTTTTGCTCTGCTGAATTGAGCTTTCGGGAATGGAAGGTGCAGGGTAACAATGACTCCTCCTCCCCTGCCGCCTGCAACAACACTGCTCCTACGGTCACATCAGAAGCGTCGGCTTCCACCACAAATGGCGTTAGCTGATCGGGGTGCTGTAGGATCGGTTCAGAGGTGAAATGGTCTTTTAATTGTTGGAATGCCTGCTGAGCTTCCGGGCTCCACTGGAACTTACGCCATCCCCGTAACAAATCTGTAATGGGTGCTGCCACCCATGCAAATTTGGGGATAAAACAGCGGTAATAATTGGCAAACCCCAAAAACCTCTGGACCTCCTTCACAGTCCTCGGAGGCTGCCAGGACCTGATATCCACCACCTTGGCTGAGTCCATCTCTACCCCCTTTGGCGATATCCGGTGCCCGAGGAAGTCCACTGTTTCCAGGTCAAATGCACATTTTTCCAACTTGGCATACAAATGATGCTCCCGCAGCCTTTGCAGCACTGCCCGCATATGTGATTCATGTGCGCACCTACTTGTTGAATAAATTAAAATGTCGTCCAAGTACACAATAACAAAACGGTCTAAATAATCCCGGAAAATGTCATTCATAAAATGCTTGAAAATGGCTGTGGCATCGGTTAGCCCGAATGGCATGACCATATATTCAAAGTGGCCATACCTGGTCTGGAACGCAGTCTTCCACTCATCACCCTCCCGAATCCGCACCAAATTGTAAGCTCCTCACAGATCGAGCTTGGTGTAAATGGTGGCATGCCGGAGCCGCTCTAAGAGTTCAGGGATGAGTGGCAGTGGGTATCGATTCCGGCACATGATCTGATTGAGGGCTCTGAAGTCATTACAGAGCCTCAGTTCCCCACACTTCTTTTTCATGAACAGCACCAGCACCCCTGCTGGAGAGATAGATGGCCGGATGAACCCCCGCTTCAGGTTCTTATCCAAAAAATCCCGCAAGGCGGCCAACTCTGGTTCCGATAGCACATAAATCCGGCCCGCTGGTATCCGGGCACTGGGAAGTAAATCAATGGCACAGTCATAAGGCCTATGGGGTGGTAGGTGATCCGCTTTTTTATCAAAAACATCCACAAACTCCCGGTACTTGCTCGGCACGGACTCCCCATTATCCTTCAGAGAGCCCTCGAGCCCAGCGCTTACTGTCCTGGGCCAACAGTGGGTGCTGCAATAGTCCGACGCAAAGACCACCTCCCCCCGAGTCCATGTGATGCGTGGGTCATGCCACGTTAACCAGGTCATCCCTAGGACTATTAGGAAATAGGCTATGTCTGCCACCAAAAACTGGATCTGCTCTTGGTGTCCCTGGATCTCAATCCCCAATGGCTCAGTCTCATAGTGATGCCAAAAGCCACCCATCAATGGTCTCGATGTTGAGGGGGGTGGTCAATAGCCGCATGTGGAACCCTTGCTGCCCCCAATCCAGACCGTGGCAATGGTGGATTCGGGGGCCTCCAGCACCTTTATAAATATAAACCTTTATAAACATAAAATTGCAAAATGCCCCTCCTTCCCACAGTATAGGCAGAGGCCTCCTCGTCGCCGCCGCTCCTTCTCTTGGGCCGAGAGACGAGGACGTGCTCCCCCTAATTGCATGGGCTCCTCCTCACTGGACTGGAGACCAGGTGCAGGAGGGTCTGTAGCCGGTCCAGACCCTACATAGGAGGCCAGTCGTGAGGTACCCGACCTTTTAGCCCCCTTCCGGCTCTCCAACCGCCCATCTATTCGTAGGCACAATTGAATCAAGTTTTTTAGGGTGTTGGGTCAGTCCACCCATGCCAATTCATCCAGGATCTCATCCCGCAGTCCCTCCTGAAACTGGTCCATTAATGCCGCCTCGTTCCAAGTGAGATCCTGAGCTAATAGCCTAAAAGCACTGGCATAAGTGGCCACTGAATCAGGACCCTGATGCAGGCGCCGGATCTTACGATTGGCAGTCTCGGCTTTCTGGGGGTCCTCATACACAGCTCAGAGTTCCTTCACAAAATCTGGGTAGTTCCGCAATAATGGGCTCTTGGCCAACAGCAAGGGGGTGGCCCATTTGGCTGCTTCCCCAGTAAGCAGACTTATCACAAACCCCAAGTGCAAAAGCAAGGAAAATCCCATGGGGGAGTGAAAAGAAGGCAAAGGTAGAACCAGGCAATCTTCAAAATGGAATATTTACAAAAGTTTATTTACAGTGCCAAGGTGCCGCCTACGCGTTTCGAACGCAACTGTGCTCTTCCCCAGGGCTGTAATCTAAAAAATAAATTAAAAAGTCCTTTGAATCATAATATTTACAATTAGAGGCATTTTACAAGTTTATGTACCTTGAAAATACTTTTAAAAACTTATGTATATCCAGACATACAAATTGTAATCAAAAGGTGTAATACATCATCATTCAGTTAATTAAAGTATATATACAAAAATATACCAACCAGGAGTAAATATCTACGTTACAAATGCAAACATCACAGTTTACTTACAGAGTTCGTTAAGTTGTCTGCAGAACGCTGCTAGACTGACATACTAAAGGAGGTGAGATTTATAGGGAGGGAAAAGAGACCTTGACAACTAATTGGAAACAAATGTTTCTTATAGCAGTGCCGATAATTCCAAAGACTCATTGAGGCCGGATGGGCTGATAGTATTGAGCCTGATAATCCATCTGGCCTCTCTTTCTAAAAGGATCCTATCAGATTTATTCTTGATTATTTCTATAACCCAGAATGATAGATCTTTTAGTTGATGTGATTTCTCTTTCCAATGGTGAACTAATGGTGCTCCTTCTATTCCACATTTGATCTTACTAATATGCTCACCTATCCTGGTTTTAACACTTCTTGTAGTTTTGCCAATATATAATTTATTACAGGGACAGATTATGCCATATACTACAAACCCTGTATTGCATATGGTAAGATCTTTCAAAGGATATTCTCTGTTATCTATTGGATTAACGAAGTGCTTTAATTTGAGAGAATGACTGCAATATTTACAATGTCCACACGGAAAAATTAATTGCTTTAATTGTGTTACTTCTGATTATACGGTCCCCTATACTTTGTGTTCTTTTATATGCAATATAGGGTTTCTTATGACAACCCATGACATCCTTCACTAAAAACCAGTATTTATTTATAGAGCGTCTTAAAGACATATTAATATTGTTGAATGGTAAACTGCATATCAATCTGTTACTAATCTTTTTTGGTTTAGACCTCAAGATGGTACTTCTATCTATATTGTCAACTTTTTCTTTTGCTCTTGATATGCACTTTTCTGAATAACCTCTCTGTAAACACTGCTGTTGTAAAGTCCAAGATTCCCTTTCATAATCCGATTCCCTAGTGCAGTTTCTTCTAATCCTAATCAATTGTCCATATGGGATATTATCCCTAATATGTTTGGGGTGTGAGCTGTCATATCTTAAGAGCTTATTTTTATCTGTGGGCTTTCTATATAATTTGGTAATTAATTTCTGACCTTTTTCTACAGATATATCTAGAAAATTAACTCGTTGTACATTGCTGTTCATTTCAAATTTAATATTATCTGTTCTGTTATTTAACCATTTCCAAAATAGGATCAACTCTTCTCTATTCCCTTGCCATATAAGAAATACATCATCAATATAATGACACCAAAACTTGATCTTATCACAAAATGGATTATTTAAGGAATATACATATTCCTCTTCATATTTTCCCATATATAAACAAGCCAACTCAGGTGCCATAGGGGAACCCATAGAAATACCATTGGTTTGCCAATAAAACTGAGAATGAAATTTGAAATAATTTCTAGATAGAACAATTTCAGCTATATCCATAATGTAATGAGTAGGTGGTACCTTATTCTCTCTTGTGTTCATTATTTCCTTTATACATATCAATGCCTCCTCCTGTGGGATATTCGTATACAGGGAAGAGACGTCTAGAGTTACCATAATATCATTTGAATCAATATTGTTGAGTGTATTTAACTTATTAATGAAGTCCATTGAATCCTTTACATATGATCTTAACTTGGTTACAAAAGGAGCCAAAAAGAATCTAACATATTTTGATAATGGTTCCATTACTGAATTACTCCCCGACACTATAGGTCTCCCAGGCGGTGGATAAATATTTTTATGTATCTTGGGTAATATATAGAATAAAGGAATTCTAGGTTCCTTGTTCCACAAAAAATGATATTCCTTTTGAGTCAGGTAACCAAGGCTTATCCCTTCTTCTTAAAGGATTCTCTCTGTATCTTCCCTGTAGGATCCCCATCACATGATCTATAAAATTTTTGGTCATTTAATTGCAATTTTTCCCCACTGGTATATGAGCTCCGTCAGATGAGGGGGGGGGGAAATCATGTTTCCCTACCATTGCTTTTCCTCCCCCGCTTTCGTTGCTTGACAGGCATGTGGCCCATTCAGTGGACTGTTCTGATCGCACTGCTTCTACACACAGCTGGAGATAGAAGCAACTTCTGTTTTTAAAAATATATTGGACTTTCTGGGTGTTTTGTGTGTGGTGTGAGGAAGGGCAGAAGGGGTGGAAGACAGACGACGTCATGAGAGGGACCCACAAAAATCCATGAATGTCCAGCACCGAGCATGCAATAGATGGAGCTCTATGTCTTTCGTTGTGTATTTTCCAGGACTAAAATACATGCACATCTGAACTTAACTAGAAAAAGAATGGAGTAAGCCATTGCTGTAATTGTTAGAGTAAGTGAGCAAAATACTTTGTGTGTACAGGGGGAGGGAGGAGTGTGAGACAGTGCATAGATATTTGTATGCATATTTTAATTTCTGTAAACCGCCCAGAGAGCCCTGGCTATGGGAGCGGTATATAAGTGTAATAAATAAATAAATAAATAAATAAATACACAATCAATGACTGAATAACAGGACATTTCAGGAGAAAGTCAGTGTTAGTGGAAATGCTGCAACTATACAATGAGGATTGGCAGCAAGTAAGTTCAGATACACTGTGGATATAAATTCTAGCATTCTACTGCCTATTATGAAATGGCAATGCCTTCTGGGAAGGAGAGTGGGCTGAAGTTGAAGTTCAAAACATATTTATTTATTTATTTATTTATTTATTTATTTATTTTATTACATTTCTATGCCACTCAAGAGCTGAAGCACAATATCCACATAACTTGCTAGCTAAAAAAAATCAACAGAATTACAAAGAAAACGTGCCCGAATAATGTGGAGCAACACCCAGATACAAACATAATAAAAAGAAATAAACGTTTGCAACAACAAAGCAACAAAGCCATCAATCTTTTGAGTAAGCAAAGCTGCAGTACCGGCCTAATAGCCTCACAAATTAATCAACATGACCATAATCGATCCAACTAATTGAGAAACTTTTAATAGAATATTTTGCCCACTGCAATGCATTTCCAGCACAGCACAATGGTATTTTAATCATCAACCCACTTGAAACAGCTGCCCTGCATGATATATACATATATTACATAGACACAAATGCCTACCTATATATCATCGACTCGTGGCTTGCAGGGTATCAATTACATGTTGAATATTGTTGGGTTAAGGGAGTAATGGAAGGTTTACGATACACTACTGTTCAATAAAACGTTCCATCCCCCTCTTTTGCAGATCTACGATTAGCAGCAAAAGAAAGAACACCAGCATTTCAAATTAAAATGTAGAATCTTGAAAATGCAATGGTTCAGTAGCAGTGAAGGTACATCAAAATAAGTTTCTAATTATAAGATTTGAAACATGTATGCACTTTATCAAAGGATTTACCCTGTTCCTTCCCCTCTCCACTTTGCTGCATTTACCTGTGAGAAATTATTGTGCAGCCTGTGCCTATCCACTTCCTTCACTCAGGTAAATGTCACTAATTTCAGTGAAACTTGCTTTCCAGTGAATGTGACCATAACATATGCCTGACTCCTTGATTGATTGATATATCACCAAAAGGGCACATGGCACTGTACAGGATAAAACAATAACACAGCAAGCAAACACTCTAATAAAATCATAAAATAAAATAAAAGAGGATGGGAAGGGAATGCACCAAATGGGCACAGGAGACACAACAAAAAATAAATCAACATTACAAAACAGTGAGTCAAATCTAAACTAAGTTCCAAAAGCTTTGGAAAAGAGAAGAGTTTTTAACTGAGATTTAAGAAGAGTGATTGAACCAGCAGTCTGCTAATGGTCTGGGAGAGAATTCCAGGCATAGGTGGCAGCAAGAGAAAAAGGATGGAGCCGAGCAAGGGAAATAGAACCCCTTCGATGAGTAAGAAGGATAATATTCAAGGAGTGAAGGGCATAAATGGGGCGTTTCCTAACTGTGGCTCTGCTTCTTCCTTCTCTTCCGCATTTGCAACAAGCTGAAATTGCATAAGGAAGAGAGCAGCGATCACGTGGCTTGTACAGCTCAATGCAATTCAATGGGACAGTGCCCTCTAGTGGGCATTTTATAGTGCAACTTCACCTATACATGGCAGGAAATCTCTACAAATACTGATATATCTCAGAAGAGTCGGGTTTTCTGAGGTTTTATTTTTTATCACTAAAACCAGGAAATGAAGCGGGAGATGTACAGGAAGCTGATGGCATTGTCAAAAAGACCCAGGAACATCTGTGAGTGGTTAGTCACGAGTGTGCTATAAAATGCTAGTTTAAAGATGCTCAAGGAGGAGCTAGACCATGGTAGGCTTTAAAAGCCAAAAGGAAAAGCTTATACTGAGTCCTAGTCTGTAGCTAGACCTAAGGTTTATCCCAGGATTGTCCTGGGGTCAAACCTGTTCACCTAAGTGCCACACAGGGCATCCAGTGCTCAGGCAGGGACAAACCCGGGATGATCCTGGGATAAACCTTAGGTCTAGCTACGGCCTTAGAATCAATAGGAAGCCAATGAAGAGATTTTGGAAGTGGAGTAACGTGATCAAAGATAAATGTAGTATGTTTTTTTCTCTCTGGCCGTGCCTCAGAATTTCGGGTTACGGGGAATGGTCTGTGTGCTTGTGTCTTTGGACCTAGAGGAAGGGGAGGCAGGTGGAATAGTAACATGGATTTTTTGGTCAACATTCTGATCTGAACTGTTCATTTAAAGGCAGTTCTGTGCATGTTCAGGTGCACAATGCACCTTGATATGGGGCAGAGATGCTGTTTGCTGTTTTGCCTCAGTAACTGATCCATACGCCCTTTCGTCTGACTCACTGCAGCACTTTGAAAATAATAATTCAATACAACTCCTGCACTGAACACCTACTGCAATAATCCCAAATTCTTAGTTGGTCACATATGGGCAATGTTGGGTAGCAGTTTTCTTTTGTAGCCTAAAATGGCAACTTCCTTTCCCACAATGCAATTAAGAGTCCTATTAGAATATTTGTGAACATTCTGTGACATGTGGTCTACCTATGGCAGAGGGCCCTATCTCACAAACAGGCAGTTCTTGGTCATATATAAAATATGATAACTTGTTCAGAAAGTATTATAGTATTTAGTTCCGATTTAGTGTGTCTCATGCCATCCATTACATAAAGAAAAGGTTTGCATTCAAAATATTATCTATGGGAAACATACCCGTAATGTGGCTCTTTCTTTCACACGTTTTAACTGTTTCTAATTACATGACCAATGCTGAATGAGCAAAATCTTAAGGACATTAATTTCCCTCTGCTTATTGCTTCTTAATACTTTTTCCTTGAAAGCCTGCAATTTTCTCATTTATATGTTTCAGATATTAGGAACTGCTGCAGACATTAAGAGCGATAAAATAAATTGCTGTTAGAATTAGTCCTGTTAGGTGAGTACAGTGGCATTAAACTAGATTTATTGCAGGCATTTTTGCTCCATCAACTAGCTGATGCCAGAGACCAAAAGCCGCACCACTTCCTGTCATTTGCTACTTCACAGGCACCGTCCATTTGGCTGAGCAAATTGGAGGGCTCTGTTGTGGCGCTGCCAGGAGATAATTGGGGACAAAGATTTCACAATGTTTAAATGTACAATGAACCCCTTGCCTTATGAAGGGAGGAAGGAAATAGTATTTTACGGGATTATGTTCCCTCAGGATTGCTGTATCTGTGCACCATGCATTAAAAGCTGCAGCTTAGATTTTTGTTTTTTAAAAGAACAATTCGGATTGGCAGCCAAAAACGTGGCTTACAGTAATTTATATATAAAGTGTTGTTTAAGTTCCTGCGCTATTTGATGTAGCATCACTGTTTTATATGCATTTAACCCTAAGTACCAGACTGTAGATCATAGAACCATAGAATCATAGAATAGCAGAGTTGGAAGGGGACTACAAGGCCATCGAGTCCAACCCCCTGCTCAATGCAGGAATCCACCCTAAAGCATCCCTGACAGATGGTTGTCCTGCTGCCTCTTGAAGCCCTCTAGTGTGGGAGAGGCCACAACCTCACCAGGCAACTGATTCCATTGTCGCACTGCTCTAACAGTCAGGAAGTGTTTCCTTATGTCCAGCTGGAATCTGGCTTCCTTTAACTTGAGCCCGTTATTCCGTGTCCTGCACTCTGGGAGGATCGAGAAGAGATCCTGGCCCTCCTCTGTGTGACAGCAGAGGAGGGGGCAGACATGTGGATGGTTATAGATGTACACTGTATTATTTTTTACTTTTGAACTATATTACCCTTTTCTACAACAAAGTTGTGCTTAGGCCATTTTATTCCTGTACTCATGATGGTATTATTTAAGTTAGTTTAAGCAGCTGTTAAGCACAGAATGGCACACCATAGAATGGCATCTTGAAGGATCTATAGCATTAATTCATATCCTTCTCTAAAATGTCAAGGATAGTTTAGCAAACCAAAGCTGTGATCCAAATCACAGAACCACTTTGAATTCTACGGTTTTCCAATGAATTCACTGATCTTTTGGATCTAACTATTGTTGGATCCTGGAATGGATCCTGGTTATGTTTTTCCATTGATTTGTTAATTGCTGAGGAGCTGGAGGATCAGAAGACTCAGCAGAAAACTTAAAGGTCAACTTTACACCTGGACATTGATGTCATAATTGAATAATTGGTTAACTGATTGTCTTCAATTAAGGGTTGCAAGGAGTTGCATCATTGCACAGGTAGTCTATAAAAGTAAATGTATTTTCATGGGCAGTAGCTATCAGAATGTAACTGTGATGTCCCTCATGTGAGCTGTATTGACTGACCGTTTGTAAGTATTTGTGTCTGTATTGCCATAACTAAATTATATATTTATATGCCAGCAAAAAGGTTTGTTTTAACCAATACAAATCTCTGTCTTAATTCATGTCTTTGCTGACTTGGCTGAGAACCGCTGTAATACTCTGCTAGTTTCTGTATGGACCCAAAACAAACAGAAACTTAACACAAAAGGTTATGTGCCAGAAGCCCAATCTGTGCAATAACTAATAAGCTTGTAAAACCCATAACTCAACAACTATTAGCTCTTGCACCGATGGGCATGGTGGGTGGTGTGGGTGGAGAAGATTTTTCACTTCTCCTGTAATTGCTAGTTATTTTATATCATTCACCTGCAGTTTCTGAAGACTGACAGCCCAAAGTAAAATTGTTAAAAGTCATAAAAACATTTCCATTAAGGTAATTCCATTGGAGTTCTACTGATGAAAATTCTGACCAGCAAAATATCTCAACCCATGCCAATACGAGCGAGATTTCCTAAAACCTTTGTTGGGTCTCTCTTTTCCTTTTCCTGTTCTGCTACATTTTTGTCTTTAGGTATTGCTATGTCAGTGAGGTAGCTGTGTTTTTCTTTTTTTTTGTTTATGACTGTCATGTCTGGTCGACTCCAAAGTATTGTCTTTTCCCAGAATTGTTCTGTCACAAGTGTGGTTTGGCTTTACTTGTTTGAATGTGTCTGGATCTCCTAGACTCCGAAACCATCTGGAGAGCACCTGCTGGTTGCATAATCCAGGAGGCCAGGTTCTGTGAGTGCATAGTTGTCCTTGAAAGGAGGGGCTTGCAAGGTGAACAGATGTGAAGAGGCTGCAATCCTATATTCATTTATATGGGAATAAGCTTTATTGAAATCAATTGGACTTGTTTCTATTGTTTCTTTGGGGAGTTTTCTTTGGGTCCTTGATTGGGATTTCTATTCTCTGCTCACTGAGGCAGTGTAAATTCAGGAGATAGTTGGAGAAAAGGAGAGAAAGATCCTTGTCTAGCATTGTGATAATGGGCATCTGTTCTGGCCTCTCTTTGAATTGCTACTGACCATGGTCTTGTTTACATGGCTAATGAACCAGAGATATAATGACACATTTTTAGAGTAGTTACTCACTGATAAACGAGAAGTTGAAACAAGCTAAGAGGTGCTAGCGAGAATGGCTGCAACAAGACTTTAGTCCATTTTCTTCCATGGCTAATGTTTGCAGAGTAATCATATTTTATACTCTTCCTGAATGCTAGGATGCTTGTTCATTGTACTAGATTTTTCTGCACTTGTCAACTACTTCATTTGTTCAATGGTAGCAGTCTGCTGAATCTGTGAGTATGGATATGAGAAAGTTGATGGGGAAAGAGTGTTAAATGTTAGGAAAAGTAAGACCAGTGAAGGATTTGCAGTCAGAAAAGATATTTGAGGGAAAGGGAGACTGTATCACACAGAGTATAGCAAAGCATCAAAGTACAGCAAAAGCTACAAAAATAGGAGTGAGTGAAGTTAATTTCAGATACACTGAATGTCTCATTTGTTCTTTATTTCAGTGATTTTAACATTATGATGTCATGTAAAACAGGTTTGACTTAATTGTATGCTATGAAATCAGACATGTAACCAAGATCATGTTTGGGTGGGCACGCCCCCTTGGGGGCTGGACATGTTGGCAGGCACGCCCCCTTGGTGGTCAGCCATATTGTCCTCCTTTTTGGTTTCCTAAATATGGTCACCCTAGCCGCATCCGAGGAGCCATGTGGTCTCCAGATCCAGCTGCGATCCAAAGAGGCTGAGAGTGGGTCGTAAGGCCTAATAAAGCCTCGTAAACTCCACCCCTAACCAGTGGTACCATCAAGCCACCACCAATGTCCTGCTCTTTCCCCCGCTCCATTGCAACACCCCCTCCAACACGGCTAGGCAAGCCAGACATGGGGTGTGGCACATCTGCAGATTTCTTAATGCTATTCTTTCTTCCTTTGTAAGTTCGTAGGTACATGATAACATATGGTTATCTCTCCAAAATATTTTTGTTTTAAGGAAGCCATTGATCTTTCAATCTTTTCTATATCCATAACATAGAATTTCTTTCCCACTGCCTCCAGTTGTCTCAATGTCTCATTCAAATGATCCCCTTTACGTTTTCCTTTCCCTTCCTTCACCTTCCGAGCTAAAATTTCTCTAATTATTCTCTGTTCCTTATACTTGAATGATGCTGCTGAAACAAAAGACCCTGTATCAATAGGTAGAACTAAGTGAGACACACAGGAAGTTAGATGGAAGAGGAAGTCAGGGACACAGACTTTGATTTAAGGAATACTAGCCCAATCAGGAGGTGACACAGCAGTCAGTGACTCAGCACTCTCAGGAGTCAGTCAGGGCTGGAGAGAAGTTAGTTAGAAGCTATGTTTGTTTGAGGCAATAAAAGTTTTATTTTTATATAATACTGCATTCCTCATTTGCAACAAACCTATCTTTGAAACATGGTGTCAGAAGTCTAACAGGACGGACTTACTGAAAAGATACGACTAGCCAGAGGAACAAGACAAGGATGTCCGCTCTCGTCGGTCCTTTTTGTAATGGTTATGGAAGTTTTGGCGAAGGCACTAAGGGAGGATAAAGAATTAGAAGGAATTGGAGAGGTAAGGGAAATAAAGCTAAACATGTTTGCGGATGATAATTTATTGACCATTAAGAATCCATTAAGAAAATTAGAAAGAATTAAATATCAGTTGAGGGAATTTGAGGAAATTACAGGGTTAAAAATAAATTGGTCTAAATCAGAGATGATGTTGTTTAACTATACTAAGAAGGAAGAAAAGGATTGGGAATTTAAGGGAATGGAATTGAAAGTTAAGAACGAGATTAAATATTTGGGAATTAAAATTACAAAAAATCTAGAGAATTTAGAAAGGGAAAATTTAACGAGGTTAAAGAAGGAGGTACTAGAGAAATTGGAGAAATATAAAAGATTAAATTTATCTTGGTTTGGGAGAATAGCTTTGATAAAAATGAAGATATTAGCTAAAATTAATTTTGTATTTAGGATGCTACCTATAAAAATATCAGAAACCGAGATAAAAAGTTGGCAAAATATTATTAATAAATATTGTAATGGAGAAAAGAGAGCAAGAGTGAATAAAAATAATTGGTACCTAAGCCAAAAAAAGGGGGGAATGGGTCTCCCAAACATAAAATTATACTACGTAGCAAATAGATTAAGACATGTTGTAGAAGCAATTATGGGAGTAGGAGATTTATATTGGATGGAAGAAAAAATCATAAGTAAGGTAGAGATGAATCTGGAGAATGTTTTTTTTAAAGATGGAGGAAGAAAGTGGGTTGGAAGTATAGATAATCCACTCCTGAGGACTCAATGGGAAATTTGGAGTAAATTTAAAGGGAAGCTGCTTCCGAGCAACTCTCCCTTAGCACCGATAATAATGTTAAAGAATTTCCCAGAGGATCTAAAGGGCAGATTATGTAAAATATTAAAAGAGAAAAATAAAATAAAATTAAAGGATTGGGTAAGAGATATTAAAACAAGAGAGGATATGGAAAATTTGTTAAAGGAGAAGAAGCTATCTTGGCTAGAATATGGTCAATTAGAACAATGGAATAAAAAGTGGATTAAAGATAATAGAATGTGCAGAAAGATGACGAGGTTTGAAGAATTAGTAGTAAGTAAGGAGAAAGGAAAAGGAGGTAGTATAGTTTCAAAAGGATTAATGAGTGAAATATATAAAATATTGTTAGAGAAGGAGTTTAGAGAGAATACAGAGAAAATGATTTGGGAATCAGATTTGAAGATACAAATAGGGCGACAGAGCTGGGAGGGACTATGGAAACAAAGAGTGTTGAGAAGTTTATCAGTAAGAATAAAGGAGAATTATTTTAAAATTTTATGGAGGTGGTACCTAACCCCGGTTAGATTGAATAAGATAAGTGATCAACATTCAGCAAATTGTTGGAGAGGATGTGGGGAAAAAGGAACGTATTTACATATGTGGTGGCAATGCAAATATGTACAAAGATTATGGAAGATGGTGTTCTCAGAAATTGAAGAAATAGTGGGAATGAAAATAGAACAAACACCAAAAATAGCATTGCTGTCACTATTTGAAGATATAAAGTGTGGAAAAGGAACTATAGAGCTGATATCGAGTTTGTTGGTTGCAGCACGATTGATGATAGCTAGGAACTGGAAGATCCAAGGGGAATATTCTATTGAGGAATGGTATAAAGTAGTATGGGACATAGCCATTAATGATAAACTGACATGCAATATTAAGTGGAGAAAAGGCGTAACTAAAATAAATGAGTTCGAAGGAATCTGGAAACAGTTCCTAGTGTTCGTGTTTACTAAGGGAAGTGGGAAACCACCAGCAGAAGAAATGATTAGATTTTGGACTCAAGAATGATCCCGAGGTGGGGGGTGCACTTTTATGTTAAGAATGAAGATGTTGTAGTGTGATAAGGCATATGTAATAGTTTTTGATATTTGTACTCAACAATTATTCAATATGTATGCAGCAGATATTTGATGTATTTTTTTTTTCTTATTGTGTTTGTTTCAGTTATATTTTGGAAATGTTTATCTATGTTTATATAGTGTTGAAAATGAATAAAAATTATTATTATAAAAAAAAAAAAAAAGTCTAACAGGACCCATTTACAACAACAACAAAAAACAGCTTGAGATTTTGGATTATGGAGCGAGGTTTGAAAGCCCCCCCATCACTGGATTTCACTGGGCCTAATCCGGCTCAAGCTTGGCAGAACTGGAAAGAGGAGTTTGAATTGTACCTGGATCTTGCCTTCACAAAAGAGGAAGAAAAGCAAAAGGTAAAGTTATTATATTATCTGATTGGAGAAAAGGGGCGAGAGATATGCAAAACTCTTGGGTTTAGTACAACTTCTACTCTGCAACGGCTAGTAAAAGGGCTGGATGATTACTGCATACCTAAACAAAATGAAACAATGGAACGATATCAATTCTTTATGAGGCAGCAGGGGTCTGAAGAGAGACTGGATGCTTATGTTACTGCACTAAGGACTTTGGCAACAACCTGTAATTTTGGGGCTATCACAGACTCCCTCATCAGAGACAGAATTGTCTGTGGGACCACAGACCAACATCTCCGTGAGAGGCTGTTGCAAGAGCCAGATTTAACACTGACTCGTTGTTTGGAGATTGCTAGGGCAGCTGAAGCTACTAAAGAGAGGCTTAGGACATTAGAAGGCACCCATGAGGTGCAGGTGCATGCAGTCCAACACCAGTCAAGTCCGTATAATGAGCAGGGCCGGCAGCCTCAGAGACGACTGCCTAAAATACAGTGTATGTTCTGTGGGAAACAACACAAAAAGAGAAAAGAAAGGTGCCCAGCATATGGACAGAAGTGTAAAGGTTGTGGCAAACCCAACCATTTCCAAGGTCAGTGCAAGAGTGAGAAGGAACTTAATAGGCTGGCTGTGAGAACAATACAGAATGAAAGCGATGAGTCTGAAAACTGTGAGGATGTTTTAAGCCTCACTTTGGGTCCAGTGAATCATGATGTCCACATAGTGGGGAATACAGGGAAGAAGGTAACCTACCCCACCGCATTGTTTGCCACTATGTTGTTGAACAAACACCCAGTTCGTTTCCAACTGGATTGTGGAGCCACCTGCAATGTGCTGCCATTAGCTCTAATAGACAGGAAACCATGTGGCCAATTGCTCATTATGTACAATAGCAGTACCCTGAAACCTGTGGGGAAGTGTAGGCTAAAGATTCGCAATCCAAAGAATAATAGACTCTATCGCTTAGAGTTCATCATCGTGGAAGGGAATGCCCACAGACCACTGCTAGGAAGCAAAGCAGTCCAAGCTATGCAATTGATTCACGTGCAACATAAGAACATCCTGAATGCTGTACAGGCCAAAAGCCAAGAAAGCTGGGACAGATCCATATCTAGCTGTCTTAGACCACAGGAACACCCCATCACAAGGCTTGGATGCGAGTCCAGCTCAGAGTCTCATGGGTTGAAGAACTAAGACCTTACTTCCAATGCGAGGAAATTTGCTGCAGCCAGAAATCCATAACAGACGAGCTGACTCTATAGCAGAACAAAAATCTAGACAGGCCCATTATTATAATAAGTCGGCCAAAGATCTACCTGATCTACACAGTGGTGAGCAAGTCTGGATTCAGCCAGCAGGGCAAGAGAACAAGGAATGGTGAAAGGCAGAAGTACAAAGGCAAGTGAACACACGGTCATTTGAGGTGGTGACACCAGAGGGTCAAGGCTTCAGAAGAAACCGTAGACATCTGCAGAGGAGCAGCCAACTAGTATCAAATGCAGGTGTGCAGAACCACAACCAAGAACAGCAATTCCAGGAGGAGAGAGCACCCACTTCACAGTCTGGCCTCCAGGCAAGAGGTCATTCGGAATCCCCTGCCAGAGAGACTGGGGAGATAGTTGAAATGTCCTCACATCCTAGGGATACCCATGATACCGCTTATCACCCCAGAGAAACTACATCTCCTATAGCAAAACAAGTAAGAACTCGAGCAGGTCGCCTGGTACAGAAGCCACACCATCTACAAGACTATGTTTAACTTTTTTGGGGGGTAAATGGGAGTTGTAATGTATTGTTGGTTAAAATAAAATAAAGAAAGATGTATCAATAGGTAGAACTAAGTGAGACACACAGGAAGTTAGATGGAAGAGGAAGTCAGGGACACAGACTTTGATTGAAGGAATACTCGCCCAATCAGGAGGTGACACAGCAGTCAGTGACTCAGCACTCTCAGGAGTCAGGGCTGGAGAGAAGTTAGTTAGAAGCTATGTTTGTTTGAGGCAATAAAAGTTTTATTTTTATATAATACTGCATTCCTCATTTGCAACAAACCTATCTTTGAAACAGACCCCACCTCTCACCACTGGTTTAAAAGCATTCCATTATATAACATGTTCTTACTAACATCATGTTTTTGTGTTCTACATGCTATTTAGGATTTTTTTGAAATATTTATAATGTTTCGGATATTAGAGGCATTATGGGACTATGATAAATGTTATATTTCTCTCATTGAGAATTAAGAAGTATTTGTGGTAATGAAAATATTGTGGTTTATTTAAGAGGACTTTTTGTTTTGTGTTTGTAGTTATTTTTGGAGGAGTAAATGGAGCAGGGTCAGCTTAAGTACAGTGTTCTATTTATTGACTTTATTTATTGACTTTCTAGTTGGAGATTAATCTTGATATGGAATTGTACAGTTAGACCACTGTGACCACTTGCTCCTCAGATATTTGGATCTATCATTATTTGTTGTTATATTAAAGTCTGATTAGTGATAAGTTATAGTATGAATATTACGAGGAAATATTTAAAAATTTCAATCAGTATAGTCACAGCATATATCAAAGCAGTACAGCAGCAGACTAAGTTCGTAATGTCAAATAAAGTCAAACCTAAAACATTGCAACCACACGACATCAATGTTTAGCTGACAAATATGGGCAAGCAAAGGGAGAAGGTTCCACAGAACAAATCAAAACCAAACAAAAGCCAAAAGCACCAGGAACCCTAAAAGGTGTTATCGAAGAATGGCACAAAAATGTTTGTGAAAGTGAATATATTTGAATCCAAACAGAAGTACTTCAAAAGAATTAGAAATATATCAATGGAAGTAGGAATATGGAATTTTTACAAGTATACCTGTTTCTAAGTTGTTTCAAACACTTCTTCAGAAAAACTTTCCTAAGACAATTCCTCAGAAAAACCTTTACACTTTTCTTTACAGAAACACTTCTTTGCAGTTCTTACCATTTTTATTCCAATTAGTCTCAGTTGGCTCCAGTAAACTCAGCGTTAACCTTGAGGCTATGAGGAAACTCCCTGGAAAGAACTTTCCATAAGGAGATTAATCTCATCTCATGGCTATCTTCCTTAGTTTTAACCTTTAGAGGAGAATGGGCTAATGAGACCAATACCATTTCTTGCAGTAACTTTCCAAAAGTATGTTTGGGTTGCTGCTATGATAATATACCTAGGGATGACCATCGTGGGGAAATCCAGCCCTTTTTGGGCGTGTCAGATTTTCCTGGATCCCCTGCATTTGCGAACTGAGTTGTGGGCTGAAATCCAGGAACATTCTCATGTCCTCCCTTAAAATCGCAATGTGCATAATTTACACAAATTTTGGGTATAATTTGCACAAATTGTGGCCGGGATATGCTTAATTTCATGCAAATTTTACCTGCAACTTGCACAAATTAAGCAAATTACGATGGTGGTTTTTTTGCAAATTACACCTGCAATTTGCATAATTTATTTTTATTTATTATTAAATTTATATACCTCCCCATAGCTGAAGCTCTCTGGGTGGTTTACAAAAAATGATGATTTTAAGGGGACTCCCGTTTAAAAAATCCATGAGCTGGCCTGACTCGATACAGACTGAGTCAGCTTGGCAGGTAAGCAAACTGGAATCCAGAGCGGCCCGCTGCTGAGAGCTTGGCCAACTTCGCCCCTGAATGGATTTTTCCGACGTTTCTAAATATACCACAATGAGGAAAAGCAATATATTAATCAACATAACAGGCTTCTACCAGAGCAGTAGAAATAGGAGAACATGAAGGTGAATGCTTACATTCAAAATGCCTCTTCTTGCGCTTAGCTGTTCTAGCTGCTGCCCAAACTGCTTTTACTGTGCTGAGAAATACTAATGGTTGTTGTTCAAGTTAACCAATGAAAGGGATTTCACAAGCACATTCCAGTGGCTACTTACCTGTTCACTATCTAGCATCTTCCTCCTTTTTATAGTTGTTGCTGGAGTCAAGCAGTGGAGCCGCTCTCGTGCATTAATAGCGCTTCTAAGAAATGTGCTAAACCAGGTTAAAAAACCCCAAACCCCTCAACAATTTCTATGTTCTCAGTTTTAGGTTGAGCGTGATTCATTAAACATCTCTCTACAAACGGATCAAGCACCCAAGCTTGACAAATGAGCGGTAGATCCTTTAGCTTTTCCTGTGATTACCTTTAGCTGCTATCCTGTGCCATTTAAGTAATCTCAGATATGACTCAGATTTCTCAATGTGAAATTGGAAGTGAGTCATCTGCGATAGATAATACAATCCCCTGCAGATGCTCATCTAACTTTGAGTCATGGTTTGAAAAACTGTGTCCAAAAGGCATACTGTATGAAATTGGATTGCTTTTTTCATTGAAACTCTTCTTCTTTTTAATTATTCAAGTATTCCAGGCCTTTTTAACTGTTTTATAGAAGACAAATCCAATACTGTACAGAAAATGCAAGAATAGAGTGATTGCAGCAGCAAAATGCTGGATGGAGCTGAGGTGGGACCAAGATGAGAATGAAAGACCGGAAAGGAGAAGATTGCTGTAGTCTAAGTGAGAGAGGATAATGGAACAGAGTTTTAGCTGCTGTCCTGCTATGCCTGGGTTGGGACTCAGCTCTAGGGCAAACACGGGGGCAAATCTGTTTAGCAAACTCAGCAAGCAAAGGGTCAAAGCACGGTTTTATCAGTCAGACAGTCTAAATCAGGAGATGTCAACAGGCAGGCAAAAGGTGTCAAGAGCACAATATAGCCAGTTCAGCAAAAGAGTAGTCCAACAGCAGGGTCTTATCAGCAGCATGAATGATCAGTCTGAAGAATTGCAAGGTCAAGAAAGCGAGGCTTCAAGGTACTGGAAGCTGGGGTAAAAAGGTGTTGTTCTGGCAGCTAACAAGTCATAACTGAGAGTTTATGAACTGGAGCTTCCAGAGTCCCACCCAAGGCCGGATCTACACTATTGCTTTACAGCACTTTATAACAGTTTTATAGCGCTTTAAAGCAGTTAAAGCGCTTTATAACTGTTATAAAACGCTTTAAAGCAGTAGTGTAGATCTGGCCCAAGACTCAGTTTCAGTACATCATAGGCTTCTGGAAGAAGTCTTCATGCAGAGGGCCCTACTCATGAGAAATTCATTATTCCTAAGTAGCCAAGTTGCTGCGGTTCTTGAGGTGGTCACTGCCTTCACTTTCTGGAGCCAGTAAATTTAAGGCCGAGGTAGATTCTCATTTGCATCCTCTGATCCCACAGGCGAGATACAATTCTTGGAAGTCCTGTCTAGGGGTTCCTCAAGTTCCAGCACTGTTGAACAAGCCGGTGTAACTTTCCTACCAATGCCAGAGGTGCCTGGGGTATCACTAGGGTCAGAGGGGTCCACAAAGGTTTTAAGCTCTGTAATGTCAAGGTCTTCTTCAGAGGAGTCATCTGGCCTAAGTCAAGCATGACAGCTGAGGGCACAGAGAGCAAAGGCTGTATTTGTGAAGGGAGAAGTGATATGTTGTGGTGGACTGAACATGGGGTGGGCAAGGAGAGAGAGAATTCAAAGAAACAGCCAGAGCTACAACTTGCTCGACGGGGTGCATGGTGGCATTGCCAATGGATAATGAGAGTACAAGGAGAAGAGGGTTGGGGAGGAAAGATTAGAAGTTTGGCCGTTAACACGATGAATTTGAGACAATGAAGAAACTTCCAACTGGGAATATCATCAAAGCAATTGGAGCTGCAGAATTAGAAGAGGAAGAGAACTCGAACTGGATGTCTTCTCCATGTAGGTGGCATTGAAAGCAATGCATGTAGCCCAGTGGTTCTCAACCTTTTTTGCTCCATTCCCCCCTTTCACCATTGTTCAGAATATAATTCCCCCCTTCCCAAGATAGTCTAACTCAAAAGGTGCATTCCAAATAATATGCATATAATATTGAAAATCTTGTATTTTTTTCTATATTAGTCCCATTTAAAGGGGCAATGCAAAGCATGGCCCCTTTACATTCTCAGCTCCCATGCTTTGCGTTGCCCCTTTAAATGTTTTTAATAACATGTGTAGGAAGACATAATCTACAGGACATCATACTTTGCTGAATAGTGGTCCCAATTCCCACCCCCCTGGAACCATAAAATTCCCTCCTGGGGGGAATTCCCCCCTTTTTGAGAACCCATGATCTAGCCACTAGTCAGTCCTACAAGAACCTCCCTTTCTTTCCTATCTGCACCCAAAGAGAAGTGACAAGAGATGAAGTTGTAGGGGAAATGAACAAAAATTAACAAATCCAGACTAGATCCACCACGACATCTCCAAAAAGTAGGATGCATTTACTCAGGGCCTGTGGCAATTTACAGGCCAAAGCTTGCCAGGACAGGAACAGTTGCTGCCACCACTGTGGGTGCACTCACACCACTCCAAAATATAGCCATTGTTCTGGGACACAAAGCCAAAACTTCACAGCATGCCTGTACCATAGTATGTTGCGTGTACACGGTCCCTAATTTGAACTCTTCCCATGTGCATATATGGTTGCCTGACACATATTGATCTCAATAATGAAGCCTAGGCCCGCTTTTTAAAGGCGTGAGTCCCATTGAACTCCTGTGAGGCTCTGTTGCATGTTTTCTAGCACTGAAAGAGGAAATGCAACTTCCCCCCCCCCCCGCTACCTTTGGAGCACAAAGCAAGAGAATCTGCAGTCCTGATGGTTAGACCAGGAATGCATCTGCCAGTAGAGAAATGACTTCCCATGCTAACAAGTGCAAGTCAAAAAGTGGAAACCAGCTTTTAGATCAGACAATTGGACGATGTTTTTACATTGTAAAAACTTTTACACTGCATCTATTGAATGTGGAGGGATTTTTAGTTTACAGTTCAGCCACTAGGTGGCATGATGGTTTGTTGCCAGTTAGGTAAATGTTTCTTCCTCAATCACTTTGAATTCCAGCCCTTTTTCCTAAACCTACATGATTTTCAGGCAGGAGGAGAGGGGGGGAGCAACCAAGTACCTACCATGTTTTTTTTTACAGATGATCATGCAGAGATCCTTGTGTCCATATGGGCTGCTGATGCATGCAAGGATCTGTGGATGAGTAATAATCCCAGCCCTATTTAGTATTAGAAAAGGAGTAGAACAGGATCTTTCCCCATTCATGCCTTGAGGAGGGAGTCAAAGAAATACTATAAGAAAGAAGCTCCTTGGGAGCTCCTTTCCCCCCAAATCACTTTTATGATGATAGGGCAGGAATGCTGCAGTTTCCAGCACAAACCTAGTAAAGGTCTGTGTGGTTTCTCTTGCCAGGGGAATCTACCCAGATCTTGGCTGGTGGAGGACAAAAGCACACACCCCCAACTCCATCCAGTGCCTGAAAACTCCCAGGAGCCCCCCTCCCCTCCCCAGTTTGATATCCACTGGAAATCTGATGGTCACTGGTTTATTATTTATATTTATTAAAACGTTTGTAACCCACCCACTCCACATGTCACTGGTATCTAAGGGCAACATACAGGTACAATCAGAACACTGTAACCATAAATAATATTCACAGCTAAAAAAAATGGTATTAAAGCATTAACAAATTAAAACCAGTAGAAATTTTTTAAAAGCAATAAAAACTTTTAAAACTATGTTGATAGCTATCGGAGGTTATAGTACTTTTACTCAATGTTCTGTTTTTATTAAATAGAATATGGATGCTATTCGAAATGCTATTTAGAAGCATTTCATGAGAATTCCTGTGTTCAAAGATGTTAGGTCTGCATACGATGGTTATTCTTACTTCTTTTGTGTGTGCTGTCAGTGTGTGCTGCATTATGCTATGAACTTAAACATTTGAAGTTCTCACATGGTACCTAGCAGTGCTTGATAAAATAAATAAGAACATGAGAAGAGGCATGCTGGATCAGAGCAAACGTTCATCTAGTCCAGCACTCTGGCCAAACACTGTTGGCTAGAGACCCACAAGCAGGACATTGTGCAACCGCACCCTCTCACCCATGTTCCTCAGCAACTGGTGTACATAGCCTTACTGCCTCTAATACTGGAGGCAGCACATTTGAACAGGTGGTACATACGCAAATGGATACATACATGGATATTTAGTCTGCCTAAAGTGAGGAGGAGCTGAGGAGCCTTACGACAAAGGTGAAAGAAGAAAGTGCAAAAGCTGGGTTGTAGTTAAACCTCAAGAAAAACCAAGATTATGGCAACCAGCTTGATTGATAACTGGCAAATAGAGGGAGAAAACGTGGAGGCAGTGACAGACTTTGTATTTCTGGGCGCGAAGATTACTGCAGACGCTGACTGCAGCCAGGAAATCAGAAGACGTTTACTTCTTGGGAGGAGAGCAATGACAAATCTTGATAAAATAGTTAAGAGCAGAGACACCATACTGACAACAAAGGTCCACATAGTTAAAGCAATGGTATTCCCCGTAGTAACCTACGGCTGCGAGAGCTGGACCATAAGGAAGGCTGAGCGAAGGAAGATAGATGCTTTTGAACTGTGGTGTTGGAGGAAAATTCTGAGAGTGCCTTGGACTGCAAGAAGATCAAACCAATCCATACTCCAGGAAATAAAGCCAGACTGCTCACTTGAGGAAATGATACTAAAGGCAAAACTGAACTACTTTGGCCACATAATGAGAAGACAGGACACCTTGGAGAAGAGGCTGATGCTAGGGAAAATGGAAGGCAAAAGGAAGAGGGGCCGACCAAGGGCAAGATGGATGGATGATATTCTGGAGGTGACAGACTTGACCTTGGGGGAGCTAGGGGTGGTGACGGCCGACAGAAAGCTCTGGCGTGGGCTGGTCCATGAAGTCACGAAGAGTCGGAAGCGACTGAATGAATAAACAATGAAGAAAGCTGTATATCACATGTATTAACTGAAATTGATACATTCAATCATATCAATATCTTTTATGGTTTTGTTTTGCTTTGTTCTGTTGAAATTTATGGTAAAACAAATTAATATAAAAATGATTGCATATTTTAGGGTATAACTATTTGTATATATGGGATAATGTACATACATTAGAAGGGTTTCAAAATAGTGAATGGTATGGGAGTAACAGACTTCTTTGTCCTTTTATATTTGACCCACCAAAGTGATCAGGAGCTGTCATCACCAAGGCTTTAGGGAAACTGCTCTCTTTCTCTTATGACTACTCAACCATGTTCGCCTAAGGAAAGTATGTTGTCTGAGGGCTTGAGTTAGAATTATCTTTGAAAATATGATACTGAGCAGAATCATGAAGTAGTTTGCCAAAGGATTGCAAATACTGAGGCAGCATATAGAAGCATCAGGGCCTAAAAAGTATGCAGCTCAGCAAAGCAAGACTCCCTGAACCTCAGGATATTTATTTTATAGCTAATGTTTATTCCAACCATCCTTAACCACACACAAAAATAACTGAATCGAAGCTTGCTTTATTCTGCCGTTGGCGAATCTTTTAACTGAAATCACATCTTGCGGCATTGGGTGAAAATATCCCTATCTGCAGCAGTTACTTGTTTATGCACAAGAACAGAGACCAAAGTGTATTAAAAAGGAAAAAAAGGCTGTTTTTAAAAAGAAGGAAGTAAAACTTGAACTACCCAAATAGAATGACATGGAAGAATATTCCAATGAAAATCGTTCGTAGAGCAAGGATGTCCGTGGGACTGCACTGGTAGCCAAATCAGAACCCAATGTTGACCTTAAGGAAAGTGGGGGGTGGGGGGAGCTTTTCATTCAGACACTGATCTTTCCATTATCTGCTACACTAGGAATAGGGTGACCTTGTGCCCTACTTTACAGAGGGCAGTGTTCTATTTGAAGGGGAATAAGGGTGAGCAAGGCCCTTGAAAGTGCCCACCAACACATAGCATCTGGAGCAGGCACACAATCTGAACCTAGACAATATAGGTTAATTGTGGGTTAAACAACCAACAGATAACCTACAATTAGCAGTTAGGTTAACTGTGGGTTGTTTAACCCACAATTAAGCAATAGTGTACAGGTTCAGATATTACATAGCAACCTACAATCAACCTGACCATACGTTGCATATTTAGATGGTTGTGCCATGCTTCTGGCACATGCTGCAGCAAACTGTGGGTTAATTAATTATCTGCCAATTCCCCCACCACCACTGCCCCTGGGCTTCTTAGTCTATAAAAGCTCCAAATAAAGTTTAGCAGAATGCAGAATGTAGCAACTCCAGACCTTTCCCCTACTGATTCTTCTCTTAGGGGAGCATTTGTAGAGGCACATGTGCAATATAACAGAGTGCTCCAGGTAAGATAATGCTTCTTAATTAAATTGGCCTTTTGTATGGTGCTTTGAAATGAATTGGCTACTCGGGGAAAATCTATGTATTCTCCTACAAAGCTTTGTAGATCCTTAATCCAAACAAAAGGAGCTTTCTCAGGCCATTCAAATGTGCATTTGGATGGTCTGAGAAGACTCCTTTTATTTAGATTAGGTAGGGTGACCATTTGGAAAAAAGGACAGTGCTCCTATATCTTTAACAGTTGTATGGAAAAGGGTATTTCAGCAGGTGTCTTTTGTATGCATGCAGCACCTGGTGAAATTCCCTCTTCATCATAGCAGTTAAAGCTGCAGGAGCTATACTAGAGTGACCAGATACAAAAGAGGCAGGGCTCCTGCAGCTTTAACTGTTTTGATGACGAGGGAATTTCATCAGGTGCTGCATGCGTACAAATGACACCTGAAATTCCCTTTTCTATACAACTGCTATTTATTTATTTATTACATTTTTATAACATTATAAAAATGTAATAAATAAATAAAATAAATATACAACTGCTAAAGATACAGGAGCCCTGTCCTCCTTTCCATATCATCACCCTAGAGTAGGTTAATGTTTCAGTTGCACTAGGCTCCAATTGATGGATCCTGAGGTTGTAATAAAAACAAGAACAACAAAGTAGATCCCGCACAACTGAAGTCTGCCTAACCCTTCTCCAAATAACCACTAGAATGAATAATGGAGCCTACTGAATGGGTTTCATATCTGTCCAGGATTTGATGGTCTGAATATATCCATATATTCAGTTCCTTCTTGACTCAGAATTATGAGAAGAAAAGGCCTGAGACGTCTGGTGCAAAATACTGTAGCTAGCTTACTGACTAAGGCCGTAGCTAGACCTAAGGTTTATCCCAGGGTCGTCCTGGGGTCAAACCTGTTCATCTAAGTACCACACAGGGCATCCAGCGCTCAGGCAGAGATGAACCTGGGATGATCCTGGGATAAACCTTAGGTCTAGCTATGGCCTCAGAGTGAAAACATAGAAATCATCTCACCAGTCAGTGTGATTCTGTGCAAGGTTCAAATTTCTGGTTTTTTATTGACTTAGATCCAGTGTTCCTCAAGACCACTTACTCCCACATGAACCTGTTCGGATGCTGAAATCTTCCTCAGAGACCCTTTTTAAGGTCCCTGCCTGTTCAGAGGTGAGGTGGATGAGACCCAACATAGGACCCTTTTAGTGGAGGGTGCCCATCTTTGGAATGTTTCCCCAGGAAAGCTTAAATGGCATCCTTCTATTTTCCCATGCGTTTTACTATTTTAACAGCTCTGTTTATTCTTAATTTCCCCTTAGTTTTTAATCTAGTCTTCACTTTTTTCTTTCAGTCCAACTGATTTTTTGGATTTTCTATTTCTTCTCTTTTAGTCTTTTGATCTTTTTAGCTGCAGTGGGAACCCTCTGGGGTTTAAAAGAACAGAATATATATTCAGAATATTCAGTCAATTGATGCCACTTTCAGTTCAATTTTGGGAGAAAAGTATGCTACAAAAGTCATAAATAAATAAAACTCTAATATGGCCCCAATCAGCCCTGTGAAATTTTAATCAAGGCAGTATTAAAAAAAACCTTAGCCATAGTTTTATTTCTACCTTTTGCCAAAATTGTAAGAGAAAGTTACTCTACACATCAATGTCACTTCTTGGTTTTTTAAAGCATTATTGAATGGCCTGGTTATATAAGAATGTGGTTTTTCAATAATTGACCATGCAATGAGTGAAATCCATGGCTGGACCACCATCTGGACAACTGAGTGGGCCATCCTTGACGTCTACAATTTAGCAAAGCTAGGGGTTAAATCGAATGAGAAACTGCTGAAAACAAATGCAAGGACATATTCATAGATAACACATTCCTTCACAATAGTCATGCCATATGTGAACAAGCACTGGGCTCATGCACACCCTGCTCCCCTCTCTTTCTCTAGTGTTGCCAATGTAATATTATATAAGAATACATAAGACCATGAGAAGAACCATTCTGGATCAGATCAAGGGTCCATCTAGTCCAGCACTCTGTTCACACAGTGGCCAACCAGCTGTTGGCCAAGAACCCACAGTTTTAAACTGAAGCTTGAGCAATGTAAATTTGGAGGAAATTTTGAAAGTTCAAAAGAGTTCAAAGCTCAAGCTTTAATAGCAACTAATTTCCTCCATGCCAAACAGGGAATCCACGGTGGCTCCTGTGTTATCTGGTGGAATATCTTTGGGTTTTGACTCCATTTCTCTGATAGATTTATTTTTTAAATGGGAGCAATTATAGAGCCTGGTGGCAAGAGCAGCTACCATTTCCAGCAATGTTCTTGCCACTGTAGTCTTGCTCTCGTTGGCGGCCATTTTTTTTTTAAAGTCTCAGTGGAGCTGTTGCTGGACATCTGTTCGGGGTGCTGAGCATGCAGAGGCACATGAGCTCACCATGCAGGGGTGGGTGACTAATGAAACCACAGGGTGCAGCGTGGTTCCCTGATCTTGCGGAAGGTCCGCTTGTCATGATTCCACCATCCTTCCCCTCCCTGTCGTTTCCCTACCCTTCCACCCTGTGTCTGTGTTTGAACAGGCTCTCTCAGTTCCCTCGGACAAGAGGAGAGCATGCATGAGCCCAAATAATAATAGTAAATTTATTTCTTACCCACCTCTCCATTTTGATAGAGGCAGGGAACAGCAGTAAGTATAAAATACATAAAATACTGATTAAAAACATAGTATACATTGTTAAAACATCCTACAAAAACATCCTAAAAGCATCATAAAGCATCCTAAAATTCCACTGCCGTGGGGGTGGCTACTCAGAACAATTCCAATGTTCTGTACATAATGCTAAACCAAAGACTATGGGCTGGGCTTGTAAGTGTCTGAGCTATGAGCCCAGAAAAATCATTCAAACTTCTTTGAATGATTCTTAGGTGGCTTTAGGCTGTTGTCTATGACCTCCAGCTCCCCATCTGTAAAATGGGAATTGTAGTACTGTCCTACCTTACAGTCACCAGGATTACTGAGATAATGTAGGCTGGGCAGTCAAAAGTGGAACAAGGGAGAGGGCTTTCTCTGTTGTGGTACCCCAACTGTGGAGTGCCCCTCCCCTTGGAGGCCCGACTGGCGCCAATGCTCATTTTATTCCAGTGCCAAGTGAAAACATGGCTTTTTAACAAAGCTTTTAATGGTTGAATTCACTAGGCACGTTGTTTAAACTGTTTTAATAGTTTTACTGCTTTTAAATTATATGTCGTTTTAACTTGGTTTATGGTTTAATTTGTTTTTAGCTGTATATATTTACTGTTTTATTCTGTATGCTTTTATTTGTATGCCGCCCTGAGATCTTATTGATATAGGGAGGGATATAAATGTTTTAAATAAATAAATAAATAAAAGTGTTGTGTAAATGGCTTTAATTAACTACTCAAGTTCTTGGTTGCAACTACGAATGCTGTTGAAACATATCACTGCTCTATAATTGTATGGCATTCTTATTAGGTAATAGCAAACGGGCACCGTCTAGTTTTTCCGTTGCAGACAGAAGTCTAAAATAATCCAGGAAAACTGCATGGTACAGCATCTCAATCTGTAACGTAAATGGCTTGCCTGCTACATCAACAACACAATAATATTTACATGTAGCTGTTTATCTGAACTTTCAGCAACAAAGTCCATTTTAAGCAGTGAAATTATTACAAGCATAGAAATTAAATTTCAGGATGAATAATTAAGCAGTCCTCTCCAGTGTCTCTGTGAGAAATAGCATTCCCTTCTCTAGAAAGAAACCACTTGCAGTAATAGATCTGGGAGAGGATTGCTAGCCGCTTTGATTTAATTGCAGGATGTAAAACGAGTTCTCTTACCTTTTTATTGGCGGCAAGTAAAGAGCCATCAGGTGCATATAATCTTTCATGCTAGGATTTGGGTACAAAAAGTTTCCATTTTTAAAAAAGTGTGTGTAGGTAGTCACTAAATATTTGAGAGAGGCTTTTGATCTGAGATCTGGAAAGGCTTTCTTTAACCAAAAACAAGAGTTAAGGTAAGTAACTATATTTACAAGATCATATCACTAACAGTTAATGTCTGGAAAAGACATTAAACTTGCATATAAACTACTAATCACCATAGAATATACACATATAAACATAGAAATTTTTATAAAAATGAAATGATAAAAACAGGTCAAATGCATTTCGACAGAGGTGTCTTCTTAGTGACCCCTAAATAAACAGAGCTTCTGTATATGTATTAGACCGGGCTGACTCCAATTTAGGGGCCCAAAAATTAGATAGCCATTGTCACTCCTGTAGAACTAATTATATCAGGCTCAATTTCGCTGTTGCTGGCTACATCAGGCTCAGTTTCGCTGTTGCAGTGAATTGTAGCCAGCAACAGCGAAACTGAGCCTGATATAATTAGTTCTATAGGAGTGATAATGGCTATCTAATTTTTGGGCCTCTAAATTGGGGTCAGCCCGGTCTAATACATATACAGAAGCTCTGTTTATTTAGGGGTCACTAAGAAGACACCTCTGTCGAAACGCGTTTGACCTGTTTTTATCATTTCATTTTTATAAAATTTCTATGTTTATATGTGTATATTCTATGGTGATTACTAGTTTATATGCAAGTTTAAAGTCTTTTCCAGACGTTAACTGTTAGTGATATGATCTTGTAAATATATTTACTTACCTTAACTCTTATTTTTCAGTTACTAGCTTGTTTTAGTTAAGGTTTATACCCTTTTCGTATATAGTAAGGCTTTCTTTAAAACAACAACAACATGGTAAGATGATTGGATACGAAACGTGTAACTAGAGCTGGACCAGTGCCTGTCTCTTGCCAAAACCCACACTTCAACATGGGGCTCATGGCTCGCTATTGGTAAAAGCCCACTGGCCCTGCAGCTGTTCCTCTTTGCCACCCACTCCTGCAACCTCTCCCAGCAGGAAAGTTGCAATCACAGCAATTCTTTCATATTTGTTCTCTGGCCTTTCCTTTCTGGGCAGTGATGGGAACTGGGCTCAGATGGAGTTGTGTATAGCAAAGAGGTGGCATTTTGCTGGAGGCAGCAGTATCTTGTTGGGGGAGAGGCTTCCCAAAACCTGGCATGTCACTGTGTGCTGCACTCTCAGTCTCCAAAATAAGAGGTTCAGCTGTTGTCCAATGTTCATTAGAGGAACCCACCAATGGGATTTTGTCAGCCTACCTCATGATCTGGACCAGGGATCCTCAATCTTTTCAGACCCATGGGCACTTTAGGGGATTTGAGAAACTGCTGTGGGCACCACCACAAACGGTCTCTCACGGAGAATGTGGCTAGTCACATCATGGCTGCTGTGGGGGTGGGTGGGGTGGGGCTGGCTACTCAACAGTGAGCTAAAGATGTAGTGGAGTAAGAGAAATAATGAAGCTAAGAGCTGTGAGGGAGGAGGAACCAGCAAGGCAAAGGGGTAGAGGTGAGAGAAAGAGCAAGGCTAGAAAGGGAGGGAGGGAAAGAAGGCGAACATTTTCCTAGGTTAAAAGATACCCTAACATTTCCCATGTTTTTATTGGTTAAAACAAATGCCATTTTGAAGGGGGCAGGGATGGGAGAACTTTGTGGGCATCATTGGAGGTGCCCATGGGAACCATGGTGTCTGTGGGTGCTGCATTGGAAACCTCTGATCTAGAGTAAGGCCATAGTAACTTCCGAACCACACAAAATTGATTCAGCCACCAACTAGTCCTTTGACAATGTCTTTTCTCTGGTAAGTGCTAGAACAAGATCTACTACGCCATACTTTGGGTGTGCTTTTGGGAGTTACATTATGGCTTAGATGAAACTGAGCACCCTAGCTAGCTACCAAGACCTAACTAGTATCTACCATTTCTGATGACACTAGATTCTATTTTTCTGTTTCATCTAAATCAGGAGAGGCTGTGCAGGTCCAGTGTGTAGATGCAGTGGTGGTCTGGTTGGGGGGCAATAGACTGACACTTAATCCTAATTAGATGGAGGCCCTGTAGGGAGATGGTTCTCGTATCCTGGACAGTTTGCCTTTTGTGGAAGGGGTTGCACTCTCTCTGAAGAAGCAGGTGCGTAGCATAAGGGTGCCCATGGAAACATCATTGTCTCTGGAAGCCCAAGTGGATTCAGTGGCAAGGAGCACTTTTTACCAGTTTTGGCTGGTGCACCAGCTATGGTCATTCCTGGATGGGAATAGCTTACCCATACATTGGTAACCTCATGTCTCAGTTACTATAATGCGCTTTATGTGGGGCTGCTCTTAAGTGTGGTCCAGAAGCTGTATCACTGTTGAAAGAACTACACTGGCTTCTAATTTGCTACAGGACCACATTTCAGTTTTTGGTGTTAACCTATAAGTCACTAAACATCTTCAGACTAGAATACCTGAGAAAACACTTTTCCCCATATGGACTTGCTCAGCCACTGTGATCATCATCAGGGCTTCTGGTTGTGCCACATTCTGCTGATGTCCATCTGATGAAGATCAGGAAGAGGACCTACTCTGCTGTAGTGCTCACCTTTTTAAATACCCCCCCACCTCCAAATAAAACTTTGCCAACTCTGATGTAGTCTTATTTTCTTTGGCTTTTGATGATTTGTAATGCCTGTCATTTTGATTTTCTGTTTGTGTTCTGATGGCCACTGGCTATATTGTATATTTTTAATATTATGGTTTTAATCTTGCAACTATCTGCATATGTTTTATGTCACGGGGGTATAGAAATACCTTTAAATAAATAAAATAAATACTTTTCTTCATTACTTCCTATTACTACATATCGGCTGCTTACCCACAAATTTGTGGTAAACCATGAGCCGTAACAATCCACCATTCCTGAGCTGAGTTAAATATACTTAAAGTCCCCCATGAGCCCACAGCGCAAAATCACCATGAGACATCCATCCAGCTTTTCAGGCTGCTGCCTGCTCATTAATGTACACAATTTAGCATAACATGCAGTAGCCTGTTTATCTATTAAAGCTTGGCAGACAGACAGATGTTTAGACATCAAAAGTAATTTCACTTGCTGTTTGCTGCCAAAGTTAAATTCTATTACAGCTAAATTTTCCCATTTGAGATTATTTTGCACCAGCTTCCTCCTCCGTTGCTTTACGTTGCATCAGCAGAAAGCCTGATATCGATTGTGCATGCTCTGTAAATTTAAAGTGGTCATGGTGTTGGCATTCAGTCTCCTTTTCCTGGTTTAGAGGAAACAGAAACAATTTCCCTATTATCTACAGTTAAAATAGATGCAATGCTAGTCTACTTTTTGCATTTTTAAAGAGTTGGAGGGTGTACTAGAAGCACCGTATTTCAGCCTTGTATTTACAAGTTCTTGGGCTATTTTACATCAACAGCAAAGTTTCCAGTGCAAAACACACTGACACGGTATAGGTCTGCTGAGGCATGGAATCATAAGAACCTAAGAAGTGCCATGCTGGATCAGACCGAGGGTCCATCTAGTCCAGCACTCTGTTCACACAGTGGCCAACCAGCTGTGGGCCAGGGGCCAACAAAGCAGGACATGGTGCAACAGCACCCTCCCACCCATGTTCCCCATAAACTGGTGCACACAGGTTCTAATGGGTTGGAGGGAGAAGCACCAAAAGTGTGTGCAAAAGGAGAGAGACGCTGGCTCTGGTGCTGGTGAGAAGATTCTTTATTTTTCTTGTTAAAAAGGTTATTTTAAAAAACTTCACGAATAGCCCAACGTTTCGGATGGTGTCAATCCTTCTTCAGGGGCTGTTTAAAAAAGTTGGCTGATAAGCGTCCACAGTGAAGTATTCTGCCACCACTCTTTCAATATTTGCTGGTAGCCTCCTGATTGTCATTGGTCAGAATCTGATGAATGCAAATCCAGAGCATGTTTTACTCTTGTCTCTTTACGAAGCCACAATGGGAAGCTATAGGAGTCACAACATCCAATCATGGATAGGAATGTATGAGAATTTCAGCTTTGCTCACAAAGCATGCCCTGTTCAAAGCCCCGAGAGCGAGCACATGTCCGCTGAAAATTATCACAAATCGTCGAATGGGTGCTCATATTCATCTTGTTTCCGATTCCCAATTTGATTTGTGCAAATTTCCTCAGTAGACTGAATCAGTCCTGCTTTAATCTATGGAGGAAATTTGGGGGGGATTTGTGCAAATCTTCCTGTTCGATCGTGCTTGATTTGTGCAAGTTTCCTGTTTGTGCAAAGCAAGTAGCGATTGCAAAGGTGAACAGGAATCGGGCATGAGACAAGTGGCAAGACAATGTTTGAAGAATCCTAGCGATCACAAACAATGCACATTTGCCTATCCCTAGACATGGATAGGGGCTGTTGTTCTGTTCTGCTGTTGGGCTGTGAATAATTGTTCTAAGAGACCTTGTTGTAGTAGTAATTGGTGCTGCTGTCTGACCCTTGTATCCATTGCTGTCTGCTAAGCCAATTTACCTAACTAATCCTCTGGCAATGAGCCATATGCAAGGGCAGGGAAACCCTGTGGAACGACACCCATATTCTCCACCACCATTGTTATTTCTGCCATGCCTGGGGGCAGCTCCACATTAAGGGAACCTTTGGTCCATCCAGCCCACTATTGTCAACACTGACTGGCAGCGGTTCCCCCAGGGTTTCAGGCAGGAGTTTTTCCAGCCTTACCTGGAGATGCAGGGGATTGAACCTGTGACCTTCTGCATGCAAAGCAGATGCTCTACCACTGAGCTAAGGGGCTTCATCGGACCAGGTATATTTCATATTTATTTCCAAGTTCATAGTAGGAATAGATGTTCATCCCATCCTGGACACATGTACATAGGAATATAAAGACATGCATTTGTCATCCAGACTTTCCATGTTTGCAGCAAGAAGCAGTGGGATAACACTGATGTATTATTATTATTATTATTATTATTATTATTATTATTATTATTATTATTATTATTTCTACACTGCCCCATAGCCAAGGCTCTCTGGGCAGTTTACAAAATACAGCTTGTGTATCAAGCAGAGATGAGCAAATTCATCACTTTTGCTTTTTCCTACATTCAAATTCTTAGGATCTTATGTTCTTTAACTACCCAATTTTAAGAATTTTGCAAATTTTGGTCAATTATCAGGAATGAACGGAAATGAAATTCTCACCCATCTGCACCACCCAAATCCAATAGGTACAGCTATACCCAGGACGGAGAGTACCGTGTTGTGCCTGTCTGTCCTGTAGCTGTTAAAGAAGCAGAGCCTTTCAGAACAAAGATGTGGTGACCCATATTAAACAGTAATATGGCTGAATACAGAGATTCAAATCCTAACTTCAAAAAGCTAAGCACTCAAAGCCGTGAGCCTGGAAAATCAAATCAAAATCAGTCCTTTTCCAACTTCACTGGCTGCCAGTCCAGGTCCAGGTCCGATTCGAAGTGCTGGTATTAACATTTAAAGCCCTAAACGGCTTGGGGCCAGATTATCTGAAGGAACGCCTCCTCCCATATGTACCTGCCTGGACCCTAAGGCCATCCTCAGGGATCCTTCTCCGTGACAAAGGAAGTGAGGCAGGTGGCTACCAGGAGGAGGGCCTTCTCTACTGTAGCACCCTGGCTGTGGAATGAGCTCCCTATGGAGGTTCGCCTGGCACTTACACTGTATTCTTTCAGATGCCAGGTGAAGGCCTTTTTATTCTCCCAGCATTTTAACAGTCTATAAATTAAATTTTAACTTTGCTGTTTTAAATTTGTATTTTAAATTTGTATTTCTGCACTGCTGCTGATTTTATCCTGGTTGTGCTTTTATATTGTATTTTATATCATGTTTTTATACTGTTTGTTTTATATTTTGAATGGTTTTAATTTTTGTGAACCACCCAGGGAGCTTCGGCTATTGGGCGGTATAAAAATGAAATAAATAAATAAATCTGTTTCAGTATTTCCTACATTTAAAAAATAATAATCTCAAGTTCTTGTCCTGAGCATAGAGAACTTCAGGAATTTTGGTAAATGGTTATCCAAACTGAAATCAAATAAGTTTTTCCCGTATCCCTAGCATCAAGTGTGCAACTACTCTAAGAACATAAATTCTTTATGCATCATTTAAGCTCAGCTGCAATAGTATGGAGTCTATTCTCTTAGAAGCCATTATAGATTTGCAAAGCATCACTGGGGGAACTTATTTCTACTCTGTAAAACATACCTGTGCAGATGTAACACTAACACACACACACACCTGCTTTAGGATTAATCCTATTTTTCAGTCTAAACCTCTAATTTCTTCTCATATGTAAGATGCTTGGGAGAGTCACAGTTGGTGGAATCTTATTAGTATATTATTTTCAGACTATCAATTTTGTATCTCACAGTAGTCAGGATGGTTGCCCGAGGCTATGAAATGTAATTAAATTCTTGTCCCTAACTTCACAGTTCGCACAGCAGCAGCAGCAGCCAGTCCCTGAGATGAGTGGTAAGAATTAAGTCTCCAATAACATGTTCCTTTTCCCCCATCTGGCCACTTAAAATAGGACTCTAAAAAAGAAAAAAGAAAAGAAAACCTTGAATGGTACCAACTGGTGTTGTAAATCAGGTAAATGAGCAGAGTGACAAGGAGTATTTGTCAGCAACTGATTAAATCATGACTGCCTGTTGTGATCCAAGGATGGATACCGTGAATAAGGTTCTAAAGAGAATTAGATCACCCTCATGATTGCCGAAAAGGAGTTGGTGGTTTATGAGAGAGGAGGAGGAAGGGAGGGGGAGAAAGCTCCAGTCCAGTAATTAGATATATCTAGGCAGCTGTCCAGATTGGTGTCCGTCGGCAAAGTATCCTTGATACGCATAGCAAACTACACAGTGTACCATCAGTAGAGGAAGGTATTATTAAGGCCACACTTTCACAGGACCAAAAACTAAAGGAGGAGAGCATCCAACACAGGTCAGGAAAAGGGAGAAACTGGATTCTCAGGGTGCAAAATGTTTACTTTCACAAAGCCCAGTGCGTTTCGGCCTATACTTTATTCAAAGGCCTTTCTCAGGGGGTTGTTAGAAGATAGTGTCTGCAGAATTTCTTCCAGCAAAAAAAAAAAAGTCTCCTGTAATCATCTATAGCTAGAAGAAATTCTGCAGACACTATCTTCTAACAACCCTCTAAGGAAGGCTTTTGAATAAAGCATAGGCCGAAACGCATTGTCTAACCCCCCTTTTAAAGTCATCCAAATTGGTGGCCATTACCACATCTTGTGGCAATGCTGTATGAAGACAAAATGGAAAATTGCTAATCAGCACACAACTGCTAAAACATTACATAATATCAAAGTAACTGGGGTGGTAAACAAACATTTTATATAATTTTATCGTAAGTGAGCAAACATTTTATATAACAATAATCAAGCATAACTAAACAAATTAGTGGGCCAAATTTGATTTTGGGGAAGCTCTCAGGGACTGCATCCCATTGGTGGGTGGGACCAAAGGTGAAAAGGGTGCAGCTAAAGACAAATCATAGAATAGTAGAGTTGGAAGGGGCATTTAAGGCCATCGAGTCCAACCCCTGCTCAATGCAGGAATCCGTTCAATGCAGGAGTGGGTGGGGCAAACACACCGCCATATTTTAGCTTAAAGCTCAAAACATAAGAAACCACCGAACAATTGACCATTGTGGAATAAGGGTAGGTTCACAAGAATTGGGCATGGCCTCCTAAAGGGCTGGATTGGGACCTAAAGAGGGCGAGATTTGGTCCCCAGGGCCTGAGATCCCCCACCCCTGTGATGCAGGTTGCCGCTGGCCCAGAGGCTCGTGTTTCCACACCCCTACTCTGGAGCATAAATATCTTACATGGGGACAGAGAGTTGGAGGACAATAAGATGCATCTATGGTCCATACCAGTTAGAGCCCTACAGTGCCTAAGAAACCTAACAGGCACCGTCCCCATGAGAGTTGGATCGTATTCAATGTGTTTGGCCGTTAAGGTAAAGGGCTTATTTTCATCTTCTACTTTTGGAAAGGACTTGATTCTAAACAATGCTATTAAAACCCAAAGTTTGGGCTGTCAAACGAGAATTTATTATAATTACTTTATAATTCATTATAGTAGTGGTCGCATAGTAGACTTAGAATGTATATTAGCTTCAATAGGTCTGCTGCCAGTATGGGATAAGAAGTGGCAATCTATATTACACGTGAAGCATGAAATTGCTTCTCTTCCACCCCAAAATTATCACAGTCTAAAACAAATAGAAAAGTGGTTATCATCTAGAAAGTTAATGTTGCAGTTGTGGGAGAAATCAGTCTCAACATGCTGTTTGGCATCCCAGTCTTTAGCAATTAAATAGATCACAAAGTTTCCTTGAATGAATAGCAACATCCCCAGGATTAATAGAAGTACCTGGAGTTGTGTGTGTGTGTGTGTTTCAAAAAAAAAAAAAAAACAACCATCAGAATGAAGTCCAATTTAAGCCACATTTCCCCACCCTGATATAATAAAATCTAGTTCAGCTTGAAAAAAGGGAGGCTAAAGGGAGACATGATAGAGGTGTGCAAAATTATGCATTGTATGGAGAATGTGGATAGGGAGACATTTTTATCCCTCTTCCATAATACTAGAACCTATAGAAGATTCAGGACAGACCTATGGAATTCACTAGCCCAATTTGGATAGCTTTACAAGGGGGTTGGATAAATTTCTGGAAGAGAAGGCTATCAATGGCTACTAGTCCTGATGGCTATGTGCTACCTCCAGGATCAGAGGCAGTAAGCCTATATACACCAGTTGCTGGGGGACATGGGTGGGAGGATGCTGTTGCACCATGTCCTGCTTTGTTGGTCCCTGGTTGACAGCTGATTGGCCACTGTGCGAACAGAGTGCTAGAACAGATGGACCCTTGGTCTGATCCAGCATGCCTCTTCTTATGTTCTTAGTAGATGCATACAGCTGCCAAACTTGTACATTATATTTGCCAGCCAGTTTCTTGGTACTCTAAAAAAGCTGTAAGGGCACTTCAGACCAGAATTCATATTTTACCTGAACCACTGGACTTCTATGGATCACACATGTATTTGCCAGGTAATGGTAAGCCAGGACTGAGACATCCCACAGAGGACCGTGGTTACTTTAAAACCAGAAGTGGATGTTTCCAATCTTCCTTCTTCTAGTACATGAAAGTGTAGCGGAAGAGGGCACACGAGCTTTAGATTCAATACAGACATTTAGCTGAGGAGGTATGCTTATGGGTTCAGTTTTTCAGGTTAGCTTAACCATAGGCATGCACAAGTGGTGTACTTGGTATGCCCAGGCACACCCTAATGTCTCAAGTAGTAAGTGCCAAATTAAGAGGGCCATTGAGTAGGGATCCAGACACATCAGGAACAGTCCTCCAGCTGCCCTGTGGCTGTTCTATCACCACACTGAAGAACTGCTGCTTCTGAGAGAGCACTGTTGCTCCTAGCAGCAGGAGCGAAAAAGAATCACTCTGCTGGAGCCTCTCTGCTGGGAGCCACACTTCAAAGAGACCAGGAGGAAGCCCCTCAAAAGCTAATATTGCCTCATAAGCCCGTCCTCCAGCCAGTGTCACCACAAAGCCCCACCGAAGCCCCTACAGTTGAGTGTCTCCTCATTCCCTCCACACCTGCGATGGCCTAAGGAAAGGGTGACTTGTCTAAGGCTACCCAGAGAAGATTTGGGCCTCCAGAAAGTGCACAATTCCCCTGGCACACCCCCTATGCACCAATCGGGGCCTTGAAGGCCCTCTGAATGCAAGGTTTTAAGAAGGCCTTTAAGGCCATGATTGGTGCAGGCTGGGGGAAAGGCAGAATGTGCTTTCCAGGGCAATTCCCCCAGCCACGCTAGTTTCCCCAGAAAATGCGCTTCACTGAGCATTCGTCCACCCCGGCTCCATAGAACAGGGCTCATGAGGCGAGTCCCCCGTGAGCTCTCCAGCCCTTATTTGGTTGAATGGAGATCTGAACCTAGATCTTCCCAATCCTTGTCCACGATTATAACTACTACATCACAGAGTTAGTGCCAATTAATACCCACTGGAAGAGACAACTGTAGGAGCTGTGACTTCCATACCCGCTTATAGCCTTCCTAGAAGTATCTGGTTGACCTCTACGTAGAACAGGATCTTGCATTCTTATGAGTTCAGGCAGCCTGTCACAACTACAAAGAGGTGAGGAAGGGTATGCTAACAGTAGAATAAACTCACATACTCTTCTGCTTTTGCACCAGAACTTTAAAGCAGTTATCCAGGGTGCTTCCTTTGATAACCCCTTTAGAGTTCTGATTGGTTCTGATTGAAATCCAGAGCAGAACACCCCACTGACATTGGACAAAACAACTTCCATTGCTTTCTCACCTAACTGCAAAGATATGCACATTTTATTCTAGTTTTCCCTAAAATGTTCCAGAATCAAAGCACATCTAGATGTCAAGTACTAAGAAGTCATAAATTTCTATAGGAATTAATTTAGAACAAAGCCTAGAAATTCATTTTAATGATACACCTGGTGGTTTACCACCACCACCAAACTTGCTGTTATAAAAGCCTCGACACATTCCTTCCATCCTTAAAAACTTGTGCAAATGTTCAATTCCACTAGTCAGTACTGCGGTAACAGACACGGTAATTGAAATGTTTTATGATCCATTATATTCATTGCCTGCTACAGCATCTTCCTAACTTTTAAAAAGAAGGGGAAGTGCTTCGTTTGCCAAAGACAAGGATTATTGCTTGTCCTTTTTTGTAATTGTGGAGTAATCAGCATTTTACATTCTATTTACACTTCAAAGCAACAAGGAGCCCTATTCAGCAGCTGTGTAATTATGTTTCATTTGCAGATCACATTCACTTACAAATAAGATGCTCCTGGTGGCGCATGGTGTGTGTGTCACTTTTGTGCTAGTATATGATTATCTCCTTTATTGATACTAGGAATTATACAAGAGGGCAACTTTTCATAACAGCAATGGATAACCAAATAGGTGATACCAATTCTCAATGTTTGCTTCTGTTAACTAAAGACAGAACTAGACGTTTGGGAGATTTATGTTGCTGAAAACAGCCACCTTCAAAAACAAGGCCTCAGACCTATTCAGATACAAAGACCACTCAAAGTAAACATTACAGAACAACAAGATATATAGGGGGCATTTCTTCACAGTAATATTTAGTGCTGGGCCAAACTTGAAAACATTTTTTTTAATATGTGGGAGTTGGATGAAAATGACCCCCTGAAAACTGAATTAACTTTGGGAGGGGAGATCTACAAATGTTATGGTGGCAGTGGATTTACCATTAAAGACAAGGAGGGTGAGGGATTATTTATTTATTTATTTGGTTGGTTTTGCACCATTACAAGTGCCATGGCTCTGTAAAGTACTTCATACAGCATTACAACAATGCAGAAGGCAAACACTGCAAGGTCAGACAAATGTCAGGGCTGTTTGTTTGTTTCCTAGGGGCCTTACTGAGACTAATGCCAGCTTTGATATATATATATATATATATATATATATATATATATATATATATATGGCAGATGGCTACAAGAGAGATGGCCTTCTCAGTGGTGACACCCCACTTATGGAATAAACTCCTCAGAGGGGTTCCCCTGGCACCTATATTGTTATTTCGTAATTGTGTTTTAAACTGTTGGGTGTTTTACTGTGGTTTTAATTTTTGTGAACCGCCCAGAGAGCTTCGGCTATTGGGCGGTATAAAAATGTAATAAATAAATAGATAAATAAATAAATAAAATCTTCTGGGCACCAGGCAAAGATCCTTCTTTTCTCCCTTGCATTTTAGAGACTTAGTTCTAGGTTATTGTGGCTGTTTTATTGATTGCTGTGCTGTTTATTGTTTTGCACTATATTGTATTCAAATTTTTTTTTTAAAAAAAAAAGATTGTATTGTATTTTATATTTTTGAACTGTGTTTTAAAATCTCATTTTAGAGTTCTGATTATTTTTTAACTGGTTATAATCCGCCCAAAGAACATTAGTTACTGGCCGTATTAGAAATGTACTATATGTGTATTTGTGTGTATGTGTGAATAAAACTTGTGAACAGCTCCTCATAATAGAATTTGCTTACAACAGAGGAAGGGGGAGCTATTGCATGAGCTTGCCATTGGCCTTGCTCAGAGTTAACACGAGCGCCCTACACACCAGTAAAATGTGCATAGTGCTTAGATGTTTTGATGGTTTTATACTGTAGGAGTTTCCTAGTGTAACAAGCTGGCTCCAGGATGGGAATTTTTAGACGGTTTGATTGTTATGAATACTGGGAATCTAAATAAACTTTGTCACTGTTGCCAGTTTCATGAAAGAATAACATTTCCAGCAAAACACAGATGGTATTTTTTTAAATTTAGTTTTTGAATGAGTTGCTGGGCATGCCAAGAGGGCTTCGTGCTTGAGAACACATTTTATTGACTTGACACACAAGAAAAGCTGTTAGCAGGACAATTGCTTTTAGGATGAGGATTGGCATAAATGGGAAAACCCACCACATGATTTCCCATGAAAGGTTTACATAAAGGCCTGGGTATGAATTAATTGCACAGAGAAAATGACTCAACACAGAGCCATCCAAACAGTATTTTGGAAGTTCAACCAATTTAATGTTAACAGAAGTCTTAAGTAGAAGAATGGCTATGAGCCAGTGTGGTGTAGTGGTACTAGTGTGTCAGACTAGAACTGGCTCTGTTCTAGACTAATTCTAGCCAGTTCTAGACTAGAATCCAGTGTGGAAGCCACTGATATAAACCAGGGTTCTAGCCACTTCTAGACGAGAGGCCAGTGTTCTAGCTACTTCTAGACAAGTTCTAGCCTCGAAGCCAGTGTGGAAGCCACTGCTAGGAGCCAGTGGGGTGTAGTGGTACTAGTGTGTCACACTAGAACTGGGGAGAGACACCTAGGTTCAAATCCGCAGCCATTAAGCTAATTTGGCTATCTTGAGCTCGTTAATATCTCTTAGCATAACCTATCGCATAGGATTGTCATAAGAATCAAATGAGATCCTTGGAAGAAAGGTGGAATAAATGGAATGTATTAATAAATAAATGGAATGAATGAATGAATGAACTGAATAACAGCAGCAGCAACAGTGAAGTCACTTAACTGGCAATCTATAGCCATATTCAGACTCACTGGGTGACTTTGGGCCAGTCACAGACTCTCACCCCAACCTGCCTCACAGGGTTGTTGTTGTTCCCTGGAGGAAATAAGGCAGGATAGAAATGAAATAAATAAATAAAATGTTTACTATATCATCTCATCCAACCTTATGAAAAATATCAGTCATTTCTATATTAGATGCATAAAGGGTTGAAAAGTCAGCCCCTCCTGTTCTGCTTGTATGCTATTTATTAATCCAGTTATTGAGGCACTGCACAGCATTGTCACAAGAGATAACCTATTACTCTTGAGTTTCTAACTGAATGTTGTGAGCATCTTCATATCTTTTTGCCTTGAACTAAATGCAACCAGTAAGAAAAGAATATTATTTGCAATAAAGAGCTTTCAAATTTGAACCAAATTAAAAATGAATCCATAGCTTTCCATGGAAGTCCATTTCTAGATCTGCCTTAAATTATTGAAATTCCTAGAGTACCCCCTGCCCCCTGGTCCTCCATTTAGACTAAAGCACACTCAGGCCTTAGCTAGACCTAAGGATTATCCCAGGCAAATGGAGGGGTCATCCCTGCCTGCTCCCGGGTTCCCCTGTGTGTCATTTGGATGCACAGGGATGATCCCGGGATATAGGCCTGGTCTAGCCATGGCCTCAGTTGCTGAAATGGCCACTTAATGGGGCTTTGACATTCCAAGGGGGGGGAATCTGTAGAGATAGGAACTGCCAATAGAAATGCCGCACGTCAGATCCTTAAGTAATGATCATCCAGTTCAGGGTAAGGTGCTGAAGAACAAGTATTACTTCATGAATATATGCATGTGCTGTTGCTGCAATGTTTGCTGCTTCAGAAAGTAACCGGAGAGTGACTAGACAATTTGTACCTTCCTGCTCATTTTTATGGTTGTCTGGAAAAGACAGAGAAGTGGGGGAAATTGGATCCTTGTCTTTTCCCCAGTGAATTTACTAAGGATTGTTTTCACACATGTATATTCATTTCCCGGCGGCTGCAGTCATCACAAAATGATTGAGCTTTCAGACACAACTTTCACATGACCTCGCATCACCTTAAGTCAAATGCGTTGAATCTAGAGCTGTCCTGAAATTTTCTTTTCATTGCAATTTGTGTGTTTTGGGGTGAAAAGAAAATATCCCTGAATACTGACAGCTGAACTTTCTGAGAAATTTTAGAGGTGACCTTACTTGATAGTACATGACCTTAGTTGATTGTAGGGGTCTACAACCTCAGGCCTGGGGCCCAAATCTGGCTCTCCTGGGGGCTGTTTATACGCTGTGGAAGCCCCAAGGTGGTTTGTGGTGGTGCTGCACTGATTATACAATGCAGCAGCCACGTTGAAGCCATTGCGGGACTTTCCACAGAAGCCCCGCATTTTAAAAGTCGGGGACTTACACCAACTTTTTGGGATGGAGCGAAGCAAACACGGCCCTTCTGCCTCTTTACTCCATCCCCGATTGCGATGGCAATCTCTGATTGGTTGCTGTCCACCCGGGTAGGGGACAAGCCAGTGAACTGAATGGCTGCTAGAATGCCCCCGCCCTGCCTTCGGTGTGGGGAGAAGAGTCTTTTTTTGCTGGGAAGTTTCCCTTTCTACAATTTTGATGAGGTAAGGTTGTGTGTGAAAGAGACAGGGGGGGAGGGGACTCTAGTACCGATGATCACCATAAAGTCTGCGCTCGTTCCTTGGTGTGGGGATTTCCCGGCGCAACTCCACAGGAGCGAAACTGTGGGTTTGTGGGGAGGGGTTGTGGTGCCAATGCAACACCCTCAAGAGAGCCCCCTGATATCCCCAGATGGCCATATCTGCTTTCCCGGGCCTACCTCCTTTCCAACAGTGACCTACTAATTGGTTATTTCCCACCTTCTGTACATCCCCCCCCCCCACAATTCTAAAGGTTGAAATGTCCCTCCTAAGGCTCAGTTCTTGGCGGTATGAGCTTTAAGCTAAAGTGTGCTGGTATTTTGTTGGTAATTTGGCTCCATCCATTTTGCTTTCAGCCCTGCTCACCACAAATGCAGGCCCTGAAAGCTTCTGTGAAATGGAACTCAGCCCTTGGGCAGAGAGAAGGTTCTGTGTGTCTGCTTTACAGCTAAGGTGGTCAAGGGTAGTAGGTTTTTGCTTTTAAAAAAACCCAACCAACTTTTTTTTAAAGCCTTGCTAGCTACAATCCCTGGCTGGCGAGCCTCTCTGTCTCTATGCAGCCTTCTAATTTCCTTCTACCTGTGTCAGATCACCATGGAAACAACACCAGTAGTTGATCACCCACCTTTCAGCCTTCCACGAGTTGGATCCAGACTAAATCATGCTTTAGTGCCATTTAAATGAATGGAAATCCATAATGACCAACTTAAGTCCCAATAATTTCCCACCCAATGTTTTTCATTGAAGGCAGGACACACAATTCAGGGTTGTTTTGAGACAAGGCACAATGCATACACAACTAAACTCAGCAGAAGAGCCACTTCCTTCTTAGGGACGGGCGAACTCACCTGCTGCCACGTCACCTTCCACTCATTGAACCCCTCCTGGCTGGTTCCCTTGGTTTGTGCCAGGGCACAAGCTATCCCAAGGTCTGTGGGTGCCTGTTGAACAGCCACCTGCATCACTGACAAGCCACCGTCAAAGGATGCACCAAGCTGGAAGTGCTGGGGTGGACAGCACTGTCAAGGGAGGAGGCATTAGCGCACACTGTTGCCAGGTATCTCTGTAGCCCTTTTGAACAAGCCACACTGCTAGGTTCGCACACCATGACAAGCCACTCTGAAGACAAGCCACCCTGAAGAACCCAACAACAAGTCATGGGTTCTCAGGGTGGCTTGTCTGTGGTTAAGAATGCATACTGTGCCTGGTTCAGATATCACAGGAAGTCACGCCGTTATGAACAAGCTGATAACCCACCGTGGCTTGTCGTGTTGTGTGAACCAGGTCATTGTGTTATCAAGTGATGGACATGCATGTGTCCGTCTCGGGAGCGGAGCACGGCCGGAAGGGGGCCGGCTCTCGCCCGTAGCGCACCGCATGTTCGTGGGGCACCCGGCGCTGACTGAGGTGTATAAGCAAGGTTGTCATGAAACTCTGGTACACAGTAGGTGAGAAAAAGCAAGGGAATCCTCACATCTTGCTCCCATTTGAGCAGCACTAAATAAAGACTTCGCAGTAACAGAAGTGCTAGTGGGACATACCCCTTTGCTAATAGAAAAAACATACATATGGAAACACACATGCTCACCATATATACAATGGGTTGGATTTGGACTTAGTCATGCTTAGAGTAGATGCACTGAAATCAATGAAGTTACTCATGATTAACTTGTCTCGTGTATTTCAATAGGTCTACAGTAAGCATGTGTGGATCCGACCCCATATTTTTGTCCCTACTTTTCAATAAGATGCACTCCAAATTGTCACTTTCTAAAACAATTAAAGATTAGTGGGGAAATAATGCTGGAAATATTGATAACACCATTAATCTCAGTCTTAAAGTTGCTGCAAGACTCTTTGTTGTTTTTAACAGTAATTTCGCTTCCCACTTGTAAAGAGAGAGGGATTTCCCTCCCTAAAACTTTGTCACTCATTGAAGGATGAATGATTCCTTCTCCCCAATTTGTACAATTATCTCAGATTTGTATTCAGTGAGCTTTACACACATGTGGATACACACACTTGTCAAATCTGGCAAAAAGCCAGTAAGGAATAATTTTCTGAAGCATACATGGGAAGGATGGTCTCCCTGGAATTAAACATTCTATGATTAAGATTACTTCAGTGGAAGGACCTTAGAAAGTTCTTTTAGAGTTCTGACTGAAACCCAGAATGGATTCACTGCCCTACTGACATTGGAAACACCAGCCTCCATTGGATGTTTCCCATTATTGCTTGTGTAAATGTGCCTCGCATATTATCTTTCTAGTTTGTGTGGAAGTTGGTTAGAATTTCATGTAAGTTAATATATCATCATTTGTGCGTGTATTTTCTTGTTAAAGGTAGTAATTGTTTGGAAAGGTGAGACAAGTGGTGTCCACTTCCAATTGCTTGCCAAAGTGATCACCAAACGAAACATCACAATCCTTGTCCTGCATAAAAACTGAGTTTGAAACTCTAGTTGGAGGGGACAACAATGATCTTGGAATGAGTAGGTATCATGCCTTACCTGGAGGAGGATTCGTTGGATAAGAAAGTGGAGGGGGAGAGCCAGCACAGCAGGCCCCAACCAGAGCCAGGGGGAGAGCTGAAGGCTTCATCTGACAGCACTCCCTTGGAACCATTGGAAGAGCAGCCTGGCCCTGCCAGTGTTGTTCATAGATTCCCCCAAATGCAGAAGGCATTGCTGGAGATGATTCATCCCTCTGAATGGCATAGGCTCAGATGCGAGCAGCAGAGAAGCGGCCACAGCGTGGGGCCTCCCTTAAAAACTACATGCTCACCAAATTAGTCAGCTGTACTGATTAATGACCAGCTATAAATCAGCACAGCAGGAGCCAGATCTCTGCTGCAGACAACTATGAGTTAACCTCAGTGTGTTGCCTTGCTTCTCCAGACCTTGCTGATTTCTGGACACTTGATGACCCACCTGGACCACCCTCCAGTACACCCCCTGACTGGATTTGATGCTTGGCACAACTGACTTCTATGGATTGACCTCTGGACTGCTTTTGACATTGCCCCTGCCTTCTACTATGCTAAGAGCCTCGTGTGGTGCAGAGTGGTAAGCGGCAGTTACTGCAGCTGAAACTCTCCCCACAGCCTGAGTTTGATCCCAGCGGAAGCTGGTTCTTAGGTAGCCAGTTCCATCCTTCCAAGGTTGGTAAAATGAGTACCCAGCTAGCTGGGGGAAAGGTAACTATGACTGGGGAAGGCAATGGCAAACCACCCTGCTACAAAATCTGCCAAGAAAATGTCAGCGAAAGCAGGCGTCCCTCTAGGAGTCAGTAATGACTCAAGTGCTTTGCACGAGAGGTTCCTTTCCTTTTCCACTATGCTATTTGGATTCCAGTGTATGACCTTAGACTGAACTGGCTTCTCTCTTTTTTTACATCTGGGTCTATCTGAACCATAACTAGGGCACTTGCCAGTCTTGAAACTGTACAGTAGCCCAGTCTCCATGATGACTCCTGATATAAAAATCTGTCTTTGACATTCTTCCAAAAGAAAACAGCCCCAAATCTGGAGTCCCTAAATCTTCACTGCTTCTTTTTCCACAGGAAGAGAAACTTTTGATATAGGCTATATGCTAAAAATTAATAGGAATATTTATAATATTTGCATTGCAGAGATTATGATCTCTCTTCTGACTTTTAGGGTGCGATCCTACGCATGTTTACACAGAAAAATGTCCTACAGCTCCCAGCATTCCCCAGCCAGGGATTGTCCCCTTAATCACCCTTCTGAAGGGTATGATATGGAGAACAATAAGATATTTGTGTAGATTTGTGCATACTTAAACGATTTATATTATGATGTGAAGCCATTCTTCTGCTAACCCTACTTCTTCCTATCAAATTTTCACCATGTGAGGAAATTATAGATCTTCTACTGCTTCAACCCTATTCTCAGAAACATCTATCATAGTTCTAAGATTACTTGATTAACAAAATGATGAATCATCTGATATAAATGATGTAAGAAGGCCGTGAGGTCTTCTTTTTTTCTTGAACATCATTACTTCACTTGGAACAGGAACATGGTACCTACATTAGCATTGCTCAAAAAGATAGGCTTGAAGCTCAAAACTTCTGGCTTCAAATCACAATTATCTCGAAGATGACTTTACACCAGATTACAATACATGTTCCAAACAGCATGTTCTATTATCAACGTCACCACATCTATCCAAATTTTGCTCTTGAGGAGTTGGCACTCCAGTAAGAATGCCTGTTGTACTTTTATTAGTGGAAAAACAGTAGTCAATATTGGGTTATTATTATTTATTTATATAGCACGATCAATATAATCAATATAATAAGGTTGAACCTGAACAACAGTTGTTCTATCTCAGGAAATATTTTTCCAAACATTGGTTGCATAGCAGATGAAAAGATGAATTTTGTGATAGGTTCTTGACATTTCCAAACTGAGAATTGGATTGTTGTGACCCACCCAGAAAGCTTGAGGTACTGGATGGTTTAGAAATGTAATAAATAAATGTAGTATACAGTGGAAGTATAAAATAAAATTGTGCTAGTAGTTCCATGTTAAAAAACAATAACAATCTCAATAACAGGATTTAAAGAGCCTCTGGTTGAGTCCCAAAGATTCATTTAGAAAATTCCTCCAAATCATTAACCCAAGCTTGCAGGTCTAATGACCAATTACAGATAGATTCAGCAGGAGAAATTTAATAACCTGCATCACTATACATTTGATAAACTGGAATAAATATCTGAAATTTGCAATTAACTGTTAGAGATGAAATTATCCCTTGCCTGTGTAATCCTAGCTTCTTGTCTCCTAGTTAAAACATATTAAAATAAAAATAGAATTAATCCTCAATATGAAGAGAATTGTTTAACCCCTGTAGGGAAGGGAATGAGCCAAAGAATGGAAAAAGCCATTCCACACTTTCTGTCTACTGCTTAACTGTGCAATCTACTCAAAAGTTAGTCCCGCCAGAGTCCTAACACTTGTATCGCTTGCCAGACATCCAGAACCAAACAGTAAAATACAGAAAGAGCTACAGAGAGCTATTTCATAGGCCAAAACCAAAGGGTACAGAAAGATTGTGGGTAGTGGTGGATAAGTAGATTAATTCCTTCACCAAAAGCAAGGGCCACACAGTGCCTTTTTGGAAGTTAAGTTGCCTAACTCCCTCACCACTAAGTCTTTACTTCTACAGTAAATACTTCACAAGGTGTAGTAGCAAAGCTGCCCATAAAAATCTCTAGATAAAGGTAGACACAATGCCCTTTATTCACCCCACCCACCTGCAAAGCACAGACACATAATTTTGAAGTTGGGTACCTCTAGATGAACAACCTCTACCCTACCCACTATTGACAGTCTTGAGAGACAGCTAATGTTGCTGGGCGTTGGCTCCCTTTGAGTATTCCCCAAAGAGGGCCATTCACTCTTTGGCAGTAGCCCTTCAGCTGTTGTTTTCCATGCATTAATTTCCTATGAAAGACTCTTATGAACTGGATGGTGGGAAAAGCTCAGCCTTTGGTGGCAGGTGGGAAAAGCTCAACCTTTGATGGTCTAAGGACCATCCAAAGCAGGCAGATATTAATGCATAATGGCTTGGGCCCTACATATTTTGGAGGCTTTGTACCTTGGAGGTTTCATCATACACCATAAGGTCAATCAAGAGTACAGTCTTGATTTGACATCTGCTATCATTCTGAATTATTAGCAAGGAATTGGAGAGAACCTTTAAAAACCTTAGATTTCCCCCCAAACAATACAAAATCCACATTAATGTTCTCTCGAGTGAAAAGGTACAGCTGTTTTCCCCCCTCTTGCTCTCATAGGAAGGAATGATTAAAGAAAATTAGTTTCATTTTCTGTGACTCAGCCTTTTCTTCTTCATCCCAGCCACCTTTTCACTAGTGTATTTGATGACTGAGTAAGGGTTGAAGGACTGAGCTCTATAAATATACTTGTGTGTAAATTGCTACTTGTGTGTAAATTGCGAGTCAGCAGTGGAAGTACAAATGACACACAACCACTGTGTGTTGCAGCGTGCAAGGCAAGTGAAGTGGCCAAGATGAGGGAAGATATACAGGAATTACCTTAAAGGAAATAACTTTTCTAGAGTATGCTTTGCAAAATTGCAAACATAAAGGGCATACAATAGATGATCATTCCCAAGACAAATGGCATCTTATCTGTTCAAGATATTCTGTGAAAAATCAGATCACATTCTGGCTTATTTCTTATCATGGCAAACCTTTATGTCACGGAATCACCTCTGACTGCAGATAATGGCTTCTTTGACTGAATGCTCCTCAATAAAAAAAATACAAAAACTTCAGCTAGAAAATTACTATATCAGGGTGAAGGTTTCTAGCCTAGCTCATCTTGACCTGCTAGTTTTCTCTGTTCAGGTTTATTATTTCATTTAAACATGTTTCTATGATGGAGAAGCATTCCTTGAGATAAACCCTCTCCATCTGATGTGGTATAGCCCAGACATAGCTTTACTACCTCAGTGTGAACAGAGTCTAATAGGGGATTGGATTAGCAATCAATATTGCTACATAGTACTGGGGTGACCATATGAAAAGGAGGACAGGGCTCCTGAGTCTTTAACAGTTGTATAGAAAGGGGGCATCATCTACACTATTCATTACACCGTTGTTTAAGTGCATTGTTGCGTCCTTCCTTGCTACGTTAGGAAATGCAACTTGAGCCCAGTCAACCGAAATACCTTTTCTTCTAACGTTTTACCCCGGCACACTCTTCTTTAGAACGTTCTTCATTATGCTCATACCGTCTCTGAAGTAAACCTCCTTCTTCCGGTGACTCTGAGCTTTGGTAGACCTGCCGGGATGGCAGGGAGGCGGGGCGACGCGTAGGGACGACGGAAGCCCTGCAGCGTTTTAAAGGGGCCACGTGCACCCCGAAAGATAAGCGTTTTTTTTTTAAATTAAGCCTCTGTCCCCTCTTTCACCGCCCTCCCTCCCCTCCCCCTCGTTGCGTTGTGCCAGCTCTCCCTCCCCTCATCTAGCAAAGCCCTCACTTGTGCGCCTCTGCCTTTGGCCATTTGCATAGCCATTCACACATATTCCCCCCCCCTCTCTCTCTCACACACACACAGGATCACTGGGGAGAGGCTTTAACCTCCCCACTCCAGTGATCTCAACACAGCCAAAATCACTGTTCCCAGACTGCTCGGGATCGCTGGGGGAGCAAGATTAAAGCCTCCCCAACACACAACACTCCAAAATTCAGCCAAAATTGCTGTTCACAGGAAGCAAAGACCATGGTAACGAGACATGACTTTGAAACACGGCGTTGAAAACAACAAAAGGTTGGGGCACATTGTTAGTATTAAAACGATTTTAATGGAAAGTGGAACGGTTTTAAAAGTCAGAAGAAAAGTAACAACAGCAGCATCACGTGACTGCTGACGTCATCTCTGCCAACTTGTTACGTTTCATCTAGACAAGTGTAGATTGTCTCGGGAATTTGAGCAGGTATCATTTGTATACATCCAGCACCTGGTGAAATTCCCTCTTCATCACAACAATTAAAGCTGCAAGAGCCCTGCCCTCTTGACCACATGCAAAAGCTGTTGTGATGAAGAGGGAATTTCACATGTACATTGATGGTGCTATATAAATAAATAATAATAATAATCACAAGGTGCTGCATGCATACAATTGACACCTGCTGAAATTCCCTTTAACCACTGTTAAAAATACAGGAGCCCTGTCCTACTTTTCAGATGGTCAACCTACATAGGACATTATTCCATGAAGTCTTGCTGAAATTGATCCACTCCATTTCAATATTCCTGAATAACTATTTACTTGCAAGAGAAAAGAGAGAGAGAGAGAGGACAAAGCCTAAACCTGTGATTATTGCCATAGATTTATTTGTTTCTTGTACCCTCTACTGCTGATAAGCCATTTTTATTTTAGTCCCCATTAGCCGTGTGTTCTCAAATGTATCTAAGCTCTCTAAACCAATTCATTATAAAGATGTCCCATCAGCCCCAAATCAAACACTTTTTTATGAATTTTGCTTAGCAGACAAATGTACTGATGAAACTATCCCAGGCTTTATTTATGCCACTTTCCAGTGCAATTTAGTTGATGCTCACTAAAGCAAGCCTTTGGAAGCCAATGAAGAAAAAATACAACAAAGAAACCTTTCATTAAATGGGAATCATGTGTAGGTAGTGATATATATCCTTTAGTCACTAGGTGGCACTGTACTTAATTGTATCTGGGTGGAGTCAGGCATTTCCTGCCCTGTACTTGTTTATGAGAGACAATAACATTGTTGAGCTTCCAGGCTGATGTGACCTCTAATCCTGGGGTATCTAACATGGTGCCTGTGGTCATCAATGTGCCCATGGACACCTCTGTTCGTGCCTGCTAGGCTCCCTCCTCCTGATTTTTATTTTTAATACCTTTTTTTAAAAAAATAAATAAAAATAAAAATGTTTTTAACTGGGAGGCTGCCATGCAGCATGGCGAAGTGTCAGCCTCCATATTTATGTCCAAGAATGCCTTTGAATCCCGGGTTTGAGCCTGAACAGTTTGCTTTTTGTGAAGTGAGTATTTGAGCAGAAAAAAAAATGTGGGTTCAAAGAAGTGGTTTTGTAGCTCAGAACCCACCTCAGTTCAGGCTCAACTTATCTCACCAGTTTGTGGCTTCCAGGAAAAGTGTTTTATGACCAGCCACAGCCCCATGGCAGCCACTTTGTGAATGAGTCTCCCCCATGACAGTTATATTGTGAGAGTGCCCATATTACTCGTTCAACATTTCAAATGTGTCCAGTGACCCCAAAACATGTCCCAGTTTTTCATGACACCCAATGATAAAAGTTCAATAGGGGCATCTGATAAGGGGGTTCTTGTTGTGGAGTCAATTACCAAGTTTAGGACCCTCGGCTGTAAGAGTTCATAATCCTGGTAGAAGGCTTTGGTGGTGTATCCTTTCTAGGGATGTATGAGAATTTCATTTATGTTCGCAAATCATGCAATCATGTCTTATCTGCAACCCCGAATGAGAACATCAGCAGGAGAACACGTTGTCCAAAAATGTTTGCAAATTCCCAAACTTACATACGCATTCAAAAAATATGAATTTTTTTTGTGGTCAAAATGTGCACTTTTTCCATTTGAGCAAAACAAAAAAGAGACTGCAAATGAAAGCAAGAAACAAGGAGAAATGAGCTTCAAACAGATGTTCAAAAAATGTGGATGATCATGAACATCACTTGTTCAGCCATCTCTAAACCTTTCTAATTAGTCTGCGATATTTTTTTTTAGCAGAGCTGGATTAAGATATGCTGAGTCCCTAAACCAAGATTCAGAGGCCCCACCCCATAAAAATAAAGAGAAAAAAGTATATTACATTATAATAGAGGTGGGGGGTGCACTTCTATGTTAATTTTCATTATGTATTTAGAAAAGATATTATGTATTCAACGTTTCAATATTATGTAGTATGTTGTTGTTTTTTCTTTATGAGTGGATGTAATGTGTATGTTTAAATATTGTAGAAAAATAAAATTATTAAAAAAAAAATTGTTAAGGGGTGCTTGTAGTTAAACAGTGTTAGACAGCTTTCTCTGAAGATGAGTATAAAAGCACCAATAAAGTAAGTTGATTTGAATTTCTAAACAGGTTCTAGTTTGCGCTTATTGCTTCCAATACTAAATGTTGCGTTGCCACACTTTCTCTATATAAGACAACTCTGCTGTCACACCAGACTGTCCAATATATTTAAGCCAAAGTGATTTCATCTTACTTATTTTACATTTTAGTTATCTCCAATATATTTAGAGGCCCCTCATAACATGAGTCCCTAACACAAGGTTTACTTGGCTTGTTCCTAAATCTGGCACTGGTTTTTTTAGCACCTTCTGCATTTTTGCAAAGCTGAGAGGCATTAATCATCAAACCAGATGATCTGTTCGCTTTCTAGAGGCACCATTAATTGCAACAGATTCTATCAGGAAAGCACAGGGAGATTACCCAACCATTACCAAAATGCTAGTGTAGACCAAATATATTGTTTCATATTTTATGTTTCCCAAGTGCCATGGAGGAAGCATAACTCTGAGATTTCTTTGGAGAAGAAAAACTTCAAATTAGTTTTTCCCCATTTCTAAATTCTTAGGCCTTTGCTAGACCTACCGCATATTCCAGGATGGAGGAGGGGTGATCTCACGTTGTGAATAACACAAGATCCCACCCTCATTTACATGTCAGGCGAGGCCTCAACGAGAGAGCTGTTGCACCTGCTATTTTAAAAAAACTTTTAAAGGGCCGGCTGTGCATGTGCAATGAAAAGTAAGGTTTTTTTTTTTTTTTTAAAAAAAATTGATTCCCCCACTCCCCCCACCCTGCCCCCAATGGGCGCAGCGCTCCTGGAGAGTGCTGTGCCCCATGCACGGAGCCAGGAAAAGCCACGGAAATGGGCCACATGTTCATGACCGCGGGACAAAGTGGGGCTGAAGGGGTAGGCTATATCACAGGGCCAAGGAGGGTCCTGCCTGAGCCCAGGATCCCCGTGTGTCATCTGGACACACAGAGACAATCCCGGGTATCACCCCGGGATATAGCCTGGTCTAGCAAAGGCCTTAGAGATCCAATACCCTTTGGGGAAAAGAAAAAGAAAGGAAAAAAACACACCAGTATGTTTAAAAGTATGTTTAAACTCTTTTTTCACCTCCAGATGCATAAAATTATTAATAATAATAATATTAATAATAATAATAATCAACATACTGTTCTTGTCTGCGTTTGGCAGTACATGATCGGCCATTGCTGTCAACATTGTCTTTGATTGGCAGAGGCTTTGGCTAGTTGAGGGGACAAATGGCTTCTGGCTCTTAATTTGCTTTTCCAAATTTACTGTTTTAAGCTGGTATTGTCTATTAAACACCTGGAGAAAAAACTACTGGTCAGACCATATAGACCAGCATTCTGTTTCCATCAGTGGCCAGCCAGATACTTCCAGGGAGTTCATAAGCAAGACATGACAGCATTTGCCCCTCCCTATGGTTGGCACGCAGGAATTTATATTCTGTGCCATGCTGCATCTAAACCAGGAAGTCCCATATCGCCACAATAAATAATAGCTCTTGATTGACTCCCTCTTTGTGTCGGGTTTCTTGGTTCCTCAGGCAAGGGACATAGGACACCCAAATCAGAGAGACTTCTTTATTGGAGGAAATCCCACAGCAAAGCTTAATGGTTACACACTTCAGAAATCATATAGCTCATGGTCAGTAGCTATAGGCTCCAAGACATTCCAGAACTGTCAAAAGCTAATCACTACTCCTGTGACGAGATCCCCTTCAACATGTTTCCCCTGTTGCCATCTCCATGGTTCTGAACACAAGGGAAGGTCAAGCCATACACGGATTCCAAACCCGGACGAGGGAGGGGCAAGATTCCTGACATGATCTCTCAGGAAATCAAATTCTTGAAAGGCCTTACAAAACTCCCGAAGAGAGCTAGTCTAACCTCAGATCGTATGTTGGTAACTCAAAGGGAACACGGTCAAAGCCTAAACAAGATCCTGGGGAAGGTAAACCTCTGCTTTCACACCGCCAACTCCTTGCCGCATGAATACAGACAGATGAGAGATGAGGCCCAACAATCAATGATCCAACCCGGTCTGCCAGTGCACTGAGCTGACGACAAACAAAAACACACAACCCACAGCAAACAAGAGTTCAAGTCTATGAAAAGCCTCACAGTACTTTTCATGGCAGGTTCTTAGTAATCCAAAATTCCACTTAGGAGAGAGCATATGCAGAGTGCCCCCAGAGTTTCAGATGATGATGGATCCAAACAGGGAGGTTTTCCGGGAATGCAGACAGATATTCCTAACAAAGTCTAATCGCCTTTACACCAGCTTAAGAAGGGAGGCGTAGGCCTCTTCTGGACCACTTGACAGACAAGAGCTTTGGCCTTTCAGCAATGCCCTCGTCCAAACAGGGCAGCACTGCTCAGCCCACCAAGATGACGCTTCAGTCTGGGCAACCCTTCTGCAACCCCCCACCTTTTCTCTATCAATTTCTCACAGTTTCTTGCCAAGGCCGACAAGCAAGCAGCTTTGCAGGGAGTAGAGCTACTCCCACACTCTGCTCTGAGAACACAGACGGAGATCAATTCACAGAAATTGTAACACTGCAGAGGCCAAACAGGCCCCAAACCTTCCAAGTTACTTCTAATTAAATCTTAGCTAAACTATAAGACCCCACATCTGTGCCTTCTAACCCTGACACCTTGGGATTTGTCTAATACCCTTTGAAGCCATCTAAGCCAGTGTCCACCACTATTTATCTTTTGGCAGTGAATTCCATAAGTCAGTTGTACATTCTGTATAGCTCCTTCACAGCCTGTACTTTATTTTGTCTGCCCAAGTACTAATATTATGCCTGAAAAAGGGGTGTGTGTCTTCTCTCTCCTCCCCTGTCATCTCTTTTACTAAACTGAAAGCCTTGTTTCAAGGGGAAGGTGTTCCAGTTAGTTGACCACGCACTTAATGGCAAACAATGTGATTAATAGAACAAAGCCTCTCCAGATGTTTTGGACCAGCTCTCATCAGCCTCAGCAAGTATGGCCAATGGCCAGTAATGTTGGGAGTTGTGATCAAAAACATCTGGAAAGTACCAAGTTGGGGAAGGCTGATATAACGTGTAGTTTGAACCTGAGTGAGTTCTAGTGATGGTTACCTCATGTTTGTTACCTGAGGTTTTCCTCCAGGTGCCTCCTCTAAGGGAGGTTTGGAGGACGATAACAAGGGAGAGGGACTTTTTTGGTAGTGTCCTCCCCCCTCCCGGGCAATTATGGAATGCTCTCCCCAGTGAGGTCTGCCTGGGCCCAACGTTGTCATCCTCTCAGTGCTAGGTTAAGGTGCTCCTCTACTCTCAGGTATATGACAGAACATGATACGGTTTTAATTGATCTTGGGGGTTTTTATGGTTGATTATTTTAAATTGTTTTTTATACATAAATGGTTTTTATATAATGTTTTAAGTTGTATTTTTAAGGTTTTGATTTTTTGTAAATTGCCCAGAAAACTTTAGCTATTGGGTGGTATAGAGCTGTAACAAATAATAACAACAATATCTGGTCCATGTTAGTTTCTCATGTATTCAGTCGTATGTCCATTCCATCCAATTTCCAGATCAGTCTGTGAATATTTTTTTAAAAAACTGCATGAAAATGCACATTTATTCTCCCTAATATATACATCCCCCTCCAATATTTGCATTTTGTACAGCATTTGCCCTATTGTACATATTTCTGTATGAAACTTTTCCTAATATCTGCATTATTGTACACAACCTCCCCTGATTTGTGTATGTTTCTATACAACGTCCCCTAAGATATGCACTTTTGTATGAAAGTTTCCCCTAATATGCACACTTAGTACACAGATTTTGAGACAAGAACCGTACCACAAAACTCAGAGAAGTGCACAGTCTAAAAACCAATAGTATTCCAAACTGCATGTTAGCCTGTGAAGTGCAAATTAGGTTGGCTTGCTTACAAATGCAGACCAAACAAAATCCTCTCCCCTTGCACTGCTTAACTGTTTCATTTTTTCCATTAATGTCCCTCTGATGAGCCAGTAGAGGGTCAAGTTGAGGGGCATTTGGAGAAGGAGTCATATGAAAATATTCTCCCCCTTCATTACACAAACCTAAATTTATGGAGTCAGGAAAACAGCTTTGCTCAGAAATGGTGGTTTGGGGGCAGGGGGTCACCACAAGCTAACCAGGGCATAACTTCAGGCAACTCTACACTTTGCCACTACACTATAATGACCTTTTAATATTTAACTTAGAAGGAAGTCATAATATGAACTGCAAGTCCTTTAAGCATATTCATAATTCATGTAATGATGCTGAATGAGAATGTACTGTGACTGGAAGCCATAGCTGGTTTTGAAAAGAAGTTTATTACAGCAAAGGGTGTCTTAAATTAACACCTGTTTAAGACAGGTTAGGGTGACCAACTGTCAGGATTTCCCCGGATTTGCCCTGGTTTTTGTTCTTTCCATAGTGTCAGGGGGGATTTTCTATAATTTTCAATAATGTCCTGGAATGACACAGCTTCCCCTTTAAGGCTGCCATTAGCATGGCAGGAGTGAATGACATGCTTTCTTGAGGCACATCATTCCCCCACCCCGAGCTCTAATTGAGGTCTTAAAGGGGAAAGTGGGTCATTCGTGGACATTATAGAAAAGGCCCCACTTGGAGTGGATGGTGGTGGTGCAGAATGAAATCCTTTCCCCTCCTCCACTCCAATCGGGTTCTTTAAGGTGGCGGGGGAATAACGTACTTTCTGCAGGACTCAGAAAGCTGCTTCGCCACACACACACTAGGTGTCCTCTTTTTTGGTTTCCCAAATATGGTCACCCTAAGACAGGTGATACTCAAAAGTATCTCTGCTAAGCTACTATGGAAGTGAGCGTATTCATTATTGTTCAAAATATGCATGTTTCTCCATTTTAATGAAGTAGTTTCAAAGTAAAAGCAACATTAGCCCAAAGGACCCATCGACTGGAAACTTATAAAACAGATAAGGAATAATCATTATACTGCTTATAAGGCTCTTGCCTTCCTGAGACATGAGTACTTAGGGACACAGGGGCCAGATGTACACCTTGTGTCAAATCGTTACGAATGTGGAATAAAAAGCAGGAAATTACACTATGAAAGAGGTATATCAAATGTGGACCAACAGTTATGAGTGCACTTCAATGCCTCTATAAAGCAGTAGTATAGATCTAGCCATGGAGTTGCCCTTTATTGAGTCAGAGCATTGGTCCACCTAGCCCAGTATTGTTGACACTGAGTGGCAGCAGCTCTTCAGGGTTTCAGGCAGGATTGTTTTCCTTGCTCTACCTGGAGAAACTGAGAATCGAATTTGGGACCTTCTGCAGGCAAAGCATGTGCTCTACCATACTAGGTTATGGTGTTGGTCAGTGCTACCCATTATTCTTCACCCCCATAAGTTAACAATGTTGTTATAATGGTGCTCCTCCAAGTCCAGCAAAAATTATGCAAATAATCCCGTATTTTAAATAAACTGAATATATATCAAATCATAACCCTGGTAAGGTAGCATGCCATAGTGCTTGATTATTTGATGGCATGATTGTCCTCTGTATGCAATAGGACACATTGCCACCCTAGAGGGACATGAGACCTAGGATTGCTCAGGAGTCATAAATGCGGTCATTAAGGTATTTTTTGCATAGTGAGTTGCCAGGATCCTACTGGAGCATTGGCCAGAGTTGGGTCCACACAGGTTGAAGGCAAGAGCAAGCTTAACTCAAGAGAGGGCAGTTCATAGGGATCCAATAAGAGACGAGAACAAGGTGGCAAAGAGCAACTAAGATGAAAAAATACCATCTCACAATATCATACTAGCCAGGCAGAACTTGACAGGAGCAATGGATGGATTTTTAGCTCGGGTCTGCATGGATTAATCAGTTTCTGGGGCATAGGATTTATCATTCCAGTTCAGAACACTTACTGTATAACCTTGATAATATAAAATTTGTTTTCCATTGAGGTACATAAACTCACTTTTTTTTAATGAAAGCAAGCTTCTATCCCTCAATGTAAGCTTTGAATAAAATAATCTAACAAACCCTTTTATTACAGGACTAGGACCTCAGAGCTTTAGCTGACACATGAGCTATCCTTGAGAGCAAGAGGAAGCCAGGCAGCAGAGAATTAGGCTTAGCCTTAGGATAAAAATCTTTCTTCAGCCATGAAATTCGATTAGGTAGAATCAGCAGGTGACGGATAGACCCATCACATCTCGGTTGAAATGTGCGGCTCCCGTCCCTTCTATGGCAGCGTTCCGACGTCGCTTCCTAAAAACAAGAAGTAATTAGGCCCATTCAGTCGGATAGGCGAGAGCAGCAACTGGACCTTTTCTGGGGTTTTTTGCAGCTCAAGGAAGGCCAGAAAGGGTGGAAGACGTGCGAGAGGCAGACAACGTCATGTGAGCAATCCGTGAGTATCCAGTAATGAGCGTGCAGTAAAATGCTCGTTGGATGGAGCTTTAACACTCAGCCTAACATACCTCATGGGGCTGTGAAGATAAGACAAGCATTTTAAAACAACATTCCAGTACATGTTTGTATGTCTTAAAGCAAGCCATCCAGCCAACTGTAGACTTTTAATTGATCTTCTTTAATTTATAGGATTTTTAAAAAGGATTTACATTCCCACCTTTTAATGCAGAAGTGAGGAAATTTATCGTGGTGGGGAACTAGAAGACACACACCCTTGCCCTCTGAAAACATTTTGTAACCATGGCCATTGCAATTGACACTACCATTTTTGGCTGAGGTGCTGGCAGGGGAAGCTTCTCCCATTGGGAGGTGGGTGAAGGCACTGGGACCACTTCATCCATCTGAGCTGCTTCAGGTGCCCTATGTTTTCCCTATGGGGAAGGTATGTGTGTGGGGATGGGGAGACACATAATGCACTGCCCTCCCTCCAAATTTGGAGTGAGAATTGCATTTTAAGCAAGTGGAATCCTCCTGTTATCTCTGACCATTTATTGGAGATAACAGGGAAATTCCCCTCCTCTTCCCAGCCCCTGGTACCTGCAGTGGCGGGGCCTGCAGAGGGAGCTAAAGTGTCCACAGTCCAGATGGAAAACCTCCATGGGCCACACTAGGGCGGTGGACTGAAGATCCCCCATTCCTGACATAAAGGGAAGGGGCTCTTTACAAGATCTTCTTACAAGACCCAAATCCATTTGGATTTCTTAAGTGATTAAAGATTGTTGTAAGCTGCCCACAGAGCAACAACTGACTAGATGTAACAGTTATAGACAAAAAAGAAAAACACACTTATCTCATCAACCTAGCAATACCTAATGACAAAAAATGTAGTAGAAAAGGAAGAGGAAAAGAGAGAAAAATATACACCACTGGCTATCGAAGTTAAAGGACTATGGCAACAGAAAAAGATCAGAATTATCCCTTTAGTCACATCAGTCACCAGCATCACATAAAAAAACTCTACAGAAAACCTTCAGAAACTGGGCCTACCAAAATACATCCACACCAACATCCAGAAAGCAGTCATACTAAAAACATGTTCAATAGTCAGGAATTTCCAGAATCAGTAAAAGACAGCGTGACTTGGCAAAGCCCATCATGTCCGTCTAGAAAAACTCCTATGAGTAAGAAAAGAGAAATAATAATAAAAATAAAGATTGCTTCATCTTCTGTCAAAATAAAGCAATAGACACCCTCCACCATTAATATCCCACCTTAAGGTCAGTGGGATATTAATCTAACCATATCTTTAAACTGTAGCCATAACTTAGAGGAATATTTCTGTTCAATTAGACCACTGAATTAGGCCTTTTTTTCTTACCATCTTCTGGAGTCCCTAACAAGATCAGGAGAGTATGGCATAGAAAGATAGACAGTATCAGAAAAGCAATCAATAGCAAGATTTGGAGTATAATAGATTTCTTTTCTCTCTCATGTGTGTGTGTTTGAAGAGCAGCCTTATCAAGGCATGAAACTCATCAACGTTTGTGTGTGTGCGGGGGGAAGGCTGGTCAGCATTGGCTCTTACATAAAGGAAGAAAAGTTATATTGACAGGAACTGGATAGAGTCAAGTCACAGGTGTTTTTTTTTTTAATAAAGCTGTTTTGGTTTTTTTTATATAATAGAGGAGAAGAAGTGTCAAGAGACCAGGCTACTGGTGTTACAGCAACGGTCTAATTAAAAGCTGGAGGAATGCGAAACTCTAGAACTGTACCCCCATTTTATTTTATTTTTAACAGTTATTTTATCACCGAAAATAGCTGACATTCAGATAGCCACTGTTTTGTTTAGCAATCATTAACAGGGCCTCAATGGAAGGGTTTGATACTGCTCAAGTGTCTGAAACTCTGTTCAACACCTCTTGACTGAGATGCATAAATAGAACACATGAGAAGAGAGAGATTTAATGTGAGGAAATCCAAGATTGAAGAACGACAGGGAAACATCCCTTACATACTTGTGTTAAGGCTGCGATCCTATACACCAAGGGTCTGTTCTAGGCCACATTCCATTGGGGATTCTCTGTCAGGGGCTGCATAGTTCTTGCCCCATTCCCCAGTGGTGGATGGAGCAAGAACTAAACAGGATGTTGTCCTGTCTCTCTCTCTCTGGTACCCCCTCTCTTCCTCCCTTCTCAGCAGGCTGCCAGGGGAGGAGCAGGAGTCTTATGAAATTCAGCTAAGGGCCAGAAGTTGCTCACCCCTGCTATACAATGCTTACCTAGGGGTAAATCCCATTTAACTAAGGGGCTTACTCCTGAGTAGACATGTATAGGATTGCCCTGCATGCCACTTTGTTGCAACTTCACAGCACCAGTATGGTTCTGGGTCCAATTCAAGGTTCTGGCCCTTACCTATGAATCCCTTCACCACCTGTTCCCACATATCTCCGCAAGTATCTGTACTTCCATCATTCATCTCCCACATGAAGTTCGCTCTTCTCGTCTCAGGCCGTGCTCCAAGTTAGGTTAAAAAAAAAAAACCAAGTCCCTGTCATGATGAGAAGTAGGTCTGTACATCATCTGCATCAAGGCTGTGGAAAGAACTCCCCCCCCCCCCTGAGGTCCATAATTCCTTCTGGAAGCATCTCTTCTGTTCAGCTGGTTAGTTTGTTGGCTTTTATTGGTGCCATTTATTTCAGGTAATTCCCAGGTTCTTTGTAAATTTTTTGTTTTTATTTTTCTTGCCCATCACTATGAGTGGTAGAAAGGTTCCAAACAAATGAATTGAATAAATACATAAACAGGCCTTTATTTTCTAAGGCTATTCATTCCCTCCTCTGAAGGATCACTTCAAGTGTCAGGTGGCTCTTGAAAGGAATTGATCTTAATTCTCAAGAATGCGTGAACATTGTGTAGGTACAACAAGAAACATTACCACAACATAACTGAGTAAACTGAAAAGGGGTTTTACAGGCAAAACATAGAGCACTGCACCATTTTTTAAAGAATGTCTTCTTTTCAAGCACCTCTTGAGGTCTTCTCCTTTCCCATTTCCAGTAGAGTGGATGAAGGGCATGTGCAGGGTAAAGCTAACGCTCTGGATCCTTGAAAGTTGCTGTTCCAAGTTCTTGGCATTTGGATCTCAGTTACCTCTGCTGGAGCACTTGAAGAGCCCAGACAGTTGGAGTTCAATACAATGCTGGCTAGATGGGCAAATGATCTTGTTTTGGAATAAGCAGCTTCATATGTTCATGTTTATATCGCCGCTCCGTTTTCAGGGTTACGTTTTGTATAAGTCACTTCTAAAAGGACAGTATTGAACTCTCAAGACAGCTGAAAGAGTTCTGTCTGACAACATGCACCGTCATTTGGAGTGTTTGCAGGGAGGGGATTTCTCTTTCCTTTTTATTGGCAGACAGGTTCTTCTCTTCATACTATTTACCCTTCCAACTTTGCCAAGCAGGGAGGCCTCAACACTACTGACTGTGTTCATCACCTGGAACTTTCCACCTGAAGACCAAATTAAATGTTCTGCTTATCACACATAGCAGAGCTAGTGTAAGCGTGCAGGCCCCAATTTGGATCGGGTCCATGCAAATTCAGAAGGAGAGACTTCAAGTTTCAATTTCCCAATTTTGGCATGAAATTCCACCACCATTCCCACATAGGAGGGGGATGGAATTTTGTGCTGAAAATTTGGAGAAGGTTAGCTATATCCCCCCTTCTGAATTGCCATGGTCCTGATCTGAATTGATCCTATGCCTGTTTATACTAGAGTAAGTAAACCGATCACGCATGGCTCTGCTTTGTGTGATTAGCACAATGTTTAATTTGGACCTGAAAACTGGACAAAGGGTAGTCAAATCCTTTCAGGTATGGTAAAGTAAGAAACAGTAATATATGCATGCAAACATGCACAGAACCATTTTTTTCTGGGTATGTAACATCTAGTTTAATATAAAGAGAAAAGGCTTTTAGAAGTGATGTAAGATGACATCTGATGTCTAGCTTATTGACATTTTAGTAAGGAAATTCAGCATTGCTGGCAGCAAGTGCAGAAGTTTCAAAAGCCTGCCAGTATGTTCATTCACCCTAAACTCTTCCTGAAGGCTCATTTGAAAATGTCACTGGTGGGAAATAAACAGATGAAAGGCTATCCTAATTATAGTTTCGTATCTAGACAATTGGCTACTGTTCCCATCTGAGTAACAAAGCGAGAGAAAATTAGAGTCCAAATATACAAATGTGAAAATAATATTTTATTTTAATAGTTTCCCCCATTCCTGACAATCTTTGCTTTTGAACACATCATTATATTTTAGCCAATATATTTTTGCAAAGTCACAGCTGGCACTCCCCCCCCCCCAGCTATTTATCTTTCTATTTTCTTTGGAAAGAACATTAAAAATCGAAAATAATACGAATCCTTGGAGATGTAATTTCACAATATGATGATAATATGGCTGCAGCAGATTGGATCCAGACTCAGTCATGCTTAGAGCGGATCCTTTAAAATCAATCTATATATGCACACAGTCCTCCGACTCCTCCCATTCTCTCACAGCCAATCCAGACATTCCACACAAACATCCAATCAGCACTCTCTTTCCATCTGGTACCCACTCCCCCTCTATGGCTTTATACTTACCAAGTTGCTATAAATACAAACACAGTGAGCACATTCTTTAAACTTCTTTAATAATTATATTAGTAAACATTTATAGCAAACTTAAGAACATAGTATCATGCAGTACAACATCACAGGGAGCAATATTAAAGATTATTATGGTTAATAGCTATTAGTAAGTGAAGAAGATAAAAATTCTGCAACAATGCTAATCAAGTTGTCTACAAGTATGTTCATGCCACAAAAGCTTGAGCTTGTCAAAAGTTCTCCAAATTCCGCTTCAAAACTCATTCATCTCCTCTCCTTATCAGATTGCAATCTTTATTTTTTATCATAGAATAGTAGAGTTGGAAGGGGCCTATACGGCCATCGAGTCCAGCCCCCTGCTCAATGCAGGAATCCACCTTAAAGCATCCCTGACAGGTGGTTGTCCAGCTGCCTCTTGAATGCCTCTAGTGTGGGAGAGCCCATGGCCTCCCTAGGTCATTGGTTCCATTTTCTTTCCACACAAAAATCTGTGTGTATTTTCATGCATATTTTTCAAAATGTACACATCAGTTGTGTGCATCTTTAAAATGTACACATTCTTCTCTCATTGATTAAAGTGTATTTGTTCACATTTTCCAAAAGTATGCATTTTGCCATGCACATTTTTCAACTGTGCACATGCAGTCGAACACGTGTTTTTGTTCTGGAATCACATTGCAAGCTTGGAAATGTACTGACTTCAAAGGAGCCCAGTTCATGGAAACAAGGTAAATCCTGACCAAAAAAACAAACTGAAACGAATTTCTCATACATCCCTAATGTCCCAGATGATCCTCACTTGGACAAGAATGTTTAACCCATGTTGGATGAAAGGGAAAAAGAGGGGCGTTTGAGAAACATGAAAGGCTATTGCTGGCTGCTAACAGTTCAAAAGCCATAATGGAGCTAGGCAGGCATTCCAGTGATCCAGAGACAGAATTTTCTTTGTGTCCTTTGAACACATGCTTTTCCTGCCTCTACACATGAATTGATCCACAAAATCTTTCTACTACTATTCCTGAACTTAAAATGGGAAATCCTGCAGACATTTAATATGCATGATATGGAGCACAGTCTTGTGCATATTTACTTCAATGGGGTTTCCAATTAAGTGTGTTTAGGATTTCAGCCTTCATCAAACTAAGCATGGAATAAGGACTATCTGCTTGCAAAATATAGGGTTCCTTTTGTTGCAGAGACCTGGACAAGTATTTTTCAGATGGTGTTCTGCGGAAACCAGTGATTCTTTGGAGGCTTATCAGGGGTTCTGATATGAATGAGAAGACTAGCAGTAGGAGACAAGTTTCTTGGGAAATAATTACCCTTTGCCACCATTTTTCTGTAGCCACAGGGGAGTGTTGGAGCTGACCATCCCGCACGAGCTGAAAGTGTAGCCTAGAAAATACTGAAGAGACCCAGCCAATGCTGTGTATGAATTGAACACGCTCCCCAAAACATGCTCCCCCAGATCTCTAGTGTTCAGGGTTTCCTTGGCAGACAAACTAGTGGAAAAAGGTCCCTAAAGGTACTTAGACCACACTCCTGGTGATTTTACATTGGTCAGAGATCCACTCAGAAATGTCAGGGGTAGAGCCTTCAGTGTGTTGGTGCCCCCCCTCCCTATGGAGTGCCTTTCTAACTAAGAACAGGCAAGCACCTGGGTTACTTTTCTTTTCAGGCAAGCATATCCCGACAAATGGCTAAATTCCAGCCACTGATTTATGGATATTTCAGCTTTTTATTGTAGTGTGTGTGTGTGTGTGTTTATTTATGGTACACTACTCTGATAGATGTCGATGTGGAAAAGTTTATCAATTCTATAAATAATAAATAAAATCCCATTTGTGGAACTCATAGCACAACTGGTAAAATATTTGCATGCAAAACTTTGTGATACATCAGTAAACTTGACTCTGCTGACATCCCTGATTGTTCCAAGCCCACTTCTTGCATTCTGTGGCAGCGGTCTCCCCTTTGATTGATAGGATCACCACTGCTTTAAGCAATCTGCCGTTATTTATGATGTACAGTATTTTACCGGCTTTGCTGCAGAAAATAAATATGTCTGAAGCCCTACAATTCTGTCAGGCTAGAGGCTATTTGTTACATGAACATCTCTATTTGGTTGTACTTTTACTTGTGATGTGTCTGTTTATAGGATCGCATATGATATAACGCTCTCAGGACCATATTGTACTTATATTCTGGCAACCTCCATTCTGTTATGCATTTCTTTTTTTTAAAAAAAAAAATCCATTCAAAACAATATGTTAGCTGCGATTAAAAATAGTAATTAGTAGTTAGAACAATTCATTTTTAACAGTCTTTCATGATATCTTATTATTGCAGCTGTGAGTCTGTTTCTATGCTCGGTATTGATTTGCTTTTCCAGATGATGCTTCCTTCTGTGTTTTATTATAAATAATGTATTGATGACTCACTGATGTATGACGCCAGGATGCATTTAAGATATATTTAGAATAAAAACGTTTCTTCTTCTTTTTTTAACAGTATTGACGTGTTGGTTTATAGGTGCAGTGATTAAAAGTGATTGCTAGAATGGCCCGTGGAATGACATGATGTGATAAGAGTCTACAGTTCTTAGGGGCATTCTTGGGGGTAGGGGGAGGAAGGGAAATTGACTTCCCCCACATCATCACAATGCATCGTTCCCAGTGAATTCTACCCATCATTTGAAAAAGGAATGGCCAATTATGTCTCACAGCACAGCCAAGCTGTTGCTTGGAAAGGCTGCTTAACTAATTTTACAGTAACAGCCTGATATGTTTTGACTGAGGTAATGTGGACCTCAACAGGGAAGAGGTTAACCACTCATGATATATATGATGCTGCTGAATGGGAAGCTTGTTGTTGTGAGGCAGAATACTGCTATATATCAGATGCTGGGGATAAATAACAGGGGAGGTTGGTTGGCTTCATGGCTGATTGGGGGATTCCTGGTAACATCTGGTTACCATCTGCTCTTGGGAGTGGAATGCTGGACAAGACGGACCTTTGGTCTGATGCAACAGGCTTTTTTAAACAGTAACTCCAATGAAAAGCTCTACATCTTAGGAGATGTGACAAATCTATCTGTGGTATTGTACCAGTGATGGCCCATTCAGATATCCAAATTATCAATCAGTGTTGCATTTATAAAGTGATGAAGGTGGGTGTAAGATCCAGACCCAAGTATGGAGTAACCAGTTCACTAATATGTGTTAAATCAGGGGCTCTGATGGAATTACCCCTCCCCCCGATAATTAAACTGGAAAATTAATGGGGCGGCCATCTACTTCTCTCCAAATTGACAAGTGTGGTTGAATTTGCCAATAGGTGAGATAGCTCGAGTGGATACTGTAATATGACTTTCTAGGATTATTTATTTAGTACGTTCATCTCCTGCCATCAGGGAACCCAAGATGCTGTACATGGTTTTCTCAGGTGGTCTCCCATCCAGGCATTGTGCAGTTCGACGCCAACTTAGCTTCAGCGAGATGGCCGACTGACAGGCCGTCAGTTGACACAGTGAGATGAGGGCCGTTTATTCACCTAAGGATTATACCAGGAAAATGGAGGGATCATCCCTGCCTGCTCCCAGGATCCCCTGTGTGTCATTTGCATGCACAGGGATGATCCCGGGACGATCCCTGGAAAAAAGGCAGGAGTAGAAATGGCTGAGGTTTCTCATACCTGGAAGGCAAGCACACACACACACACACACACACACACACACACACACACACACACGTGGGCTGGATCACCTGCTACCATCCACATCCACTGGTTTCTGTTTGGCAACATCATTCACCAGCTAACTTCCACTGGCTTCCATCCGCAAATATTTACCAAGCTTATGTCAGCTGGCTTATCTACACCAAGCAGGATATAATGGTATGAAAGCGGTATATGGTATGTGTCAATGGGCCCCAACAGTTGTCAGTGTACTTCAATACCACTATAAAGCAGTAGTGTGGCTCCTGCCTTTTATATACCACTTTCATACCACTATATCCTGCTTGGTATAGATAAGCCCTTAGTGTGCTTCACTGACAACCCTACCATAACCATTTTAGGGAAATTCAATTTTTTGCTCATCTCTTTCCTCTAAGCTCATCTGGTATATTATTGTCCTCCTTGTTCCCTGGTCTTGTCCGCCTTGTTTTCTAGTTCCATCCTGTTTCCTGTGCCTGAAACAGCCTCCCCCTCTCAATCTGTGAAGGCATCTCTCTTTCAGCTTCACATTTTACTGCTACCAGAAACTCCTTTTCTATCCAGAGTCACTCAGGGGTGCCATCAGCAACTCAAACAGGAGCCAGGAAAAAGTCCCTTTCTTACATTTCTTCTCAATACCTCTGAACCTGTATGCGTGCAAAGTACTTAATATGCTGTACAGTGTAAAAATAGGCCTCAGACAGGATACAACTTGCTCCCTGTAATCTGCTTTACACAGAAGACAAGAAAACACTTGACACTTGTTCCTCTTTGTGAAATAACTTCTACATAAAAGTTTCAATGCAGCTAGGGAAACAGCAAGCACAAGTCAAAATTATGCATGGATGCAGACGAATGCCAAATAGTTTAAGAGCAAACGTGTACCACAGCAGCGTAGCGATGGAGTCTCAAAATGAGGAAATGATTTGATCATGGCTAAAGACTGACAGCCCACACAAACAATCTAGGAAGCACGACCTTGTTCCAGTACAGTAGCTTGCCTGGAAATGAATGTTAAAACTTCTTTTGTACTCATTCCAAAGTTATCAACGCTAGACAGGAATGCAAATCAGAGTCAAATAAGCGGGTTTAGAAGCCAATATGGAACCAACGTTAATGGGAACATGCAGCATGACTCATAATTTATCAGTTCATAAATATTGTAACTGGCTATTACTTTATTTCTAGGTGCAATTCAAAGTTCTTTTTTTGATCTATAAAGACCTACGTAATTTGGGACCAGGACATCTGAAGGACCACCTTCTCCATCTCCCTGAACTTTAAAATTATCAGCTAAAGCTGTGTTCGAGGTACTGCTATATTTTTTGGAGGTAAAAATTACACTAAAAAGGAAATAAATTCTTCGCTGGTGGCATCCCATTTGTGGAACTCCCTTCCCATGGGCAGTATTCAACAGGGTAGTCCACACATGGCCAGCCCCTTCTGTTCCAGTCCATACATGATCAGCCCTGCCAGTTGTGGTCTGCAGGTAGTCCTTACTGCTTTCAGAACACAATGTAGCGCTTCCAGGGGCAAGTCCAAAAATGAGCAGAAACGCTAATTTCTGGAAGGGGGCAAATCAGCAGAGCCACACATGGACTGGAACTGCTGGGCTGGCCACATGAGCACAAGCCCCATTTAATACTGCCCCATGACTAGGGTGGCCATATGTCCAGTCCTGCTCACTTCTCCCGATGCACCTTCAGCAGCACCATCATGGGGCATATGGCCTCAGGGAACAGCTTGCCTTTACTCCTGGGAAACTTCCCTCATGTGTGCCCCATGAGGGTCAATCTCGGAAGCTGGAAACCCTGTGATCATCTCTCCCACCCTCTTGAAAGGGCTCTAGGTGTAGATGAGCCCATAGCCTCTCTGGGGGGGGTCTTCTTCTTCTTCTTCTTCTTCTTCTTCTTCTTCTTCTTCTTCTTCTTCTTCTTCTTCTTCTTCTTCCTCTTCCTCTTCTTCTTCTTATCATAGAATAGCAGAGTTGGAGGGGGCCTACAAGGCCATCGAGTCCAACCCCCTGCTCAATGCAGGAATCCACCCTAAAGCATCCCTGACAGATGGTTGTCCAGCTGCCTCTTGAAGGCCTCTAGTTTGGTAGAGCCCACAACCTCCCTAGGTAACTGATTCCATTGTCGTACTGCTCTAACAGTCAGGAAGTTTTTCCTGATGTCCAGCTGGAATCTGGCTTCCTTTAACTTGAGCCCGTTATTCCGTGTCCTGCACTCTGGGAGGATCGAGAAGAGATCCTAGCCCTCCTCTGTGTGGCAACCTTTTAAGTGTTTGAAGAGTGCTATCATGTCTCCCTTCAAACTTCTCTTCTCCAGGCTAAACATGCCCAGTTCTTTCAGTCTCTCTTCATAGGGCTTTGCTTGCAGACCCCTGATCACCCTGGTTGCCCTCCTGTGAACACGCTCCAGCTTGTCTGCGTCTTTCTTGAATTGTGGAGCCCAGAACTGGACGCAATACTCTAGATGAGGCCTAACCAGGGCTGAATAGAGAGGAACCAGTACCTCATGTGATTTGGAAGCTATACTTCTATTAATGCAGCCCAAAATAGCATTGGCCTTTCTTGCAGCCATATCGCACTGTTGGCTCATATTCAGCTTGCAATCTACAACAATTCCAAGATCCTTCTCTTTTGTAGTATTGCTGAGCCAAGTACCCCCCATCTTGTAACTGTGCCTTTGGTTTCTATTTCCTAAATGTAGAACTTGGCATTTATCCCTATTAAAGTTCATTCTTTTGTTTTCAGGCCAGCACTCCAGCCTATCAAGATCACTTTGAAGTTTGTTTCTGTCTTCCAGGGTATTAGCTATCCCACCCAATTCTGTGTCATCTGCAAATTTGATAAGCGTTCCCTGCACCTCCTTGTCCAAATCATTAATAAAAATGTTGAAGAGCACTGGGCCCAGGACTGAGCCCTGCGGCACCCCACTCGTTGCCTCTCCCCAGTTTGAGAAGGTTCCATTGATTCCAGGTTTCTTTGAGTCCGATTCTGTAGCCAACTGTGAATCCATCTAATAGTTGTTCCATCTAGCCCACTTTTAGGTAGTTTGTTAATCTCCTTCTCCTTCTCCTAGGTTAGTTGGTTGGAATAGCCTCTTTGAACCTCTCATATAAATCTGAACAAGTTCCATTTTAGAACACAGGCCATGTGAGGTCAGAAAAAGACTGGACAATAAGGATAGTGTTGCTCTTATTAGTTGGGCTCATTGTGTGTTTAAAATATGCCCGGCTCCCATATGATCATGTACCTGCTGAGATCTTCTGGAAAGGCCATGTTCTGTATTCTGCTGTTGTTTGAAGTGTGGCTGGTGGATACACGGTACAGTGTTGTCTTGGTAGTAGCATCCAGAGTCTGGAATTCTCGCTGGCTCCTTCCCAATATGCACAAATAAATAAATAATCGTAGTGGTGATCACTGTGTATAAACTACTGCTGATATGATAGAGATGATTTGAATGAAAGTGAGGCCAATGAGTTAGGTGTCATCTTTGGTCATTTCTTCAGTGTCCAAAGATTCAGAAAAGGGATAGCATTTAGTTTGATTATGGGATGTGCTCAGTTTGTCCTTCACCTAATATTTCTTTTGCGAGGTGGAGAGACTCATTACATAAAGATCAATTAAGATTATTTTATTTAGCTTTTATCTGCTGTTTTGTGTGCTTTTCTATATGGCTTTGCATTGGTGTATTTATTTTTGATATTTCTGTAGTTTCGATTTTGTAAGTTGCCTTGAAAGCTGACAGGTAGAGCATAAGTGCCTTAAATGAACAAATGTTTCCCCCCTTTTTGTTGTGAATATATAAAAAAAAAAAATACATCGTGAAAATTGGGGGGGGGGGGAATCCAGACATTGTGTATATAAAATTGTTGTAATTTTCCATCATTTGTACCATTAAAAAAAAGGGGGGGGAGTGTTATACAAAGGTTTCAAGAAAAGCAGACCAGATAGCCACTTGCAAGTTGCATGTATATAACACTCGTTCAAAAGTTGATAATGATATTAGGTCCTCGATCCATTGCATTAGGGGAGGTGTGAATTTGACCTTCCAATGTGATAATATAAGACTTTTGGCTGTCATGAGGGCTCTGAAGGTCCGTCTGTGCTGACCGTGTGTTAACTTCCAAGAAGCCAGTAGGTAATTTAGGAGGAGATGCACATTGTTCCATATTATAGCTTGTTTCAGAACAAAGCTCATCCTTATTATGACCTCCTCCCCAAAAGGGGCAACTACGGGGCATTGCCAAAACTAAATGAACAAATGTTGATGTAGCATGCCCTTCTATTAAACAGAGGGCCTTTTCACTGGTGGCACCCCAGTTGTGTAATACCTGCCTCAGAAAAGTACACCTGATGCCTACATTGCAGTCCTTTCAGTGCCAGGTGAAGACCTTTTTTCTTATTTTCCCAGGCGTTTCATTCTAAACATATTTTAGTGATTTAAATTTTTTTGTCCTAATGTGATCTCCTGTTTTTGGTTTTATTTTGTTTTTAATGCTGTTGCTGGTTTTATTCTGGTTTAGACTTCATGTTTGTGTTTTACTTAATATTTACATTTTTACTGTGAACTGCTTGGAGACCCTTGGTAATTTGGCAGTCTGTGAATATTATAAATAAATAAAATTATTATGAGCTTCCTGAGATAAAGCTGGAATAGTTTTGTCCTTGTGTACTGTATCACAATGGGACTGAAGCATAGAAAGCCATCTGAGACTTTCCTAATTCATCTTGAGTTATTTGACCCACCTCTCGCAGCATTTGCGATTCTGAGGTACTGCATATAAATGTGCCATCTTGCTGGAGTGAAGCATTATTCAGTATTCCTGGGGAAGCATCAATCTCCTTAATACATCTGACCTATGCCTACTGCTGTCTTCCTTCATTTGGGGCCATCTTGCTGAGCTCTGTGTTCTGTACTTTTTCTCTCTTCTTGGCTGTGATAAGATTACCACCTAATAAGCAAAAACAAGGTTATGATGGTGTTTGAAACTGCAAAGCAGAGGAAAAAATTAATCCCTTTAGGATCGCTACACTAACAGCCTGGTTTTAAAAACTCATTAGTCTTTATGGCATGTCTTCCTTCCCCTGTTTCTTTAGGTATCATTTGCAATTGAGAAGCTGTCACAGACCATCGTCTCCCTGGGGTTTATAAATTGTTGCCACATTTTTGATCTTTTCAATAAGCTCTAATAAGAGGGGTTGGCAAAAGGAAGTGACTCCACCATACAAACTCAAGTGCAAAAAACTTAACTCTTCCTGAGCACAGTGTGGTTTCCATCTTTCTTTGACAGGAGGAGGAATGAAAAACAGACCATTTTGGATCTGGTACTGGCAGTGCGGTGTGCTATTCTGAATGACAATGTTGAAATTATATGCCAATGGGATCCTCATTTTGTACCAAGGAAGGTTGAACTATGTGACCTGTATAAAATATGCATATAGAGAAGATTTGCATACAGGAGATTATTTTGAATAATATCTCACGATTGTATCCTGTCTGTTGTCCAAGGAACTTAGGATGGTCTATATGGATTCCCCACCCCCAACATTTCCTGTACTAGTGAAATCTGGTGACTGAGTACCTATCAATTGGAAGCAAAAGAGAGTTACCTAAAAACAAGATAGCGGTTTCTACATACTGGAGACGGGGAGGGGGGGGCGGTCTCTATGTGTGCAGATGTATATAGGTAGGGTGACCATATGACCGGATTTGCCCAGATTTGTCCGGGTTTTGGATGACAAATTCGGGAGGGAGAGGGGAAATCCGGATTTTTTTGCCAAAGAGCAGCTCCAATGGGAATTAACAAAAATGCTTAGTACTCTGTCATTTTTAAAGATAGAGACATGAAACTTGGCACAATGATAACTCTTAGGAAGGACTTTAGTCATACCAAATTTGAAACAGATCTGGTCATCCATTGATTTTTAAGGATTTTTTTAAAAAATTGAGGTTTTAAAATTATTATTTTTAAAATTGTCATTTTGAAAGATAAAGAGATGAAAGTTGGCACCATGATAGCTTTTAGGTTGTGCTTTAGTCATACCAAATTTGAATCAGATCTGTTCATCAATTGATTTTTAGGAATTTTTTTAAAATTTGAGGATTTTTTTTTAAATGTAATTTTAAAGATAAAGTGATGAAACTTGGCACCATGATTGCTCTTAACAAGGCCTTTAGCTATCCCAAGTTTGAAACAGATCTGTCCAACCATTGAGTTTTAGGATTTTTTTTAAAGTTTGAGGTTTTAAAATTATTTTTTAAAAATAATTTTAACATGGCGACCATGTTGTCCTCCTTTTTGGTTTCCAAAATATGGTCACCCTAATATAGGTTTAGCTGCAATCCTATACATACTTACCAGAGAGTAAGACCTATTGAATAGATTTGTACAGAGTTGCACTGTTTGTAAATTAAAAGGAAAAAGAATTAATTCCCACAATGGCCCTGTGAGTGTCCATTATCTCAATAGCATGCTGAGGGCACAGAGATAAGAAATGTCTAGAGTAATTCATCTCATTGTCAGAATAGAGTGCTTCTATATTTGTGTCCTGTCTTTATTGCAACCTTGGTGGAGTTACCTTATTCACAGTTGGGCTAAAATTCTGTATCATACTTTACATTAATTTTAATGCACCCACATCAATCAATCAAATGTTGTTTGAAAAATTTAAGATACATATTTTTTTCACACCTATTTCATTCCTTCTCCCTTCCCATTCCTTTCACTAATGTCCTGATGGTTTCAACCTCCCATAAAAGTTGTAACATGTTAAGGACTTCAGATCTTGTTGTGAACTATTTCTGCATTTAACCTCACTTTCACACCCATCCTTGATATGCTTCCATACACACACACACACACACAAACACGCAAGGAAAAAAAGTTAAATCTCCACAAAATCTCATCGTTTTTAAAAACCTTCCTTCCATATATTGTCGTTATCCTTGAAGCACTTACAAAATCTCACATGGATGGTCTCTTATAAAACACAATGAGAAACATCTAAGGGAGGAAAATGTAAGAACAATGGTACAGTTAGTGCAGTATCTTGGGGCCAGAACAACAACAGGCAAATGGTTGCTTATGGGTACACAGGTAGGCCTCACTAATGGAAGCCATGGAAACGAGAGTCATAGGTGGGCAGGTTGTGGCGAGGGGGGGGGGCTTAAAATAGAAGTTGGAACATATTCTCTAGATAAGAAGTTACAGAAATGCTACTCAGTTTTTAAAATCTATAGCTGTGAAAAACAGCCTTCACTGATAAGACCCACCTCCTCAGAACCCATTTCTGATTTCTACAAGTTTTATTTATTTATTTATTATTTAAAGATTTGTATCCCGCCCTATATCTTTAGGATCCTAGGGTGGCATACAGATAAAAGCATACGGTAGAAAACTATAAATATACACAACGAAAAACAAATTAAACCATGAACCAAGTTAAAACAATATATAATTTAAGCACGAGTGACCCCCCCAAATGACCATCCTGAGAGTGGCAGGTGATGGGGCAGAAATAAATAAATAAATACATAAAGGAAAGCCTCTTTTCTGCAGTGGCACCATGTTTCTGAAATACTCCTTCTAAATAGGTTTGACTGGCACCAATACTACAATCTTTCCGGTGGCTGGTGAAAGCTTTCCTATTTGCTCAGGCATTTTAGATGTTTTTTTCTTCTTCTGCCTGCTTTTATGTTTCCATTAGTTCTATTTTGCTGAAGTGGTTGTTGTATTTTATTGCTGTTATTTGCTGGGGTGGTGGTGGTGGTTATCTTGCATTTATGGATTTGTGTGAGTTCACTCCAGTAAAGACTACCTTGGAATCTTTTCGATAAAGGGAGTTAAGAAGTAACTGAACGAAATCACTAAGAGAAATGAAGAGGAGTGAGCTGGAGAACAAACAGATTTTAAAACAAGGCGAAGTTTAAAATCCAGGCGATAGGCAATGGGTAGCCAATGCAAATAAAATAATTGGGGGGGGGTCATATCAAATTAGTTGAGCAGTGGAATTAAGAATGGACAAAAAGAAGGTTCAGGGTCAAATTTCACATTCCGTTAATTGCATATTGTATAGCTGAAGAAAATCTTTTGTTTTACCCTAGAGTAAGGGTGCACAGTCCCATTTTAGATCAAGGCCATCGCACACTGGGAGGGGAGGATGAAACCTCCCCTCCCATTGTTTGCTTCCTGAAATCCCCCCTAGGCAGGGGTTCAAAAAAAGAAAAGTATTCAGTGATGTCAGTGCAAACTTTCCCCCTCTTTTTACACGCCCCCCCATTGTGAGAAGCAAAGGGTGGGATGGGGAGAAGGTTCAATCCTTTCTGGCACACAGCGATCCCAATCCAAATTTGGACTAAGTATGTACGTTTACTCTAGAGTAAAATATTTATTTAATTTATTTATTTATTTATTACATTTCTATACCGCCCAATAGCCGGAGCTCTCTGGGCTACATGCTACAAAATTCATATACTGAGTAGTTTGTCCCTCAGATGAATACCAGCCCACAAGGTAGTTGAATACCTGTGATTAGCTATAACAAAAAAATAAGCTAAGATAGGGTGACCATATGAAAAGGAGGACAAGGCTCCTGTATCTTTAACAGTTTCATAGAAAAGGGAATTTCAGCGGGTGTCATTTGTATATATGGGGAACTTGGTGAAATTTCCTCTTCATCACAACAGTTAAAGCTGCAGGAGCTATACTAGAGTGCCCAGATACAAAGGAGGGCAGGGCACCTGCAGCTTTAACTGCTGTGATGAAGAGGAAATTTCACCAGATTCCCCAGAGAGCTTCAGCTATTGGGTATTATTATTATTATTATTATTATTATTATTATTATTATTATTATTATTTATTTATATAGCACCATCAATGTACATGGTGCTGTACAGAGTAAAACAGTAAATAGCAAGACCCTGCCGCATAGGCTTACAATCTAATAAAATCATAGTAAAACAATAAGGAGGGGAAGAGAATGCAAACAGGTACAGGGTAGGGAAAAACTAACAGTAGAAGTCTGCACAACATCAAGTTTTAAAAGCTTTAGGAAAAAGAAAAGTTTTTAGTTGAGCTTTAAAAGCTGTGGTTGAACTTGTAGTTCTCAAATGTTCTGGAAGAGTGTTCCAGGCGTAAGGGGCAGCAGACGAAAATGGACGAAGCCGAGCAAGGGAAGTAGAGGCCCTTGGGCAGGCGAGAAACATGGCATCAGAGGAGCGAAGAGCACGAGCGGGGCAATAGTGTGAGATGAGAGAGGAGAGATAGGAAGGAGCTAGACCGTGAAAAGCTTTGAAGGTTAACAGGAGAAGTTTATATTGGATTCTGAAGTGAATTGGAAGCCAATGAAGAGATTTCAGAAGCGGAGTAACATGGTCGGAGCGGCGAGCTAAGAAGATGATCTTTGCGGCAGAGTGGTGAACAGAAACCAACGGACTGATGTGAGAAGAAGGAAGGCCAGAGAGAAGAAGGTTGCAGTAGTCCAACCGTGAAATAACCAGTGCATGAACAAGCGTCTTGGCAGAAGAGACAGACAAAAATGATCGAATCCTGGCAATATTATACAGGAAAAATCGACAAGATTTAGCTACTGCCTCAATATGAGGAATAAAGGAGAGCGAGGAGTCGAAGATAAAGCCAAGGCTACGAGCTTCCTTGACCGGAGTAAGCGTAACATCATTGACAGTAAGAGAGAATGAGAGATGAGGAGAAGGTTTAGGAGGAAAAACAAGCAATTCAGTCTTTGCCATGTTAAGCTTCAAGCGACGATGAAGCAGCCAAGCTGAGATATCTGAAAGACATGCCGAGATACGATCGTGAACATAAGGAGAAAGTTCCGGAGATGACAGATATAGTTGTGTATCATCGGCGTACAGATGATATTGGAGGCCATGAGATTGAATAAGCTTGCCCAAGGGCAACATGTATAAGGAAAACAACAACGGGCCAAGCACCGAGCCTTGCGGAACCCCTACTGAAAGGGGAAAGGAGGAAGAAGAGCTGCCATTAGTCAACACGCTGAAAGAGCGACCCGCTAGATAGGAGGTGATATAAAAATGTAATAAATAAATACAAATGACACCTGCTGAAATTTCCTTTTCTATGCAACTGTTAAAGATACAGGAGCTCTGTCCTCCTTTTCATATGGTCACCCTAGCTAAGATATTAGTCCATCTTACATGAATAAAAGGTTGCATTGTAGATATATTAGCCAAGAAAATGTTGGAAGTCCTAACAAGACTAAATATAAGATGAAAAAAGAGATTATTATTTTAAATCAAAGATTAAAAAGCATAGCAGAATACAGGATCTAGCCAACCCAGTGTATTATCCATAATTGAACATATAATTATACATTATATTTAACATAATTATAAAGAGTATAATTAAAGAGATATGAAATTTTCATGGTTATTTTTTAGTCATTTGGTAACTGATGTTTATATGAACATAAAATAATCATTATATTCTGCTCTTTCCACCTTCATATCTAGTCTTTCTTATTAGTCTGATGCCAAGTTCCACAACTTTTACACCTGCAGGTGGTTTCATTTATTGTAGTGCACCTTGTGTAAATTAATGTAAATATTCCTAGTCTCTACAGGAACTGATACCAATATTTTTGTTTCCAATATTTTTGCTTGCAAAGGGGTGTGTGTGACTTCTTAAAACAGCACAAGCGCAACTGTGGGCTATGGGAATACGTGGGTCCCTGTAGCCCATGGAACTCAGTTGCTTTCAGCTGGAGAATGGCTACGTCTCAGTGCCTGTAAGATGACAAACCCTTTTGTTTCTCTAAATGTAAGCAAAGCGGCTTGTCTTACTAGCATCTCGAGTAAATCTTGGCACGGGGACGGGCATTTTCCATTAAAGCTTTCAGCAAATAGAAAGGAGAAGACGAGTTGCTCTTTAAGACATCAGCTGCATGATCAAAGACTCAACATTGTCCCAGAGTTCTGGGATTCATTCTATTCCAGTTTGCAGCAGCCGCCCCCCACTGCCCGCCCCCACCCCATGTGTCCATTGGCAGGTTTGCTATCTTGTAATGACTAAAATTTCCTCTAGATAACAGATCCAAGCCCCTTTGTGACAAGCCGATGCAGTTGTAGGGAATAGATTCTTTCAACACCGCTCCCTGTCATCTATTATTGACAGTCTTAGGTTTGTGCTGAAAGAGCGTGGAAGAAACCCTTTCCAATCGCTCTGGATTGATCTAGCTCCTCTGGTTTCATGGGCTTGTCTGTTTCAAAGCACGGCAGGAAGCCATAATGCCTATCTTACGCCAGCAAATCAAGGCACCCTGCGCTGCACTTGAGAATCCTCATGTATGTAGACCCTGACAAGCAGCAAAAAACAGGAGATGTGGTCTCTGATTCATTGGGCCACCATAAATAGCTCACAGGCGTCCATTCAAGAACGGGTCACAAATTGTACAGGCCTAGGGCTCATCTACACCTGCAGCCCTTTGGGGACGATCACGGAGTTTTCCACTTCCGGGATTGTCCCTCAGGGGCCACACACCAGTGGGTTGTCCCAGAAGTAAAGAGGGACATTCTGGGGTGCCTTTTTTTTTTAAAGAGGAGACACTTGTGCAATTGTGTGGGCACAATCCTGCACAAAGGTGAGATTTTTTTTAAAAATGCAACAAACTTGGTGCTGGAAGATGCCAAGCGCTATCCTGAAGATGGTGGAAGTGCTCTCCCTGATGCCCATGGACTCCCCCTGCACAGCTCCGTGCCTGTTTCCTGAGCCCTGCTACTCATGGGGAAGAGGGAGGACCCTGGTAAGGGGAGCCACACTGCCTGCAGAGCTCGGGATGGTCCTGAGATGGCAGGAAAATGGGAAAAAAGCAGTCCCAGCTATCCTGAAAGAACTGTGTGCTCATCCATGGTTCACCCCAGGAACAGCTGTGTGTCATTTGGACACTCAGGGATGACCTCATGACCACCCCAGGATAAATGGTAGGTGTAGATTAGGCCCTAATATACTTACATACACAGGCAGCACAGCATTTTACAAGTCTCACATAGGGTTTGCCCAACCCAACCCAACCCACCTTCCTGAGAATGTGGGCTGTAGCTCAGTGGCGGAGCACCGTGTTGCACATTGAAGATCCCTGGTTTGCTCCCTGGCATCTCCAGGTAGGGCAGGGAAAACTCCTGCCTGAAACCCCAGAGAGCCGCTGCCAGTCAGTGGCTAGATCTACACTACTGCTTTATAGTGGTGTTGATTGGAACTGACAATCCACATTCCATATACTGCTTTCGTAGAGTCATTTCCTGCTTTTTATTTTATGTTTGTAATAATTCGATACAAGGTGTAGATCTGGCCAAGTGCTGACAATACTGGGCAAGATGGACCAAGGGTCATCTTATGATTGACTGGCCCAAAATGTAAATACTGTACACTGGTCATTTGTAAAGCTGCTTTGTGAACAGGAAAGTTCTCCTTTATTATTGCTTTTCCTGTAATAAGCTGCCCATCTGGCTAACCGCTTAATTCACCAACTGAATATGGTCCTTGGGAGTTTTTAATATCTCTAACGCACTCACCCAAAGTTCTGACTGAAGAATGTCCTGAACGCTCATCCCTGGAACCCATTTGGCAAAGCAGCATGTTGTAATTAGCATTTGCAAAACGTTCCCATGAGATAATGCTGCTGCTCCAATTAATATACAATTAATATACATTAGAGAGACGAAACCGGCAAATGCTTGCTTATGGGTACACAGGTAGGCCTCACTAATGGAAGCCATGGAAACGAGAGTCATAGGTGGGCAGGTTGTGACGAGGGGGGGGGGGGCTTAAAATAGAAGTTGAAACATATTCTCTAGATAAGAAGTTACAGAAATGCTACTCAGTTTTTAAAAGCTATAGATGTGAAAAACAGCCTTCACTGATAAGACCCACCTCCTCAGAACCCATTTCTGATTTCTACAAGTTTTATTTATTTATTTATTATTTAAAAGATTTGTATCCCACCCTATATCATTAGGCTCTCAGGGTGGCATACAGATAAAAGCATACGGTAGAAAACTATAAATATACACAACGAAAAACAAATTAAACCATGAACCAAGTTAAAACAATATATAATTTAAAAGCAGTAAAAACAAAATAGTTAAAACAACGTGCCATCTTAGTGAATTTAACCATTAAAGGTTTTGTTTAAAAAAGTGTTTTTACTTGGCGTCAAAATGAAATTAGTGTTGGTGCCAGTCGGGCCTCCAAGTTTTGAGAGAGCTAAATATCCCCCGGCCTGGACTTTGGCTTAGGGAGGGTGAACTCATCAAGGCCTTCACTCTGCCCTTTCCCCAGCTCAATTAAACTGCCTCCCAGCTCTGTAACCTCCCTGAAGCCCCATGAAATAAAGCTTTCCTTAGTCCTTGTTATTCCTTAGTCCCCGGTTCCTGTTTCCAAAATATTGTAATTATCTTCAGCATGAGCCAGCCTCCATGGCTGCACAATCCCTCACAGTATAATTTTATTTCTCCTGATAAATTGGACTTGGTTGGGGATTGATATTATAAAAATGGGGATAATATCAAATTAATGGGATGCAATTTCATTGCTTCATGCAACCTTTAAACTAATGTGGTTTTCTCTCTGCCTGAGGGGTACGCCATGTCCAACCAGACAGAATGAGCCTGCTCTTCGCAGAATGGCCATGTTGTTACCTCACTGTTATGCACATTTGAGGATTGCCGTAGACCCATTCAATATTCTAGCCCCAGGGGCTGTGCAACCACACCAATGCAGGTCAGAGGTTCCAACCACTACATATGAACACATTTCTAAATGGCAGGGGGAGTTAAAGAACCAAAGAAAGGGGAAAGGGAAGATGAAAAGCTGACGATAATACAAAGTTCTGCTGGATATTCTAAAATTTGGGTGGTAAGGATGTAAGAGCCATGCTGAATCAGACCAAGGGTTCCATCTGGTCCAGCATTTGGTTCATACAGTGGCCAACCAGACACCTGTCGAAAATCCACAAGTTATTCATGCATTCATTCATTTTATTGATTTATTACATTTATATCCCACATTTCTTCCATTGTGAAACTCAAGGTGGCTACATTTGGTTCCCAGGAGGTCGCAGACCTGCTTAGCAAGATGGCTGCCTTTATGTGCCTATTTTATTTACTCGTGTGCCTATTTTATTTACTGTACTTTTCAACCACCCTATGACTGAAGTTCTCAGGGTGGTGTCTGATACCTTAAAAACATATAGTACAAACATTAAAACAAAAACAAAACAGCATGGAATAAAACTAAGATAAAACCACCAGCAAAAATAAAGCCATCACAACATCGTAAAACTAAACTAAAACCAGAAGCAGAATAGAGTTCTAAAAGCATGAACAACTGTTCTTAAAATGCCTGGGAGAATAAAAAGATCTTCACCTGGCACCAGAAAGATATTAACATAGGGACCAGGCCATCCACTCTGGAGAGAGCATTCCACAAAAGGGGTGCTGAAAAAGCCCTCTCTTGTAGCCACCCACCTTGCCTCATTTGGCAGGGGTTGAAGAAAGTCCTCAGACAATCATCTTAATGTTTGCCTCAATAGGACATAACTGAAATAGCACCATCCCACACATGTTCTCCTGTGACTGGTATATATGGCCCATTCAGAAGACCATGGCTTAAACGATGGCTTTAACCATAGTGAATAAGGCTTTTTGCTTTATTCACTGTGGTTAAAACCGTGTTTTAAGGTGCCTTCTGAACACAGCCTGGCTTTCTGGCTTAACCACCGTGGTTAAACCCATGGTTTAAGGTGTCTTCTGCATGGGGCCACTGAGATATAGTGGCCTGGTTCAGATGACACTCTGGGCTTTGTGGTTAGCTTAACCATGTTCAGCTGTGGTTAATGCTAACCACATGCGGAATGCTTGCAGACAACACTTTTAACCCTTTTGTGGTTAAGTTTTCCTTAACCACATGCTAACCACAAAGTGGTTAGTGGAACACCTGATTCCTCCAACTGATCCACCCTGTATCCCAGCAACTAGGGCTCCTGGCAGTTATGGCCATCATTTTAGAGCAGGCACTGATGAAATCAGCAATTACATGCATGCATTGCCCCGTTTTGCTTTCTGCATTACCATGCCTGCTACACCTCTGCAGTCATCACAGGGGAGGTGGAAGCCTTCCAGGACAGCTGCGCTAGCTGCGTCCTTAAGCAGCGCCACCACAATAATCAGAACCTGAGGGGTGCAATGGTGCTTCAACAAGGAGGAGAAAAGGATGCTTTGTATGGGGAAATTGCAAATGGGGTTTTAAAAAGCTCTACTGTAAGCACGCTCTGCTAAGAAGAGCAAAAATCACTCCAAAAAACTAATGCAAAACACGAAACAGCAGCCACAGCGACCGTATCAAACAGCAGTCTAGAGCAGTCATAGAGCCCTCTGGCTAGAGCGGCCCTGCCTAGTTAGGCAACTCTGTACTCTAAACTCTATGCCTTAACCCCTTAAACCCTTAACCACAGTCCCTTAACCACAGACTTCAGAAGTATTGCATTTGAGTTCATGTGAGGTATGGAAATTTGATGCCACAACTTGAATTCCATACATAAGTGAATGTACAGAACAACGGTTTGTTAAAATGTGTGCCAATGATTTTTGAACCAATAAGATCTGTAAGTGATCTAAATTCATGGGAAATGCATGCTGCATTATGAAATGAACTTCAGTAGTGGTATGGCAGCTGCGTAGTTAGCCCTTTTGCAGCCTCCCCTAACCTGGGTTCCTCCAGATGTTTTGGCCTACAAATCCCATCACCTCCAGCTAGCATGGCCAATGGTCAGGGATTATGGGAGTTGTAGGCCAAAACATCTGGAGGAATAGAGATTGGGAAAGAAAGGCTGCTTTAGAAAATTGTGTGATCTTGATGAATATTTTTTTCAGGCATAAGAGAGAGAGAGAGAGAGAGAGAGAGAGAGAGAGAGATTTCTTCAGAGAGTTGTAATTTTCACAACTTAAGCCAAAAACCAAAACCAAAAAAACAACCCAGCTCCCATGGGCTCAGCTTTATAAAATTCCTTACAGGAATCAATAAGCTTTTAAAGATATCCCTAAACATTTTGCTCTTGAGCTAAGGCCAAAAAACAAAACAGCATTTTCTGCGGCTTCCATTTCCTGGTAAGTACATATTTAATTTATTCCCAGGGACATTGGCAGTTGTCGACTGGAGCAAGAACGGCTGGAAGATGCGCACATTTGGAAGGGGAAGACTGTATTGTCATCAGTGGGATTGGGAATTTATCCATTCCCTTTTATGGAGAGTAGGGATGTGCTCCGCTCCGATTAGGAGCGTAGAAGCAGTAGCGGATTGGCCTGCTCCGCCTTACCCAGAGGCGGAGTAGGAGCGGACCGCGGACCCCCTAGAAGCAAGGCGAAGAGAAGCGGCCATTTTTCGGAGCTCCGAGTTCAGGCGGAGCGCTCCGGTCGCCATCTTGAAAACATTTTGCCATAGGATTGCATTGCGGCAAATAATCGCGCATAACTACGTTGTTTTTGAAGCTATCATTCTGAAAATTCTTGTGCACAGAGAGTCGTGGATGGGGGTCATTTTGAGACCACTCTCACCTCTCTGCATCGTACGGGTCACGGGCTATATTTTTGTGAAAATCGGGTCAACCGCGCAGCTCAAACTGCGTTTTCGGCTTTTCGCCCATAGGATTGCATTGAGGGAAAGAATCGGGGATAACTGGGGGGGGGGTTTAAGCTATCATTCTGAAAATTCTTGTGCACAGAGAGTCGTGGATGGGGGTCATTTTGAGACCACTCTCAACTTTCTGCATCGTACGGGTCGCGGGCTATATTTTTGTGAAAATCGGGTCAACCGCGCGGCTCAAACTGCGTTTTCGGCTTTTCGCCCATAGGATTGCATTGAGGGAAAGAATCGGGGATAACTGGGGGGGGGTTTAAGCTATCATTCTGAAAATCCTTGTGCACAGAGAGTCGTGGATGGGGGTCATTTTGAGACCACTCTCAACTTTCTGCATCGTACGGGTCGCGGGCTATATTTTTGTGAAAATCGGGTCAACCGCGCGGCTCAAACTGCGTTTTCGGCTTTTCGCCCATAGGATTGCATTGAGGGAAAGAATCGGGGATAACTGGGGGGGGGTTTAAGCTATCATTCTGAAAATTCTTGTGCACAGAGAGTCGTGGATGGGGGTCATTTTGAGACCACTCTCAACTTTCTGCATCGTACGGGTCGCGGGCTATATTTTTGTGAAAATCGGGTCAACCGCGCGGCTCAAACTGCATTTTCGGCTTTTCGCCCATAGGATTGCATTGAGGGAAAGAATCGGGGATAACTGGGGGGGGGGGGTTTAAGCTATCATTCTGAAAATTCTTGTGCACAGAGAGTCGTGGATGGGGGTCATTTTAAGACCACTCTCAACTTTCTGCATCGTATGGGTCGCGGGCTAGAAGTTTTTTAAAAATCGGCGGGAAAAATACCTTTTTCAAAGGGCTGAGGGGCAGAGTCAGCTCCCGGTCATGATGATCCCAAAGTTGGAGGAGGGCATAGGCAAAACAGGTAACTTGGGATTCTGGGAAACTTCTCTTTCTTCATCTGAACGGGCTTTTCCCCGTGTTTTTTAACACACCTCGCAGGGATGTTGTGTGTGGGGTGCCCGATTTTCAAAAATTCGCCAAAAATCAGGGGATGATGGGATTGCTTTGAAACTTGGCGTGCGTGTGTATATCCCCATGAGGTGTCATGGTGCCAAACATGAGGTTTCTAACTTGAACAGAAAAAAAGTTGTATATTTTTTTAGCTTTCAATGCAAGCCTATGGGGGGGGGAAAACGGAGCTCCGGATCCGGATCCGGAGCTCCGGGCGGAGCGGAGCGGAAGTGGGCGGAGCGGGGGCGGGGCGGAGCGGCCCGATCCGAAAAATGGCGGATCTGCAAGTGAAGCGGAGCGGGGGGTCCGTGCACACCCCTAATGGAGAGTGTTCTGACTAAAAACCACACTGCTAGCAGCCAGAAAAGACATTTATTTAAATCTGTATCTAGGGCCCAAGTCTGGGCTGGAAAGGTAGCAAGGGGGTGGGGTGAGGCTTGCTTATTTATTTATTTATTTATTTATTTATTTATTCTTACATTTTATACCGCCCAATAGCCGAAGCTAACCACATGGATCAGGCGTTCTATTTAAATCATAGTAATTCTTCCTAAATTTGTGCCTATACATATAAGATAGTATTTGAACTGGTTGTGCAAATCTGCACCCTCTTTTCTCCTCTTTTGGGGTGATGCATCAGTGGCTGCCCTAATGCTTGGATTAGAGTTCGGACAGGAGATTACCATAATAGCATTGGGCAGGTCTGGCAGGCGCCACTATTTTGTTAGGCAAACCAGAGGAGATATGTTTCTGTGGGAAGTAAATAGCTGAAAATAGATTTCCTTTGTCATTATTTGACATTAATCTCTTGGGTGAGGGGATGCATGTCAGCAATGAATGGGGCTCAGGCCAGTGGTAGCCAGAGTCAGAGTCCAAAGTGGGTTGGTTACCCCCTTTTTCTTTCTGCCACCCCATTTTCTCTTCCCCTCCCTCTTTCTTCCTGTCCAGTGGGCTGCCAGGGGTCTGACTTGATCACATGGAGGGTTTTTTTTAAAAAAAAAATTGGGCAGAGGGTCACATGAGGAGTTCGGGTACAGGTGGCCCACCCTGTTATATAGCCTGAAAGGTGACTCATGTGAGCCAAAGCAGGCTATGGAAATACGGGACACTGTGTTTTGTCTTCCTATGTAACACCATGAATAAACAACCCAGCTTCATGTGTATGCCTGGCTGTGTGTCTGATTTTTATAACTAGGGAACCCTGTGGCTGAGTCAGGCAGCCTGAAGGATCTTGGACTGCAGGGATGTATTCCTCTCCTGTTTTCAAACACCATACAACTTGCTTTTGCCTAACTACAGGGCAGGGCATTGCTGCAGAAAAAGCAATATCCCTAGGTACTCAGGGCCGGCTGATGTTGTGGAAAAATCCCAGCATCTAACAATCAAGTTCAGTCCACAGCTGTGACCTAGCCCTGACTTACATCTTGTTGGCGGAAGCTTTAATTTGTGTGTTCTCAAAGAACAATGCTAGAGACAATTCTTTAGTAGTAGAGAACAAAAAAATAAAAAATATATATTCTTAGAACAGAAATGAAACAATAGTTAGAAGAGGAGAGGAGAGATAGACTCTTGGTATATTAGAGTGACCAAATACAAAAGAGGGCAGGGCTCCTGCAGCTTTAACTGTTGTGATGAAGAGGGAATTTACCAGGTGCTGCCTGTATACAAATCACACCTGCTGAAATTCCTTTTTCTGTGCAACTGTTAAGGATATGGGAGCCCTGTCCTCCTTTCCATATGGTCACCCATATGGAAAGCAGGACATGAGTGAAATAGCACCCTCTGCCCTGGGTTTCCCAGAATCTGGTATACAGAGCCATATTGCCTTGGATACTGGTGGATATATATATATATATGGGTGACCATATAAAAAGGAGGACAGGGCTCCTGTATTTTTAACAGTTGTATAGGGAAGGGAATTTTAGCAGGAATCATTTGTTTGCATTCAGCACCTGCTGAAATTCCCTCTTCATCACAACAGTTAAAGCTGCAGGAGCTATACTAGAGTGCCCATGTATGAAGTTGTCACTCCCTATAGCACGGTGAGTGGTGCCTCGTAAAGCACTGACTGCCCCAACTCCCGTGGATTGTTTTTTCTATAAGTTTATTGTTTCATTATTTCCTTAACTTTGTTGTTTAACTTTTGGTTAAGGTGAGCACCTGTTGTTCATACGTTTGCATACAAAGGACACCTGCCGAAATTCCCTTTTCTTCACAATTGTTAAAGATACAGGAACCCTGTCCTCCTTTTCATATATATATATATATATATATATATATATATATATATATATATGCCATCCTGACCAGTAGCCTTATCCTCTACAAACACAGTGTCTCAACAGGCACACTAAACATTTAAAGATAGCCCTTCAAAAAACAAATCAAAAACACCACCATGAAGAAGAAGACAGAAAGCTCTTTCCAACTTCCTTGCTGGAAATGATGTATTATTGAAGTGTCAGTAACTAATGAGGATAAACATTTAAGGATGATATGCTGGGAGATAAATCAAATGCATTTCTCAGTCTTTCCCTAATGTTCTGCTCAATTTATGCATCATTTGGAAATAATGGAACAAAATTCTTTCACTAATATACATGCACAAAGGAAGAAATAGTATCATGTTGTTGTTGGTGGTGGTGGTAGAAATGTTTAGTTTAAACCATTTAATGCCCAAAGTTTGGAGCCCAAAGAAAATCAGATTATTGTTCTATCAAGCTGTTAGAGCGCTACAGCAATGATACCCATGACCTTGGGAGGTCGTGGACTCTCCTACACTAGAGGCATTCAAGAGGCAATTGGACAGCCATCTGGCAGGGATGCTTTGAGGAGGATTCCTGCATTTAGCAGGGGTTTAGACTTGATGGGGTCTCAGTTAGAGGGTTCTTCCATGATCTGCAATTGGATCCATTTTTATCTGGAGATGCCATGGTTTCAATGAACCTAAGACCTTCTGTGTGCAGAATATGTGTTCTACCATTGAGCTGTGCTGCCTCCCCTTTCATGGAGAAGGGATAGATTTACGTTCAAAAATATTCCTCTAAGATGTCTTGTAGGAACAACACAATAAGGCCCCTCTGCATACCTTCCCATATGCTCAGTTCAACAATCCAGGTGCTTAAACATGCTGTGAATCATTCATAGGAGAAGGAACTACCTTTTCTCTTCTGGGATCCTGAACCTGGTCATGTGAACCTGGTCATGTAGACCGTATGACCCTCATTGGTGTTGCAATTGGTCTTAACTGTAGCACAGATAAAGGTTGGAGCAGATGGACAATGATAATTTCATATGCACTGGTGGTCCATTCTGTTCTTACACGTACTTCTGGGCTTTCCAATTTGCTAAACGTTGAGTTCTAAATCCCTCACGTCTAAGGCTGTGCATCCAAGCCACAGGAGAGCCAAGCAAGAACAGTGGTAAGGAGAACCCATCTGATATTGGTTGATTGATTGCACTACTGAAGAACTCAGAAGTAAGTAAGTCTTGCAACAGTTGCTAGTAATGTATCCAAATTTATCTGGCATAGAAATGTAATCTCACAGCCCTCTGGGTGTATATGACAAAATGGATATTCAGCTTTATGGTGCATTAATTCGGAAGACCTTCACTATATTTTTTGAGGACAATATTTGCTCAGGAAATACAAAGGGGTTAGTTTAACCGATCATTGTAGTTGATGATTAACTAGGTCATGAGGCCCCTTCAAGGGGAAAATACATTTATTCCCAATTCATTGGGTAATGTTGGCATAGGCGACTTGGTAAATGATTACCAGCTTTCTTGGAACTTAGAACATTCCTGCTGGATGAGATCAAAGATCCATCTGATAGTCCAGTATCCTGCTCCAAGTGGTGGCTAGCCCTGAAGCCCACAAAAAGGGCAACACCCCCCATGTGCTCCCCTTCCTCAGAAATGCGGCTACACATTGAATTCTTATCGAATCAGTTCTGAATTTGCATTTTATTATAATGACACATCTACAAAATGGTACTTCAGGAACAGAACCCGTTAAGACTTAATTTGTAAAAAATAAAAATGGATCTAGGCAAGATGGAGGTGATGTTGGCTCCATCTGAGGAGGTGAAGTTCAACCTGTCTGAAAGTAGTTGCACTCCCCCCTTTAGGATCAGGGTTGCAATCTGGAAGTGCTGTTAAATCTGGTACTTGCCTTGGATGCTCAGATAGTATCTGTGGCATGAGGTGCTTTCTAACAGCTTAGGCTGGTGTACCAACTGAGGCCCCACCTGGACAGAGGAAACCTGGCCACAGCTATCCATTTATTAGTAACATCCAGTTCGGATTACTGCAATACGCTGTGTGTTGGGCCCCTTTGAAGTCCTCTCAAAAATCTTAATTGGTTCTAAATACTGTAGTGTGCTTCTACCTAGCCTGGGTTATGCAGAACACATATCAACAGCCTTGTAACAGCTACAGCACTTTTTGTGTGATTGGGCACAATGCTTGGGAATACTCTACTCCCATATCAACTTGGCCATGCTATATCATCTGGGCAGGCTGTGGTTAACTGGGTGGGGATCAGGGGTGAGCCCTTCTCAGTGATGGAACCCCATCATTGGAATGCCTTTCCTATCTCTGTATGTCCGGCACCTATCTTTGTGCTTCTTGACATAGGGCTTACCCTCACAAGGGCTATGAGTGGTCTGTCTTGAGAGCATGCTTATATTGGCTTTGCCAGCACTGGATCTAGGTATACAGTGCTGGCTCCAGTTTTGGAGAGCGTTTGGGCAGGACAACCTCAATGCCCCCCTTCCTCAATGAGTCTGCCTTCTCACCAGTATTGTTGCCTGCTCTTCCTCGTCACTACCACTTGCTTGCTTGCCAGGCAGAGAGCCAGCGAAGACGTAGGTTGTGATATCTGCTGCTCCTCCTTCTCACCACCATTGTTGTCTGGGCCAGACCAAAGGGCAAATTGTAAAGGTGAAGAGGAGGAACAGGTCCAGGAATGGTTGTCAGTGGGCCCTCTTGTTGGGGATGGACCTTTGATGCCAGCCCCTGTAATTATACAGTGAGGCATTTACATACGTGCAGATGAGAAGTAACACTATCAGCTGTTATGACAAAGGAAGAACACCCCTTAGCATCTGTTTTTGTGGTTGTGTGTTCAAGCCTGTTCTTGATACACCTTGCACAGGTACATTGGTTATTTCAGAGTAAAGATAAGGAATATACTTAAAACTGGCAATGAGGCTGAGCTCCTCAATAACACAGAAGTATACTGCTTTCAAAAACAGAGAATTTCTTCACTTATCATTGCTGTTGGCTGACCTCCAGTCCTGTATGATGGCTGCCAGTCCAGGTCCGGGCCCAATTCAAAGTGCTGGTATTAACATTCAAAGCCCTAAACGGCTTGGGGCCAGGTTATCTGAAGGAACGCCTCCTCCCATATGTGCCTGCCCGGACCTTAAGATCATCCACAGGGGTCCTTCTCCGTGAGCCCCTGCCGAAGGAAGTGAGGCAGGTGGCTACTAGGAGGAGGGCTTTCTCTGCTGTGGCACCCCAGCTGTGGAACGAGCTCCCCAGAAAGGTTCGCTTGGCGCCTACATTGTTTTCCTTTCATCGCCAGCTGAAGACCTTTTTATTTTCTCAGTATTTTAACACCTAATTTTAACTTAAATTTAAACTCTGCTGTTTTAATTTCATATTTTAACCTATATCAATTTTTGCTGTGTGGTTTTATCCTGGTCGTGCTTTTTATATTGTGTTTTGTATTTGTGTTTTTAAATTGTTGGTTGTTTTTTTATGCTCTTCATGGTTTTAATTTTTGTGAACTGCCCAGAGAGCTTTGGCTATTGGGTGGTATAGAAATGAAATAAATAAAATAAATAAATACGATCTTATCTAATCCTTTCTTAAAACCCATCAAAGCTAGTGGGCATTTCAAACTCATTGTTAGATATCTAATGCTTTTTAAAAAAAATTGGAGTCGTATATATCCATATATATATATATATATATATATATATATATGAGATGTAGACGTGTGAGAGTAGATATACTGTGTGTCTTTTGATATTATCTAAATAGTAAGAGATGAGAAAACATCAATAAAATGGCAAGATATAATCTGATTTGCAATTCATTAATTGTTCCTTTTGGATATGCAAAATAAATAAATAAATTAATAAATGAGGTACCTCAAGAAGATCAGGAAATTAACATTAATTTGCTAACAGCAGCTAGAATTGCAATCAGTTATAAATGGAAGCAAAACACCATCCCATCAATAACAGAATGTATGTTGAATGTCTGAAAACTGACCAGGCATTATTAGAATTAGAGAAGGTAGACAGGGACACATTTTAAAATCGATTTTTAAAATTATGTTCTGAAATAATAGTGCAAGACAAGATGCAACCTTATGATTTATTAGGAAAACTGTAAGGAGGAAAGGCTATGTAAAGTTGTACGGCAGTACAAATTTTTATCAATTGTTTGGAATAATAATATGAATAATTGTACAATAGGAATATATAGAAAATCCGATATGATATTGTATTCATTATAATAATTCTAAAACATAAAATGGTTTTAAAGGTTAGTGAGTGAGCCAAAAAGCAAGTGGTGGAACCAGGAGCTGTGTGTCCAAAAGGATTTATGATTGCCAACGTGTTTCGGACTAATTAGAGTCCTTAATCAAGGCAATTCTTATAACAATATAAAATCACTTATCTCCTGAGCGATGGTGTCTGATATGATATTGTATTCATTATAATTATTCTAAAAAGTAAAATGGTTTTAAAAGTTAGTGGTCATCAACACTAAAGTTAGTTATGCACTGTAAAGAAGTTAAAGGCATGAATATCATGTCACCTAGATGAGTGAAGGAAGCTATTGCATTACTGTTGTTCTCATATCAATTTCCCCTCGGAATTTAAGAAGAGGACATTCATTTTCTGAGGTGTATAGCAATGAAGGGTAAGCTCAGTGACCTCTGGGATGCACTTCTGCTCCAAGTATGACATTGGAAGTAAGATCTGGGCAGTCATGAGTTAACAGTGGAAGAAATTCTCTATTTTTGTCATGCCTCTAAAGGCTTCCTTTAGCCATACTTGATGAATATTGATAGTGAAACTAAGAAACTTACATAATCATTGTAGCTTGTCAAACTGAAGTAGGATTATTGCTTTATTATTCTTCAGTCTTAAGGATTACAGTATCTCCAAACTAGCCCTATACAGTGTTAGGACTATTCTTCTATCAGAGCTCCATGTTGCTTTTTATACTGAAACTCAGGCCTTAGCTAGACCTAAGGTTTATCCCGGGATCATCCTGGGGTCATCCCTGTTCATGTAAATGACACACAGGGGATCCCGGGAGCAGGCGGGGATGATCCCGGGATAAACTGAAGGGCCCTCTTAGCATTTGTTTATTTATTACATTTCTGTAGCACCCAATAGACAAAGCTCTCTGGGTGATTTTCTGATGATTTCGATAAACATTTTGGACAATCGTGGGTTGGTCATGTGGACTTCATTAAAGACCCCTTTCTCTCACCACACCTCCTAATTTGAGCATGGTGGGAACTACTGCTACCTGAGATATTGGGGGTGGGGTGGGGACCTTAATTTCTACCTTTTGAGAACCTGGAACAGTAATCTGCAGGGTAGTGAAATACACAGAACACTGTACTATATGTGGAAATCTGTAAATACTTTGCCTCAGTCAAGGTACAAAATGGATCCTAGTCACCCCCACACCCATGTATATGTATATATACACGTATTCCCATATAGAGTGTTGTTGTCCAAGATTCCTGCCACTCCATTCCATTCTCTCTCTCACACCCAATTTTCCATCTCTGCCACCCTGCCATCTCCCCCACTCAGTCAATTAGCAATCTATGAGCCACTGAGCATGCTCAGTCCCTATTTGGGTATGTTTGGGATTCACCCCCACACACATACCTTAATTTTCCTCCACACAAAGAATGGGGAGTATCCAATGGTGTACTTCTGTTGTGCCCCAACTATTCCTTTATGCAAGCAGTGCCAGCCACTTGCAGAATGGAGATGTAGCTTCTCCAGGGGCAACCAGAAGCATTTTTTCTGGAACAGGACAGGTCAGTATTGCTCAGAGTTTTACCTCTAGGAAGTATTAAATCTCTGTTGCACAAGCGTTGGGTCTCATTTGCACAACAGAATTGGCAGGGCACAACAGAATCCAAAGGGGACATAAACGTTCCATTGGATACTGCCCAATATTTTTACTTCTGCTTATCTTGGGGGGTTTCTGTCTGAGTGGTGCTCTTTTGGCTATATAAACCACAGCATTCACAGCCTGAACATCCAAAATAGAGGGAATGGTTTTTAAAGACCTCATGCATTTTGCAAGTGGCTCATGACCGCTTATGCCACAATAAATCTGTTAATCTTTAAGGAACTATGCACCTCTCTTGGCTGCAAGTCTCTGCTACCTAAAGGCAGTTTAGTATTGTTTTGTTGTTACAACATTGGAAAGAACTCAGCTTTTTAAAAATTCAAGCAAGCAGTGGAAAGTTTCAGAGCCAGACTTTTACAAGGCCCTTGTGCACGGCAAGAGCACTTCAGACCCATGGAGCCTTTTAAAATGTCTGTTCATTGACCAACGTACAAGGTTGAGCAGCATGGGACAAGCAGGCACAGAAACAGCGCTACTTAAGAACAAAAGAAGAGCCCTGCTGGATCAGTCCAAACATCCCCCTAGTCCTGCAGCAAGCCCTCAAATAGGGCATGAAGGCCATTATGCTTTCTTGCTGTTGGACCCCAGCAAAAGGTGTTCAGTGACATCTTCCCTCGCCATATAGAGGAGGGGTGGAGGAGTACCTCAAGCCTGGGGTCCCAATTCAGCCCCTCTGGGAGTTCCTCAAATGGCCAAACCCCCTTCTCCCGGCTCCTTTCCTTTCCCGCAACCATCCATCATTTTGCGGTTTCCTGTTTTTGGTGTTTCTCCACCCTGCTTCTACAGGGTTGAAATGCCTCTCCCAAAGCTTAGATCCTGGCAGTAAGAGCTCTAGGCTAAAATATGATGCTATTTTCTGTATCTTTGTTTTTGGTCCAGCCCTTTTGTCTTTGGCCCTGCTGCCTTTGCTTTCAGCCCCCCACTATTGGAACATGGCTCCCATGGGCTTAACAGAAATTGGATTTGCCCCTCGGGTTGAAAGAAGTTCTCCACCCCAGTTTAGAGGTTCCATACAGCCCCCATATTGACCTGTTCTCCATCTTTTTAAACCTATCCTCCAACTCTTTTTAAAGATACCTGAGCTAGTGGACATGGGCCACATCCTATGGCCATGAATTCTGTTGTGGAACTATGAAGCCATAGTCCTTCAATGCTGCAGTTGTCACCTCTGAAGCCCCCAAGATGTCTTTCTTGCCAACTGGCTACAAAAATAATAATAATAATAATAATAATAATAATAATAAAAAATCTCTGGCCAACTATAATAATCCCCTGGGAAAAACCGGAAGTACTCTCGCAGAGAGCACAGTTTTACAGTGACTTGCTTTTTAACAGAAAATGGAGAAGACAAGAGACACTATTTGTATACATTTCATGATGTATCTGTGCCCTACTTGAACAATGAAATGGGATTATTGGAGTCTAGCTGAAAGCCAAAGGATTTCACTGAAATATTTCATGATGATTTTTAAAGTGATTTCTTTGTTCCACATACAAGAGATCTGATGAAACTGGAAATGACTACAGGCTGAAAACTTTACTGCCATATCCCATCAGAGATACAATAAGACCTCATAGGACTTTTCCTTAGACCAGGTCAGAGTATTTGTCTATCTTGCCCATTATTGTCTACTCAGCAACAGTCCTGCTACTCAAATAGAAGCTCTTGCACATCACCCACAACCTGGTATTTTAACTGGAGATATCCGGGATTGGACCTGGGCAGCCTTCTAAGTATCAGCCTTCTGTACATGCAAGCAGCGGAGGCTGGCGGCACCTATTTCAGTGGGGTAGTGAATCTACTACGGGATTCAGACAGAACTCAAAAGGAGCTATCCAAGGTGTGGAACCCTATCCCCAAGAGGATAGGCTGCACATATGCAATGTAACCATTTCCTGTTGGATGCAAACATGTTTTACTATTCTGTCCATGCTCTCATTGCAAAGAATGATTCCTTTCTTTTCCTGAAAAACTGCCAGCCCTGTGCTCAAGAAGCAGAACAATGCATCAATAAACAAAACAAAGCCATAAAACATTGCAATACAACTAACAAAAAATAAAGGCCACAAAATTAACCACTCCCTTTATCTCTGGACACTAAAGATGACTCTAAACAAAAACATTGTCTCTCAAAGAGAGCAAGCAGGTAAGGCCACACAAGAGGAGTTCTGTTACCTGGGGACTATGACTGAGCATGCCACCCTACATGTCCATGGTGTGTTCTGACTTGATACACAGATGCTGTCTCCAAAAGAGCGTTTTCCAGGAAATTCCAAGGGTTGTAGTGGGGCATTCGGGAAGACGTGTTCCGTCAGATACATCGGAACACAAAATGAGAGGTGGGCATATTGTTAAGCATGTTCCCCCTCCATTTCCACATGGTGACAGATTTCAGGGTGTCCCGTCTGAATGCCCAAGGTGCCAAAAACAGCATGGCATGGTACTTGCAAGAGACACAGTCACAGCAGCTATGTCACATCAGGTCATGACAAGTCAAGTCCATTCATGGCAGATCAGCTGGGTCTTGTCAGGTCAAGTCAGGTCAAGTCAAATCCAGCTGCATCAGGTCAGGGCAGGTCAGATTTGGTTTGGTTTGGTTTGCTGAATAATGGCAAGATTAGACTAGGCAGGGTATTTCAGGACCTTGGGCAGCTCAGTGTTAGCTGAGATTCAGTGAAGGAGAGCTGTTGATGACTCAGCAACAGCCAAAGGCTTTCTGAAGCCCTATAAAGGCCAGCTGTTCAAAACCTGGAGTTTATTTGTTTATTAAATTTATATACCGCCCCATAGCCGAAGCTCTCTGGGCGGTTTACAAAAGTTAGCCTGGTCCCATCAGAAAATCAGTTTGTTTTTTAATCAGGCCATTGCCTGATTTTGTAGCCACTGGCTACTACGGGGTGTTCATAGTGAAGGTTGTAATGGGGTGTGTCCTCTGCATCTGAGGAGTCAGGTAGAGAGCCAAGACTTCTGGCTTAGAAGGCCCTGGCATAACAAGGGTTTGGTTAATGGAGGGAATCTCCGCTGGCAGTCCATACTCTTTGGTGCCAGAGGTAGGAATCGAGGCTGGGGACATGGCACAGGGTTCCTGCACCTATTCAGCATTCAGTTGCCTTAGAAGGAGGTCATCGGAGACCTATGGCATTTCTGTGTTATAAGGTTTATTTACATTTTTATACAGATTGAGCATAAGATGAGGGTTCACAGCATGAACACTCCAATAGTTTCCTGCTCCCCGTCAGATGCATATGGGTACCCATAGTGCCACAGAATTTCATGCCGAAATCAAGGTCAGCCCTTCAGTCCCAGTTCCAGATGAGACGGGGACTTAGCTTGCTTCTGTAGATTCCTTAGAAAAGGGCAGCCATCAGCTCATGGGCCCACTCCAGCCTGTGTGGTTAGCCAATCTGGCCACAGAGGCATGGACACCCTATGTAGGCCTCTGCAAGGGAATGACACCTTTGTCTCCAGCTGCACTGCTTTCCAAGCATGGAGCTGCCAGTGACATCACTGATCTTCACCTTTTGCAGGCTGTGACTGGTCTCTCCCATTTGGTGCTGATTGAGACATACAGTTGATCAACTGAACTAATTCCTCAGACAGGACAGTAATGCATGGTGTTGAGAATGTGGATAGGGAGTCATTTTTCTCCTTCTCTCATAATACTAGAACCCGGGGTCATCCCATGAAGCTGATTGGTGGGAGATTCCAGACAGATGAAATAAAGTACTTCTTCATACAACATATATCTAAACTATGGAATTCACTACCACAGGATGTAGTGATGGCCACCAATTTGGATGGCTTTAAAAAATTCCTGGAGGAGAAGGTTGTCAATGGCTACTTGTCCTAATGGCTATGTGCTAACTCCTGCATCAGAGGCAATAAGCCTATATATAGCAGTTGCTGGAGAACATGGGTGGTAGGGTGCTGTTGCCCTCATGTCCTGCTTGCAGGTTCCTGGTGGACAGCTGTTTGGCCACTGTATGATCAGAGTGCTGGGCTCTTCTTATGTTCTTGTGCCACAGCTGGCTCCCACTTGCTCATCTAACATGTCTCCCCAGACCATGAATTTGATTTTTAGAGGCTCTCCTTCTGTGCCATATTTGATTGAGGTCAAAATGGCCCTGACAAGAGGCAGAGCTTTTACACTTGAGGTTTTAAGGCTAGGGATACTGCTGCTGTTTAGGCTTTTGTGGTTGTATCATTTTATTACCTTGCAACATGGAAGCTGCATACTTATCTGTGAGAGGCTGTAATGTAATTAGGTCTACATGACCCAACCATGCTAGTGGGGTAGCGAGGGGGTTGGAATCCTATTTCCCAGAGACAAAAATATTGCAGCTTGAGTGCTGTGACAAATGTCACAGCTTGACGAAAGACATCTAGATCTCTCTGGGCAATAACTGGGCATTATTGTCCTCCTCCTCCCAAAAGAATTGTGTTATTAGGCACAATTCAAACATTGTTGTTACAATCTGAGCAAAGGAAGAGGATTCAGTGTGTGATGACAGATTTGGATCTGGGTGGGGTGGGGGGGTGGGTAACCAGGCTTCAGAGCTTATGACTCTAGATGCATTGCTAAATAATAGTGGTAGTAGTAGTAATAATAATAATAATAATAATAATAATAATAATAATAATGTGCTCTTTGTGCATTTTTAGATCTCTATTTGTATAAAATAACAATTTAAAATTAACAGAAAGACTCACTCAATCTTTCAAGAATGACAGATCAGATGAGGAAAAACAATGAATAGAGATGAACATTATCCATAAATGCATCATTCCAAAATAAGACAAAGACACCCCATCTTTCAATAAACCGATCCTCAAACATTTAGCCTTTTCTGGCCCTTATATAATAAGTTAATTTCATCATTATTGTCACATCCCAGATCGTAAAGGAAGTATCAGACAAAGGAGGGTCAATACCCCCTTTCTAAAATGAAGCTATTGAGATGTTTATCACTGTCAAAAGATTAATTATTAGTTCCATATCCACCTTTTCCACAAATTCTTTTAGGGCAGAATCCTATGCATGTTGACATTAGTGCCTAATCTATACCAAGCAGGATATAGCACTGTGAAAGTGGTATGAAAACAGTATATGGTATGTGTCAATGGGCCTCAACAGTTGTCAGTGCATTTCAATACCACTATAACACAGTAGTGTGGTGCCTGCCTTATCTGTACAGCACCATGTACATTGATGGTGCTATATAAATAAATAATAATAATAATAATAATATATAACACTTTCATACCGCTTCCATAGTGCAATTTCCTGCTGGTGTAGATTAGACCAGAAAAAAGTCCTATAACTCCCAACTTTCCCCAGCCAGCATAGGTCTATTTTTCTGTCTAAACAAGCATGTTATTGTGTCCTTAAATGCCTAAGGAGTATCCTAAGAGGATCTATGGGAAGCTTATAACCAGTTATCTGCTCAACATAAAACATGACCAGATGCCAATAAGTTTTAATTTTAGCACAATGCCAAAAAGAATGTGCATGTAATCTCCTTCATGAGAACCACATCTCCAACATGATCGTATTCTAAGCCATCTATCTTCTTAAGTGTGTAAGGTGTTAATATTTAATTTATTGTGAATTTTCACCTTTGTTTTCCCTTAGAAGTCCTATTTTGCCATACGTGTCTTTCAAAGTCTAACAACAGCATATTAAAAAGATATATTTAAGTTTTGGCTTCCGCCCTCATCAGTAGCTGTGCTGTTAAATGGGCAGCAGGAGTGGCAGTCTGGAATGCATGGAGATGAAAGTTCCTTAGGGGGGAAAACCCAGAGATATGATTGGTATAATGCTTATGAATTGTCCTCCAGTTTAAGGCCCTTTTGACTAAGACTTGTATCTATAGCTCCAGAAATTTTCCCTTGCATGTTAACAATTGTCTAATGCAGTAAGTTGTGTTGGTAAGTGTGCTCTTGAAAGAAGAGGTTTCTTGGAGGTAACTTCATTTGCAGTGGTGTGATCCTTTAAATCTTTTAAGATGCAAATCTTTTAAGTGCAGCTTCAAGTAACAAGTTACACAGATTTGGTGGTTCCCTGAATATGACGCATGTCAGAGAATTAACAGTGTCTGTTAAATGAGCACAATAGGATATTATATGGTAACTATCTTTAATTACCTTCTGGTAATTAGGAGTGGTGAGATGGTAGTCCACAAGAAATGGAATGTGTTTTTCTTTCAAAAAGTTAGCCTTTGCTTCATAAAGAAGAGTATCTCTGGATATTAATGATGCTCAATTGATGTTGTAGTCAATAATATGACTAGGGTATCTGCATTGTTTGAGATGTTCATTGCATCTTCTTGAGAGGTTTTCTTTGTTATTACAAATGCACTTTATCCTAAGAGCCAAACTGAGGCCGTTTCTACACCTGCCTTTTCCCCCAGGATCATCCCTGTGCATCCAAGGCCTAATCTACACCAAGCAGGATATTGAACTATGAAAGCAGTATGAAAGAGGTGTATATAAGAGGCAGGAGCCACACCACTGCTTTATACTGGTATTGAAGTGCACTGACAACTATTGGGGCGCATTGACATCTACCACATACCACTTTCATACCACTTCCATAGTGCTATATCCTGCTTGGTGTAGTTTAGGCCCTTATGACATGCAGGGTATCCTGGGAGCAGGCAGGGATGATCCCTCCATTTCCCTGGGATAATCCTCAGGTGTAGAAAGGGCCTATATATAGTATTCTTCTTTAGATCTTCCAGATGCCATGACTTGAAGTTAAGATACAAGTGAGAATCTGTAGGTTTACAATATAAGTCTGTGACAATTTGATGGTTTTGAATGATTAAGAGGACATCTGGGAAGGGTAATTTTGTTTTTTCAGTTGTGGTGTTACTGGTAAATTTTATCATTGGGTGGATAATGTTGATAAACTTAGTGTTGATAAACTCCAAGCTATCCCTTCCATAGTCCCAGATGACAAAAATGTCACATCCAGGTTTCTGTTCATCAAACCTTCTAGATAGGTTTTTCTAATACTGGATTTCTATTTGGGTTTAGAGGCAGAAATTGTGATCGAGGATTATGGCATGTGTTCAAAATATGAATTATGGAAATATTCTTTAACTTGTATCTTATTTATTTATTTATTTATTTATTACACTTATATACTGCTCCCATAGCCAGGGCTCTCTGGGCGGTTTACAGATGCTGTAAGATCTGGTCATGCTCTCTAGGTATAGGGAAGAAGTTATTTATTTATTTATTTATTTATTACATTTTTATACCGCCCAATAGCTGAAGCTCTCTGGGCAGTTCACAAAAATTAAAGTTAAGGCCTTTAGACAGCAGTTGAATTTCTTTAGGGGGAATTCTATCATGTATTAGATCCACTATAAGAGTCTTCTTAGAATTCTAAATCTTCTGTTTTTACAATCCTAAGGAGATATATGTGTGTGGACTCTGAGAAAAATAATATTTTCCTTATTTGGAACATAATGTCTTGCTACATGAGGTAGTGTCCATATCTATGCATGTGTGTGTGTGCGTGCATTGGAGGCTGGCGGGCTCTGCTTTTTGTGGGACTGTGAATCCATTTTGGGTTTCAGTCAGAACCAGCCAAAAATCGAAAGGAGCTATCCAAGGTGCAGCAGCTATTTTGGGGTTGAGGTTCAGCACCTTGGATACGTCCATTAGAGAAAGAACTCAGAGCCCCACTGAAATCGGAACCACTGTTCACACCTCCACTGTTCACACTCACTCACACACACACACATACACACACACACACACACGGCCACTCAGAAGTCTAACATTTTCCTCCTTTGCAACATAGCGTATTTGTACACGAGGAAGCGTGTGTGTGTGCGTAATAGTAGACACTTCCTCCCGCGCCTTCCTCCCCTCGCTGCGTTCCTCCTGAGCCCCGCGGGCCCTGAACTCCTAACCCAGGGAGGCGCTCCTGCAGACCGGCTCCTGTCTCTTTAAGCGCCAGCTGTTCTCGTTTTCCTCCCACCCATCCTCGCCTGCGTCTATTTTTAGCTCGCCGGGCGATGGTCGCCTCCATTCCTCTCCCCGGGTCCCGTCCTCTTCCCGCTCGCTCCCAGCCCTCCTCCCTCCCTCCCCGCCTTCCTCGCTCAGTGGTACTTCCCACGCCGAGAAGGTCAGCCGACTGAGCATGCCTGAATGTTGCTCGGCAGCTCCGGAGCCTGGGATGCGCGCTGGGCTAATCCCATTCACAGGCAGAGGGCCGTGGCGCACGCACTGGCGCTGGCTGGCTGGCGGGCGGGACTGAGCGGGCGAGCGGGCGGGCGAGCGGTTGCGCCATGCTCGGCAGGACTCGGTGAAGCAGGGGGAAGCGCAGCCCGCTCCTTTCCGCCTCCGCCTCCTGCTGCTGACAAGTAAGTTTCTCCGCCGCTACTACTGCTGCTGCTTCAGGGTCCCTCCATCTCCTTCGCGTCCCTGAAGTCACCGGCGGGTCCTGAACCGGCCGCCGCCGCCACTGCGGAAGCAGCAAAACCTGCGGGCGCTCGGGCAAGGGACTGGGGAGGGAGCTGTCCAATCCGCGGGGCAGAGCGAGCCCCGGTCGCGCCGCCTGTTTCCTTGGGATAGTTTGGCCAGCTTTGGAGCGTCCTTGCTGGCGCTTTCTTTGCTACTGTGGCGCGGCGGCGGCGGCGGCTCTTTCCCCTCTGCCGGGGCTGGAGGGTTTGTTTTTATTTCGTTTTATTTGGCCAGTGAGGTGAGAGAAGACGAGAACTCCCCCCCCCTCTGTGTGTGTGTGTATGACACCACCACCCCGGCCACTCACCCCCATTCTTGCAGGAAAGAATCTGGAACTCAAGGAAATGAAGAGATGGGACAGGGGTGGGGGGATGGGAATGGCTTCAAGGACCAGGAAGAGGGGGATGACTGATGGATGCAGGTCGAGGGAGCATCTGGGCTGGACCAAAGAATGGTCCAGAATTAGCACCTGGAAGTGAGCGGGAGGGCAAGGATCCATGGGGAGGGAGGCAGCCAGAAGGCTTAGAAGGCGCAGAGGATGGGAGCCGGTGAGGGAAGTGAGAGAGCTGGACAGGGCCAATGCGTGCAGGGAAGGTGTTCTCTCCAGTCCCTCGATGGCGTGTTGGCCATTGGGTTTCCAAACGACTTCTGGGGTTTTGTGGATTGGGACCACAGCTTGTGGAAAGGATCCAGAGAGCTGAGAGAATGAGTGGCTCCATACCGCTAAGTACACTGCAGTGCATAGACCTTAAGTGTCCCTACACATTCTCTCTCGCTCTCGCTCTCGCCCCAATCTTGCACACAAACCCAGGCTGGATAGGCTCACAGAGGTGCCTGTTTTGCCCTTCTTTCAGGGGAATGAGTATGACTGGTGAGCTTCTAGGGGCAATTCTCTGTTATCCCCTTGATGCAGGTCGGCAAATGCCTAGGTGAAAATAGAGGGTTGGGAGCAGGCTGGGACTGCAGAGATGGCATGCCCAAGGACGCTTCCAATATGTTTTTTGAGGGTTAGTACCTATTCTTGCAAATCTCAGCTGCTGCTCAGGCTGCCAGCCGGTGGTATTCTAGAAAGCCCCTTGGTTATATAGCCTCAGCAGCATGTGTTCCACTGCTACGATTTTCTGAATGGATGGGAGGATATGCAGGTGTTGCCCATCTCCCCAAATCCACCCTTTCATGTTCAGCTGTTGCAGCGACTTAGGGACCAGCCCAATTCCCTAAAAAATAAATTAGCATGCCCCAGCTGTCTTGCATCCTCATTTATCTGCCGTCTCAAGCCGTCCCCTGCTCCTTTTGCTCTTCTCCAGAGCAAGGCTGCTTTGCCGGTGAGTGATCAGGTTCTGTGCCTTGCTCTGCCGCCGGAAATGCACTCTTGCACCAGCCTCATTCATTCTCCCACAGAGCAGCCTCTTGAAATATGCATATGTGGTGAGAGGACTACACCAGTGGTGCTATTGTGCCGTAGCTGTCATGACTGAAGACGGACTTTAACATTATTAATGCGCTGAAGCTTTAGGAGAAGTAAACTCCAGTGGAAACAGCCAAGTATGATGTCACCAATGCTAGAGGAGAAGCCAGGTTAAGCAGCACTTTGAATTCAAATGAAGTTACAAAGATATGTGACGCCCCATGGGGTGGTGAGTTAATGCGAAGTTGCCCAGAGTACATGACTTAATAGATTAGAAGTGCTCAGCTGGGAACAGAAAAGCATCTGCTAACTTGTTGAGGGTGGGGGGTTGATATCAAACCAAACGTATTCTTCCTTCATCATGCTTGCCAATGTAAATACTTGCTACTATTTCAGCCAGGAAATAAACATTGCAAATGTAATAGTTCTGAATCCTTGATGAATTAATTGTTAACTATATTTTCAAACTACAGCCATGGGATGGCAATATTTAAGTTGTGTGTGTGTGAGAGAGAGAGAGAGAGAGAGTTGAGTACAGCTCTTGGGGGGTATAATATCACTTTAAATAACATGCATTATCCATGTATATTAAACTGTTGTTTTTTCTGATATCACACATGGAGAATGTTTGAAAAGGGCTGGATCTGTTCTCAATTGCTCCCACTGAGTTCCATGGAACAAAATCAGCTGAGATCTGGATCGCAGTTGGGAAGGAACAATATCTGTCTTTTGTCCCAGACAGTGGAATTATCAAAGGCAGGGGAGGTTAAATCCACAGCTCTGTGTTGTCCCTAAATGTGCCTCTATTCTTACTCCCTTATAAAGGACCGAGTGCCTTTTCACTCATGTAGGGGGAAAAGCAAAGTGTTTTGTTTGGTGATAATGTGGAAATGTGGACAAAACCCTCTCAGTACCTTTAGAATGGAGGCCCAGATTGTTTGCATTGACAGGGCCATCCTAGAAATGAGCAATGTCTCTCCATGCACTTTGCCCCCCTTGGTTCTGTAGCCTATCTAGGCTATCACTCACGCATTGTGCTCATCATATTGATGGGCACTTGGTTGGCCTGGAGGCTCAAAAAGAATCCAAAGGTACATGATGCAGTTGTGTTGCGGAAGCAAAACGTATTTGGTCCTGTAAGCTGTTTGGATGATAGCCCAGGAGGGAACTGTATGTAAGCCACAGTGAACGAGTGTTTATGAGTAAAGTTGTTGTTGATTTATTGTTGTTTTCTGGACTGAGGGCCGTATCCAATTGGACACGAGTATTAACAGAAATTATGTTGTGCTAGCATAACCAGGATACCTAGCTGACTGTCTTCATGTATGTATAGCACTTCTGAGGGTGCCACATTTAGTGTTGCAACAACCTTCCTCTGGAACACTTTACCAGTTGACTTTAAACAGCTCCCCCTGCTCAGTTCTGACATTTAGATATCTTCTTAAAGCTCATTCCTTTCACACAGGCTTTCCTTGAAGTATGACCCAGTCGGCTGTGGTTTGTGGTACACAGTAAAGTGTGCCGTTTTAATGTTGATTCGTTTTGTATTATTTTGTTTTATCGTTGTATGCTATTGTGTTTTATGTTCACTGCTCTGATACCTGTGAGGAAAGTGGTATATAAATTTGAGTCATTGATTATAAATATAATGATTGATTATAATATAAATTAATTATATATATCTATTCTATCAGTATTGATTTATTGATATATTAAATCAATAATATAAATATCCCCAGTCAACCCGTGAGATCTTCTGAGGAGCTCTTACTTGGTCGTTCCATGGCCAATGGAATGCCATCTGGTAACGTTGCATAAACCGGCCTTTTTGGTTGTGGCACCCACCCTTTGGAACAGTCTCCCATGTGTGATCTGAAAGGCAGAAATGGTGGCAAGTTTTAAACGCCTTTTGAAAACATACACATTTACACAGACTTTCTCTGTCCAGTGAGTTTGTGTTACCACCCTGTTTATTGTTATGTTGATATAATGGTTTTAAATGTTCTTAACTGTGTGTAATTATTTATAGTTTCGAACATGTTTCTATAGTGTCATGTCATATTTTAATGTAAACTGCTTAGGGATTTTAATATGTGAAGTAGAGTCTTTTAGTATTTTAGTTTCTGTGGTTTTAAATCTGTTACTTACTATATTTTAAAGCTTTGCACTGCTGCTAGGTTTTATTTTGGTTTTATTTTTATTTTCAGCTTTTCAACTTTAATATTTTAGTGTATCACATTGTATTTTACCGTTTTAGTTGTTGTGAACTGCCCAGAGAGCTTCAACTATCGGGTGGTATAGAAATGTAATAAATTCATGAATAAATAAAATATAGATGTATTGAAAATAAAATAAATAAAAATAAAGAAGAGACCTTGCACAGCACCAATATTATTAGTTATATGAGGGATTTTCCCAGGAAAACCTGTTGCACCAGATAACTTTATTGGCATTGTGCTTGAGATCCCTTGCACTAGTACTTGAGGTGTACAAAATTATGCATGGTGTGGAGAAAGTGGATCAGGAAACATTTTTCTCCCTCTGTCATAATTCCAGAACCTGGTGTCATCCACTGAAGCTGATTGGTGGAAAATCCAGGACAAGTAAAAGCACATCGTTAAACTATGGAATTCACTTCCACAAGATGAAATGATGGTCACCATTTTGGATGGTTTTGAAAGGGCATTGGACAAATTCATGGAGGATAAGGCTACCAGTGGCTATATGCTTCCTACAGTATCAGAGGAAGTATACTTATGTACACCAGTTGCTAGGGAGCACGGGGAGGTGGGTGCTATTGCATTCATGTCTTGCTTGTGGGTTTCTGTGGGCAGATAGTTGGCCACTGTTTGAACAAAATGCTGGACTAGATTGACCTTGGTGTGATCCAGCATGTATCTTCTTATGTTCTTAGCACAATGTAGTTTACGTTAGCGGTAGTGTCCAATTAGATACTGCCTTGAAGCCTTATGTTAGCCTCCCACAACTGGTACCCTCCTGATGTTTTGGAGTACAAACCCTCATCATTGCCCATGCTGGCTGGGGATGTTAAGACTTGTAGTTCAACACCTGTGCAGGATATCAGGTTGGGGGAGGCTGCAAAATGGTTTCAACCACACACACACACACACACCAGCATTTCTACAGATACATCTCGCTTTTACTACTTAGTGTTAATTTCCAAATAATAAGATTGCATATTTTAATAATAATAATTAATAATACAAATAATATGGCTGGTGGCCTTTTTGAAAAAAGAGGTTCCTTGACTGTTCTATGTCCATGAAATATAAAAATACTCAAACTATTTAACCTTTTTCAACTGCATTGCTAGGGAACGGTAGAATGGTGCAGCCCATGTTGCGTACAAGAGGGACGTTTTGCCCCATCTAATGAAATTGAGGCCTGGATGCAACAATTTCTAGAATATTTCTTAATTATAATTGTAGCAGCTTAAATTAAGGGATTTCATAGAGTCCTAGAAAATAAGAACTAAATTGAATGTTAGGAGTTAACAGACCCTGTAAATCTTCTTTAAATTAGCTAGATTATTGTGCCCTATGGAATTTGTGGGCTTCATAAACTTTAATGAATAAAAATGGCTTCTGAAGATTGTGATTGAGTGTGTCATTGGGCTTTAAATCTGGCTCCAGTGAAAACAATAAAAAAAACAATAACATGGTGTTTATGTGAACAATAGATATCTTTGTGGGAATCTATAGCTACTACAGTAGTATAATTCTTATTCATTTGAACTTTCTTTTGGTAATACCCATCTCCCTCTCTCCCTCTCTATATGTGTGTATATATATATATGATGTTCCTTACGCCAATTATCTGTGAAATAGTACAAGAGCTGTGCTGCTCATGCATAAGTTTCCTCCCACTCAGTCTGTCATACCTGACTCCAAATTTTCTGCTTCTATGAATTCTGTGTTTCCAGGGAAGTTCTACACCTTTGTTTGCTTTAAATCATTATTTTAAGTCCCTTTTTCACAATGTTTCTTCTTTAAAAAAAGAAAAGAAGACTGACTGGAATAAAATATGGAGCTGCGGAGTGGATGACTTCCATACAAAATGTGTGTGTGTGTCTGTCTACTTGTCATAGAGGAATAGACGTACTACCAACACTCATGAGAATCTGTTTTATTACAGATTGTAACTTGGGGTAGTGTTGGGGGAGCAGACATGGCCTGCTCTAACCCTATTTATTTATTTAAAATTCCTATATCCCAGCATTCCTCCAAAGGAGCAAAGAGTGGTTTCCAATATTAATAAAACAAGTTATCAGTAAAACAACAAAAATCCTACTATAACAACAAAAAACTTGAAAGCATAATCCTAAGCATTTTAGGCGGCGGGGGGGGAAACCTCCCAGAGTTCCTCAGCCTTAAAATACAACAATAAAAATTTGACCTATTAATAATCTAACACTTGAGATTAGCTCAACAAACATAGCCCTCCTCACTTCTTTGGCTTTCCTTTCACTTGCATTGGGAGGCTTGGTGCTTGGTCATGGCCTGTGCAAGGTTACTGTTATGTAACATTTTCTTTGAGGGGTCCACCCCCAAATGTTTTTTTGTTCCTTTTCCCTGAGGTGGTAGAATGGGCTGTACCATTTCGGATTGCAGGTAAGGAATGACATTTTTGAATGCTTCCTTATGTAATAAATTATCTGGACTTAAAAACAACAACAACAGCTAATGCTGAGAATGGTTCTAGCCCATAGGGATAAATACCACCTGCTAATGTCTTGATGTGGAAGGCACAGCTTTTCTGCACAAGGCATTTATTTTGCACTTGTGATTCCTTACTCATTGATGATTACTCACTGGGTTCTTCAGATGGCATGAGCCTCCAGTTTTGCTTCTGTTTTTAAGAGCACTTTCCTGGTGTGTGTGTGTATGTGTGTGTATGTTTAGAGCAGGGGAAATGGGGTATTATTTCTGAAATCAAAAGAAAAGGTATTTTCCTACTTCTGTAATTGCAATATTCTGCTATACCACAGTGCCACCTAGAAGTTATGAAGTGGAAAACAGGAGAGGAAAAACTCTTTGTGTAGAGTTTGGCTCTCAGTTCTGTAACAAAACCAAAAATAGATACAGTGATAAACAGCCTTGTGTAGAAAACTCACAGTGACTGGCTGTGAGTTGGCAGCCCTATCCTTGCTTCCTTGGGATTTTGCATATGTTAGGGTGACCATATGAAAAGGAGGACAGGGCTCCTGTATCTTTAACAGTAATGTAGAAAAGGGAATTTCAGCAGGTGTCAATTGAAGAGGGTGAAAATCCCTCTTCATCACAACAGTTAAAGCTGCTGAAGCCTTGCCCTCTTTTTATCTGGCCACTCTACTATAGCTAGTGTAGCTTTAACTGTTGTGATGAAGAGGGAATTTCACGCTCTTCAATTGACACCTGCTGAAATTCCTTTTTCTACATTACTGTTAAAGATACAGGAGCCCTGTCCTCTTTTTATATGGTCACCCTAGCATATGCTTATTTCAATAAACTATATTTATGCAGCCTGATGTTTGCTAGCTACTGCAAACTTTCTGTGGATTTTGGAGGAAAGGTATACCTCAACACTGAGGGCAGGGTGCACAGTTATGTTAATCCCTGAGCTGCAGATAGATGACCCTGGCAAGTTTCTTAACATTGTATCCAAACAGTACTAGGCAAGCTTGCTCTTTAGGGATGTTGCAGAAATCCAGGAGCAGGTGGACTCTGGCAAATATCCACCTGCTTGGTCCCCCAGACACCTGTCTGTGGATCCCCAAGCTTGTCTGACTCAACATGCTGCACATCTGGCAAGCTTGGGGCATTCCACTGCCCACTGAGCCGCCATTTTGCAGAAAATTGTGGGTAAGCTTTTTACGTAAATCATAATTTTGCACAAAATGGTGGCTATAAATAATGCCATTCCTGCAACATTGCATGAGTAGTGATCATTAACATGGAATTTGTATCTTAATGATCATAAACATAGAATTTGCCTTTTTCACAAATGCTGCATAGTGACTGAACATTTTCACCAAGCTATCCACCTCCATCCAAAGGTCTCTTTCCTGTTCAGTCACTCCAAGTTCAGTACTCAGCAGCATATATGTGAAGCTAGGATTTTTTTGTGAAGAAGAAACTCCGGCCCATTCTAATCCCCTCCAGACAGCAGACCTGGAGTTTGGGATTACTCCTTCCAATGTTCTGGCCAATGTGTGCAAAGGAATGGGGATGAATGACAAGCACTGGATATTGATATTTAAATTTTAACTTAATATGTAATACAGTTTGCTTGAAATTTATTATACAGCTTGAATTTAGGTTCTGGGTATTCTGCATTCTTTTATCCTTGCTCCCCACAATAGCTCAGGGCCTCTCATCAAAATATTTTGGGGTACCTAATTACAACTTTTCCTTTTGGCCTTTTTCAGTTAACAAAATGATTAGTCCCCATCCCCACCACCGAAGTCAATTTTAATTGGAGGGCTTGAATACATTTGCTCATTCACTTTCTTTAAGCTCCTGACATTTTTGCAGCCTGACTGTGTGTGTGTGTGTGTGTGTGTGTATCATATGTTAATAACAGAGATGCGAAAATCAAAATGTCTCAGAGTGCCTAACAAACTGGGTCTAGCAACTGGCACATGAGTTCCACAAAAGTCAAGAAGAGGCTTTTCTTCTTAACTGGCTTTTATCTGACTAATTGTTTTTAAGTGGAAAGTATTTTAATTTTGTTCCAAGACTGGAATTGTAACTCTCATGAGACTGGGCTGCCTCATATCTCTTTTGTATCTTTCATTGGACCTTTTCTTCCATAGAAAAGCCAAGGACGCAAGCGATAATAAATGATGCCAAAACAGTGCTGATGTTCCCAGCCCCAAAGCGATCTGATCTCAAGGAGACTGAAGCCCTGTTCAGGCATTCATCTGACCATGTGAGGGCTTAAAGCGTCCCTCTGGGATGAAGCTGGAGGAAAGGAATGGAAATGTTCCAATTACTTCCCAGAATCTCACACACAGCCTTGTGTGACAGCTTGATAACTACCTTCCTGCTTGTCATATCTTGTAAATAATAGGTCAGAGGGTAGTCGTTTAGGTTCTGTCCCGCTTGCCTGATTACTAGCAGTCCTTTAAGACAAGGGGTATGAAAACTCAGATCATGCAACATTCCCTTATCAAGGGAAGAAATCCTTTTAAGAAGATGACATTGCAAATACCCATAAGTAAAAGACACTAACTGCAGAAATATCCACATATCTTTGGCAAAATCTAGTCTTACAAAGACTAGATAACAAAAAAACTAACTCTTGGAAAAGAAATTATATTTGAGAAGTAATTTTAGCATTGGTATAAACATTTACTAACAGTTTATTTATTTCTTATTTAGTAATTGTCCCACCTTTTTTTCTTCAAGGAACCCAAGGTGGTATACATAATCCTCCTCCTCTCCATTTTTATCCTCACAACAGCAACCCTGTGAGGTAGGTTGGGCTGAGAGTCTGTGACTGGCCCAAAGACACCCAGTGAGCTTCCATGGTCAAGTGGTTACTAGAACCCGGATCTCCTGACTCCCAGTCCAACACTCTCAGATCTAACTCAATGGGGAAAGTAGAGAACAGGTGAGATATAGTTCAGTATGCATTCAAGAGCAAAGAACAGAAATGTCAAGCTCAACTAAAAACTTTTCTTTTTCCTAAAGCTTTTAAAACTTGATGTTGTGCAGACTTTATACTGTTAGTTTTACCCTACCCTGTGCCTGCTTACCCTACCCTGTGCCTGTTTGCCTTCTCTTCCCCTCCTTATTGTTTTACTATGATTTTATTAGATTGTAAGCCTATGCGGCAGAGTCTTGCTATTTACTGTTTTACTCTGTACAGCACCATGTACATTGATGGTGCTATATAAATAAATAAATAAATAAATAAATAATAATAATAATAAACAAAGCTCCATTTTTAACACCAAATCAGTTTCTCAATCAAGATATTCAAAATTAATTTTTTGAATGATCATATTCATTTTTCTCCTATAGAAGTTGATAGAAAGATTTCTCAAACATATTGATTCAATGAATAGCCCAGAAGCACTCGAAAGTAGTTTTAAATAGTATGCTGAGCCATTTCTGAAGGAGTGCTTGGTTAGACAGGTATAACTTAAAGCCTTCAAACAATCAGGTAGTTGTATTCCTATTGTGACAGTTCTGCAGAGAGACGAACTAGTGTGTCATTTTTTTCTTTCAGTTTTGAATTAGGATTTTTTTTTCACTCTGACGGATTTTAGTACCTATAGGTATGTCCTGTGGAAAAAACTGGGCTCTTTCTAGTGTTTATGCAAAATATTCATGATAGATTGTGGTAACATTTTGTTGTCAAAAGCAAACTTCACCCCTGCTAGGCTGCTTGTGGCTATAAATCTTCAGTGGATAAAGACTGCGAATGTCTGTGATGTCATGAACTAGATTTTTGTAACAGGGAGGCACACCAGGCAATATTAAAATACACGCTTTGTTCTCTTGCCACCTTCCAGTTCCTCTTCCCTTCTTTGCCATGAGCATTCTCAGCAGTGTACCTATCACACACATGCACACTGTGGAAAACTCTGAAGGACAAACATTCTAATGGGAGTATAACTGTGATGATAACAACATGCAGGTTTGCATCAAGATACAGATGTACTAGTTGAAAAGATTCTGGTCTAAATAGAAGGGACCCTTGTACCAGCAGCAACGCCTGCTGTGGTGGGGGAGGATTGCAGGGGCTGGAGAAGCAATGCTGTCCACCCCACCTTCTTTTGAGGCATGAACAGATGGCAAAAAGGCAGGTTGGTTTCATGACAGTAGAGTTAGGGGGCAGCTTCTGGCCATTGCAAGACCTTAAGGGGCAGTTCTTGGAATGTTCCCAGCCATTGCAAAATATAAAGGATACAATGCCGTGATGACTGGGAATTCTATGTGTCACAAAATATGGCTTCGGCTAGTTGTCCCTTAGCTTCTGAGAATAATCTTTACTCATGCTAACTTAAATTGGCCAGAAACAACAACAAATAGTTCTTCCTGTGTATATCATATTTCAGGACTGGATTTACCTAGTTCACAGGCTAGTCATCTGTAAAGGCCTGCGCTATATACCAAAGTTATGTTACGCTGACAGTGCAATCTTATCCAGGCCTACTTAGAAGTAAGTCCCATTGAGTTCAAAGGGACTTGCTCTAGATAAGTGCATATAAAATTGTAATGTGAATGTCCAATATACAGAGTCTGTTTACTGTTGACAATTCTACAAGTATATGGTGAATGTCTATTTTTGACTCTGCATTTTGTACATTTAGTGTAATACCTACTCCAGTTAAATATGTAACAAGTAATTGTTTTACCAAAATATTTGGATCCCTTCCATTTGAAATGTGCATTGCTAATTTAGGAAAGGGAAGTATGTGGTGGGATACTGTTGCATTACCCCACAGTTCTGTTCTCTTAGGTATGTCTGGCTTTGTATGTCTAGTGAGTGCAGAATGTTGGACTGAGTGGGTGTGGCTGATGATGCTGTGAAAGGGGGAGGAGTTTAAATGGGGAAGTCTGGAGCTTGGGGAGTTAGTTGGTTGGGAGTGTCAGGATTGTCAGTGGTGTGGGGAGTGAAAGGAAATAAGATTTTAAGAGATTTAAGATTACTGTTATTATTAAAACTAGTAGATTAAACAGGTTAACTTGAATTTGAAGTAACTAAGATCTGTTAAACAAAAATAAACATTTTATTTTGTTTTGTTACCTTAGACCATGTGTCTGCTTGGCTTTATCACCTGTTCTACAGTTACTATCACAAACACCTTATATATAACCTTCAGCTTTCTAACCTTTTCAGTTTCTAGCCTTTACCCTCTCATATGATGGAAAGGTTGTGTTTTACCCTACCCTCAGGTTGTTCAAGTGGTGGCGCTGGACTTGAGGAGGGTTTGTGTGCGACAAGGCCTGGTGTGTGAGGCCTGTGTCATGACAGATACCATTGATTTCTGATGAAGATAGTTCACTTTTGTTTAAAGAAATGGGAGTGTGAAAGAAAATAGCATTATCTTTCCCCCCAATACTTTGTCTATTCTGTTGTGTAAGTAGAGAATCTAGCATACATATATTGCGAATGCAAACTTAATCCAGTCAGTTGTCTGCCCTTGTGATAGCTGTATCCCAAGATGCATTATGTGTTAATTTCAGATGAAATGACAAAAAGACCCATGTTGTTGATGTGAACCTATTCCCAGATGGTTAATACATGATTGATAGATTGCAGCTGCTGCAGTTACTAAATAGACAAGTTAAATCTGTTTTTATGGAAAAAGCCCAAAGTGTGTCATTTTATTCAAGACCTCCGTAGAATATAAGCTCAATGATTAATGCTAATTTAGTATTTTTTTAAAAAAATCACTTTTTTCATCATTTGACATCTGCATGAATTTATTTTTTAAGTGCAAGAGCCTGAATGCAACAACGTATAGCTGGCAGCTGATGTTCCCAAGAAAAGCTCACAGTTGGAGTGGAAGGCAGAGGAAGCAATAGCAACCTATTGATTTTATGGTAGAAGTTGGGTTTTGCACCAACAGATGCTGCCCCTGTAAAAATACCGAGGTGGAAACCGCATCACATGTGTTACTGTTCTGTAGATTTTATCAAGGGGCTAGGAATGATCTTCTGAACCCCATTTTACAGTCTTTTCCTCGTCACCCAACTGAATTCCTAATGTCCCTATTATTTCAGAGCTCAGACAAGTCAATCACTGAGCAAGTGGCCAAGTTCAAAAAACTTGGCCATTTCTATCAGATCCTCTATGATTACTTGTCTTTTTAATAGTTAAATATACGCTCAGTCCTTTGTATGTAACTTTTGCTGGAATGGTCTATTGACTGCAATAAAATTATTGTTATATTGAACCTTGGAAAAAAGAAACACAATTTTTAGATGGGTGGATGATTGGGGTGGGGGGAGAGAAATATTGCAGAAAACAATCAGCAGGTTGCTTTCCACAAGATGGAAAAGCAGCAGGGGGGTTGAAGTAGCCCATCAATAGTTAGCAAATGGACAGCAGACTGTCCTAGACTTCCCCAGTATGGTGAGATATACTGTATTTCTATTTGAATTATAGTAATCGGCGTCTGTTTTTGTCCACATTTTCAGCATTGTGTAAGTGGCCATCCTTCCCGCACACTCTATTGATGACCCTCAGCTTGGATGGCTACAGCTGGCAGTAGACAAATTCATGGAGAATAGGGCTATCAATGGCTTTGCATTACCTCCAGTATCATAGGCAATATCATTCTGAATACTAGTTGTTGGAGGTCACAAGCAGAGAGTGCTACTGCTCTCATGTCCTGCTTGGCGCTTCCCATTGGTATCTGTTTGGCTACTGTGGGAACAGAATGCTCAACTAGATAGGCTGGCCTTCAGCCTGATCCAGCTCTACTCTTCCTGCATTCTTATAGGTGTTGCTGTGGCTGCTATTGGATAGGGAATCCAGGGTACATGCAAGCCAATTCCCTGACTGAGTCAATAGCGGTGAAGCAGAAGAAAATACCCTATTTCTTCAATTCAAAGACACACTTTTTCCCCCATATAAACATCTATAAAAATGGGGTGCGTCTTAGAATCGTGGGTGTGTCTTAGGGTTTCTTTTCTGTTGGTGGTACTGAAATTAGTGTGCGTCTTACAATTGATGGTGTCTTACAATTGAAGAAATACGGTAAGCACCAAGTACAATCTCACAATCTCTTGATTCAGACTCCTGGCCACACCAGGAACTGCTATCTTCTAGCACAAGTAGTGCTGCATGAGCATCCCTGAATTGCCATAGTTTGGTATATAAGAATACAGGTTGTCTTGCCCCTTGTATGAAGTCTCTTAAATCCCAGACCATGTATAATCCCTAAATTATCTATAATGAAACACTGCAGAGGATATGGGAAGATGCCTAAGAATGAATCAAGCCACTGGTCCATCTATTTCCGCATTAGCTCTGCAAGATGCCAAGGAGATGCTTTTCTCAACACCAATAATCTTCCCAAGATGGCAGAGATTAAGCCTGAGATCTTCTGTATCCAAAGTATGTGCTCTGCCAGTGGGCTATGGGCCTATGTGAAATTCAGTCAAGGCTGGTGGCTCCAATGTCTGTGGGGCGGTGAATCTGCTCCGGTTTCAGTCAGGACCAGTCAGAACTCTAAAGGAGATAACAAAGGTAGCTCCTTTACAATTCTGACTGGTTCTGACTGACACCCGGAACAGATCCATCACCCCATTGACATTTTACTAGCCTCCATGTGCAAAATGGATCTTTGTGAAATGGTCTTAAGATACCAAAGTAAGAGAATTTGAAAATCCTGTTAAGGGTTTTAATTATCTGCTTATCTGTCTGTCTGTCCATCCACCATCCACCATATACAATTGATCCAACAAAGAATAGTCACAGATCCCTTAACAAGTTTTCATATTCTTGGGTCTTCTAAATTTTGTTTTCCAGTTCTTCACAATGGTGGTTTTTGGTTTTTTGCTTATGAAGTTCCATCCTTTATTTTACAAATTTATTTTACAATTTCCCTTTTTCTACCCTGTGTACTTAACATCTGTATACTAAGATGATGTTAAGTAAAAACCAGCTCCCTTATGGAAACCACTTGTTGGTAAAGCTCAGATGGCTTTTTTATAATTAATTGATCAGCTTGGTTTATTTTGCCTTACCCAGCACATAGCAAGGTTGAAAAACAAACAAACGAATGGACAAACAGAATCTTTTTAATTTCTATACCATTTTTAATGTGAGGAATTCTTGTGTTAAGGTTACCTACAATGTTCATAACAAGTATTCAGTTGTTTAATGTAAAAACTGTGCATCTTGATTATTAGGGGTTATGGTTATTGTTTTATTGCATTCTTACTATTTTTGAAAAAGAATCTTCAGTTAAGTATTTTGACTCAGGAGCATCAATTAAGATGACCTGCATCTCCCCAGCGCCTCAATTTCCCTACATTCAAACACAATTGCTGTGTATAAGTAGTTATCAAAATATTATTTGAACTATAAAGCCATAGCATTTTCCCATCATATGTTTGCTTGTTTGAAAATCATGATGATTCATCACGTCGTTCAAAGGCAGTCTGTGGTGATATCCTTCATTGAAAGATGGTAAAAAGCTGCCTTTAGTTTCCCTGGTACTTGTATTTGACATTGTTCATTGTGCACTAACTCTTAGTCCCTTTAGAAAGAGACAATGTTTAGACTATGGGCATTTGGTTTCCATGCAGAGATTAAATTTCTTTCTTCTTTAGATCTGAGAGTTCGTTGTTGTTGTTGTTGTTTTGTCACAGCTCTTAAGAGTGCTTATACTGTTCATTTAACTGAAAATATTTTAGAAAACTTTACAGTCCCTTGTTTTTAACTGATTCTTCATATTGACATCACAAAGCAGAGGACTGTTTTAAATGAAAATGTTAATCAAGTTAAGTGGCTGCATTATTTGTTTGTTACTCAAGCTAGCTTGAGATAACCTGTCCCTAGCTGTATGTAGCCATGGTGCAATCCTGTTGTATCACATCTAGAGATAATCTGTGTTAACTGTTTAAACCTGCGTTTTCACAGAAGTGAAACATATCAGATGGGAAAATCATCGTCATTTCAAACTGCTTATTGTATAAAGTGAAACTCCAGATTCTCTCCTGAGAACCCAAGCCCAACTGCTGGAAACATTTACAAATGATAAAACATCAACAGTTCTTTATAGGAGGACATAAAATGCAAACAAATGCATTTAATTTTATGAGGAAAATGCCCTGTTGATCAGTTTTCTAGCAACTTTTGAGTTCTAATTAGCGGTCACCAATTAAAAACAACAACAGAGCACATTTCATGGACTAAATGCTGGTTGCCAGTCACCTGCTTCCTTGCCTCTAAGTCTCCTCTTCCAAGCTGTAAGCCATTGACAGGGCTGCTGTGATGTCATGGAATGTTTAAACTTCTTCAGTGGAAGCCTTCACTAGTACAGTGTTTCCTTTCTTTTCAGAAATAAAAGAGAAACACACCTTAAAAAACAAACAAACATTAACATATTCATTTCTGGATTACATTGAGAATTTCATACAATACAATGTTTACAAGCAACACAGGTTCAACAAAGGAAATGAAAGTTCAGAAAAAGCTCACACAATACGTGGAGAACAGTGGAGACATGTTTATTGTAGAAAGTTCAGGAGTCTGGGACAAATAATAAGCATCAGAGCAGGCTCAGAACAATGCTATAGTTCAGGCTCTGATCCAGTCAAGACAGGCCACATATGAAGAGTCTGGTTCTGGTTCCAGAATCTAAGAGCTCCATCACACCTTTTTTTTCCTGGTATGTTCCTGCAGTTTTGACCTCCATTTCATTAGCGCAGCAAGCACTGGTCCTTTACACGATTGCCGCTGTTGTTTGCTCTCCTGCTATTGCGCCCGCCCCGCCCCTTCTCTTTCACCCTCCAGTTCATTGGTCAGGTGATGGACGTGGTTGCCTTCTGCCCCCCCCCACCTCTGGTTTTGTTGCCTAGGGTTTTGCTGATTCAGTGTTTAATCAGCTGGGTGCCATTTCTGTGGGCAACGAGGGTGGTGTTGGAGCAGCAAAAGTCTGCTCAACCAGCACAGAACAAGTCCGTTTGTTTGACTGACAGACTCTGCAAGTTGGAGGAGAACCGCCCCACTCTCCTCTTTCGTCAGCAGTACTGCCTCCAACAAAAACAATATAGCGGGAGGACAGCATTACATGGGATGGAAGGGCAATTTTATTTCGCATGGAGAAAATAAATCACACTTTCCCCACCCTAGAAAAAGATGGAAAATGGAGGGGAAGAGGGGAAGTGACTGCAGGACAGGCACAATGTCATTTTCAAAATGGCAAACCAGGCAGGATGAGAGTGCAATAAAATGCTGGTGTGATGGAGCTCTAAGGATCCAAAAGGGCCAGAGGCAGGGCTGGCATCATACCGCAGCAGGGAATGTGAATAAACAGTTTTTTATATTTATCGTTGCATTTATATCCCGCCTTTTTTCCTCCAAAGAACCCAAGGCTGCATACATAATCCTCCTCCTCCTCTCCATTTTATCCTCTCCATAGTCCTCCTCCTCTCCATTTTGCAGTGGTGAAGAGGAACAGCAGCCCCAAGGACCGGTCAGTGGGTCCCTGCCTTTTTAACATAAAGGTGCTCAGTATACTTTATTATATTATATAGACCCACAGGCCAAAGGCCTTTGCTACTACTGTATGTCCTTTAAGAATGGTATCTGTATCGTTCTTTGCACCGTACAGCTGAAAATGCAGGAGTAACAGGATTCTCTGACTATATCTGTTTCTAAAAATCAGTAATTCCTTACAGTGCAAATCAACACTGAGAACTGTAGCATACATAACAGGCAGAGAAATACCAAACCCTAGAACAAAGTAGTTTTTTAAAAAAAGAATCAGAATGGGGCAGCATTAAACAAATACAAGTTAATATATGGATAGATGTAACTGTAATGATAAATGCACAGTGCAACCAAAATTCACTATGCTATCTACATGCATAGCATAGGTATTAAGCATATTACTGCTGACTTCAGATATCTGCATTTGATTGGGAAAAATGAGGTCAAGGTGCAAATTATCAGTAACGTTAACATTTCAGTTTGTTTCATACCTAAATAAATCAGGTATGGTTTGGTATGTTCATCTGCATCCAAATCAGAGTTAGAAGACAGTTTGTGCTATACTACCTATTAGCTTTCAATATGCAAAGGAACTCAGATAGTAAACTATGTCTACCTTCTGGTCATTTTCATCTTACTTAGTCCTGATTTTTGCTTGTGACATTATGAGTTTGTTCTGATGTCACAATAAACCATGGAGAGGAGGAGGTTTATGTATGCCACCATGGGTTCCTTCAAGAGGGAAAAAAAAGGCAGTATATAGATGTAATAATACATAAAAATGAATAAATCTGTCACCTGTATGTGTGTAGGGTGACAGCGTGAAGAGAAAGCTCCACATAATTGAGAACCCTGATTTTCCACAAATACAGGGCAAATAGATGTCATGACAGAGAACGACTCTCCTTGCTCTATGCGTTCTTTCAACATGCTAAGCAGAACACCTGAAGAGGGCTTTAGTCTAATATACTATCTGTTACCCCACACTAGTTCAGAAGGCTGCCTCCTTGTGAATTCACAAGGAAGCGCTTTGAGCCCATTCACCATTTTGATGCCAGCAACAGCCTCCGTAGTCTTGCGTACACCTTCTGCCTTTGGTAATCTGCTTTACAGGGAATGCGACTGATTTTAATATCTGAGTCATTCGTCCTCTTCTGAGTTAATCTTTCCAAGTGCTTCGGCGGAGGAGGAAAGGGACAGAACATTCTATAGAATGCATTTGGCCTATTGGTAGGCTTCGTTCCATTTTGAAAGGCGGAAGATTTTTGCATGTTTGCTTGAGCAAAAGAGACCTTTGGGTTCCATGATATTCGTATATGGTTGTGCTGAAGATTCTTGATGGGTATCATCAATCATATGCATTCTAGAAGAGATGCATCAAAATTGGGTTCTGATAGAGTGGAGATGTCCAAAATAAAGGATGTAACACATCAAGGGGCAGGGGGAGATGGCAAGGTTGAGGCAAGGGCAGGATGGACTTTTGCTTGAAATAATAATGCCAGAATATTCAAAGGAAGCGGCCTTATACCAGACTATTTGTCCACCTAGCTCTGCATTGCCTACTTTGGCTCCAGGGTTTCAGGCAGAGGACTTTCCAATCACCTTTTACCTGATCCTTTTAATTGGAGGTGCTGGGGAACGGACCAAGGATCTGTCATGGCCCCAGACCTGAAGCTCTTAGAGACTGAAGTCTCCAATGATAGAGATTCCGAGGAGGTGCCAAAAACAACCCCCCCCTTTCCTTCTGAACTGGTACCCACTGCTTTAGATTTCATATCCTATCCACATGACCCCCTAAGAGGTGCCACTGCACCCTGACTCTGAAGAGTGGATCTTGAGATGCAGTCTCCAGCCCATTTCTCATCATTTCAACCTTCACTCCCCAAGAGAAGCCAATGCCTACAGGAAAAGGCTGCTGGCCCTTGAACAGCCAAATACAGCTCCTGAGGTGGTGACGCTTCCAGAAGGGTTCTCCTCGCCTAACTATAAATCCCTACGAGTTGCTCCTAGCCAGTGCTGGAGTAACTTGTCAGTACCCTACCTCCATGAATATTTCCATAGTCATGAAAATAACCAAAGTCTCAGATGAGATCTAGTTGCCTGTTCTACATTGTGCCTCTTCACCTAGGAACACAGGAAGCTGCCTTCTACTGAGTCAGACCCTTGGTCCATCTAGCTCTGTATTGCCAACACTGGCTGGCAGCGACTCCTCAGGGTTTCAGGCAGGAGTTTTTCCAGTCCTACCTGGACATGCTGGGGATTGAACGTGGGACCTTCTACATGCAAATCAGATGCTCTACCACTGAGGCCAGATCTACACCAAGCAGGATATTTATTTATTTATTTTATTTTATTTTATTTAGAATATTTATATACCGCTCCTCATTGAAAAAATTTCGGAGCGGTGTACAAGGTAAAATGAAAATAAAAACAGAATAAAACAGTTAAGACAAAATTTAAAAAGAAGCAAAAAACAACAACACAGAAATCCAAGGCTGCATGTTAAAGAAAGGCTTCTTGGAATAAAGATGTTTTCAGGAGGCGCCGAAAGGAGTACAAGGTTGGAGCCTGTCTGACCTCCAGAGGCAGGGAATTCCACAGGAGGGGCGCCACCACGCTGAAGGCTCTTCGCCTGGTGGATTCCAATCGGAGGATGGATCTATGTGGAACCACCAGGAGCAGGCCCTCGGATGACCTCAGTGACCGGGCAGGTTGGTAAGGGAGAAGGCGCTCTCTCAGGTATCCTGGTCCCAAGTTGTTTAGGGCTTTGTACACAAGTACAAGAACCTTAAACCTGGCCCGGTAGCGAATAGGCAGCCAGTGCAGTTCCCTCAGTAGAGGAGTTACATGCTGGAAAGGGGCAGCTCCAGACAACAGCCGAGCTGCAGCATTCTGCACTAGCTCCAGCTTCAGGAGCAGCTTCAAGGGCAGCCCCACATAGAGCGCATTGCAGTAATCCAATCTTGAGGTTACCAGTGCCTGTACCACCGTGGTCAAGCTATCCCTGTCCAGGAGAGGCCGTAGTTGGCGAACCAACCAAAGATGGTAAAAGGCACTCTGAGCCATGGCGGCTACTTGAGCCTCCAATGACAGAAATGGGTCTAAGAGTAGCCCCAAACTACGAACCTGTTCTTTCAGAGGCAGAGCAACCCCATCCAGAACAGGCAATGAGCCTGTCTCCCGGACTCGGGAACCACTCACCCACAGGGCTTCCGTCTTGCCAGGATTTAGTCTCAGTTTATTGGCCCTCATCCAGCCCATTACTGAGTCTAGGCACTGGTCCAGGACTTGCACAGCCTTACCTGATTCAGTTGTCACAGGGAGATAGAGCTGCGTGTCATCAGCATATTGATGGCATTTAGCTCCAAATCCCCTAATGACCGCTCCCAACGGCTTCATATAGATGTTAAATAACATTGGGGACAAGATGGTGCCCTGCGGCACTCCATACCTCAATTGCCAGGAGGCCGAGGACTGGTCACCCAATGCTACTCTCTGAAAACGACCCCGTAGGTAGGACCGGAACCACTGTAAAACAGTGCCTCCGATGCCCATCCCGCAGAGTCGATCCAGGAGGATACCATGGTCAATGGTATCAAAAGCCGCCAAGAGATCGAGCAGGATTAACAGGGTTGCATTCCCCTTGTCCCTCTCTCGATAAAGGTCATCCATCAGGGCGACCAAGGCTGATTCAGTCCCGTAACCAGATCGGAACCCAGACTGGAATGGATCTTGATAATCAGTATCCTCCAAGAGCGCCTGCAGTTGCTCCGCCACAACCCTCTCAAGTACCTTCCCTAAAAAAGGAGTGTGAGCAACTGGGCAGTAGTTGCCTAATACCATCGGGTCCAGGGTGGGCTTCTTCAGGAGTGGTCGCACTACTGCCTCCTTAAGGACAGCAGGGACCACCCCTTCCCAGAGAGAAGCATTTATCACCCCCTGGACCCACCCAGTCAGACCCCCTCGGCTTGCTTTTATAAGCCAGGAGGGACAGGGATCAAGAGGGCAAGTGGTCGGCCGCACTGCTGCAAGCACCTTGTCTACATCATCAGGTCGCAATAACTGGAACTGATCCCACAAAATTGGGTAGATGGTGGCATCGGACACCTCAACTGGAGCTGCACTAAAAACAACGTCAAGGTCGCTGCGGAGAGAAGCGATCTTGTCCTCAAAGTGTGATGCAAAAAGGTCACAGCGGGTCATTGACGGAGCCAGGGCCCCATTTGCTGGGGAGGATGTTAGCAGCCCCCGGACCACCCGGAAGAGCTCTGCTGGACGGCTACTCGAGGACGCAATGGAGGCAGCAAAATAAGCCTTCTTTGCTGCCCGCACTGCCACGCAATAGGCACGATTATGCGCTCTACAGCGTGCTCGGTCATCTTCACTTCGAGTCTTACGCCATTTGCGCTCCAGCCGACGTCCAGCCTGTTTCATTGACCGCAACTCCTTAGTATACCAAGGAGCAGAGCGGGCTCTACAGGACCAGAGAGGACACTCAGGTACGATCAAGTCGATGGCCCTCCGCATCTCACCATTCCACAGTGAGGCTAGGGCCTCAGCTGGATCACCAGCTCTCTCCACTAGAAAATCCCCAAGAGCATTCAGAAATCCATTGGATTCCATCAGTCTCCTGGGGCGGACCATCCGAATGGGTCCCTCACCCTTGCAGGAGGGTAGTAACGCCGTGAGTTCAAATCTCACCAAGAAATGATATAGCACTATGACAGCAGTATATAAGAGCCAGGAGCTACACTGCTTCTTTATAGTGGTATTTAAGTGCACTGACAACTGCCCATTGACACATACCATATATTGCTTTCATAGTGCTACCCTGCTTGGTGTGGCACCTGGCTCTTATATACCGCTTTCATATCTCTTTCATAGTTCTATATTCTGCTTGGTGTAGATCTGGCCTGAGCTACGGCCCCTCCTTGGTGTGAGAGCAGATAACAGAAGCCCAGACAGAGCAGGACAGGACTCTCCTCAAAGAAAATACCTTCAGGGTATTTCACATACATTATCTCAGTTGGCCAAATTATGATCCCTATGCTGTAGATGTACCTACGGACACCTGATGAGTTTCTTGATGAGGCCAAACCTGAACCAGGGATTTCCTGTTGAAGTCGAGGACAAGGCCACTGTAATATGGCACAGTGTGGAACAGAAGAGCTTGACATTCCTTTCTGCATCTTCTTTCTTCGAATATTTTGGCTAGCTGTTTGTCAGATACCCACCATTTCAAACATGGATGAAATCAGTCATTAATTTTCTGAAGCTTCTGGAAAATGCAGAGCCAATGCTGACTTGTTTTGCCTTTTTCAGCTTCAGCAATGGGCCAAGCTACAGCCAATATATCTGACTGCTGCATGGACTCATTTCAGCTGGAGAGCACACAATGTTAAATTCAGAAGCAATACAGTCCTTTGAGACTAACAAAGTTTAGGTCAAAGGACTGTTAAGAAAGAACTTTCTGACTTGGGAGGAGCAGCTAAGAGTATATCTATTAATGACTGAACACTAAATACCTTGCATTTTGCGGGTGCTCTTTGTCTCATATTTTCTATTGTTTTGTTGACTGTGCTTATTATTTCTGTTGGCTTTCTGCAAAATGGCATCACACACGAGAGAGAGAGAGAGAGAGAGAGAGAGAGAGAGAGAGAGAGAGAGAGAGAGAGAAACAGGGTTTTGGAAAATCTTTAAAGTTCCCCCCAAAATTCCATGAGGACTGAGCCACCTGACTGGGGCCACAGAATGCTCTCTGGCTATTGGGATGTGTGTGGCAGAGCTGGGGACTGGGATACATTGGTGGGGTGGGAGGCACGGGAAGAATGGAACATACAATCCTGAAGGAGAGCATGACTAAAACAGCCTACATGCAATTGTTTGTTGCAAGTTCCTTGCAATAAAAAATAAGAACGCTTGATATACAGAGCAGTCCAAGAATGAACTTAGGGTTGGTGACTTTTGTAACATTAATTGTGAATAGAAATCCATACATCAAGGACTCCACAATGGAAAAGTGGGGTACAGAATAAACAAATAGTATGTGAGCTTAACTCCTGTAAACATACAATGGAAGTTAGGCATGCAATAATCCACACTGAGCTGTGACTTAGTACCATTACATGTAATAAGATTATTTCTGAATAGGCATGCACAGATTAGACTCCACATATGATTATTTGTGTTTATAAAATAGTTTCTTTTTGCTGTTGCTTTAGTAGTTTCCTGTTTCATGGGAATGTCTTGAAGACAAGTGCTTTTAAAAGAAGAGGCTGGTAACTAGCACATCATACAGACGCTGATGGAATATTACTCTGGTACTGGAGGCATACGTGTTGGGGGGGAAGTGTTGGGTGCCAATTAGTTCTATAATCAGAGATAGTTTAAAAACAATAAATGCATTTGGAACAGCCTTGTTACAATGTACATTAAGGCTTTGATCCAATCTGACATAGCAATAAATTCCATTTAATGATGTGTTGGTCGAATTCCCTTGGCAACATTGGTCCAATTCCTTTGGCTCAGTATTCTACACACCTATCTATTCCTCTGCAGAAGATGATGATAGATGATGATAATGAAGAAGAAAACCTCCTAGAGAGCTTTGGCTATGGGGTGGTATATAAATTTAATAAATAAATGGAGGAACACATTTCACTGGGGGGTGGGGAATGTTCATGGGATTAATCCTGCCCAGTTTGGGCTCAGTAATAATTAAAATAATTTAAATATGGTCACAATCTCGATAGAGCTGATCCCATTCCAAATACTATAGCTGAGTTAATCATTGGACTTGCTGCATTAACTCAGAACAGAAGTTCTTCCCTTCTCCATAAGAGGAACTTGTCTCTTAAGAAATGTGGGCATCAATAACTAAAGAATAAATATCCTGTCTTTTTTTATATATTGGAGATAGGTTTATTAATGTGTTGTACTCCTCAAGGTCATTCCAATCTCTCTTCCCTCCTGCCCCCGTGAGTCTAGTGAAAGCTTGTTCATTTTGGTAGTCCAGCGCTAAAGTGTCCTTCTAGTCTGCTGGCAAACATTGCTGTATTAACGGCGATTGACTGTAGTTCTGTGAACTATGCTGTAAGGTCTTACATAACTTTTCATGGGTGAAAACAGGGGCCCAGCTTTTACGTTTTGAGCGGGAGGCCATTTATAGCCACATCGAAACGATAAATAGAAACTCCCATCATAATCTTGCTTCGTAAAGAGCTTTCAGGATTGCAGGTCACCGGAGCCCTAATCTGCCTGTTTGTAAACAGACAGAGCTTGTGACCTCTCCATGGATGCGTTATATGTAGCTCATCATCAGAGTTTTTCAAAAGGCCACTTTGGAACTTCAAATACAAATCTGTAGAGATGGGGGAGAAATTTGTTTGGTTTCCATTTTAATGTGAATTTACCTAATATAACACTTTCAAACCAATATGTGAACCGAAACTCAAGTTATCTTTCAAAATTTGCACTTCTCCAACATTCTTAATGTTCAGGATGAAATGGATTTAAGATTAGAAATGTTCTCAAGGTTCAAGATAAACCAAATTTTAGATTGGAAAAATGAGAAACTGAGGGAGAGAAACCAAAATTAAGAGGTTTGTCCATCCATACAAATGAGTAGGTACTTTTTAATATATATATATATATATATATATATATATATATATATATATATCTTCATCTGAGGTTGTGAATACTTTTTTTTTTTAGTTTAAAGTCTAGTGACAATGAAAGATTTGTAGTACAATATAAGAGTACCCCCTTGGACTTTAAATTAAAAACCTGCATAAAATGGTCTGTCTTGTTCACATTGGGGAAACACAAAATGTTGACTGCTGCAGAAGGGTAAAAAAAGTAGGGGGCTATTTATTAGGCTTGCCAGACAAACATTTTAAATATAATGGAACTTGGAGCCATATTTATTTATTTATTACATTTCTATACCGCCCCACAGCCGAAGCTCTCTGGGCAGTTCACAAAAGTTAAAACAGTAAACATTAAAAAGTATACAAAATTTAAAAACCATCAGAAACATAAAAAACAACTGTATAAAAACATAGCTTTTCATTCCACATGTTTCTTAGCTAGAGTGGCCGCTTATGCATTGCCAAAAAAGAGGACATATTTGCATATACATACAGAGAGAGAGAGAATATGCAAATTTAATGTAAATGTGTCCTCTTTCTAAATATGCAAATTTGAAATCATCAGCATAATTTAAATAGAAATACAATACACCCCACCATCATGGAAAGCCATGTCTGCTGTCCTGGAGATAAGTGTTGATGGGCAACTTCAAAGTCCCAGCTCTGCCTACATATAGCTCTATATCTTTAAATTGGACTTTATTTATTTATTTATTTATTACATTTATATACCGCCCCATAGCCGAAGCTCTCTGGACTCGATGGGCCTTCAAATAGAATTTAATGTGCATTGTAAAGTAGGACACATTGCCACCCTGGCTTGGAAAGAAAATGGAGGGTTAGTTGTAAGACAGCACTCCGCTTTGCCCTTCTGCACCCCCTGCATTACCTTTGTTAGATGGGAAATGGCTGGGAAAGGAGACCCATAAGGAAGAGCTATTCTCTCTACCCGTGTTTGCTGGGAGAGAAATAGGTCAGAAAGTAAAGGAGAGTAGAATATAGCTTGGGTATATATATGTCTGTCATCACAAGCATGGAAAATGGGTGAGTGGGTACATGGACAACCGAGGAACCATGTGGCATCCTTCAGAGATGATGTCCCAACTTTCCTTCAACGAGTGTTCCCTTCCCCCATTTTATCCTTACCACAGCCTGGTGGGATAGGCTGTGACATAATGATTTGCCTGAGGTCACCCAATTAGTTTCTGGACTGTGTATAAATTTGAACCTGGGTCATAGAATCATAGAATAGCAGAGTTGGAAGGGGCCTACAAGGCCATTGAGTCCAACCCCCTGCTCAATGCAGGAATCCACCCTAAAGCATCCCTGACAGATGGTTGTCCAGCTGCCTCTTGAAGGCCTCTAGTGTGGGAGAGCCCACAACCTTCCAAGGTAACAGATTCCATTGTCGTACTGCTCTAACAGTCCGGACGTTTTTCCTGATGTCCAGCTGGAATCTGGCTTCCTTTATCTTGAGCCCGTTATTCTGTGTCCTGCACTCTGGGAGGATACAAGAAGAGATTCTGGGCCTCCTCTGTGTGACAACCTTTTAAGTATTTGAAGAGTGCTATCATGTCTCCCCTCAATCTTCTCTTCTCCAGGCTAAACATGCCCAGTTCTTTCAGTCTCCCTTTATAGGGCTTTGTTTCCAGACACCTGATCATCCTGGTTGCCCTCCTCTGAACACATTCCAGCTTGTCTGCGTCCTTCTTGAATTGTGGAGCCCAGAACTGGACGCAATACTCTAGATAAGGCCTAACAAGGTCTCTCCTAGAGCTGAACTGAATTTTCTCAGAAGACACATTTCTGAGATTGTTCTTGTTTTTACTTCCCTAGTAAAAGGAAACCACTTTGCAGAATTTTCTCCAATCCTTTTTCTCCAACTCTTTTTTTTTTAAAGGCAGTTGTAATTTCCTCTCTCCCAACCCCCACAACGTCCTGGAAAACACTAGGTGTTATTGTGGAGGACGTAAAATGGTAGCCACTAGGGATGTGCACGGACCCCCACGCTCCGCCCCGTGGGCCGATCCGAAAATTTCGGATCGGTCCGCGCCGCTCCGCCCATACTCCGTTCCTCTTCGTCGCGGAGCTCCGGCTCCGAATTGGAGCTCCACAGTGGAGGGGAGTGGTGCCAGGTAGCACTTTAACCACCATGGTCACTCTGTGGGAATGTGTTTGTTGTATTTAGACGGACAAGCTGGTGCAAATGTGTAGAATCAGGAAATATGCCATTGAATGTTTAATTTGACTACAAAAGTAATTAGAAAAATAGACTAGTTTTATGAGTTATTCCTAATGGGTAGGCAATTTTTGCACCTTCAAAAATAGCTTGAATGATGTCCAAATTTGCATTTGAAGCCATTATTCCTAATAACGCAAACAGAAATTATATGATTATACCAATCTATCACTATCATAATTTCACATTCAAATTGCCAGCAACATTTTTGGCAGTGTGGTCATATCTTCAATAAATGTAAAGAGTGAACTGCATAGAGTTAGTCTGCTTTAATCCCATTTACTTTGATGAGATTTAAGTAACCTACCAGCGTGCAGGATTTCAACCAATCTCATTAGTGCAACCTCCTTTCTCTAAAAATAAAGCCGAAGGAAGCAATATAAGGAAAGAAAGGTATGTTTTCTTTGGTTATCGATGGGCATATGGGTTTTAATGATCATCCACTAGATGTAGAAGTCGTACTTGGGTAGTGCATGTCTGGCTCTGTAAAAAATGTGTGCAAGTTTAGAAAGATTTTCATTGTTTCCATGGCAAACTCAGATAAAGTAATTCAGCACATATACAGCAGTACACATCACTTCTTCTGCATCCTCCCAAGGATATCTATATATTTATCTTGCTTGCATGTATTAGTAATGTTTCCCCCTCCTTGGGTTGATTCCATAACATTACGTGCATAGCAAATTTCTAAGCAATCAGGAATGCTTCTACTTTGGGTTGAACTTCAGGGCTCTGGTTTGGATTGAGGTTCAGAGCTTTAGAATAGTTAAGCTTAGTGGTTTTCAATGTTTTTCAACATATGTATGGTAGGGTGACCATATGAAAAGGAGGACAGGGCTCTTGTATCTTTAACAGTTGTATTGAAAAGGACATTTCAGCAGGTGTCATTTGTATATATGGGGAACCTGGTGAAATTTCCTCTTCATCACAACAGTTAAAGCTGCAGGTGCCCTGTCCTCTTTTAAATCTGGTCACTCTAGTATGGCTCCTGCACCTTTAACTGTTGTGATGAAGACAGAATTTCATCAGGTTTTCCCTATATACAAATGACACCTGCTGAAATTCCCTTTTCCATGCAACTGTTAAAGATACAGGAGCCCTGTCCTCCTTTTCATATGGTCACCCAATGTATGCAAATGCTATTTTGGGCTGCATTAATAGAAGTATAGCTTCCAAATCACGTGAGGTACTGGTTTTTTGTGGAGCCCAGAACTGGACGCAATACTCTAGATGAGGCCTAACCAGGGCTGAATAGAGAGGAACCAGTACCTCACGTGATTTGGAAGCTATACTTCTATTAATGCAGCCCAAAATAGCATTTGCCTTTCTTGCAGCCATATCGCACTGTTGGCTCATATTCAGCTTGTGATCTACAACAATTCCAAGATCCTTCTCGTTTGTAGTATTGCTGAGCCAAGTGTCCCCCATCTTGCCTGCCACCTCCTTGACTCAGCTCAGACTATTTCTGAATGACTTTGACCATTCTTCAGTGAGTCTCTAAATCTAGTGTAGTTTGCCTTGGCTCCCGATGGATAGCTTTGGCGAATTGACCTTGGACTGTTTAATGACCACGGTTGCTGCTGCTTATCTTGCAACACCTGTGATTTATGACAGATTTAAAGTGTTGTGTGCAATGCATTTTGCTAAACCCCGGTCACTTTCTAACCCCAGTGGGACCGTCTGCAGCAGGGCTAGTGGCTCTAACTGTGGCTTAAAGTGTTGTGTGCGACAGCACGGCTTGTGGGTAGTGCTAACCCCAGAGAACCATAGTTTCACCAACCACAGTCCCTGAAGTGTCATCTGAACAGGCCCACCGTCTTTTAACGGAATGTGGCTCTTAATCCTGTGTTTGTGGTTTGTCCACTGGTACCCAGCAAACACTGTAACAGCTTTTATGAGAACTACTAGTAATTTCTGATCCTGTTCTTTTGCAAGAAGCATTCCGGAAGACACCCTCAAGAAAAGGAATTGAAGACCTTTATATAAGGCAACCAGATTACATCCTTTCATGACATAGAACAAACGGAAACGATTCATTTTGCTAAAAGGCAAGTGGGAGCTGTTGAGAGTAGTGGAGGGAAAATAACTATTTACTCTTTAGTGTGTAGTTTTATTGATTTCTTTTTCCAGGGTCCAAATACATCCACACACACACACACACACACACACAAGAATTTTACCAATATATTTGTGCTCTGGCTCTCCCAGCTGTTCATAAATTGTAGTTGGTGAAAACAGTTTATTCATCATTCTCTAATATGTAGCACGAAGTGGAATGAAAGCACCATTTCTGATCATGTTTTTTTTTATTATTATTGGCTGTGCCGCCCTGCAAGAACTATGTTTAATTATTGTCATAATTAAAACGCAGTAGACAATTTAAACGAAACACAGCTGTTGATTCCCCATGATGACTATCAGTCCTCCTAGGCAAGGGTGGGCAGCTTCAGGTGCTTCAAGTCCCATCAGCCCTATTCAGCATAGCCAATGGTGGGGGATGGTGGAAGTTATAGGCCCCAACCTCTAGAAGGCCACAGTCTGTGCATCCCTGATCGAAGGGGTTGGCTTCTGGTTCTCTTATTCAATAGACTGAATGCAAAAGGATGATAAAAGGTAAAAGTGATTTAGAACTTGTAGGTTTTATAAGGCTTGACTCAAACATTCATTTAAAATAAATTTTAAAGACATTAATTTACAGGTATCACTCTCCTTTATTTCTTTGAATAATTATCTTTTCCACACCCTTCTTATTCTTATGAAAGCTGTAATACCTTTTAAAAAACACGATATAAGGCCTAATTCCTATGTTCCCACAATGACGTTTCTACATAGTGACCTCCATGCCTCTTGGGCCTGGTGGTAGGGCCAGCTGTACCATTAGGAAAACTGAGGCAACCAGCTCAGGTAACAGGTGCTAGTGTGTGTGTGTAACAGTGGTGGCAGCCTCCTGGTTGTTCCTCACCAGCTCCCTATCGCAATTCCCCTTTGTTGATGTGTGCACCATGTGAAATTGCCTGTTCTCCTAAGTTGGCCTTGTACTGTCAGATGTGATGGAAAATGCTATCCCATCACCACTGATGAAGTAGGATTCAATTGGCAGCCTAAACTGCTTCTGTATGTGGTGTGCCATCTTGTCCTTTGCCTCAGGAGTTTAAAGTCCTTGGACCAGCCCTGTCTGCAGAACAAGTGATGTCTGTATGTGAAGGAACCACACAATCCATATTGCCCATGTACTTTGTCTAGTTCCATGTTTTTTGTTCAGCATAGGTAGTGCTCCCCTAACATAGTGGGAATGTAGGAACTTGGCCTTAGATGTGGACATAAGAACACAGAGGGCTACCTTGCTGGATCAGGCAATAGGTCCATGGTGGCTAGCATAATGTCTCTAACTGTAGCCAGCAAGATGCCCTATGGTAGTTCACAAACAGGGCATGATGGAGAAGACTATATTCTGTTCCTTCTTCCTAGGAATCAAAATAAACGATTCTGGATGTCAGCATTTGGACACTCTTTATTCCATCTATAAGGGAAGTACATTTATCATCTGCTAAAGAGAGGGCCTTCTCTGAAGTTGCACCCCAACTCTGGAATATGCTCCAACAGGAGGTATAACTGGCATCAATGTTGTACTCTTTTTGGCACCAGATTAAAACCTTTTCATATGCACAGGCATTTTAAAATCTGTATTTTTCACCTGGTTGCAATAGTTCTTATTCTTCTCAATTTTACTGTATTTATATTATGTAGTGAATATCTGCTTTTTGTTTGCACTGTCCTAAAACCTTCTCTTAGGTGCGGACATGGTCTATAGTTTTCCCATTTCTGATTAGGGATGTCAGAGAAATCTGTAAGAGATTTAAAAAGTGTTGATTTCTGTGAATCTCACCTGCAGATTCTGCGGCAGATCAGGGTTTGTTCGTTTTTAGTCATGTGGATTTATTTATTTTTACTTTGGGAGAGGGATTTGGTTAAACATGTACTTGCATTAGCACTAGGGTGCTAATTCCTGGAGGAGAAGGCTATCAATGGCTACTAGTCCTGATTACTATGTGCTGCCTCCAGTCTCAGAGGCAGTAAGCCTGTTTAAACCAGTTGGTGGGGAACATGGGTGGGAGGGTGCTGTTGCTTGTGGGTCCTTGGTCAACAGCTGGTTGGCCACTGTAGGAACAGAGTCCTGGACTAGGTGGACCCTTGGTCTGACCCAGCATGGCTTTTCTGATGTACTTAGGGTGTATTAGCACAGCTGAATATTTGCAAATGAATGACATTTTCCTACAAAATATCTGATTCCGTCAATAAATGTTTGAGGAAATTAAATATGCCTAACAATCTGTGAAAAATGATGGAATTGCCTTAACAGAATCCTTACATCCCTGCTCCTGATCTTAAACTGGAGTTAGCTAGTCGCAGTCAGCCTTGTGCTTCGTACAAAAAGATAAAGGTGAGTTTAGGTGTAATTCTACCGTGTTTAGACAGAAAATGTCCAGCATGCCCTGGGCAGCATGGAGCATTGTGGGCCTTTTTTCTGGAAGTTGTGTATCGTTTTTGTCTGAAACATACGTAACCCTAACCCTTAAATGGGTTTTTACTGGGATTTTAATTTTAATAACGTGCATTGCATAAAACACCTTTAGTCTATATGGGAGGAATAGCTAGGAGGAGCCTCAGTATTCTGCTTCCTTCATTTGACAGAGCCTATGCTGTAACGAACATCAGCAGCATGAGCCTATTACCAAGCTTCAGTGTTGAAAGCTTCAATGGCAGAAGATAATGAGTAGAGTTCATTCAGTTCATGTGCAATTTTGCATCCATTCATAACCTGTTCATTGGAGGTAAAAAGTGCTTCCGTTATTATAGCTTATAGTGCTCAAAAGTAATTTCATTGATAAGGTCTGTGTTTCTGTCTTGGTGCGCCTACGTATATATGAGTCATCCGTCTCTTTTATTATTCTAAACTTTTTAAAAAAGGAGAAGAAGCACGCTTCGATTTTTTTTTAGCATGTTTTTCATTCCCTCATTAGCTCTTCCTTCTCAACATCAGGGCACGCTGTCTGCGCTTTGGTTAAAGTTTGGTGTGATTTTCATAGGCATGTCACACTCACATTGAAGTTGGCTCCGTTTAAATTGCCACATCACGAGACCGGCTAGATAAAAACACAGCATATGCCCTGTGCATTCTTTCCCCGCCCGTAGAGGATTGTGATTAAATTTACATTAATGTGTACAAATATTTCACACACCAGCTTTAGCAAAATGAAAAGGAGTTCTATTTTGCAGTTGTTAAGCCTAACTGAGGGCAAAATGCATTCTGGGAACAGATTACTAGAGTGATCCGATACAAGAGAGGGGAGGGCTCCTGCAGCTTCAACTGTTGTGAGGAGGAGGGAATTTCATCAGGTGCTGCATGCCTACAAACGGCACCTGCTGAAATTCCATTTCCTAAACATCGGTTACAGATGCAGGAGCCCTGCCCTCCTTTCCAAATGGTCACCCTATACATGTGCCTGTTATACTCCTACATCACTTCTTGGGGCAGAGCCATCACCACCAGCAGAAAGGCCCTAAGAGCAGGAGAGGAGATTCTTTTTATGCAACAGGCACCTTCCAACCATTCAGTGGGGTAGTATTTATATTTTGGGCATCAATCCAAGCTGTAGTTATTGCAAGGCAATCAGATTGCCAGATGCTGACATGCTATTCTCGGAGGCCTGAAGAGGGCTTTTTAGTTCTGTTATCTGAATTCCTGAGTGAGTTAGCAGATGCCACCGCCCTGGAAGACCCAGGTGTGTAAGGACGGTCTCCATTGTCAGTGCTGCAGTTCTTCTTATGACGGAGCAGTCATGTGATGACATCACTTTTCAGCCAGCTTATTGAATGCACCGCTGCAAAGCTTTCAAAAGGAGATTAGCGCACATGTGGTTAACAGCATGCTGGGCATCAGAGGATTATTTCACTGCAAGCTGAACTGGAGCACAGCCCACCCCACTGAAAGAGTTTTATGTACTTGTCCAGAGAAATCTGCATGGAAGGGCCTTGTTGATCTTAAATTATTATTATTAATTATTATTATTTATTTATATAGCACCATCAGTGTACATGGTGCTGTACAGAGTAAAACAATAAATAGCAAGACCCTGCCGCATAGGCTTAAATCCTTTAAATATGAGAGATTTTGTCAGTAAAAAGTCAGTGAATTTGCCAGTACTCCTCACACTAACATGCCTAGGTCTCCAAGTGAGAACCAAATGCAGCTTCCCTAGCTCGGTGGCCTCCAAATGTTTGGACTGCAACTTCCAGCATTCCTGACCATTGGTCATGTTGGCTGGGGCTGGTGGGAATTGAAATTCAAAACATTTGGAGGGCACCAGGTTGGGGAGGACTAGGTTGGTTAAGACAAGCTTTTCATGACCATTTTTGGAAAGCGCTTTGAAAATAATACATGATGCTATTGACATAATAAAAGATCCCATAGGAATTTGTTGTTGTTGTTTTTACCACACTTGCCCGCCACTTCCGTTGTGTGGCAAAACAGCCCATGAACAAACTATGTAATATTGTTCATGGTTAAGAAACCATGGTTTGTTAGCATGACTGGTTTTGCACAACACGCCAACCCATAATTCAACAACCCATACCATAGGTTAGCATTATGTGCAAAACCAGCCATTGTCTATTTCGGGTGATAATCAGGCTAAGGAACCAAAACACAGTTTTTGCTAAAATAACAATTATGCAGGAAACGTGCACTAGGCTAGTGATGGTTTCAGGACAACAGTTGTGTTCTTTCTCTAGAGGTAAAGCTTTGAGTAGATGTAGGCATGTAGCGGCTTAGAGGAACAGGTTACAAGTGGTAGATTGAGAGTTCAACTTCGCTAATGTGTGGCACATGAATTACAAAAGTGCATTGACTAGAAAATCCACCTTTTAATGCAGTATATTTAAAAAGAAAGTTATTGGAATTGGACATTTTCCAATATAGTTAGACAATTTGTATTGCAGTTTATTAAAACAGATTCTTCTGCAGAATAGGGACAAGTTCAACACATTGATATTCCTCACATTGTAATTAATAAATCATATTCACATTGATCATTGCAAAATCGGCTGTGTGAAACCTATGAAGTTCTTCTGTAAAAAGGAAATTTATACATGGCATTTGATAATTATAGGCGTATGTCTGAGTTTATAGGGTGTGACCCTTTTCTGTGATTATGTTTGTGGGGTAATTATCAATAGACTTGTTTAATTAAATGACTGGTTGCTAGACTGATTTGTTCATCCTTATTTCTAGTCCATGTCAGTTGCATATTTTCAGTTATAAGTCCATTCTGTTCAATTTCCATATCAATCGCCAATTTGGTGGGATCAATTTCAGTTGTGGCTGGATGATATGGACAAGGTACCTGAAGCAATGCTGCTGACCATGTTCCCTCTCGATACTTGCCCTTCCCAGCTCCTAAGACCTAGCCCAGGCTTGCTTGACTAGGTGGATCCAGAGAGTGCTAAATGCAGCTCTGCACGAAGGGGTGGTTCCTGCTGCCCATAAAGAGTCAACAGTGCAGCCACTCCTAGAGAAACCCACTCTGGGCCCAACAATATTTGATAACTACTGTCAAGTTGTGAATATCCCTTTCTTGGGGAAGAGACTTAAGGGGCAACTGCAAACACTCTGGAGGACACTGATTATCTAAACCTTGGTTCCGGCCTGGTTATGGGACCAAATCAGCTTTGGTTGCCCTGCTGGGTGACGTTTGTCGAGAATGGGATAGGAGGAATGCAACCTTGTTAATTTTGCTCAATCTCTCATTGGCTTTTGACACCATCAATGGTGGCATCCTCCTACACTTGCTCTGTGGGTTGGGCATTGAGGTGCTGTGTTACAATGGTTCTGGTCTTACCTGCAGGGGCAATTTCAGAGAGAAACTTTGGGTAACTATTTCTTGGCTCTCTGACAATTAAGCTATGTGATTCTGCAGGGTACCATCTTGTCTCCATTGTCACAACATCTATATGAAGTGCTTTGAAGCAATTATTAGGGGGTTTGGAGCAAAGTATCCTTAGAATGCTGATGACATGGAGCTCTGTCTCCCTGTGACAGACCATCCTGAACCAATGGGCTGTTTTAGGGTTCTGGGATGTCTTGTTAGCCATGGCAATGAGCCACCTGTGCCGGGTTCGCATGACACAGCAAGCTGGATCGGCAAGGGTAGTTATGCAAATCCCCAGTATGCAACTGGCATGCACAGTGGGGAAAATAAGCCACACATAAGCTAATGTGACTTATTTCCCCCTCTGTGATCATGCAAACAGAACCAATTTGAGCAGTTTTTGTAAAGAGGGCTACGTGAGAGATCTGTAAGCATACTTGAGTAAACATTTGATTATATTTCTAATGCAAGAAGTATATGCATAAATGCAGAACTAGAGGGAATGGACATCAAACTAATCTAGAAAGAGAGGCTCTAATAGGACAGAAAGACCCTGCAGTGTTCAGGGTAAAAAATTAATTGTAAAGGCATTCCTAGTAAGATGAAGAATACATGATTAAACTGAACATGCTACAACCACAAAATAATTAATTCATAAAAGGGAGCTGCAGTGTAAGAAGATTATATTAACAAGCTTACAGACACAATCCCAATAAATAATGATATTAAATTCCTGACAACAGTTAGAAGTTTTTGCAACAAAATGTTGACAAAATTCAGTTGCATCAAATTTTAGGGGAGAAAATGATAGTCATTCATTTGTAGTTAGTAAAACTGCTCTGGACCACACATCCCACCCCCCTGTTCCTATCATTTCTTGACTTGAGATGTAGCTTGGAAATTAGTTGTGCTTCAGGTTGTCACATGGTCCCTCCAAGGAGTTATAATTTTAAAAAGAGCTTCGCTATTGAATGTTAAGGCTGGTGTGTCAACATGAATGCTGCATCCGAGTTGCTATGTTGGCTGGGGGCACCATATTGATATGTTTAACTTGATTAATAATGCATTTTTGTTCCACCCTTCATCTAAGGAACTCTGAATGACATGCATGTTTCCCCACAACAACCTGTTGTGACTGAAAGATAGTGAGTGGCCCAACATCATATAGTAAGCTTGGTGATGACTTGAACCTGAGTCTCCTTCACCTGAGTCCACTATTCTGATTACTACACTATAGCAGTAGAGGAGGTGTACAAAATTAGGCATGGTGTGGAGTATGTGGACAGGGAGGCACTTTTCTCCTTCTCATGTAATACAAGAATTTGGGGTCCTCCACTGAAAGTGAATGCGGGGAGATTCCGGACAGATAAAAGGAAGGACTTCTTTACACAGTGCATAGTTAAACTATGGAATTCACTACCACAAGATGTGGTGATGGCCACCAATTTGGATGGTTTTAAAAGAGAGTTGGATGAATTCCTGGAGGAGAAGGCTATCAACGGCTATTAGTCCTGATGGCTAAGTGCTGCCTCCAGTATTGGAAGCAGTAAGCCTATATACACCAGTTGCTGGGAAACATGGGTAGGAGGGTGCTGTTGCACCATGTCCTGCTTGTGGGTCCCTGGTCGACAGCTGGTTGGCCATGATGTTAACAGAGTGCTGCACTAGATGGACCCTTGCTCTGATCCAGCATGGCTCTCCTTATGTTGTCTCTGAATATTAAATAAGAAGTTAAAGGACTGGGGATACTGGGCAGTATCCAATGGGACACTGCAAGCAACACTTCCATCCTTATACAATGGAGATTTAGGACTTCCAGGAGCAACTAGAAATGAGCACAAGCACTCATTTCTGGAATGGAGCATGTCAGTGGGACTTGCTTAAGGGAGCTCTGCTGACCTGTTCAGATCCAGAAACGAGCACTTCCACTCATTTGTGAGTTTCCTATAGGAAGCGTTAAATCTCCATTGCGCAAGCGGTGTGTCCCACTTGCGCAACAATCCTGTTGGATACTGCCCACAGTGTCAGTGGCTGCTCTACAGATTTGGAAAGTCTCCTTTGGGGAAGTGGTATACAAGTCTGAATTTGAGCACTCCAGAGGTCAAATGGCATTAAAAACAACCCCAACCTATAGATAACAAAAAGAAATTGTTCAGTCACAGCTTTTGCCCACACTGTCTCTTGGCTCTTCTTTGTTTCTCAGATAAGGCACCTGTGGGGAAATTTCACCCAAATTGTCTGTCACAGTTACGCCTCCTTCCAAATCCTGTAATCCGTGCCTAGTTTCTACCCCTCCCTTGTTTATCCTTAGGGCCAAGCTTGGTCGCTTTTCATTTTACTTCTAAGTACGAGGAGGAGAATGGGATAGGTTGACTCGATGCATACCTAGCTTATGGATTTTACACACAGCAATGACTTGCTGGAGCAAATCTAGAAATGTTAAATATGGGAAGTGGTTCTAAAATTACCTGGAAATCATTTTAGCATATGTTCAGCTGCCAGCCGTTGAGTGAGAAATATCAAGCGATGGATTTGCATGAGTGCACTTGCTCCCTTGGTTATGTAATGTTGCTTCGGTTATTCTTAATAGAGATCTGATTTATTGCTTAATAAAATCTAGTTTATTCTGTTGGTAATATACCATGGATCCTCTTATTTGAAAGTTGAAAGGGCTTTTGTTGTCTGTGGTTGCAGTCATTATGCTGCCCTCTTTGAATGCAATAGACAACTCCTAAGATAATTAATATGGGGGTTATAGTCTACTTGTTCCACTTCATCTTGACAATAGGACATTGTCCTATTATAAAGTTATAGTCTCAGGGGAAAAATGTATACTAAGAATGTTGCATAACATTTTATAGACTGAATTGTGCATGGTAACATAACATCATCATGGTCAGGCTCAATTTGTGAATAAAAATGTGATTACATTCATATTTATTATATTTTTATCCTTCTTTTCCTAAAAGACAGGTACGGAAACTGACCAATCTTGATAGAGGAATTAATTTAGTCTAATATGAGCTTGCACTCCCCATGAAGGACTAAGAGCATAGTTTGGGAGTGCTCCTGGATTTGGCACTAACTGGGGAGGCTCAGGTGATCATGGTGGCTAAGAGTACTTTTTACCGCCTTTGGTGGGAGGATCTTGCCTCAATTATTCTTGCTCTAGTGACATCTGGCTGGACTACTGCACTGCATTCTACATGGGGCTGCCTTTGAAGACAGTTCAGAAACCTAAGCTGGTGCAGAATATGGCCACCTGGATATTGTTGAGGGTTGGGCAGCCTGCTCATGTGATTCCAATATTGCACCAGCTGCACTGGCTGCCAGTGCAAAGTTACTTGAAGATTGTCTTCTCCTGGACCAGTCTGCCCGGACTGCATTCTGAGATCACCAGTAGAAACACTTCTCACTTGCCTGCTGCCAGATGTGGTTAGGCTGGTGAGTATGAAGGAAGATGGCCTTTTCAGTGTGACAGCATTTTCCCGCACCTCTGGAATTGGCTTCCATTAAGGATTCAATGGGCCACTTCTTTGGAGGTTTTCAGGAAGGCTCTGAAGACCCAGCATTTTTTGCTGGCCTTTTCATAGTCTATGGGCTGCAGGTTTTATTAGTGTTATTGACTTGGGGTGGGGGTTAATAGCATTTTTATTGAATATTTATATATTTTTGACTATTTGTTTAGCAGTTTTGTCTTGTTTTTCTCTTGTATACTAGCTTGAGAGGCGTCTACCCTTGAAGACAGCCTAAAAACAAATTGAAATAAATATTTTCCCCAAATTCATAGTTTTCAGGGTGGCATAGATTCTATGCACACCTCCTCTCCGTCATTGTCACACTATTCCAGGTAGATTATTTCTTTATATTTATTACATTTATTTATTACATTGATATACCGCCCCATAGCCGAAGCTCTCTGGGCTGAGAGACACTCACTGGCCCATCTGTCACCCAGTGAGCCACAGAGATTCGAACCCCAAGCCTTTCTGATCCCAGTCCACATTCTAACCACCACACTATACTGGCTCGAATATACACTATAACATTCCTTTAGCTTGTCAGCATATACGTTCCAGCCGTAAATTATCTAATGAAACAAAGATTGGGGCCAAGTATGTTTCAAATGCCACATGTGGCTTCTCCTTTAACAGAGCTGCTGTCAAGTCAAGCATGCCATTATCCAATTGTAAGTTTCCCCATAAGGCAGCACATATTAGTGATTGTACTGTTATCAGCGCGTTACGCAGCTCGGTCTCCAAAGCTGTCTTGAAATGCAACTAGATTACATCTATTGGCTACATCCCTGTCAACTCTCATTGTCATCTTGTCAGAGGCAGTAATCTGATGGGTTAGAGGTGAGCTGTGTCGTTATAAGCTCTTGTTATCATTTCATTAGTCTATATACTTGGCCATTAGGATGGGTTGGGGAAGGAGGGCTGCACATCAGCTAGTTGTGCGTAAGCAAGTAAGCTCCCATTAAAGCTACAGTCTTATGCACATGTACTTGACAGCAAGCTTCATTAAAATCAGCAGGACTTAGATCTGAATAAACAGGCATAGAGTTAGGCTACACGTCACCTTCTGGAAGACGCATCCTGGAATAGCAGGGGAGTGTTTGGGACAGAGCAGAGCTCTCCACTAGAATCTCTCTGTCTTAGGAAAATCTCCATATTCATAAGAACAGTAATGGGGGCTGGCCTACCAATCCCTGGTCTAAGACCTTTTCTTATTGTTGCTCATCATTACTTACTCGTGGTTCTTTACAGGTTCTTTAGATGATGTTGTGACAATTCAGTTTCACTTCCGTTTTGTAAAAGCACTTTCACAGGGTTTTTTTTTTTTAGAGCAGGGAAAATTTACTATTATTTGAAAAAGTGAAAGAAAATACATTTCCCTATTGGTATAATTGTTTTATTCTGCTATAGTACAGCACCACCTAGAGGTTATGGAGCAGAAAAGATCCAAGCTTGGATCTCAATTCTGGACTAAAACTGAAAGCAGATATAGAGGATTTATAACCTTGTGTTGTACAGCTCTAACCCCCAAACTGAGGACTTTAGAGCATATACAAACACTGTAGAATTGTCCTATGTCACACCAAGTTCATGATACCTTTAAAAATATTTTTTCAGAACTGGTGTCCAAACAAGGAGCAAAGCATTCCAAATATCACAGAAACAGCCTTGATGCCCTCTATTCATTGATTTATTCATACAATATGAATTAATACCCATGGGGGTGAGCGCTCTCTCTCAATCTCTCTCTGGCCTTAGCTAGACCTAAGGTTTATCCCGGGGTCGTCCCTGCCTGCTCCTGGGATATCCTGTGTGTCATTTACATGAACAGGGATGACCCCGGGACAATCCCGGGATAAACCTTAGGTCTAGCTAAGGCACGCATGTGTGTGTGTGTGTGTGTGTGTGTGTGTAGTTAATATAGGTATGAATGTTTGTCACAATACAATCTACTGCTACCAGAATGAACCCATCTCTTACCAATGTAATTTGAAATATATGAAACCATCTATATAAATAGATGGATATTAGAGTAGACAAATATATGGGAAAGGACTAGGATTGAAGGGTAAATTTATATTCTTTTACCATGCTGAATCAGGATATTTGCTAAATTTATTTCTTTTTAATAAAAAAGAGCACAGTAAGAAAGTGTACTCAAACATAGGGAACATACGGAGCTGCCTTATACAGAGTCAGGGCATTGGTCTTATTTCAGGATTCTTTACACTCACTAGGGATGTCTGTTGCTGGGAAACCCTTTCCCCCTGTTTTTTTCTTTGACTCGATGGAGTTCTGTGGGGTTTATGACTTTATTTGGTTTTGCGAGGCAAGCTGCAGGCTTTCCCCCAAAATCAGGGAACATTTTTTTGCACATTTCTTGCAGGTTCCACAACTTGTGCACATTTCTGAGCAGCTTGCGCAAGTTTAGCTGTAATTTGCATAAACTGCAGGACCTGCTTGGGGGGAGGAGCTAAATGCCCGGAATATTTGCATACTGGCTCAACTTGCTGCAGACCGAGGCGAGCGCCACAGCAGGCACCGGAATGAAGTATGGGCGGGGGTGGGGCTGAACCTAGGAATACCCATCAAACTACACACACACACACACACAGATATATCTCTGTCATCCCCAGCACTCACAGGCAGTAGGGTCTCACAAGGTTCAGCCAGGGGTCTTTCCCAGGTCTGCCTGGAGTTGTTGGGATTGAAGTTGGAACCTTCTTTAGGCAAAGTGTGCACTCCACGGTACCCCCTGTAGGGGGGAAGTCAAAGTTGCATTGCTGCTGTGCATCAAAGGTAGAATAATCATGGGTAGGTTGTAAAAGAAAAGGATTGCATTAATTTCTCATTGCATCATTATTAATGTTGTTGTTGTTGTTGTCACCCACAATTTCTTTGTCATTATGATTGAGAACTTTGCAATATGAGAGAGCGCCTTCTCCCCTACCAACCTGCCCGGTCACTGACATCATCCCAGGGTCTGCTCCTGGGGGTCCCACATAGATCTGTCCTCCAACTGGAGTCCACTAGGGGAAGAGCCTTCAGCATGGTGGCTCCCCCCCCCCTGTGGAATTCCCTACCTCCGGAGGTCAGGCAGGCGCTAACTTTGTACTCCTTTCGACGCCTCCTGAAAACGTCATTATTCCAGGAAGCCTTTCCTTAATGTCCATCCATGAGTCACTGTATTTGCTTCTTTTAAAATCTGTTTTAAGTGTTTTATTCTGTCCCCCCCCCATTTTATCTTGTACACCGCTCAATGGGGAGTGGTATATAAATATTGCAAATAAATAAATAAATATAAAAATTATGGCTAGGAAAGACTTTTTCTGAAGGGAGGGACATATAAAAAGCTTTTCTCAGTAACATTTAGAAAGAGAGAGAGTGTGTGTAGGTGGGGCAGAATGTTTGTTATATAAGGGCTCCATCACACCAGTGTTTTATCACACTCTCGTCATGCCTGGTTTGCCCTTTTGCAGCACGGTACTCACATGACACTGTGCCTGTCCTGCAGTCACCCTGCCTCTTCCCCTTCATTTTCTGTGTTTTCCTAGAGCAGGGAAGGTCCAGTTTATTTCCTCCATGCAGGAGGAAAGCGCCCTTCTGCCCCATGTATTGTAGTCCTTGCACTATGTCCTTTGTTGGGGTGTGTGTGTTTTGAAGGGAAGTCTTGCTGATGAAAGAGGGCAGGGTGGTTCTCCTCCTCCAGCATGCCGTGTCAAACAAATGGGCTTGTGCTGACTCAGTTGAACAACAAGAACCAGTGAACTGGGCAGGATCTACACTACTGCTTTAAAGCAGTTTAAAACAGTAGTGACAACTGTTGGGGCCTAGGACACACTCCATATATAGTTTTCAAGCTGTCATATCCTGCTGGGTGTAGATCTGGCCCTGGAGGGGGAAAGAGAAGAGGCGGGGTGGAGTGAGAGAGCAAACAAGTGAAAGGAGATTTCACCACCACCACAAACACATGTGAAAGGGAACATTAGCATGACCCGCTAATGAAATGGAGGTGGAAATCGCAGAGACAAACCAGGAAAAAAGTAGGCATGGTGGAGCCCTAAGTATCAGCAATATATGATTTGGACCCATACTTACAACAGCAATTCATGCTCTGACCTTAATCTACTGTGAATGCCTGACGGCTTGCTGTGGGGCTATTCTGCATCTGCAGTGGGTGGGTGAAACAGGGAGAGAACTGTTAGAGGGCGACTTCTGTTATTTGCCCCTTAAATCATTGTTGCTTCTTAGAATGATTCCTGCAAGTAGGGTCCTCTGGATTAATTCATTGATTGGGGGGGGGGAGCAGGGGAGCTCTGCACTTTCTCTCCACAGAAAGTGAGAGAAACTGTGATGATAAATCACAGAAAATTGGAGGAACTCAGATGAAACTGCCACTGCCGAAACCAAGAGTCATGAAAGATGAATTCATATTTTTTTGTCTTCTTTTCTTTTCTTTTTTAAGACCGCTGCTTTACCAGCTACAGCTAACAAGACATTTTACCTGAGATGACATCAAAATGGTTGTGCTAATGTGAACTTCCCTAAAGCATTTTCCAAATTAAGGACAGACTTTGTAGCCAAAATCTTTCTGCCAGTCAAATTTAACTTATTATTAACAAACTAAAGCATTCGCTTTGAGAGTTTTTGCATCGCTAAATGCCTCCCAACAGATTTCTGTTTCTGCAAGGAGAATTGCCCGATCCTTGAATATATTGAGTTACGTGGCAAGAGCAATAACTTTTAAGAGGAGGAAACACTTCTGCATTTAAAGAGTTTTGATGGCCGACCCTGCTGCACAGCGTATAAATCAGGGTCAAACCCACAAGTGCCAGTCAAATAATTGGCCAGTCAGAGAGTGGTGGGGGAGCAAGGGAACACCCTGATACCATCCTTCCAAAAGGCTTATCTGTAGAGTCACCAATTATTGGAATGGGATTTCGGTTCACACCCCCGGCAGCTGAATTGGGCCAGCTGGAACACAACAACATTCATGCACACATGCAGCAGCTGTACTGGGGCCTTAATTTTTAAGATTGGTTGTTTATTCATCTTTAAAGTGCGATTAAATACGTCTAAGAACATAAAAGAGCCATGCTTTATCAGACCAAGGGCTCATCTACCCCAAGCAAGATATTGTACTATGAAAGTGGTATGAAAGTGGTATATAAAATGTAGGAGCCACACTACTGCTATATAGTGGTATTGAAGTGCACTGACAATTGTTGGGGCCCAATGACACTTACCATGTACTGCTTTCATACTGCTATATACTGGTGTGGCTCCTGCCTTTTATATACCACTTTCATAGGGCAATATCCTGCTTGGTGTAGGTGAGGCCCAAGTCCATCTAGTCCAGCACTTTGTTCACACAGTGACCAACCCACTGTCAACCAGGAAAACACAAGCAGGGCATGGGGGCAATAGCACTCTGCTGCCCATGTTCCACAGCAACTGGTGTATATATCTGATCCTGGAGATAGGATACAGCCATCAGGACTAGTAGCCATTGGTAGACTTCTCCTCCAGAAATTTATCCAACCCCCTTTTAAAGCCATCCAAATTGGTGGCCATCTTGTTGTAGTGAATCCCATATTTTAACTATATGCTGTATGAAGAAGTACTTCCTTTTATCTTTCCTGAATCTCCCACCAATCAGTTTCATGGGATGACCCCGGGTTCTAATATTATGAGAGAGGGAGAAAAATGTTCCCCTACCCACATTCCACATACCATGCATCATTTTGTACACCTCTATCAGGTCTCCTCTTAGCCTGCATTTTTCCAAACTAAACAATCCCAGCTGTTTTTAACCTTCCCTCATAGGGGAGATGCTTGAACCCCTGGATCATTTTAGTTGCCCTTTTCTGCACTTTTTCCAGCTCAAACACATCTTTTTTTAGGTGTGGAGACCAGAACTGTACACAGTACTCTATGGTTGCACCATAGATTTGTATAAAGGCAGTATGATACTGCCAGTCTGTTATCTAGGCTGGCCATGTGCTGTCTTTTACACAGAATTTAAAAGGCTGCCAGAGGATATTCTTTATTTGAAAATGATCTCTATTTGAAGGGTTGTCCTCTTCAATTCCTGTTTGAAGATAAAGCACCATAAGAACTGTTGTCCATCAAAAGCTAGATCCTGGACAGCAGACAGAATAGACAGGCGCACAGGTCACCCAACCAAAGGTTTCCACACTATGGTGAGATGTACTGTATTTCTATTTAAATTTCAATTCTTTTTAAATTTGCATCTACTGTGTACATATAAATTAGTATGTGCAAATCACTGTCCCCATTTGGCCCTTTTTTTTTTTTTTTTGATGATGCATTTTCTCTTTTTTGACTATTCATAAATGGCGTCCTTGCTCTCTGATCCTAAACCTATTTAAATGGAGTAGGCTTTAATGATTTTAAAGTCTTTTGATTTTCTCAGCAAGCCTGTGATTGCTGGTGTAGAAGAAGGTCCTGTTATGTCCCTGGTTCTAACCTTGTCTCCCTTGTGAGCTCACAAGATGGCCTTCAGTCTGGTATCAGGTATTGAACAGAGGGTTCGAACTGATGATTGATGGGATTATTTAGCAATTATGTTCCTGTTAGAAAGGCAATTAGCAGAGAAAAACAAAAGGGCAAAACAGAATGAGCATTTACCAGTCCCACATGCACACAGTATCATAGGATAATAAAGGAGACCATACCCTTCTTTCAGTAAAGGAGAGAAAACAGTTTTACTCACAAATATTCTTGTATATACAATGCAGGTACAGAGTGGAGTTTCAAAACAGTTTGTTCAGTCCATTTGTGTTCTATAACACCGGCAAGAATAAGAAAGCAAATTGCTGCTTCCAGCAATGGAGGAGGTCCTGGGTACACCTTCATAACCATTTCCCCCCATCTCAGTGCATCCTGGACCCTCTCAAATCTGCTTGTGCAAATTCAAAATAAAATATGTTTTATAGAAAATGTTACTTCAATAGTCATGCCAGGTTATCTATTTAGCCTGAAGATTTTCTGTTTTTGTTCCTTCACCAGGTCAACAAGAACAAGACTGAGTGCTGATTTCTCATAAATGTGAATCAAAACATCTACCATTATGTTTAGCACTAAAAGGTCAGTGTCTGTCTTTTTCCATTTCTTTCTCTCTCTTGCTCTTCTTTTTAATCCAGCCAGACAATATAAATTTATAAAGCAAACATAATATAAATAATATAAATATAAGACAATTATATACCTTTGCCAAGTTAGCAATTTATTAAAAATGATCAAATATAAAACAAATGTATTATTTCATTAAAGCTTGATTTGAAGAGTCAGAATGTGCATCACAGGGCTGCATTGCAATGATTATTATATTTGTTTTCTTTAAAGATGAATGAACACCTCTTTGCTCAGCCCCAAAACCAATTGGGATGCTCGAGTGTTTAAGTCAAACGCTAAAAGAAATCCTCAGCTGTTCCCCAAGTATTCTGCTTGAGCAGCCACTGCCCCCAGATTCCTACAAAGTTCTCTGTCTCCACCACCTCCCTGCTGGTTCTCCTCCTTCACAAGGAGTGGAGGGACCCTTACCTGGGAAACGAGAGAGGGTCCAGGAGAGGGTCCATGGGGCCTCTTCTCCATAGGAAATGGTATGGTGATTTGGCACCAGATCATGGTGCTTGACTACAAGCCCCATGTTCCTGGCAGGAAATAATGTAGGGTGGCCATGTGTCCTCTATTTGGTGGGCTGCCGGAGGACTATCCTCTGTTTGAGGGCATCTTCCCATTTGAAGGAATGTCTTGTCAATTCCAGGTTAAAGATAGAAGAGCTATAAGAAGAGCTGTCCACCAACAATTTGCACTCAAAAATAGACTGAACTGTCTTTTGTACTATTATAATAAGTATTTTCTAAATTTGCATCTATACATATTAATTAGCATTTGCCCATTTTATGCAAATCATTGCCCTTTCATCCCCTCTTTTTTGGTCAAGCATTTTACTCTTTTTTTTACAATTCATAAGTGGGCACCCTAAAATAATGTGCAGAGCCCAGGGCTTTTTCTCAGTAGGAAATGGCATGCTCTGTGAATCATTTCCTTCTGGGGATCATGGGGCCAGTCCCTTGAAGCTTCTCCTGTCCTTCCTTCCTTCTGCAAGGTAGGATTTTTTTTGATGGAGAAGTGGGGAACCCATGATGGAGGGAAACGAGTCCCCTCCAAGATTGGTCATGGGGGCTGAGACCTCCCCTTCCCTCCCAGGACAAGAAAAACACTGCTGTTGTAGTTGAGGATGACTGTAAAATGCTCTATAATTTTCACTTGGAGCAGCAGTAGTTCTTAGATTTCTTCCTCTTTTTTTTTTATTCAAGCATCCATATGATTGTGATAACCTCATTTTAACAATATTGACTGTGATAGCATGTAACTTTATTATTAGGCTATTAAATAATCCAATGTAAAAATATGCCAGAATGTTTTTGACTGGCTATGTGGTATTCAGGTTTGATTACTGCAATGTGTTGTATGTGAGGCTGCCCTTGAAAACAGTTCGGAAACTTCAGTGGGTGCAGGATATGGCAACTGGGATTGAAAACATTTCTACTGGTTTCCAGTATGTTTCTGGATCCATGTCAAGGTGTGATATCTAACCTATATAGCCATCCACAGATTGGGATTTCAGTATTTGAAGGACTGCCTATTCCTGCATGAAGCTTTCTGTTTGAAAAAACATCTGTAACCGAGGCCCTGGTTTTTGTATTTCCATTAGCAAAAGTGAGATATGTGGCAGGAGACAGGGCCTTTTCAGCGGTAGCACCCAAACTGTTCAATTACCTCACTAGAGGCACTCACCTAGTGCTTAGTCACCAATCTTTATTGGTCAGATAAGTATCCCTAGGGAGTGACCTTTTTATTCTCCTGGGCCTAACTGGATAGTTAGCTTTGGTTTCACTGCTTTTTTCTTTGCTCTTTTGTGCTACTTTAATATTACTTTTATTGGCTATTTTTACTATGATTTGAACTGGTTACATATATAAAATGGTTACATATATAATTTGTTGGCTGCTGTGGAAGGTTTGGCTGAAATGTGGTGTAAAACCTTTAACATGAAATAAAATAAAAATTAGGTCATAGGACCCACACCAGTTAGAGATCTGTTTCATAATTTTGTCTAATTACTGTAGCTCTTTGAATTTAAATTTAGTTTCTACATGTATCAGATTTCCAGCCCTGAAGAGTCAAAAATGCAGTTCATTTTATTGAACAATATTTTTCATACACTCTGTGCTGTAGCTCAGCGGGGATTAAAATTTGATTTCTTTTGAAAATGGCACAACTTAATTTCTAGCCATGTGAGCGTCCCCAAAGCTGGCTTATAGTATTTTGTTCCCCTGTAGCTTGTACTTAATATTTTCCCTGTTTTCTTCAAGTAACTTCTAACAGGAGGCAGACTGGTGCAGTCAAATGAGATAGCAATGATTTTCTCCCCTCCCCCGCTCAATCCATCCATATCTCCAATATTTTTAGCTATATAATCCCCATTCACATTACCAGTTGATGAAATCAACAAGCACGCTGGACATGTTAACTATTACACGTTCCTTCTCTAAAGCAGCCACAGTGCCATCGCAGTGGGAATTTACTATCTGGGAATAAAACTGAACTGAACTAGCACTTGCAACACCTTCATGGCAGGGTTGCTATCTTTCATCTATTTAAACTAACTAAATAAAAACAATTCTGGCACCAAGAGCTGAATATCTTTGAGCATGTCTAGGGTTGCTTTTCTCCCCAAAGGAATTGGAATCTTACTAAAAGTTGCTTTCCAAATGCACTCCACAAATTAGTACCTCCCATGCGCATGACTGGCTTATTAAGAGATAGGCATAGGAACATCTACCAACTTAGGTTGGAGGCCCAGCTACACACCCCTTTCTGGGTAGGGATAACCTGGCTTCAGTTGTCTATGCTCTGGTAACCTCCTGGTTAGATTACTGCAATGCAATCTACATGGGGCTGCCCGTGAAGACTGTTCAGAAGCTGCAGCTTGTGCAAAATGCAGCAGCCAGATTGATAACAGATTGATAACAGGGAATACATACACACACACACAGGTTCTTGCCTTAACAGAATACAAACTAATGATAAGAACTAAGTTAAGAACAAAATTTAATACAAAACAGATACATTACAAATAACAGGTGAGGTTTTTTTACGTAGGAGCACTTGTGGTTCCAAATACTGCTCTCTTTCAAGTGGCCAGATGTGCTTCAACCAGAAAGTCTTCTTCAGTGGCCAAACATCTAGGCTTGTATGTCCAGGGAAATTTTATCAAATGGGGCTGACTGCTTTATATCATTCTCATTTACGCTGAAAGAATGGCAGAATGGGAAAGCGACTGGTGTGGCTTTATGGAGTTAATTTATTTACAAGGCCAAGTAAAATCCCCCCTTTGGGCAGCCCAAAGTGTTTTTTAAAAAACAAGCTATAAGCTTTGAATCTTCCTGCTGATGGGAAATGTCATGTTAAGCAGAGCAAAATTTGATTATTCAGGAAAGAGAATTAAAAGTTTGGTTTTGCTCTCACAGGAAATCAGAAAGTGTTCTAATGTCATGGTGGCATTTGCAGTGTGAATGGGCTGTGTTGAACAAATCACAGCTTCTGTGATTTCAAGCATAAATTGTCTCCTAGCGCCAGATTGGCAGACAAAGCCACTGTTATTAATTATGTGAACTTCATTATTCCTTCCTTCGTTGTTGTATATGAAAAGTACAGTTTTGCATTTGGTGAATCATCTCTGTGGAAGACTGTGAAATCCAGTTCAGAATAATTTGGGCGCACTTTGAGGCCATGAACAAGGAAAACAGTTACTTTTATTTTTAAAATTGTGCTTATGTGTAAACCAACATTTTTTATATATATTTACTCCCCCTCCTTTTCACTTTTGAGGGTTTTTGGGGGGATGATGATGATGATGATGATGATGGCCATTGCTTCAGGATTGTTTTTAGTGGCCTGGGCTTAGACATAAACATCTCAGCTTAAGAAGCCATGATATGCATCAGTTAGGGTGACCATATGAAAAGGAAGGCAGGGCTCCTGTATCTTTAACAGTTGTAGAGAAAAGAGAAAAAGAAGCAACAGTGTGAGGATGGAGTGAGCAGGCACAAGACTGATGTAGGCTGATCATGGGGAAAGGAAGACAGGGCTCCTGTATTGAAAGGGGAATTTCAGCAGGTGTCATTTGGATGCATGCAGCACCTGGTAAAATCCCCTCTATCACAAGAGTTAAAGCTGCAGGAGCTATACTAGAGTGATCAGATACAAAAGAGGGCAGGGCTCCTGCAGCTGTTGTGATGAAGAGGGAATTTCACCAGGTGCTGCATGCATAGAAATGACACCTGCTGAAATTCCCCTTTCAATACAGGAGCCCTGTCCTCCTTTCCCCATGATCACCCTACATCAGTCTTGTGCCTGCTCACTCCATCCTCACACTGTTGCTTCTTTTTTTCCAACTTGGTATAATGTGATTAACTCAGGATGTCTTCAAATAACAACAGTTTCCTATCTGAAAAAAGAAACTATGGCAACTGGGATTAGAACAAGAAAGCATCTTAAGCAGATTTCAAACTTTGGCTTGTATCACTCCTGGTAACCATTGTTTACTGGTTTAGACATAACAGGAAACTATGGTTAATTAACTATGGTTAAACTTCCTGAGTTGATACACTGGAAAGGTTGGAGAGAACCAGCACCATGAGGCCAGAATGCATGGAGAGAAGGCTTATAGATATCTTGGTTTATTAAGCTGATATATTTATATCCAAACTGGGATATTATTTCATTTGGGAATAAGTATTTGATTTTATTGGGGGAAAGATAATATGTATTTTGACTATTTTAATCTTCCATGCTAACTTTGCTCCAGTTAATTGAATCTATAATATTAAAATACCAGCATGAAAATGTAGACCAGCATTTTCAGCCATTGAATTTCTGTAAACCTAGGGCATGAGTCAGTTAGAGTTAAGCACTCTAAAGTGTAAAGGATTTAATGCTTAAATTTGTCTCACTTAAATGAACACGACTAAAAAGTGTTTAACTGTGGCTGGCTGTCAAACTGTAGCTGTCACCTGTCTGTCTGTTTTTATTCTACTCCCACATTTTGCTCCTAACTCATGTTTTCCCCCATTGTTCCTCCTCTTCATAAGGCAAGTAAGACCCAGACTATGTTATTTTGAAAATGTTGCCAGCAGCTATGCTTACCTTAGAGAAGTAAAGAGAGAGGACGAAAAAGAAAGACCTCACTTCTAACTATGTCGTCACAGTAACATGTAGCTTGCACCCAACAATGAAAGAACAGCAGATAATCATTTGGGCATAGGCCATATTTTAGGTGCCCTCACCATTATTATGTATTCAGCATGATTTCCCTGTGTTTTGTTTCTTCAGCCAGGCAATAATGGTAAATGAGATCTAGTTGGGACCATTGTACTGTGTCTGTCCCTGCCTATCTGACAGAGTGGTTATAATTGTAGGCTTTAACGACTGTAAGGAAAATTAGCAGACTTCAGTGGCAACAAAAAGTGTTAGATACTGGCCAAGTTTGCATGTAATGTTAAACCAGAACTTGTTTGGTCCAACAGTGGGGAACTTCTAGTCTGTGGACCAGATCTGGCCACCAACCCTATCTATCCAGCTCACAAGCTCTCCTGCCAGGTCATGCCTCATCACACCCCCTCTGCTGCCCATCAATGGTATGTGGACCCCAGAAGGTTTCCACGATGGAATGTGGCCTCTGGGGGCAAACAGGTTACCCGCCCGGCTGTAGTTTGAACAGTTGAATCCATCACAGGCAGCAAACCATAGGACTAGCAGGGATCTGAAGATAGTCCATTCTTGTGTAGCAATGTGGGACACCCTGTACAGAAATGCTTCTAATGCGTGATAATGCATGGCCTTATTCCATCCAGTGGAAAGTAGCAGTAACCCAGGTACTTCATCCAGAGTTTGTCACTTGAGAAAATGTGGTTCATCCATCTAAGCCTAGGGCTGTGAGTGCTTTGCTCTTAAAAGTCTGAGTTTGAATCCCTGTGTATTCTGAGAGTTAATCTCTCTCAGCTTTGCCTGCCAGGGTTCTCTGTCCAGCAGCAAGCAAGGCCTGGAGGGCGGGGAGGTGGAGTGGCAGTGGTCTATCGGGATTCCATCCCCCTGACCGGGTGCCCTGTCCCACAGTCTGCAGGGTTCGAATGTGTGTATCTGAAGGTGGGTGCCCAGGATAGAATAGGGATTCTGTTGGTGTACCGTCCACCCCGCTGTTCAACAGTCTCCCTTCCTGAGCTAGCTGGGGTAGTCTCGGATTTGGTGTTGGAGTCCCCACGGCTTGTTGTTCTGGGGGATTTCAGTATTCATGCTGAGGCTGCCCTGTCAGGAGCGGCTCAGGACTTCATGTCCGCCATGACAACTGTGGGTCTGTCCCAAGTAGTATCTGGCCCCACCCATGTTGCTGGGCACACTTTGGACCTTGTTTTCTGTGCTGGATGGGGTGACAGGGATCTGAGAGTGGAGGAACTTTCTATAGTTCCATTGTCATGGACAGATCACTACCTGGTGGGGTTTAGACTGGCTGGCACTCAAAACCTCTGCAGGGGTGGAGGGCCAATTAAGATGGTCCGCCCCAGGAGGCTGATGGATCCGAATGGTTTCCTGATGGCTTTTGGGGATTTTCCTGTTGCCTCAGCAGGTGATTCTGTCGAAGCCTTGGTTGATCTCTGGAATGCAGAGATGGCCAGGGCGGTGGACACGATTGCTCCTGAGCGTCCTCTTTCACGTTGTGGAGCCACACCAGCCCCTTGGTTTTCCAGTGAACTGGCAGCAATGAAACGAATGAGATGGAGGCTAGAGCGACGTTGGCAGAAAACTCGGAGTGAATCTGATCGAACACAGGCTAGAGCCTATTTGAAGGCCTACTCTGGCAATTCGGGCAGCGAAAAATCTTTTTTTCTCTGCCACTATTATGTCTGCAAAGAGCCGTCCAGCAGAGCTGTTTCGGGTGGTCAGGGGCCTTCTACACTCTGGCTCCCAAAAAGTGATTTCAGGCCTTTCAACAGCCTGCTGTGACCAATTTGCCCAGCACTTTGCAGACAAAATCGCTCGGATCCGCTCTGACTTGGATGCTATTGTTGATACAGACCGAGTGGATGTAACTTTGGCACCTGCTTGTCCAGTATTATTGGATACCTTTCATTTTGCACAGTCCGATTATGTGGACAGGGTGCTTGGATTGGTGAGAGCCAACACATGTATACTAGATCCTTGCCCTTCCTGGCTTATAAAAGCTGCCAGAGGGGGACTGGCTGAGTGGGTAAGCAGAGTGGTCAATGCCTCCCTTCGCCAAGGTAGGGTCCCAGCCTGCTTGAAGGAGGCAGTGGTAAGACCCACACTGAAAAAGCCCTCCTTGGCCCCCACTGTATTGGATAACTACCGGCCAGTCTCCAACATCCCATTTTTGGGCAAGGTATTGGAGCTGTTGTGGCCTCCCAACTCCAGGGATTCCTGGATGAGACGGATTATCTAGATCCATTTCAATCTGGCTTCAGGCCTGGTTATGGGACAGAAACAGCTTTGGTCGCCTTGGTGGATGATCTTCGCTGGGAACTGGACAGGGGGAGTGTGTCCCTACTGGTTCTGCTGGATCTCTCAGCAGTGTTCGATACCATCGACCATAGTATCCTTCTGGGTTGCCTTGCTGGGATGGGTCTTGGAGGCACTGTTTTACAGTGGCTCCATTCCTTCCTGGATGGACGGACCCAGAAGGTGGTACTGGGGAACTCCTGTTCTACTCCTTGGAGTCCCTCAGGGCTCTGTTTTGTCCCCCATGCTATTTAACATATACATGAAACCGTTGGGAGAGGTTATCCGGAGTTGTGGGGTGCGGTGCCACCAGTACGCTGATGACACCCAACTCTACTACTCCTTTCCACCCAATTCCAAGGAAGCAGTTCTGTGCTAAACCGGTGTTTGTTGGCAGTAATAGATTGGATGAGGGCGAACAAATTGAAGCGTAATCCAGATAAGACAGAGGTGCTCCTGGTCAGTCGAAAGGCAGATCAGGGAATAGGGATTCAGCTTGTGTTGGATAGGGTTACACTCCCCCTGAAGACACAGGTCCACAGCTTGGGTGTACTTCTGGATTCAGCCCTGAGCCTGGATGCCCAGGTTTCGGTGGTGGCCAGGAGTGCATTTGCACAGTTAAAGCTAGTGCGCCAGCTGTGCCCATTCCTAGAGATGTCGGACCTGGCCATGGTGACACATGCCTTAGTTACATCCCGATTGGATTACTGTAACGCGCTCTACGTGGGGCTGCCTTTGAAGAGTGTTCAGAAACTCCAGCTGGTTCAAAGAGCTGCAGCCAGATTGTTGACCGGGGCTGGTTACAGGGAGCACACAACTCCCCTGTTAAAACAGCTCCACTGGCTTCCGGTCTGTTTCCAGGCACAATTCAAAGTGCTGGTTATGACCTATAAAGCCCTATATGGCTTGGGTCCAGGTTATTTGAAAGAATGTATTCTCCCTTATGAGCCTACCCGTGTTTTAAGATCTTCTGGAGATGCCCTTCTTTCAGTCCCACCATCTTCACAGGCGCACTTGGTGGGAACATGGGAAAGGCCTTCTCGGTGGGTGCTCCGGTGCTCTGGAACTCTCTTCCTGGGGAAGCTAGGCTGGCTCCCTCCTTGATGGGCTTTCGGAAGCAGGTTAAAACTTTTTTGTTCCAGCAGGCCTTTGGAGAATAATCTGGCCCTCCATCTATGTTAATGTCTTATAATTTTGTTGTGTATTTTAAACATTTATGGTTTTGTTTCCCTCCTCCCTACCATGTATGTTTTAAACTTTGTAAGGCCGCCTTGAGGCCCAGCATTGGGCAAAAGGCATGATACAAATAAATAAATAAATAAATAAATAAATAAATAAATAAATAAATAATAATAATAATAATCTACCATCTTAGTGCTTAATTAGGGTCTTGCTATTTACTGTGTAATCTGTACAGCACCATGTACATTGATGGTGCTATATAAATAAATAATAATAATAATAGGGTTGCCACTTCTTTTTGCTGACAGACTCCTCATTTGTAACAGTTGTATGGCAGGCAGGTCAATTATCATCATCATCATCATCATCAATTTATTTCTTACCCGTCTCTACCTCTGGATCGAGGCGGGGAACAACATAGAATATTATAATATTATAAAACAGCTTTTTGTTTGATGCAGCTGTACTCCGGGACTTTTAATTCTGAGGATAACTTTGGACCTTTGCTGCTATGAATATATGGCCATCTTTTTCCACTTGCATATGTACATGTGTGTGTCTGTGCACATGTGCACTCATGAAAGAAAATGCAAGAAAGTTATATTGTGAGATGTTATTGCCTATCAATCTGCTACCAATTTGCCTCAAGACTGAGAAATCAATTGGTATTGTTTACTTATTCAATACAACATGTTCTAAGCAGGTCAGAATCTCAAAGAACAAATGCCTTTTACACATAATTTATTTTACAAAGCCAACAGAGCACACATGCATAAAATCAGCTTCACCGATTTCAAATAATATATCGCAGAGAAGCTTTTATGGTTATGAAAGCAGTGGATGAATTTGCTATTTTTTTTTTTTTAACCTTCCAGGCTGTGATACCTATATTCTAAGCCTGACCCCACTAAAATAGATGAGACGATACCAAGATTCAAGGTCTTGAGTATCCAGATCCTGAATATCACTTTCATCACCATTCATGAATTTCCTTAAGTAAGAAAGTAAAAGTGGGATTTAATTGGTCATTGGTAGAATAAAAATGGCAGAGAGCTGATGCCGGATTTTTGTTTTTAAAGAAGCTGCTAAAAAGAATTTATATAAAAAATGACTGTGGCCTGATATAATTGTATTGAATGAATGTTTCCATAAAATATATTATGTGGTGGCCAGATGCAAAGGAGGTCAGGGTTCCTGTACCATTAACAATTGTGCAGAAGAGAACATTTCCATAGGTGCAGCTTGTCAGATGCACCTGGTCTTTTTCACATCTATAACAGGTACAAAGAAAAATAAGAACAGTATACTTCTTGGTAGAAGTGTAGGCCTCTGAATTTATTTCCACAGTCATTGCATCAAAGAGAACTGATGATATCCAAAAGCACTTCAAATTTCCAGTTTGAAATCCTTTTCAAGCCATATTGGGGATGTTGATCAGGAGGAATACTGGAGTTGTTGTTTTTCTTTCGCTGGACTCAAAGAGCAGAAATGAATGTTTTCCAATTTTATTGATTGGTTGAACTCTGCAGTTTGCAATCACCTCTACAGATTTCTTCCAGATATCTTTCCCTTGCTAAAATGTACATACAAAATATTAAAATCTGGAGTTATAAAATATTCAAGTAGAAGCATTACAGATTTACTAACATAATAAATTATCTCATACAATATGGTAGAATAACTATCCAATAGAAGCATCAGGTATAGGATAATTCATCTTCAAATTACTTTCTTAAGAAGGTTTTTGCATAACGACTAAACTTATAGACACAGGCTATGTATTCCAGTTCTGTTCTTTCTTAATTGGTTTTCTTAATGTAGTCCTCTAATGTGTTTTTTTAAAAAAATGCTTTCTTAATGTGGAGGTCTAACCTGGCTAAAAACTTTATAATAAATTTATGGAAATGACTAGAATAGTGCCCTCAGTCTTATTTTAAAAAGCAGAATAGGAATAGAGTTGTTTTATTATGGTTTTAATTTTTGTGAACCGCCCAGAGAGCTCCGGCTATTGGGTGGTATAAAAATGTAATAAATAAATAAATAAATAAAAAATAGAGCTGAACACTGTGCAATTCTAAGGGAAAGCTCTTCCTGTACTCTGCCTTTTTTATGACAGTACGATATTGATATACAACATGGCAATAAATCTCCCCATTTGTGGATATTGTAACTTACGCACTTTCCATTTTAGTTCTGGGGAGATACAGCCCCGCTGATTTTCTTAAGTACAATTTGGTATGCATTGTGTGTCTACCTTTAATGGCACTTTCCATTAAAGTTTTAATTAAGCACACGTCACTGCATGCAGAGAAGCAATCAAAGGCTCCCAGGAAAGAAAACTCAGCACTGCTCCAGATGTACTGAAGGATGATTTCTTGATAATGCCCAGATGAATTTCAGATGAGGGAAATTTCTTTGTAAAAATATCACCAGCAAGGGGGAAAATAGTTACTTTATAAATAGCTCTTTGGCAAATATCGGTTTGTAAGAATGGGCTCATCTACAACCAAGCAGGATATCCCACCATGTAAGCAGTATGAAAGCTGTATATAAAAGGCAGGAGCCACACTACTGCTTTATAGCGGTATTGAAGTGCACTGCAGGATCTACACTACTGCTTTATAATGGTACTGAAGTACATTGACAACTGTTGGGGCTCATGACACATCTACACCAAGCAGGATATAGCAGTATGAAAGCGGTATATGGTATGTTTCAATGGGCCCCAACAGTTGTCAGTGCACTTCAATGCCGCTATAAAGCAGTAGTGTGGCTCCTGCTTTTTATATACCACTTTCATAGTGGAATATCCTGCTTGGTGTAGATGAGCCCCATGGCTCCCTCCTGTTTCTTTTACATGTCTTGAGTTGGGAGGAGGCGGCAAAATTGTCATTGATCCCAGCTACCTAGTCCTGTAGGGAAGTGTGTTCGTCTGTTCTCTATCACTTGCAGCTTTCAAAGAGTCTGTAAGACAACACCACTTTATTTCTGTCTATTAACATGATGATATTTCTACCCCCAGACTGTTTATGTCAATGAGCTAACCTATCCTTGTAAGATATTAATCTAGCCTGTATTTATATTTATTAACTAAAATATTTATAGACATGCTTTCCCCCAAAAACGTTCTGAGCAGATTGTATAACAAAAATACATTAAAAAAAGAGTGTATAAATCATGGCTAATTGCTGTTTCAAACATGCGTCAGAATTTTGATCTCATTAGACCACTAGAAGGATAAAAGTGTGCACCAGATGTTCAATAATACAATAGCTGAGGTAATTAGCACTTTAGAAACTGTTTTTGGAAAATGGAAGGTTGTTTCATTAGAAGTTCACATTCATTTCCAATGGACTTTTTTAAAGTGTTTTTTTTGTTGTTGTTTTTGAAAAAGAAAAATTTAATCCTATCTTAGATGGTAACCAATCAATATGGCATCTGTAAGAAGTCTACTTCAACCGCATGTGTTTGATTTTTAAAAGCGGACATAGGCATTTGGGGACTGTCCTTGGTGCTGAAATCCATGTTTGTCTGTTTGCATTCTCTACTTGGAATAGAAAAAGGAGATTGGGAAGGCGCTCGGAGAAAAAGTCATTAAATAGAATCAAGACACCAAAGTGTGGTTAGAGGGATACACATGGAGGATCATTTCAAAACTTAGAAGAGTTTTGTTATTAAACTGTCTACTTTAATACTTGCCCTTAATAAAATGACTAAGAAATTTAAAGTTAAATTATTTTGTGGAAATAGTGATACACATGTAGGTCTGTTAAATTGATGAACCATAGAATCATTATAATCATCATTAATGTAGTGCCATAGATGTTCAAGAGTACAAAGGGTCAGTTCCCTGCTTTGAGGAACTTACAATCTAAGTTCCTCAAAGAGAGATAGGCCTAATTACACCAAGCAGGATATTGCACTATGAAAGTGGTATATAAGAGACAGGAGCCACACCAAGCAGGATATAGCGATATGAAAGTGGTATATGGTATGTGTCAATGGGCCCCAACAGTTGTCAGTGCACTTCAATCCTATTATAAAGCAGTAGTTTGGCTCCTGCCTTTTATATAACGCTTTCATACTGCTTTCATAGCGTAATATCATGCTTGGTGCAGATGAAGCCATAGTGGAGGGAAGCAGAGGCAGTAGTAAGCAGGGAAAATATGAAGCTGAAATCCTATACCCACTTGCCTGGGAGTAAACTACATTGAACTCAATGAGACTTCTAAATAGACATGTATAGAAATGAGAGGGTTGAACAGGTGGGTTTTGACGTAGGATTCTAAGGAAAGAGAGGTAACATCACAGAAGTATTCATTTGTCATTAACATGCTACCTTTCTTTGAACTTCATTCCTTTTAACTCCACATAACTCGGTGGTAGAAGATATGATTTACATTCAGAAGGTCCCTGGTAGAAGAAATTTATTTCAGTTTGGTTTTAGTCAGGATTTACCCAGAACTGGACCTAACATGGACTCAAATACAATCTCTGGTCAAAGTCCATACATTTCTAAGTTCACAATGCAATCTGTGGACACCTCCCAAAATGTGTTCAACAGCAAGCATACATTTAAAAAATGCACATAAAAATGCACACCCTTCCAAAAATGTGCACAAAAAGCTTTACTCAATGGGAAAAGAATGTGTATATTTCAAAGATGTATGCAATTGAAGCATAGGGTTGCAAAAAAAAAGCACAAGTTTTCATGTGGAAAGGGAAAAAAAGGGTCACAATCTGATACACACACGAGATGGAGCGAGCATTGAGGTGGAATTTGGAAAGCTACAATGAGCTCAAGTTTTTCTTGAATACACATCCCTAGTCCCAGGTTCAGTCTCCAGCTACAGCTAAGAAAGAATACTGCCTGAAAGCCTGGAGTGCTGTTGCCAGTCAGTGATAACAATACTGGACTAGATGGAAGAATGATCTGACTCAACATAAGGTAGCTTCCTATTTTTCTATGTACACATCCTATTGATATCAGTAGGACCCAAAAGGTAGCATCCTATGTGGGAGGAGGGTGCATGCAAGGCCAGCCCTACCTGGCCCTAGTCCCCACGCTCACGCAGTCCCACACTTGCATGGCTGTGCACTTCCAAAAATGTGTGTTATTGCATGATAGCATTGCATGATAGCAATCTTCAAATACTTAAAAGGTTGTCACACAGAAAAGGGCCTGGATCTCTTCTCGATCATCCCAGAGTGCAGGACATGGAATAACGGGCTCAAGTTACAGGAAGCCAGATTCCAGCTGGACATCAGGAAAAACTTCCTGACTGTTAGAGCAGTACGACAATGGAACCAGTTACCTAGGGAGGTTGTGGGCTCTCCCACCCTAGAGGCCTTCAAGAAGCAGCTGGACAGCCATCTGTCAGGGATGCTTTAAAGTGGATTCCTGCATTGAGCAGGGGGTTGGACTCAATGGCCTTATAGGCCCCCTTCCAACTCTACAATTCTATGATTCTATGAATTCTTTTTTGGGGGGTGATGTGTGGTATAATGACAAAGTTTTGCAGAACGTCTCTTGCGAGATGGTGGTCCGACTACACAGAACTTAACAAGAAACAGGTGACAAAAGTTACAGAGTTGGAGCTAGATAGTCAACTGAAGCTCTTTGGGAAAACTAATAGGATAGAAAATGAATAATAAATTAAAGGTAAAGTTACTCTACTGAGTGATTCAGATTTATTTTTGTTAATCATCATGTTGGCTAACATTTCTTCACCCTCTTCACAGATGCTGCACATTGTTAAACCAGTTTGACCTGCCATGGAAAATTGCATTTCCTCTTCACTGTTTCTTTGCAGGCAGATGGCTGCTGAGGCTCATAATGTTGTTTTGCCATAAAGCCATTAATCCTCCCATATGTCTGCCAGGCGATAACAGTTGCTTCAGCCACTGAAAGTGTTTCTGAACACCATTGTTGCACAAGTTCAGGGGCAAAAAAAAAAAAAACTTTTTAAAAAGTGAAACACAAACCTGGATGACCACATAATCAGCAAATTCCATCAGATATGAATGACACCCTATATTTTAAGGTAGAAGAACAGTGGGAGAGGTAGATATGAGCAGATCTCCCTTATGAGAAAAGCTGCTGCATGTGCTTCTGTTCCGCATGTGGGACAAGGCAGGGCAAATCAAAATGGGAGTTCCCATGGCGAAATCCATGCACATCCCTGATGCACGTAATATGTGAAAGTGACACCCACCCACCCTGTTGATTTCCCCCCAGCATTTGGCATGCCATTAAACATCGTGGCTAATATCTCTTGATATATCTGTCCTGTATAAATGTGTCTAATCTTTTTTAAAGCTGTCTAAGCTGGAAGTCATCCTCATATCCTATGACTGCATTCCTCAAGCTTCCCCCTCCTGGATGTGCCAGACCACAACTCCCATCATTCCCTGCTGCCTTGGAGTGAAGGGAGTTGGAATCTGAATCATCGGGGGTGGGGTGGGGAGATACCAGATTGGGGAAGGTTGCCCTGTGGCAATTAATGTTGTAAGTCATTGATGCATTGTGTGAAAAAGTGCTTTATTTTATCTGTCCTGAACAGGCCAGATCTACACCAAGCTGGATATGACACTTTGAAAATGTTTTGAAAACTGTATAGGGAGTGTGTCCTTGGCCCCAACAGTTGTCACTACTGTTATTTATTTATTTATTTATTTATTATAGCATTTATATCTCGTCTTTTTTCCTGCAAGGAGCCCAAGGCGGCGTACATAATCCTCCTCCTCTCCACTTTATCTTCATAACAACAACCCTGTGAGGTAGGTTGGGCTGAGAGTCTGTGACTGGCCCAAAGTTACCCAGTGGGTTTCCATGGCCTAGTGGGGACTAGAACCCAGATCTCCCAACTCCCAGTCTGACACTCTAGCCACTACACCACACTGACTCTAAATAATGTTTAATGGCATGCTGGGGGGAAATGGTTGTAAACCATTTTAAAGCAGTAGTGTACATCCTGCCCAGTTTCTTTAAGTCACTGCCTGTTCTGGTATTTTGAAAAAGGAAGAAGCAAGATCCCTGCCTTTTGTTGGTGAGGTGAAGAAAAAGGGACATAGATTTAAATTTAAGTTAAAATTAAGTGTTAAAATACTGAGAGAATAAAAAGGTCTTCAGCTGGCGACGAAAGGAGCATCAAGGGGCGCCTCCCTCAGTGCGTCGACCTTCTCACTGCCTTGTCACCAGCTGCAATAGAATCTTATTCTCTTTCTCACCATTGGTAACTATTTGCTTCCTTGACAGGCAGGGGCCATTGAGCAAGGAGGCAGTGGGATCTACTGCTCCTCCTCCGCACCACCACCGGTGCCTGGGTGGTAGCCATGGTGAAGAGGAGGGGCAACTCGAAGAGCTCTGGCCAGTGGGCCCCTGCTGGGGTGTGGGCAGGGGCCCAACTAGGCCTACCTTTGATGCCATCCCCTCTGCTTAGATTTATCCCTTGCTTCCTTTGATGCTCCAATGTCTACCTGGTCTGTTTGCCTTGGCCTCTCAATCAGGTACTTCCTGGATGTGAGGCCTTGGCTGGACAGAACTGAAGGAAGACCAAAAGTTCTATGACAAATGCTTATTTATCTTTCATTCACTTCATATATTCATAATTTCATAAACCTACTGCCATCCCCTCACCCCACCCTTCAATGTTTTGAATGGATATTAGTATATGTCAGCAGTGCACATCAAGATGTCAAAATGTTAAATGTTCCTGTCTCATTAAAATTTAACACCAAAACCAGCTCAAATAAGAAAGCCTTTACCTCACCCGTCTGAAACTCATTCAGGCTCTGTGTCAGAACTGGACTTAGTTATACTTAGAGCAGACCCATAGAAATCAATGGTCTTGACTAAATTCACTCTAACTATGATTAAGTCTGGATCAAACACTCTGCCTTTGGAAGGTTCCAGCATCTTTTGCCACTTTGGGGAGAAAAACAGGAAATTTTATAAAACATTTTTTTTAAAAAATCTCCAGATGCTGAATTGTAATGAGATCTTGTTAAGTGCTGGACGACTGCAGTGGCACAATAATTACTGGCACATTTTAAAAGTGCCTTGACATACATCTTGTAAACAGGAAGCATGGCAAAGCTATTATTATAGAAAGGTAACAAGATCCATCCTGTTAGTCTCACACATGGGAAATATCAGTTACATTCAGCTAAGTCTACATTTATATTAGAGAGCTTTATATATCTGCCTGCCTATTGCTCCTGCTTATTAATGAACCCAAGTCTTACAGCTATGACTAAGCAATTCTGACTTCCATGTATTGTAATTATGACGACATTTTGCCTGACGTATTCTGAAGGCCTGGACAGATAGAAGCAAATTTATAATCTATGGGTTGTGTCCAAATGTGTCCCTCTGCTGAGAGAAGGCTGTTTGGTCTACTGAAAGCTTCGGTCAGTGCTATGGCGTAGGATGAAATTGTCGCTGCTTCCCCCTGCAGCCTGCAGTGCCACCCCTATGCTGTTCCAAAGGGTCCCTCAACCTTCTGGGGCCAATTTTAGGGTGCTTCGCTACTGTAGGGGAGAGAGAATTAGCAGAAATTTTCTCCTGCCCCATTTTCTCCTCTACTGGATTAAAGAGACTTCCATCAGTGGAGGGACACCATTGGAAAGGACCCTGTAACAGGAGTAGAGGACTGATTGACAACAGTGGATTGTGATGAAATGGTGGATGGCGTCAGAGTGATTGACAGGTGGAAAGAGTCCACTGCACATCATGAGGAGGAGCAGACACAGAAGAATTAGAAGAGGTTTGAGACAAGCGGAGTTGGTGGGATCAGAGAGAGAGAGAGAGATAAGAAACAGGTAAAACACAGGTGGCTAGAAAACTGTTGAAAAGGGGGGACTCAGTTAAACAGAACTATTATTTCCTATTCTTTATCAAATGATTGTTTGATTTGGATGTTATGTTGTATAAATAAATACGTGTTTACTAATTTAACTATCTGGGTTCTAGTCCGGGTGGCTTCTAGGAATAACATATCTCTCCCCATGAGCTGGTTTTGAATTACAAAACCAAGTACATTTCTTGATTATTTAATAATAATAATAATAATAATAATAATAATAATAATAATAATACATTTCTTACCCACCTCTCCATTTTGATCGAGGCAGGGAACAACAATAAATATAAAATACATAAAATTGAATTAAGAACATAACATACATTGTTAAAACATCCTAAAACATTCTAAAAACATCCTAAAATCCCCCTGGATAGGCTATTATTTATTTATTTATTTATTACATTTATATCCCACTTTTTTCCCACTTGCAAGACACCTAAGGTAGCTTACATGATTCTCCTCACTGTTTTTGTCCTCACAACAACCCTGTAATGTAGATTAGGCTGAGAGCCAGGGACCAGCCCAAAGTCACCCAGTGAGCCTCATGGTTGAGTGGAGACTAGAAGCTAGATCTCTTGAGTCCCAGTCTAGCATTCTAACCACTACACCACACTGGCTCTCTATAAAAGGGAGAGTGCTGCTGTTCTCTGTAAATCAGTAGTTGGAGGAAGCCAACTTCCTCCAACTACTTGGGGGTGAAAGTAGGGTAGTCTGGACTCAGTGATCAGGCTGAGTGATGTACGGAGTGACCTCTAGGGTCCAGGACATTCTAGAGAATCCATGGAATGTCATAAACCCTATGAGAAGTATCTGAGATATTATGGTGAAGCAACTTTAAAAAGTCAACAAAGCTAAAGCCTTTATCACCGCCTAGTATTGCCAGTTAACAAGTGTAGCATAAGCAATAAGAGCTTTGGACTGGGCTCAAATTCTCATTCAGCCATAAAGTTCAGCAGCTGAACGTGGACCCATAATTCTTTCTCAGGATAAGCTACCTCAACGGTTTATGGTGAAGATAAAATTGGGAAACCTCATCAAAAAATTCTTTGAAGAAGAGTGAGATATAAACATGACAAACAAAATAAATAATGTGGTTTAAAGTGAGACTCAAAAGGATCAAGAGTAAAAAGGAAATACTTCAGATCAGCGGTTCCCAAACTTTTTCAGGTCACCGCCCCCTTGGTTCCACAAACTCATGCCCAGTGCCCCCTACCCTACCCTATAAAAATCATTATTCAGAATAGCGGTTTTCAACGACCCACTAAGGAAGATAATAACAATCTGTACAGCACCATGTACATTGATGGTGCTATATAAATAAATAAATAAATAAATAATAATAATAATAATAATAATAATAATAATACAGTAACAATTAATTGAATGTTTATTCAAAATCCAATTACATTTTTTTAGTTTATTCAATTAAACATAATGGATGAACTTGATCCAGTGATACCATCTTTTCAAAGTCTGATAGTCATTTAGCAAGAATATTAGATATCACATTTAGTAACTAGGGTAGAGTACCTCCCTATTCTGTAAATTCTTAATGTGATGGATGGGCTTGATGAAGGGATACCAGTTTCCCAATGTCTGGTTTAAAGTCTCTTAACATGAGTCTTAAATCGCCACGTTTAGTAATCTGGAGTCAATTTCTTTGCTTGGAGAGAAGTAGGCAGACCACACTAAAACCACATTCCACCAAATATGATGTTGGAAATGCAACCAGGAGCTTCTGAACCACTCTCCATAGTGCAGGAGAGCAATCAGAAATTTCCTTCTGTAACCAAAACTCCTGGTATGGAAAAGTCCACTTCGAACGCCCCCCTGCTGCCCCCTTGCCTCTTAACGCCCCCCTATGCAATCCCACCGCCCCCAAGGGGATGGTACTGCCCACTTTGGGAACCACTGCTTTAGATGTAATCAATCTAGTACGTCTGGAGTATGTATCTAGTTTCTCAGAACCACTTAGGACTTGGACTTGGGTCCCCCATGTATAAAGTTGGAATATTAATGGTGAAGGTTAATGAGGTTAGGATTAATATAGAGCAGAGTTCGGTAGAAGAATCTGCTGATAGATCTTTGGGTTATTTGCAGAAAATCACAAGGATTTCTAATCCCAATTGATTAATAATAACAAGCTCCCCCCCCTCCCCCCAAAAAAGAAACCTAGGCTGCTGAAACAAAAAAAAGTTTGGGAGAAAACTAGACTGCAAGCTCAATTTTGGTTTTGAAAACAAATTCCTGGGCAACGATATGCTCAGAGACACCCTTGCTCCTTACCTCTAAGGCTGTAGTCTGAAAGTCATTTGCTGTATCTGGGGATCTTCAGATGAGCGTTTTATGACACGCTCATTACTGGGCACTCACAGATTTTTGCGGCCCTATTCATTATGCCATCTGCCTCCCATGCGTCTCCTGACAAAAAAAGATCCCAGAAAGTGCAGTTTATTTTTAAAAATGGAACTTGCCATAATCTCCTGTTGTGTGCAGTAGAAGCTGTATGATAAAAATGCCCACTGAATGGGCCATGTGGTCGTTGTTTACTTCCTCTTTCTTCTCAGTTGAGAAAGAGGAAGAATTGTGCAACAGAAGCTGGGGCGGAGAAGTGACCGTAGGGAACTGTGATTTCCCTCTGTCTGATGAAGCTCTCAGTCTCAGTCATAAAACTTGGATCTGGTAGATGGACCTGGGGGTTATAGTGAAAAACAAAGTCAATCTCACAAGCCTGAACTCTGGTCACCCTGTTGTAGAGCACCCTAAATGTTTCAGAGAAATGAAATAATTGTCATCAGTATGTTCAGCCATGCTATTATTGTGTGTGTGTCTTTGTGGTCTTAGTGTGCCTGAGCTTACTTAAGCTACAGTAGAACTAAAACCATTATGTTCTGAAGACTTATGCAGAGGAATAACAATTGCCTGTGCTTTATAGGTCAGTACTGTTGGGCAGACTTGCTTATTACAAGAAGTGCAAAAAACCCTCCTTGGTGCAAAACATAAGTTGTTCATCATCAGAACCCTCTGAGAAATTTGAAAGAAAGAAGGCAACACTTAAGTTGTGTTTGCTGGACAGGTTTTCAATAAAATAAGGTTGATGTTTTATGATATATTACTACCATTTGCACGAAAGCTTGATGAGTAAGAAGTTCTCTCTTAAAATGAGCAGAGTGATAATTCCAGGGATAGATATTGACAGCGATGCCATCAGAAATACAGACAGATTTTTCCCAATCTTGCTAAGGTAGACTAACTTTCATATCCAAAGCATTCTCTTGTGGGTATTTATTGATCATACCTTGGGCAGCCCAATAAAATCTAAGGCCCAGGTAAATTTGCTTTTCTTAAGATTTAAAGTGATTTGGACTCGAAAGTAGAGCTATATAGCATTCCAGATGGAAAGTTCAGCCACTTAAAACTTCATTTCATGATTGATAACAGCAGATGTAATGGTCAGAGGAAATGTCTTTAACTTGATGTGACTGTCTTCTCTCCTTATTCCGAAACTTGGTTCGGACACAGTTATCAACTGCTGTTCCATTCATATGGTATGTCCCACACCTTCACATGCATCACATGCAACATGAGTATTCCATTTAGATGCTGTGTTCTCATGAGAATATGTGACTGGCCCAAAGTTACCCAGTAAGCTTCCATGGCTGAGTGGGGACTAGAACCTGCAACTCCCAACTCCCAGTCCAACACTTTGGCCACTACACCACACTGGATGACCCTGTTTAACCCCCAGAATCTTGAGTTAAAAGAATTTCTGGAAGTATGAATGAAAATATTTCTGCTAGACATCATCAGAATAGAATAGGACTTCCCAACCAGTTGCCCTCATATGTTTTGGATCACAATTCCCATCAGCCTGTGCCAGCATGGAATGATGGGAGTTGTGGTCCAAAACCTCTGGAGGGCCCTGGTTGGGGAAAGCTGGAAGAGACATTATTGGGCCAGAATGATTAAGTTTAAGGCCATTTCCTGCTAGGTTCTCTCACAATAGTCGCAACAGAGTATTTGAGCTGTCTAAAGCCTATTGTCATGATTCCTGTGGCTTTACTCTTGTAGGGTGCTAAGTAACAGGCACTGAGAACCAACTCAGCACTTGAATGCCCTGCTGGATGAATCCATTAAAATAAATAATCAGGGCTTATTGAGGAGCAACCTGATAAAATAGGAATGCATTAAAATTCATAATCTCAAAAATGAATCCATGAAAAAAAAAATGCTTCAAAGCTCATGCTGCCTGATGTTGATCTTTCTTCTTTGACATAAAATAGCTGTTACGGAGAATGTGTGTTGACTATCAGAAGTGGCTCGTGAGAGGGGGATTTGAATAAAAAAAGGCAGCCACACTAATGGAATGAAGCCTTTTCGATGATATCTGAATGAGGGCAAGCTTGCTTTGTGCAAGGAAACTTGGCTCACCGAAGCTAGGAATTTAAACACAGAGGGATACCAGGCAAACACAGTGAAGAGGTATTTATTTTCCTTTGAGTTAAAAGCTGTTTTTCTCTCTCCATTATTCTGCCACCAGATAACTGGTGGGGAAAGGAGATAACAATACACGCATTTGACTCCCTAAACACATGTACATTCATCACAGAGGAGGTAGATCTTGCTCCTTTTCAGCCAGATGCTCACTTTTTGACCTCCTGAAGTGGCCACATCTTCATTAGAATGAGTTCCCACATGGAGAAGACTGGAAGAGAGGTGGAAGACATTGGGAGAAACCATACCAGAGGCAGGAGACATGGTCAAGGTTGGGTTGGTGGTCAAAGGCAAGACTAAGGGTCTACTTTGCAATTTCACTCATCAACAAGTGGCCCAAACTAAGGATAGGAAAGTCAGCATATAAGGCCAGCAAGATCCCTATTGGCTCTTCTACTCAACTGATTCCTCTTGGGATGACTGGCTGCAGCTTCCCCTTATGCCACCGTCAGGGGGCACTGTGGAGCAGCAAGCCTCAAAGCATTATCAGATTGCATTTCTCTACCTTTGCTATAGCCTCCTGCTGCTGTCCCACAACAGCGATGATTTCTTTACACGGGGAGAGAAAGAGGAAGCAGCAACGACCACATGGCCCATTCAGTGGGCATTTTTATTGCACTGTTTTTCCTGCACACAGCAGGAAATGGTGGCAAGTTGTGCTTTAAAAAAATCAGTCGGATTTACCAGGGTCTATTTTGTGGCGGAAAAAAGACCAGAAGGGGCGGGAGACGCATGGGAGGTGGACATCGTCATCAAAAGGATGCGCAAAAAACTGAGTGGTCAGTAATGAGCATGCGATAAAACAATTGTCTGATGAAGCCCTCAGGCAAGCCAGGGCACCTTTTTCTGATCTGAAGGCTTCATTGGCTCTGGGAAAGCCTGTTGGGAGCTGCATGCCAGCAGTGGGCGGAGCCAAAGCCCAAGGACAGCAGGGCTACTCCCCCTCCCCCTCTCCTACACAGCCAATTTGTTACTGGGCCACACACACACAAAAGCATGCACCCTGTCCATCCATTCTCTTTCTCACTCTCTTTCTCCTACAGCTTCTCTCCCCTAAATCCTGTGGCTTTATTGCGCCCCAATTGACCCAGACCCAGAGATTATCCCAAATCATTTCCCCTTTCCCTGAAATCATTGTCCCCTTCCAGCAGTAGCTTTAACCCCCCCCCCTTCTAGCACTGTCCAAGCTATTGCCCTTCCCCTTTCAGGAAGCCTTCTCTGTCCATTGTTTTCTTGGGAATTGGAGAAAGCTGCCCCCCAATGGGGTTAAAGGTGGGATGTTTGGAGGGTGAGACAAGCCCTCTACAGCGGCAGAAGAAGTAACTGGGGGCAAAGACTCTCTGGGGCAGCCTCCCCCCTCCCAGCCAGTTGTGTTTCCAGGAATGCTAGGAGTCTGAGAGCCTTGTGCTATGCAGTAGGAAAGAAAAAGTCAAAAGCAGCAAGGCTGAAGAGGAGAGGCCTGGGCCGTCAGAGTAGATGCTGGGGGCTGGTTAAGGAGGCTCTGGGGGCTGAATGTGGCCTGTAGACTTATGGTTTCTTATTCATGTTGTAATCCGTTCCTGTGCTGCACAGAGTAAAGCACTTGGGCCCTGCTGCCAGATTCCCTCGTTTGAACCTATGGGTGCCTTACAGTAGCTTTTTGTTGTGGCTGGGTAATAAGGAATAGGGCAAGTATAGCAAGTAGTCCTGAAAGAGAGAGGTGTTGGGAAGCAGCAGGGCCAGTATCGAGGGCAGGCATGGTCAGTCATGTGCTGAGGACCCACATGTCAGAAGGGGCCCACCTAAAAGAGCCCCCCCCCATATTTGCTCTTCCTCTTCACCCTTGCAACCAGCTTGTTCATTTGCTCCTCATGCTGGCCCAGACCATGGTGTTGGTGATGAGAAGGAGGAGCAGTAGATGCCACTGCCTACTTGCTCACCGGGTGTCTGTTTATTTAGAAACCAAGTGGTAGCAAAGATGAAGAAAAGGATGTGGAGCAATATTAGCTGGTGAGAATAGCAGTGAAGTGGTAGTAATGAGAAGGGTGGGGTCTCATTGAGTGTGTCTTGCCCAAGGGCCCTCAAAAACGTGGAACTGACAAAATGGGAATAGCTTGAGTATGCAAGGCCTAGCAGATTATAGCCTGGGCAAAGACTGAAGTTGAATCGAAAGCTTTTATTTCAAGGAAGCTTACAACCAGCCAATCAGAGAAGACATGGGTGGGGCTATGTAAACAGGCACTCCGTCAAGGAAGCACCCCTTCTGTGAGGAGCTACAAGTCCTTGTGGCTCAGGTGGCTAATTTCTAAAGTCAAAGATCAAGCACCTATCCCACCTCCTTGGAAGATTGTAACCATGTTCAGCCAAACGCAATTGCAGCCTCACTGTAGATCTTCTCTGTCAACATATGGAAGTTGGGGTGAGTGAGCGGGGCTGGTGCATGCACCCCCATCTCCATGCTGGATCAGACCAAGAGTCCATCTAGTTCAGCATTTTGTTCAAACAGTGGCCAACCAGCTGTCGACCAGGGACCAAAAAGCAGAACATGGTGCAACTGCACCCTCCCACCCATGTTCCCCAGCAAGTGGTGTATATAGACTTACTGCCTCTGATACTAGAAGTAGCACATAGCCATCAGGACTAGTAGCCATTGAAACCTTCTCCTCCAGGAATTTATCCAACCCCCTTTAAAGCCATCCAAATTGGTGGCCATCACTACATCTTGTGGTAGGGAATTCCATAGTTCAAACATGTGCCGTGTGAAGAAGTCCTTCCTTTTCTCTGCCCAGAATCTCCCACCAATCAGCTTTATAATGTATGAAGAGAGCAATAGTGGCAGCTCCTTCTCCTAGCTTTTACGTCCAGGTTTTCTTCACCTCATGCTCTGTCATCCTTTGCAATGTGCTTAATTGTGTTCTCGAATCAAGATGGCACCCATATGGTGTCTTTCATACTGCCGGGCATGGAATAGCAAGGAATTCAACTACCACCTACCTGTCTGTCATTGTGGTGCAGATATGTAAAGGGCAGCATAGCAAACTTCAGCTCAAAAAATCCTGCTGCATAGAACTTGACTCTTGGCTTTGTGCTGTTCTACTAGCCAGCAAGAGCAATTTCCCCCCAAAATTATATTTTATAGCATGAAGCGATTGAAAGGAGACTATTATATTTTTAGCCAATATTTATCTGCAGCTTTTTGCTGGGCTTCTTCTGGAAGATTTCTGGTAGAACTACTGGGCGAGAGGCTTGAGTATGGTGGGCATTGGGGTTGAGGTACACCAGGGGGAAAGTGGATTACAGTAGAACTCAGTTTTGGCAATGTTTCAAAGGCAGCAACTATCCTCAGTTCTCCAGAGTTGTTCTGTCTGATGCTAGATGTATCAATAAAAATATAAAAACGAAAACAATCACCTGGAGGCATGGAACAGCTCTGAAGCGGATAGGAAAAACAATGAAAATGGGGTTGCCATTTGAGAAGCGTTGTTATTTCGTAAATATCAAATTAGGAATTGTTTTGAAGTATTATGGCGCTCACAATGTGATGGAGAATGTTTCTAGCATTGATATGTTTGCCACTGTTCAATGAGAATCAAAACATAAGTTTATTTTTCTTTCCTTTGATCTATAGCACCTCTGTGCAAATTGCATTTAACTTCCTTATTGCGTTCGTCTTGACAGTCCCATGAGGTAGAACATTATTCTTGCTTTTGCAGATGGGAACTGAGGCTGAGAGATAGTGACTCACCCAAGGTCACCCAGTGAGTATTAGATTCACTTTGCATGCATGCATGCTGTGCATCGTGAGAAGTGTTGTTCTGTGGTTGTTTAGGTCTACTGGGTCAGGCGGTCGTTATTGTTAACCAATAGTTTTTAGCTGATTGGATAAAGAAATAAAATATAGGCAAATGACAAAGACCAACTTCAAATTAAACTTAGTGCTTGATGACAAGTTGTCAAGTGTGTGATCATATTTAACATGTTGAGTTTCACACACACACACACCAAGCTAAGGGAGGCATGATAAGGAATTATGGCAAATGGGAAGATGTTATGCCTTACCGTGTATGTACCATGAGCCTTACAAAATCACGCACACAGGCACACACACACACACACACACAGATGCTATTTGCTCTAGGAGTCAGTTGTAAGAATATAAGAAGCACTATACTGGATCATACCAAAGCCCTCTCTAGTCCAGCACTCTTTTCCTACTGTGGTGAACCATGAGAAGCCCACAAGCAGGACATGACCACAAATAGCACCCTTCGGTTTGTTTTCTCCAGCAACTGATATTCAGAAACACAGGCCTTAGCTAGACCTAAGGTTTATCCCAGGATTGTCCCTGCCTGCTCTCTGGATCCCCTGTGTGTCATTTACATGAACAGGGATGACTCTGGGACGATCCCAGGATAAACCTTAGGTCTAGCTAAGGCCATAGTCCCTTCGATACTGGAGGCAACCTATAGCCATCATGAGTAGTACCATTGATAGCTTTATCCTCCATGAAGTCAGTCGTGTCTGTCCAGATCACCTGAACAATGAGACTTGGTATAGATGCACATTTTTCCCATGAGTCAAACGGCATCATGGGTGGGGCTTTGACAATAACCAGCTTGATAAGATTGGACAAGATTCCAGCAGCTGTCTACGGAGCTCAAATGCCCCCTCCTGGCGGAGGCTTCCTTGACTACCAGGCACTTTTTTCCAGCTCACATCTGTAGAAGAACCGGGGTGGGGGGGGCGGGGGAGGGAATTCAGGTAGGCACAAGTGTAGAGCTGGTGTCAATGATCCATACACTTTTTAAAGGAAGTGTCCCAATATGTTCAGAGGGTTGGGGTTGAAATTGACCTCCATATCATTTGTGGGCAGACCAAGAATTCAAGGATGCATGATGACTGAAGCATTAGGGGGGACAAGGGCACGGGGCACCTCCTCTTGGCTGACAGCTGGATGGGGCAGAGGATCAATACGCCCTGCAGGTGGAAAAGGAGGGAGGTTTTGAGGCAAAGAGTGAATGAGGCTGGCAAGGTCAAGTAAATTATCCTGTCACATCCCCCTCAAGGCTGGATTGCAGGCTTTACTGTAGCCATGGTAACCATCTAGGCCACATGTTGTCCCCTCCCGCCACCATTTTCTGGGAATGATCACAAGACAGTATCTTTCTGTACTCTGCTCCAGCCCCTCTCTATTTGGTGTGGGAGGGAAGCTGATAATGTATCATTTCCTTCCTTGGACAAATAGCAGCTTGGATAGGATTTTCGTTGGGATCCTAGCACAGGAGTAAAGGATTAAATAAACCCTCCTTTCTCAGATGCCAGAGTTCCAGTCCTGATTTCCCCCATGTGGCTGCTATTTAAAACAAACAAACTAAAGATGTTAAATGTGATCACAAATTGAATATAATTTGTAGCTTGGCCTTACTTCTTTCCCAGTGAAAGTAGCATCTTGACTATTTTGTACATATTCTGCTTTGCAGCTCTTTAACCCAACTAAATTAACCCTTAGCAATATTACTGTGCCTATCAGTTCTTTAATCTGTTCCAAATTTTAAAATCTATAAATATTTGATTATGAATATTAACACCCTTATATTTTCTTATACTTTCTCACTCCCGCTCTGCGGGAGGAAAAATAAAGTAGACTGCATGAAGCAATTTTCAACCCTGCAACTATTAGCTCTGTATGAAATTTCATGTCATTAAGTGTGGAACTAGATATGTATAACAACATAATTGAGTGCAAGTAGGTATAAAGAATGTGGTAGCAAGCTATCAGCATAAGCAGCACCAAGAGCGGCTTAACTTTTGGGGAGGGAACAGAGATGAGCTAATAATGTCTATCAACTGTTTTTGCCTTAGGCTATTGGATGACTTATAATGAAATAACATAAAGCTCCCAGCACTCCTGTCTTGGATTGCTGTGATCGGAGCCACTGGAACAGAACGCTCAGTCGGTTCAGAGATTCTTTTGCATTTTGATCCCAAGGAAATGCTTTCAGGGGTAGGTTTCTTTTTAAAAAAATGTATAGGTGCTTGTAGTCATTGCACAATTGCCTGAGTGATGCAACAGCTTTACATTAAAGGTAAAAGTTAAATTAAATTAAAAATCATTGATTTGATTGGGCTGTGTTGTACATGCATCAGCAAAAGCAAAATAAGGTTAAGAGTAAAAGCACACACCCTAGACCAAAGTTATGAACTTGGGTCGGTGCAGGAAAATCACACTGGATGACTCATTGGTGCAACAACTCAGGATTGTGCAATAACACGGTGCAAAGCCTTGTGCCAGTCAGTTGTGGGTAGAGAGAAGACTTGGCTGGTGCTATGCAGGGGAATGGTGATGTTGAGTAGAATTATGGAGTTGTCAGCTGGACCAACTCCCCCTCCCTCATGCTCTGGGCCAATGTTGCCACCACAAAACTTTTGTATTTGTTCCAAACCAATACATTATCCAGTGCCAAGCCTCATAGGCCTAATCTACACCAAGCAGGATATTGCACTATGAAAGTGGTATGCAAAAGGCAGGAGCCACACCAAGCAGTATGTAGCAGTACAAAAGCAGTATATGTTATGTGTCAATGGGCCCCAACAGTTCTCAGTGCACTTCAATACCACTATAAAGCAGTAGTCTGGCTCCTGCCTTTAATATACCGCTTTCATAGTGCAATGTCCTGCTTGGTGTAGTTTAGGCCTTATTCTACTAAGATGTGTGGATGAGTCTGCAATTGCTGCCGTTCAATGGGATTGGCTTCTAAACAAGTGTGCAATGGGGTTGCTTTTGGTTTGAGTTCTTTTTCTCGCCTGCCTAGCCATGGAGGTCTATGGAAAAAAGTACAGAAGCTGCAGTTGGACAAAGTTCACTGGCACTGTTAGCGAGGAGGGGCATTTGGTCTTCATCCTAGCATGACTCAAAGTACACCCCATTTTTTAATGCAAGGAAATGGCTGATCGTTCAGTCTTATGTGAACACAGAAAACTGCACTATACCAAGTCACACTATACATCTCCATGGAGGCCAGGGGTAGGTGTTGTGCATCCACACACCTTCTTATGCACCCACCTAGGTGTCCTACCCCTCTGAAGTTCTGCAGGGCTTCAGGCAGGATTCTTTCCTCGTCCTGCCTGGAGAAGCTGGGAGTCGAAGCAAAGACTTCCTGCATGCAAAGCATGTGCTCCATCCCACTGAGCTATGGCCCCTCAGCAGTTACAGCCATCTCCATGTATTGTCCTACTTGGAATTCATATCAGAATGAAACATGACCTTGGTTAAATTATATGCTATTTAGATTGCCTCAGTTACATTCCTCTCTTTATAAGGAATGTCTAGAGAGATGCAGGCCTATTATACACCAAGCAGGATATTGCACTATGAAAGCGGTATATGGCATGTGTTACTGGGCCCCAACAGTTGCCAGTGCCCTTCAATACTGCTATAAAGCAGTAGTGTGGCTTCTGCCTCTTATATACCGCTTTCATAGTGCAATATCCTGCTTGGTGTAGATTAGGCCGTAGTCCAACATACTTTCCCTGGACTTTTCCCTGAGGAGAACAGCCGTCCAAGGCATTACTAGACAGGTTGCCCTACTCTTAACATTGGTTTCAAACTCTGGTGTTTGATGGCACCTTAGATAACCATGGTTAACATTGGTACACATGTAACATTAAACCACTGTTAACACTGGCCAAGGAAAGGAAGTGGGAGTTTGCTCAAGAGTGGAGAAGGACAGAAGAAGGAATAGATGTCCTGTAAACTGGGTTCTGATTAGCAGGCCATGGTTTGAGGGATTCCACATACTAAATGAACCGCACAAATGTCATATATAATGTATAAGTTTTAAATATTGTAAGGCCGCCTTGAGGCCCAGTATTGGGCAAAAGGCGGGATACTACTACTACTACTACTACTACTACTAATAATAATAATAATAATAATAATAAATGTTATCACTAAGTAGGAAAGCACCTTAGTTAGAAGGACATATATTTTCATTAAAGTCCACCACCAAAAACTTCCTTAGACAAAAAGTTACCGTTAGTGTGAAACTCGAGAACGCACACCTTAGGTGGAGCAATAAGATCCATTTTCATTCCCAACTAACAGTACTTTTCAATTAGCCTGAGAAAGACAGATAATGAATGCCAGTAGCCTCCAAAGTGGATTCCAACAGCCTCCCTTATCTATTTGAAGCCAGTGCTTTAGCCAGTACTTTCTTAAGGGCATTATTTAAAAGGATTCAAATAATGAAATTTATTTTCTCCAATGTCATCAGTTAGATTTACCGCACTGAGGCTTTCAGGCTTCAGAATCCTTCAGTTCAGGAAGGAACTTGGAAAGGGTAATACATCTTTTTGCATAAGCTTTCCTTCTGATCTCTCTGTTGTGAAGATTGAGCGATATATCCCTATCTTGTTTGCAAACTGAAATATTTATTTTTCAGTCTTCTCTTGTCTGTAGCCATTTTCTCTTTATTTGGGAGATTGTGGAATGTTGTGATTGTTACCTTGCAGCGTGTTTTGCGTGTTGCCCTAACACAGAGTATTGTCCGTTGCATGCAACTTGGCTTGCAAATTGAATTGTTTAATTTTAAGTGTCAGCAAAACAACACTGGGGGTAGGAAATGGAAGCCAGTGACTGACAGCCGTGCGTGCCTTTGTAGAATCTGAGATGACAAAACAGCAGAATATCTAATGTGCTCAACTTTTTCTGAATCCTAAACATTCTCTTTATTCCAAGCACAGGTATATGGTTGTTGGGTTGCCCTTTTGTGTCTTTTTGAAAAACTGCCACAGCCCTCGTATCACCTGATACCTGATCCTTTAAAAAAAAAGAGAGAGAGAGAGAGGGGACAGAAATTGAACATGTGCTCTACCACTGAGCTATAAGTCACAAGGTTAGATTGTCAGGTACTCATTACGCCAATGCTTCTGTGTTTCCACTGCCTCTCTGTAGTCTTTGAAGGCATAATTCAAAGTGCTGTTTTTGACCTATAAAGTCCTAATCAGCATGGACTCTGTGTCTCCTGTGTCTCCTCCTTTTGACTTCTCTACGAGTGCATTTAGTCCAAATAATGAGGCTTGTGAACTTACTGGTCGAATTCAGATGTAATGGGTTCCCACTATGTGATCCCCGGGATTACATGTTCCCCTGTCCTCCTTTGCACCCACTTCATTGCTGAGAACAATAGTGCATATCTTTCACTGTTTATTGCACTAGTTTATATTCTGTTTTGACAGTTTTCAGGTTAGATATTAAAATTACATACATGATCTTAGAAGAAACAGCCAACTCAGAGAAAATAATTTGCAAATACTCTTGTTTTTGGTTTGTGTTTTTATTGTTTTGTTTTATTAAAACTTTTAATAAAAATAGATTAAAAATGTTTGGCCACTCACAGACATTTGTGAGTCCTTTACATGACTCAGTCAACATCCAGGAAATCTCTTGTGCCTCCCCCACCCCTGGTAATCTCACTTTAAAAAAGATCAGATATAATGCAGTATTTAAAATGGGTATCCCCGGTGTACAAATTCAGTGTTGCACACAGCCACTAGATGGCACAGTTTCTTTGAACTTTATGGAGAAGGGAAGTTTTCAGTTACAAATCACATGGTCGCTATTGAGCACCATCTAAAGGAGCCATAGTAAACGTGGAAAGGCCCCAGAGGAAGAAAGTCTGGTAAGGTTGTGGATTTGTTCCTTAATGTAGAGATGCTCATAGGGCTGGTTAATACAATCAAAGTGAGAGAATAAGCCTCGATTAGGATGTCTCACAGCCCTTTAATATCAAATATAATATGAATATCTGCACACCCAGCATCATTGGTGTCAAAGCCTTGAACCAAAGCTAAGGTGAGCCAGGAGCTATGGGACAGAGCCACAAGTCAAACACAAAGAACAAGTTGGGACAAAGGATCCAGCCAGAAGTCAGGACTGTAGAGCTCATCAAAAGGCAGGATCAAGAAGCAAGCAGGAAGTCAGGACCAATGGATACAGGAACACACCAAAGCTCAGGAAGACCTTTTTGCTTAAGCAAGCCTTGAATGAACAGGACATACTCTTAATTGTCCTTCCTATCCAGGGCGGGTGTCAAAGGTAGGCATGGCTGGACACCTCCCAAGGGTCCACACCACAGCAGGAGACCACTGATGGGATCCCTTTGGACTTGCTCCTCCTCTTTACCTTTACAACTTGCTTGTTCACCTGCCTTTTTCTCTGGCCCAGACAACAATGGTGGTAAGAAGGAGAAGCAGCAGATGCCTCTGCCTACTTGCTTGTTGGCTCTTTGCCTTTCAAGCAAGCAAGTGGTGGCAAAGATGAGAAAGAGAAGGAGGAGCAATAGCTAGGGTGACCATATGAAAAAGAGGACAGGGCTCTTGTATCTTTAACAGTTGCATCGAAAAGGGAATTTCAGCAGGTGTCATTTGTATATATGGAAAACCTGGTGAAATTCCCTCTTCATCACAATAGTTAAAGCTGCAGGAGCTATACTAGAGTGACCAGTTTTAAAAGTGGGCAGGGCACCTGCAGCTTTTGTTGTGATGAAGAGGAAATTTCACCAGGTGCTGCCTGCACACACATGACACCTGCTGAAATTCCCTTTTCAATACAACTGTTAAAGATACAGGAGCCCTGTCCTCCTTTTCATATGGTCAACCTACAATAGCAGCTGGTGACAATAGTAGTGAGAAGATAGACTCACCGAGGGAGGGAACCTATTGAGGGAATCTTGTCCAGGGGCCCTCAGAAATTGGAAGCTGGCACTGAAGAGGATCCAATGACCAGCCTGGGCAGGTAGGGTCAGTCCAGGGCCTGAAGATACAAAGGTAGCTAGTCCGATGCTCCAATATGCAGCCCAGGGGCTGGTGACAATTATGCTGCGTGTAGCAGCTTGCACAGTGATTGGAAGGTGGCCAATGCAAGGTCTAGCAGCTCCTGACAGCTGGGCACCTGTCGAAGGTCACAACCGAGCAGAGGGTCACTGCCAAAGCCTGGAGCACACTAGCCTAGCTGCTGCCCCCTATGCTGTCATTGGCTGTCCTCTCTGAGCAAAGGGAAGAAGTCCTGTCTTAATTTGTCTTGTTCTTTCCTTTAGGGGAGATTTATTGATTGGGCTCAGAAGAAGAGGGCAAATGAAGGGGGCTGTAACTTGCCCATAACTGCTTGCAGGATTGCAAGCTGGGTTTTTCATTTCTTACAGCTAAGCATTTGATGTATATATTTGGAAAGTGCAATTTGAAGCAAAGACAAGCTTCATATTATGCTTAGTGGGCATTTGAGCGTTCACTGGAGCTAAATAAAGACCCCCCCAAAGCCTTTCTTTAGGATTTTAGGAGAGAAGATTGGATTGCACTTACTAGAGCAGATTTGTTACTCTAGGACCCACTTTCCTCTGGATTTATTCTTTTTAAGTAGCAAAAACCACTCCCGCTAAAACTGCTACTATTTTAGTTCCAAGAGATCTGAATCAAACTAATTGGTAAGATTAAAAAAATGCACAGAAATCATCACGTTTTTAAAAACTTGACTTCCCCATGTGAAAATATAGTTTCCAATTCTGTGTGGCGCAATGTGACCCTTCAGGGAAGAATCTATCTGTATCCTGAGTACTGGGTGTTTTCAGCCTCCTAAACAAAAGGGAATAAAATATTGTGTTTTAAGTTTCTAGCTCTTTACGCTTTAGAAGAAATTACATGGAGAAATATTGTCCATTGCATATTAAAGACCAGAGTTCCTCATATTAGCCCTGGAGAGATTGAGAGTGGAGTGTATGTGTGTGTTTTGTGGAGGCTGGTTGCTCTGGATTTGGTGGGGCTATGAATCCATTCTGGATTTCAGTCATAACCAGACAGAACTCTAAAGGAGCTATCCAGTGTGCTGAACCTACTTTGGTGATAGGTTTCAGCACTTTGGATAGCCCCTTTAGAGTTCTGGTTGGCTGTGACTGAAACCCAGAGCGGATTTATAGCCCCACCGACATCAGAACCACCAGCCTTCACTGTGGACACTTAGGCCTCATCTACACCAAGCAGGATATTGCAGTATGAAAGCGGTATATAAAAGGCAGGAGCCACGCTACTGCTTTATAGTGGTATTGAAGTGCACTGACAACTGTTGGGGCCCATTGACATATACCATATACCACTTTCATACCAGTATATCCTTCTTGGTGTGGCTCTTGCCTTTTATATACTGCTTTCATAGTGCAGTATCCTGCATGGTGTAGATGAGGCCATAGTCTGCTATAAAACAGCTTTCATTGAGAAGTAACAACAGTGCTTCTTTAAGCAATGTTTTGCTATGGCTGTAGATAAAAAAAAAATAACTGTCATCTTACTCATACATCCATAATGATTATGCTAATACCGTAATAGTTTTCCATTGGTAATTTGAGAACAGTTTGTACAGGACATGTTTTGTTTTTGCTAGGTTTATTTTCTAGCCATGCATAGTCTGTTTTCTCACGCTAATGGCATCCCATTAATCCCGCTGCTATAGTTGCAGCCCTCTATCAAGACCTTACCATTTGGACTATTTATATTAAATTGGGGGCCGAGTCCTTCTCTCTGGACTTCCTCAAGCAAATTCTCCATCTAGACACACAACAGTTCTTCATTGCTATTCAGTGGGTGGGAAAGAGCTTTGAATTTCTGGCACTGTTTTCATGGAGGCAGCCAGTATTTACTGCACCAACAGGTCACTAGAGAATGAAAAATTAAATCCAAATAAAATGTATATTCCAAGATGTTTTCCCATGGCAGGATCAACAGAGCAAACAGCGAACACTGCAAAATGCTCAGAATGGCATACCAACAAATGCAGCAATCCTGAGTTGCTAGGATTAGTAAATCAAAGCCTGAGGAAACCTGAACTGCTACAAAACTCTTTTGAATTCATGCGCTGTTTATTTATTGAATTTCTTTACCGCCCAATAGCCGAAGCTCTCTGGGCGGTTCACAAATATTAAAACCATGAAGACAATTCAAAATTATCTGAGCTACATAAAGGGCTGGCCCCAGCATTAGGCAAGGTGAGGTGGCTACCTCAGGCAACAGTTGCTGGAAGGTGGCAGCAAGGACAAGGCGATTGCTGAGTGCTACGGGGCCTGCCCTCTGCCCCCTTAGCTCACCAATCCCCTCAGGTGCAGCGGAGGACGCTTTTCCTTGGTCCATGTTGAAGAAACAGTCCAGTCAGCTTTTGTACATGGAACCGGAGAGGCCGCCATCTTGTTCTTTGCCTCAGGCAGGAAATTGTCTTGGGTCAGCCGTGTCTTAATACCAGCTCTCCAAGGCTTCAGACAAGAGCCTTTCCCAGGCCTGCATGGAGAGGCCAAGGACTGACCCTGGGACTGCACAGGCCATTCTCCCTCTGAGTTAGAGCCCCTCCCTAAAGATACACCTTCCCTCATCCCTCTGGCATTAGATCCATGGAGATTTGAACGGGTGATTGCAGGACAAGAGAGCAGGAAGGAACTGCTGGAATGCCATCAAGGATGCTCCTGAAAGCTCCCTGGCAGAGCAGGGTTTTTTTTCTTTTAACCCCCTCCCATTGGTCACAAGTGGAAGCGATTTTACTAAGCCAGCTGCAGGTTGATGTAGGTGAGGGGTTCGAATTAGGGCCCTGTCCAGGGAACTGAAGGGCTTTGGATTCTGTCAGCACGTGCCAGCCAAGTTAGTTATTAGAAGGATTGATTTCATCCTGTTGCTTTTATGTAGTTTTACATTTTTGTTTTCATTGATTTAACAGTTGATTTGTTTGCCTTTTGTTATGTACGTGGATCTTGGAATTGTTGTAAACTGATTTCCCAACAGCTTCCTGTTGAAAATGCTTTATAAATAAAAGCTAAGAAGTGATAAAATGCTGGCATATGGCAACGGAAAGAGTTTACTATATCATGTATGGAAGTTGCGGCCACAGGATGGGTTGATGGCCATTTGCTTAGATGGTTTTAAGAGGGAATTAGTTTAGTGCATTGAAGCTGCACTCCTACACACACTTACCAGGGAGAAAGACACAATTCATGGGTAAAGATATCTATCAATGCCTGTGGTGTCTAGATAAATCCTCTTTGTTCAGAAGCAATATATCTCTGAGTATTTCTTTGCTATATTTATATCCTGCCTTTTACTCCAAGGCAGTATAATGATCCTCCTTGCCATTTTATCCTCACAGCAACCCTGTGAGGTAGGTTTGGCTGAGAGTCAGTGAGTGGCTCAAAGTTACCTAGTGATCTTCAGGGCCGAGTGGGGATTTGAACCCAGGACTTGAGAGGGTTATAATTTATTTATCAAAATATCACCCCTAATACCTCAGCTTTCCATGACGTAGGACAGATTTCTTTTGAAACAGAGGAGAGTATAAATAATTATATTAGATAAGGCATGAGGGTCTCCTATTGAAAAGGGAAAAGTCGAAAGCATGTCTGATTCCTTGGCCAAGCTTAAAGTCATCCTTTGTGCTGGCTGGGGATGATGGAAGCTGTAGTCCAACACATCGGAAGAACACCAGATTGGGAAAGGCTGATTAAAAACAATAGTGTTGCTCTGTTTGGCAGATGGTTCCAAGGATCCACATCAAGTTAGTAGACTATTAGCTCCATCAGATGGGGGGAAATCCCACTTGCCTACCATTGCTCCTCTGCCCCTGCTTTTGTTGCTTGATACTTCCTCTTTCTCTCGGGGAGAGGAAAGAGGAAGTAAAAAAGTGCACGTGGCCCATTCAGGGGCCGTCTTTATCGTGTCACTTCTCCTGCACACAGCAGGAGATAGCAGCAACTTCAGTCTTTAAAAATAATATGGACTTACTGTGGTGTGGTGTTTTTTGTTTTGCACAAAGAAGGCTAGAAGGGTCAGGAGGCGCGTGGGAGGCAGACGACATTGTGAGAGGGACAGGTGAAAATCTGTGAGTGCCCGGTAACCAGCATGCAAGAAAACACTCGACTGATGGAGCTCTGTATGTTAATTTTAAATTGCTTGCTATTTTTTTACCAGTTTACAGACAGAGGAAGAAATAGCCAATATATCGGTGCTGTATCCAAATAGACATTCTTGTTGAAACCTATTGATAGTGAAATAAATATGATCAGCATATGAATAGAAATGCAATCACGCATTCTGTTCCAATGAAATAGCTCTGCATGCTATACCTGTCACACACATTGACTATTTCTATGCATTGATAGCTTCTTCAAAGCAATGTCTTTTATTGCCATTAGCTAGCAGAAAAATAAGAACCTGATTTTCTTTCTTCTGTAAAGGCACAGGATATACAGTCACAATGCGGCGTGTGAGGGGAGGCATATTGCGGATATGCAGAGTAATACTGTAAATCAATAATAAAGGGGTTAGATGCAGAGAGTACAAGAGGAATTTAATTTGGGAAGTGGGGCTACCAGTGGCCCTGAAAATCCACTCCGAAGAGCAATTCTGGCTCCAGGTTTTTGAGGACCCTCAGGCAAGAGCCCCTCAAATGGTCCCCTCCTTTAGTGAGTCTCACCTTCTCACCGCCATTGTCACCGCTGCTATGTTCGTCCTCTTTCTTATCATTACTTGGTTGACAGATGGGGAACCAGTGAACAAGTAGGCAGGGGTATCTACTGCTCCTGCTTCTCATCACCACCATTACCTGGGCCAGATCAAGAGGCAGGTGAACAAGCAGGTAGAGACTGGCTGAGCTGGCCTGTGCTGTGCTGTGCTGGCTGAGCTCTGCCTGCTTGACCCTCTTTCAGCCAAGCAGGCCTGGTGAGCACTCGGCATTGCAGACGCGTCCAAGGCTTGCGGAAAGTGTGTAATTCCCACGGCACACCATTACCATGCTGGGGGAGTTGCACAGTTTCCGCAAGCTTCGGACATGCACTTTCCCTCCCTCCCCCCCCATACCATTGGGGCCTGAAAGGGCCTCTTAACGCAAGTGTTAAAGGCCTGTTTGGCCCAAATGGATGAGGGAGGAGGAGGAAGCATGGGAAAGTGCATTTTCAGGGTCTCCAGAAAGTGCGCAGATTCCCCCAGCCATGTGCAGTTTCCAGAGGCTGGGAAAGCATGGTTTCCCAAGCCTTTTCTCCCTCCCTCACGCTTTCAAGCCCCAGTGGGTGGGGTGGGTGGGAAAGCACACTAGGACCTAAGAGCCCCATCAGCAGGGGGGGAAGGTCATTGGTGGGTTGTAGAAGACTAGTGCAGTTCCCCAAGGCTGAGGAAATTGTGTATTTTTCCCTGCACCTGACTGGAGAAGCAACCCCATGGTCCCCCAAGGGACCATGGGGCAAAAATCCATCGGGTGGGCTTGCCGGGGTCTCAAGAGGGCTGAGCCCTGGGAATCTGTTGAGCTGGCATGCCCTGGCGGATTTTCGGCCCACCCCTACAAGCAGGTTGCAGTGGTGAAGAGGAAGAACAACTCCAAAGGCCTCCTCAGTGGGCCTCAGCAGGTGCCCAGTCATCCCTCCCCTTGACACTGGCCGATTATTATTATTATTATTATTATTATTATTATTATTATTATTATTATTATTATTATTATCCCGCCTTTTTCCCCGTACTGGGACTCAAGGTGGATTACAAAATTAAAACATGTACAATTAAAACATATAAATATAAATTTACAAAAGTTAAAATAGAATCAAACCTACAGTAAAATAAAAAAAAAACATGTTAAAAAACTTAAAATGGGTTGAGGGGGCCTCAGTAATGGACATGAGATTCACAATTGGAGGCACAATTAATAGGGCAGGCTTTCCACGAGATAAACGACCTTTCCACGAATACAAGACACTTTTTGGATCCAAGTCAATGTAAATAAATATTTTGGATATTTATGGTGGGTCCCCCAAACTCCAGGAGTGGAGAAGAATGTCTGAAGGGGGCTGGGTTGTTTCAGGAATGAAGAGAGGAAGACATTCATATCCTTCCCATTGTTAATGCTTTTGAGTACAGCATGTTCTGCTCCCCCTAGGCAAAAAGTTCCCAGATTCTTCACATTTTCTTCCCCTCTGAATTGCTTGCTTCTTTCCATTCTCCAGATCTGCTAGTTTCTTTTGAGATGGATGGCTAAAACTGTGCACAGTATATTTAGACTGGAAACACCAGAGCTTTCTATTCTATTTTGAAGTATGCGGTTTTATTTTCGGTCTCTTTCCTATCCATATCTAACTTGGATCTTAGATTTTTCTTTGGTGGGCCCCTGAGCTAGCAAGAACTTTTACTGGGCTTTCTACTGTGGCCCCACTGGCTTGTACCCCAACTAAAGGCGCAGTCCTATCAATGGCGCCCTCGATGATGGGAAGTCCCCAGGAGGGAAGAGTGGAAGAGGTGATCTTTGCCTCTGTGTCCTCCCACCGTTGCAGGAAGATAAGGGATGTGCAGCTGAAGAGGATTCAGGCCTCTTCTCTTCCTGCAACGGTGCCTCTGGAATATCCTTGGGGGAAGGAGAGTCCACAACCTCAGGTAAGTCAGGTTCCTCCTCAGAAGAAGACTCCTCAGGAGGGGCCAAGACAATTTCTCTGTTAGAGAGCCCTAAGCCCCACCCCATCACAGAATTATCATTCTCTGGATTCCCTGGAAAGAGGGGTTACACCTGTAATATGCATAAGTGCTTAAAAATAAATAAATAGGAAGGGCCCGATATACAGTATATATTGTATGTACCACCCCAACTGGGATTGTTTAGCTTGGGGATGAGGAGGCTAAGGGGAGACATGATAGAGATGTACAAAATTGGAGAATGTGGATAGGGAGACATTTTTCTCCCTCTTCCATAATACTAGAACCCGGGGTCGTCCCGTGAAGCTGATTGGTGGGAGATTCAGGAGAAATAAAAGGAAGTACTTCACACAGCACATAGTTAAATTATGGAATTCACTACCACAAGATGTAGTGATGGCCACCATTTTCGGTGGCTTTAAAAGGGGGTTGGATAAATTCTTGGAGGAGAAGGCTATCAATGGCTACTAGCCCTGATGGTTATAGGCTACCACCAGTTTCCAAAGCAGTGCTATGGAACATGGGTGGGAGGGTGCTGTTGCACCATGTCCTGCTTTGTCGGTCCCTGGCCGATGGCTGGTTGGCCACTGTGTGAACAGAGTGTTGGACTAGATGGACCCTTGGTCTGATCCACCATGGCACATCTTGTGTACGTTGTCACTCTTAAATCATTGTGGAGATTCTAGGGATATGTGGCATTTTCTTCATGTGTTTCGAAGCCTGGAGCACGAACTGTTCTCTAAAGAAAGTTGAAGTAACACCTCTCACCTCAGATTGCCTTAATACCAGAGCAGCAGTGCAGAGCTTGCTTTCCTTCCCTGGAAGAGGCTTGCGGACACATCCATCATGTTCCTGCATCACATTAAATGCCTTAACACAAGATAATTTTTTCTCTGGGGGCTTCTTTGGGGCATACGTCTCCTGTTTGAGGGGTCTCGAATGGAAGGGGACACACAGCACAGAGGAATTTGTCTGTCTGTATAGAAGATCACGGCTCTGGCAGGGGAGAAAGATAAGAGGCTCCACATTGCATTGTTTCATCTGAAGGCTAGTTTAAAGCAGTCACATATTTTGCGCATCCATTTCCAGTTTCACTACATTACATGTGACAGGTACTCGGCTGTGTTGTGAACCGCGAGGCCCGACTTCAAAGAGAGCCGCACATCCAGGCAATCTCATAATGTTCTGTTAAGGCCACATTAAACTGATTCCACGCGACAGCGGTATTCATGAGGATCAGTAAATAGTACAGGCTATAACCTCTGGCCAAGCAGTGAGCAGAAAATCACAGGAATGGAATCCTGCTACAGAATTAGAGGCGACCCATTACTGTGAAAGAAGATGGCTCCCGGAGCACCCTGAATCACCCCGCTGCAGCGAGGATGAAGCTCCAGTAAATACAAATGAATATCAAAGGTGACCAGTGACAGCATTGCACATGGCTGACTTCCTCTGATTTGACAGCGCCTTGAGAACCTCTCGAGGCATTCTCTGGGCTAGCAGCCACTTAATGGTTGGTTTTTGGAAAGGATTTGCATCCTTGCAGACATAGAGGGGGCGCCTGTCTTCAAGCAGGCGTGGCAATTACATCTGCCCCATTGCTTTATATGGAGTTGAACTCGAGGGGTGGGGGGATGTGGGGGATGGTTCCAAATAGATGAATCGCCAAGTGGATTTGGGCAGGAATTGGTTAGAAGTGCTGAATGTTTCAGCGCAGAAAGTCCTTGTTTTGTCATGGAATGTGGATTATAGCACACTGCTACTAGGAGGGGAGAAACTGCATTCACTACATGGGGAGAGTCTAGGGAGCCATAGGTTATTTCGGATTCCTGGATCTGACCTTGGACTCAGGAATCCAAGCTCCCCACCCCCTCCTCAGTGGTATGGACAAAATCACATCAGTTGTCTCTATGAGGCTACAAAGGTGATGTCAGAGGGAAGGGAAAGGGGGCATGCTGACAGGGGGAGGGGACAGATTACATCATATCTCCAGGCCTCCCCAGTCTCCCTCCTTCCCCCTTTCCAATGCCTCAGCTAGATGGGAGAAAAGCCCGTCTAGCAAAACTGCAGAGTGGGAGATGTGGTGGAAGTGAAGATCGCCTCTGCTGCACCTCCTGGGCCAAGTATTGAAACCTCCACCTTAAGGGTGCCATCCTATTGGATGCACTCTTAAAGTGGAGGTTTCACTTCGGGTCAGAATATCTCTCAGAAATAATGCAAAGAATAAGCATTCCCCGTGTACTGAATGTCTTGTTTTTTCAACATGAGAACATGTTATGCTCTTGCGCTCCAGTCCTGAGATGGAGGAACTTGCAGGAGCATCAGCACTGGCTTGTAATGTACTTGCAGGGAGAAATGTGCTAATTTCTGGAGCTTCTATTGTGTGCCACAATGGAGGCCCAGGAAATTGCGCATTTTCCCCATTGCATACATGGTGGCCATGAAGACCCCAATTTACGCAATGGGGGAAATATGTACTTTCTGGCGCTTCCATTGTGGCTCACAATGGAGGTTCTGGACAAGGGTGGGCAGCTGCTGTGCACTCATTGAGCCTTGCATGTGCTCAGAACCTGGGTCCGCAAACATGTTACAGGCACCCAACTGTGTCTGGAGGGGGGTAAATGCAGGGGAGTCTATTGGACTCTCGGACTGAGTCAGGCACCCGTGATATCCCTAATGATGAGGAAGAGGAGGCGGAACAGCAGATAAGAAGGTAGACTCATGGTGGGGAAGGAGCGCACTGAGGGTGTCCTACCCAAGGGCCCTCCGAAACCTGGAGCTATGAGCACTATGGGGCACTGGGTATGACCTCAGAGTGATGAAGAACTACATTGTGCTGTGCTGGTGAGAAGAGACCTGCGAAGGATCACTGCCAATGTATATTGGTCTGGTTCAGATGAACATTTGAGCATTCATAAATGAAGCTGGTTTATGAAGCTGTGAGCGAGTGTCAGGGCGAAGCACTGCTCCCTCACCTTTCCCATCCCCCCTTCTGTAGTACACTACAAACATCCAGGCTTATATAAACCAATGTTTCCTGATTCTGTCTGCACTTACCACCTGAGTGTACTATTAGAGTGACACGTAGGACCTGCAATAAAATTTTGCAATATGGCATGCTCCTGTTGTTCACATTTTTGGCCTGCCATGCCCTCTTCCAGGATACTCCATTCTATCCCCACTCCCCACTGATTTTCCATCACCCCACATAACTGTCAGTCGATATTCCATACCTATTGGGCATGCTTGGAGAACTGAGATTGCTATTCATATATATATGACACCTCTGCTGTACTTTTTTTTTAACAGCAGCAGTTCAAAAGTGGATCCAGAGATAGGAGGATTATGTCATCTCTTAGCTATTAATTTGTATGACACTTTCCCACAAGACTGTGTCCAAAGCAGCTCACAACACATTAAATGTGTGTGTGTGTGTGTGCGCGCGCGCGCAACTGTACATTACAAGCCATTGTGCACATTCAACACACCTCATGGAGAATCTGCATATAATCTGTTCATGAGAAGGGAATTGTCCTCCTCTCCTGCTATTATGCATAATATCAACAGCCCTTGGAGAATGTGTATATCTCAGCTACATTTTGCACATTCTTTGGCAATTGTGCATAATCCCTTGCTGGAATGTGCAAAATGCAGTCGAGATATGCACATTTAGTGTCTACTTTGATTGAGGCCCAGCTGTTACAAAAAACAACAACAAGCAAGATGGTAAATCTGTGTACAAAAAAATGCATACATTCCAAAAAATGTGCAGAAAAATGTGTGTATTTTTTTAAAAAAAACAACTGCACAAAAATGTGTATATTTGTGAAAATGTGCATGGTGCACATGGAATTTTATAGGCTTAGAAAGAGTGTGTTTAAAAATGCAGATTTTTTAAAAACAAACAAACGTGCACAAAAATGCAGACAAAGTTTCATGCAGACCAAAAAAAAAACCTCCAATAATATCACAATCCAATGCAGAATTGGAACACAACAAACTTAGCACTGGAAAAATGAAACCCTGATTGAAATCAAGCTTGGCAGATTCACCCATCCTTACTGATAGCAATTATAAAAGATTTTCAAATACTTGGTCCTGATTAATGTTGATGAGAACTGGAATGTCTTTAAAGTTTCTGCCTTCTATAAGCTCAGATCTTGGGTAATTTCAGTGTTTTGTGCTTGTGAAATATTGCTTGGACGAGTCTTCTTAGTTTCTCATCTGAGACTGAAAGTTGCCATGGGGATGATGGATGGTTTAGGGGAGGAAACATTCTGTAATTAACAATCATGACCATTATAATGAAATCTTCCTATGCCTAGAGTTTGATGCCCTTGTAATTCCTTAGGGAGACATGAAACTCAAGGGTCACTTTCAGTTCATTATATAATATGTTCTCAGTAGTTCAAGGCAAAAGCAAATTGAATACTGACTTTAACACTGAAAAATCCTGAGAATTAACTTTTGCAATTCCTAGAGAAGTTTTCTGTGACTGTGACTTCCTTGGGAGATGTATTGCAGGGTTAATTTCTTTTTAAAGCCTTCTCAGGAAATTTCATCTCCCAAATTATCTCTACGGATAAAGTCCTTCTCTCTGCACTAAAGAAATAGGAGCTGCTTTTAAGTCGGAGGACTAATATGGAACATGAAAATGAATTAAGGAACACATTTTTATATTCTGCACTTTTGGACTGTGGAACTCTCTACCACCAAACATAGTGCTGGTGAACAACAGGAGTTCAAAAAGGGCTAGGCAAATTCATGGATGATGGAAATAGTGACCATCAGTAGATAGCACTGCCAGCATTTATATATTAATAAGTGGAACCTGCAACAAATGTTGCAGCATGGGGTGCTCCTTTTCAGGGTTCTAGCTAGCCAGCCATCTCTTTTTTTAGAATATTCCATTCCCCATCCTCCCACCCCGCCAGCATAGTTTTCCATTTTCTTCCCCAAAGGATGCTCAGCATTCTGTGCCTACTGAGTATACTTAGTCCTCATTGGGTTTCTTTGCCGGTATTTCCCCCCACCAATGTGTTGTTGTTCTTGTTGCTGCTCTTCTTGTACTAATAGAAAAGTTTGGTGTTTTCTGGATGTTTTGACCAGGTAAGGACCAGCACTCTGAGAATGAGTTTGCAATTGGCAAATATACTAGGAGAAGTAGGAAGTTTCACTTGTATAGAACTGATAGCTCCATCAGACGAGCGTTTTATTGCACATTCATTGCTGGGCGCTCACAGTTTTCCGTGGGTCCCTCTCACGACGTCATCTGCCTCCCGCACACTTCCTGCCCCTTCTGGCCTTCCTCGAACCCCCCCCCCCCAAAACACCCAGAAAGTCCGATATATTTTCTCCACATGAAATAAAAGTGCCCTTCCGTCCCAGTGTATTGCTGTCCTCCCGCTATGTTGCTTTTGTCGGGGGCGGTCCTGCTGATGAAAGAGGAGGGCAGGGCAGTTCTCCTGCAGCTTGCTGAGTCTGTCAGTTGAGCGAACGGACTTGTGCTGAGCCTGTCAAACGGACTGTTGCTGCTCCAACCCCACTCTCATTGCCTGCAGAAATGGCGCCCAGCCGATTAAACACTGAATCAGCAAAACCCTAGGCAACAAAACCAGAGCAAGGGGGGAAGGCATGCACATCCATCACTCAACAAGAACAAATGAACTGGAGGGGGGAAGGAGAAGGGGCGGGGTGGGGTGGGCACAATAGCAGGAGCGCAAACAACAGCAGCAATTGCTTAAGGGACCAGCGCTTGTCACGCTAATAAAATAGAGGTCAAAATTGTGGGTGCATACCAGAAAAAAGGAGGTGTGATGGAGCCCTGAATCAATCAATCAATCAATCAGTAATATGAATTTTAGAGCTCTTCACTAGCAGTGATATTAAAAAAAATGAGTTCCCAGTAATTTTGGAAGGGAAAAAGGTACGGTAGTGTAGACAAAAGCAAAAAGAGCAACGTTTGCTTAGGGTGACCATATGGAAAGGAGGTCAGGGCTCCTGTATCTTTCACAGTTGTGTAGAAAAGGGAATTTCAGCAGGTGTCATTTATATACATGCAGCACCTAGTGAAATTCCCTCTTCATCACAACAGTTAAAGCTCCAGGAGCTATACTAGAGTGACCAGATACAAAAGAGGGCAGGGCTCCTCCAACTTTAACTGTTGTGAAGAAGAGGGAATTTCACCAAGTGCTGCATGCATACAAATGACACCTGCTGAAATTCCCTTTTCTAAACAACTATTAAAGATGCAGGAGCCTTGTCCTCCTTTTCATATGGTCACCCTACTCAAGGTTTATAAGTAGATGAGAGTTTCATCTGCTAATAATAATAATAATGAAAAAGTTATAATAATTCTGTTAGTCACATCAGTCCCTGGCATCACATCAATTTATTTATTTTTACAGAAAACCTTCAGAAACTGGGCCTATCAAAATACATCCACACCAACATCCAGAAAGTAGTCATACATAAAATATGTTCAACAATCAGGAAACATCTGAATCAGTAATAAACAGCATGACTTGTCAAAGCCCGTTGTGTTCAGTTAGAAAAATCACCATAGAGGAAGTGAGTTCCATTAAAAACACTAGAATTTAGGATAAAGTTGTTATGGATTTACGATGGAAAGAAGCTCTAACCCAAGGATGTTCAACTAAATATTCTGTTAAGGCCATTTTTTATCTTTCAAATGTATGTTATTGCATTTATATCCCTTCTTTCCTCCAGGGAACCCCAAGTGGTATACATAGTCCTCATCCTCTCCATTTTTCTCCTCACCACAAACCTGTGAGGTAGGTTAGGATGAACATCAGTGAATGTCCCAAAGACATCCAGTGTGCTTTCTTGGCTAAATGGGGACTAGAACCTGGGTCTCCCGAGTCCCAGTCCAACACTCCAACCACTACACCACACTGGCTCTCCTTGAGTACCATTGTGGCACTCCTAAAGCATGTAAAGGCTGCAATATTAAATAATAAATGCTAATAGTGATGGTAATTTCAAAAGTAAATCTCCTTAGTTGGTTGGAACAAATGAGCTGAAACAGGTGAGCTTGAACAACTTCAAGCATGAACAACTGCAGCAATAAATGGCACTAGAATGAATCCTAAATCAGCTGGAAAACAGCTGGGAGGATGGATTAGGGAATAGGCCGCATCCTCGGCTCAATTTTTGTGTGTGCTCTTTCAACATCCATGGATCTTGGACGGCTGCCTGGCCTTGTCTGGGCCTGGCATCAGCTTTCTAAATTCCCTGCATTTTTCATCATTTAAGCTCTTCCCTTTTCATACTACTCCTTCCTATCTACACATGGTTCTTTTGCTTGCACTCTAAGGCAGAACTGTGCACTTAGCAGATAAGATTTCTCAGAGCAGGCTCCTATTCAGAAAGGAAGAATTAATGGGAAATTGCCACTGTACTTTCAATACATGTTTTCCTTGCTGTGTCGTCTCTTTCATGGGCTGAAAGGGGAAGAAATTGCTGCATTCTAGTATCTCCATTGCACTGGAAGCAATCAAAATTATCTCTCCCGTAGGAAGGGACTTCTTTTGACAAAATATGGCTTTACCCTGGGCTCACTATTACCAAATCTGTGGTTGCGAGTAAACAATCCATAGCTATAGCTTCTTTGTTGTAAGTAGCCTCCCCCGATACTCTCTCTACACACACACACACACACACCGAGAGAAAGAGAGAATATGACTTAGGACAACCAGTCACATGTCCGTATCCCATGGCAATCAGACAAAGACCCTGTTCAGATATCATGCTAAGCCACTTTGGTTAAGCATTTTGAGCTAAATGTTATGGCTTGGCATGTTGTGTGAACCATTCCTAACCATGGTGGCTACATAACCACTGTTTAAACATGCTCACTAACCATTTGCTGCAAAAGGGTTAGTGGCCTAACCATGGCTTAGTGTGTTGTCTGAACAGGCCCAATGTTGCCACACAAAGTGATCAAGTTTAGGCTTCCAACCTCTCTGCTCCATTCCTCTCTGCACTTGTTTTTGCCCCATCCGTCAGCATCCCATGGCCACTGAGAACGCTCAGTCCCAGTTGTTCTGTTTGGTGGTGGGGGTTCTACGCCTTAGGATATTTTTCTAAAGAAGTTTTGTACATTTGAAAATCTTGGGGTTTCCCCAAATCTGGTGATACCTCCCTCTTGCGTTGGGGGTGATGCCGCTTTGGCTACGTACACAACGACACTCATGGCCTGGACTTCGAAAATCAAGGGAATGCCTCAGTTAATCCCCTTACCCAGAAAATCAAACCTTTTAAGAACAGCTTTGATGGATCAGACCAAGGTGCATCTAGTTCTGCATAGTTTCCAAGTGTAGCCATCCAGCTACTCACAAGATGACACACCAGAAAGTCATGGTTTCCCCATACTTTTTGTCATCAGCATTAGATATTCAGAGGTATATAGAGGTATTCAGTAGAATGCTAGTGCTATACGTTGGTGCCTGGGCTACTTTATAGTAGTCCCCAAAACATCACTGGGTAGCTTCTACTTCTACGAAGTATTAGCTGGCATTGACAGCCAAAGTGAGATGCAGTGAGAACCAAAAAGTCTTCTTTTTCTAACACATGACTTCTGTTGAAGCCCAAACCAGTTCTCGTTTCTAAACGTTTTGCACTAACGTACAAGTCTGAAATGCCAGATGCTCCCTGCTACCATATTATCTGCTGCTCCCTGCATGACTAAGCTATCCTATTGCCATACCATAATTTCACATATAAGGGACACATCTTAAAAATAGCCATGTGGCAATTGAAGGTGATGGCATTATGACAACAGTAGCAGCTCAGCAATATTTTCTTTGATTTATTTATTCCATTTTCATGCCAAAGCTCTCTGGGCTGTTCAGCAAAAAAATAAAATCCTGAAATGTAACATGATAAAATATAGTATTAAAACCTTTTAAAAATTGAAAGCAGAATAAAACCTGAGTAAAAATCAGAAGCCGGGAAAGATCTAAAAATGCAACAGTGCACATATTAAAAACAAACTTGAAAACCTAAAAAGCTTGGGAAATCACCTGGTGTCGAGAAAACCACAATGTAGGTGCCAGGCGAACCTCTCTAGGGAGGGCATTATACAATTGGGGTGCTACCACCGAAAAGGCCATCTCCTTAGTAGCCCCCCCCCTTACCTCATTTAGCAGAAGCACCTGGAGGAGGATATAAAGGAGCTCCTGACCAGAAACCAATGTGACACAACAAACTGCTTAATCTTGACTTCGTAGGGTTAGAAAAAAGGAAACTGCACGGAATGAAACCTCAGTGTTTTGAGCCAGAAACCTTGGTGTTTTGAGCCAGATGGTGCTTCCCAGTTTGAAGTATTTTTTCCCCCATGTGTGCTTTATAAAGCTTCAGTAATCCCCGCGTTCCCACACCACCTGTCTATCTCCATTTCAGGAAGCAGAACCTGATGCTTTTTGGCAAAGTACAGTGCCAAGTCTGAGCTGTGGCTGCTGCAAGTCAAACTCCTTGTCTTTAACATCAGGCAAACAGAAGGAGCCTGGTTACTTTTCACATCCGAAAAGGCTAATAATATCACAGCCCAGCCATCTATAAGAGGCTGTAGGCCCCTTTTGGTTGCTAAGACATTATCTGTCAGAAAAACATGGATTTCCTGGAACTAGAGCGTCACTCTCCACCTTAGTAATGAATAATCCAAGGCCTAATCCACACCAAGCAGGATATAGTGGTATGAAAGCGGTATATGGTATGAGTCAATGGGCCCCACAGTTGTCAGTGCATTTCAGTTCCTCTATAAAGCAGTAGTGTGGCTCCTGCCTTTCATATACAGCTTTCATACTGCTTGGTGTGGATTCGGCCCACGTTAAAAAGGATTACCAGAAGCCTCTACACCTTCGGGTCAAGATTGTGAATAATCTTTTGATTGTTTATTTCCTTAACAAATTATTCCAGCCTTTCTGTTCCTATGATGGCCAAACTACATGGGACATAGAGCTGCACGTGTATCCCCTGACCTTTTACAACGAAAGGCAACTGTGGAGGCTGCAGCCTTGAGGAAAGACCCAACAGTGTGAGAGGCTGCTTAGCTTGTTCTCTGTAGGTCGTTTCCTACTCCTGCCACCCCACAGCACACATAAGCAGCTGCATTTCTCTTCTTCAGGGAACACATATGGGAAATTGTAACTTTTCACATAGAAAGCTGTCTTATACTGAGTCAGACCCATGGTCCATTTAACCCAGTATTGTCAACATTGCCTGCAGCAATGGCTTTCCATGGTTCCAGGTGGGATTCCTTCCTAGCCCTAGCTGGAGATGCTGGGGATCGAACCGGGGACCTTCTGCATGCAAAGCACATGCTCTACCACTGAGCCATGGTCCCTTGTGAGAAACTGGGGTGTTATTTGGACTGGAACAACATGTTACGTGATGTGCTCTCATTAGACCCGTGTACAAACTTGCACACGTTCTAATGAGACTTACACTTGCTTATAAGGAATCTTTTGACATTGGCAATAGAGCGTCTGTGGCTAAGTAAGGCAATTCTTACTTAAGAAATTTACAGCACTGAAGGGGATAATGCCACAATGGCACATTTATTGAGGTTGAAACAAATACAAAGGTACAAGCTAGTTTTGAGGAAATTAGCTGAGCAAGTATGTGTATGACCAGGTAAAACTCTTGCCATCCAGCATTCATATTCTGCTTAGTTTTACCCCTACCTTTGTCTCTGGGGAATGCATTTGAAGAAGTCTATCAGGAAATGGTTACTTGACCTAGGCCTTCTGTGAATGCTCTCACTCTGTAGGTGGGGTTTTGGGTCGCTTCAAAATGGAGTCAGTACTGCTCACAGAAGCTACCTTGTAACAAACAGCTTAAAGAGGAAAGGATTAAACAGCCTCCCCACCATTACCACCCGCCAGCCCATGTTTTGCTCAAGATTGCAGCTTTGTAACTGTTTCCTTTTAAGAATATGCATCAGAAGGGGATCAGCATGTGTGTTATGTCGTGCGTAGTTTGGCTGAAAGCGAGACGAATTAGAGAGAACTATATATAGAGAATTCAATGTTTGTTTTGAATCTGTCTCACGGCAGAGGAATCTACGTTAATCTTCCCTTTTAAGATCGAAGGTGGATTCATGGAGACATGGGCCTAAGCTAGGGTAACCATATGAAAAGGAGGACAGGGCTCCTGTATCTTTAACAGTTGCATAGAAAAGGGAATTTCAGCAGGTGTCATTTATATATATGGAGAACCTGGTGAAATTCCCTCTTCATCACAACAGTTAAAGCTGCAGGAGCTATACTTTTGTAAACCGCCCAGAGAACTTCGGCTATTGGGTGGTATAGAAATGCAATAAATAAATAAATAAATCTAGAGTGACCAGATTTAAAAGAGGGCAGGGCACCTGCAGCTTTAACAGTTGTGATGAAGAGGGAATTTCACCAGGTTCCCCATATATACAAATGACACCTGCTGAAATTTCCTTTTCTATGCAACTGTTAAAGCTACAGGAGCCCTGTCCTCCTTTTCATATGGTCACCCTACCTAAGCTACACCAAGCAGGATATTGCACTATAAAAGTGGTATGAAAGCGGTATATAAAAGGCAGGAGCCACACTACCGCTTTATAGTGGTATTGAAGTGCATTGACAACTGTTGGGGCCCATTGACACAGACCATATACCACTTTCATACCACTATATCCTGCTTGTTGTAGATCAACCATCAGAGCCGATTTTCTCAAATGGGAATTTGATGCTCACCCAGTAACACCAGCACAAAGAAAAAATCAAAAGAACATGGGAACAGTAGCCTTTTTCTATAGAAATAAATAAATAAGTAGATGATGATGACTTGTTCCCCCAGCCCAGCCCAGCGATTGAAATGTAAGGTTTTGTTTTGGGCCAGTAGGTGGCAGTAGAACATAAGCATGCCCTACACAGTGGAAGGAAATAAAAAAGGATCATCTTTTATTGAACACACCTTTGCAGGCAAAGTATCACACCAACGCTGTAATGAGGGACTGATGGGCTAATGGTTAATTCTGTCATCAGACTGCCCAGTTGTTATACCATATTTACCATATTTTTCTCCTTTCAACATTTTCGTACATCCACTCCCCCCTCCCCCTTTCACATCCTTTTAAAAAATAAATGTTTGATGCTGTGCTTTAAAAAGCAGCAGGTAAAGTAGCTGCAACTCCCCTGGGAGAACCTGTGTTCTTTATTAGGTGCCAATCCTATGCATGTCTACTCAGAAGTAAATTCCACTGAGTTTAATGGGGCTTACTCTCAGGTAAGTGTGTATAGGATTGCAGCCTTACAGGGCAACCTGGAGGCGGCAGGGGAGAGCAGTGAAATGGATCTACTGCCTCATCCATGGCCTTGGTGGTTTCTGCCTACCAGGGCAGAAGATGAGGAGGAACATTGGGTTGTCTTTTCTTTTCTTCCCTAGCAGTGAGATTTTTTGTTTCTTACATGTTTTTCCTCCTATTGCTCATAAAGAGGGAAGAGGAGATTTTCCAATGTCAGGTGGAGGCTGGCATAGGTGAAGGGCCCTGGGAGGCTGGTGGCTCTGATGTCTTTGGGGCGGTGAATCCCTCTGGGTTTCGGTCAGAACTCCAAAGGAGCTGTCCAAGGCACGACTAGTTCTGATCGGAACCTCGAATGGATTCACCACCCCACTGACATTGGAGCTATCAGCCTCCCTTGCTCAGTGCTCTCTCTGGGAAATAGAGTGACTTTGGATCCAGCAGATCCAAAGCTGACATGCTCTGCATTTGCGGGCAGGAGACCCTCCAGTGGCCCTGTTCAGACAACATGCTAAACCAGTGGTTCCCAAAGTGTGCGGTATTGCCCCCTTGGAGGCGGTGGGATTGCATAGGGGGGCGTTAAGAGGCAAAGGGATGGCAGGGGGGTGCTGGCAGGGGGCGCTAACAGGCAAAGGGGCGGCAGGGGGACGCTCGAGGTGGTCTCTCCAGAAGGGCCTAAAACCCAGGGACCGAGCAGGAAAGAGCGGCAAATTCAGCTGCTCTCCCCACACCGCTCCTGCTCAGGAAGGACTTCCTCATTCACGCAGCCGCTCTCTCCTCCTATCTCAAGCCCACAGCAGCCCCACCAGAAGTAGGGGGTGGGGGAAGCCCCCACAGGAGGCAGCAGAGCAGGAAACAGCAGCAAATTCAGCTACTCTGCCCACTCTTGTCCTGCCTAGGAGGGCCCAGGGCTTCTTTCCTGCTGGAGCCACCGCCGCCTGCTTGCTCGCTCGCTCTCCATCAGAGCTGCTCCCTCCTACAAGCTGCCCCGGCAGACCTCTCGCGATAGTTGCTGCACAAGGCGGGAGCAGCAGCCATGTGGCAGAGAGGAAGGAGCATGTGGAGGACGGCAGGCGGCAGAGCAGCTGCCAAGAACAGCAGTCAGCCGGCAGGCTGGGTGGGGAGCAGGACTGCTTGTGCTGCTGCAAGGTGTCACCAGGCTCCCTTCCCCTGTCAGATTGGGGCCATCTCCCCTCTGAGCTGCTGCCCTCCTGTTGTAGTCAGCCCGGCAGCTATTGTGAGGCTTGGGGGGAGGGGGGGTTGGAGAGAGAGGGGGGCTTGGAGGGAGGGGGGTTGGAGAGAGAGAGAGAGAGAGAGATGCTGTGTGTCTCTGTGTGTGTGCTCCCACTCCCCAAAAAATCTGTACTACAACAGGATTGGGAGAGAAAAGAAAAGGGAGAGGGAGAGAGAATTGCAATTCCCCAGGTCCTTCCTGGCTAAAGAAGATTCAGCAGCACCTTATTCCAGAATGCTTGCTGAAACAATTCCTATCTTCCCTTGCTTATTTCAGGGTGTCCAACCCCCTTTTTTCAAGCGTTCTTTTGGTAAACATGGTATGTGTGTATCTTGTGTCACCATAAAAACAGAGCTGCAACACAATCCTAAGTATGTCTACTCAGAAGTAAGCCCTACTGAGATCAATAGAACTTACTCTGAGGTAAATGTGCATAGGATTCAGCCTGAAAATGAAGAGAGGGTGAAGAAAAGACAGGAGAAAATGAATTGTAGAAATAGAATAGCAAGGTAACTGTGGGATATTTAACCATATTTAAAGACAATAAGTACAGTAAAATTAGTGCCCCTCTACTTCAGTCCCAGCCAGATTTTCCATAGGAAAACTCTGTACCAGGTGGCAGACAATTATTTTAAAATGTTAATTAAAATTCATTATCCTTTCCTATAACAAAATGGTGCTTACTCCTAAGTAAGTGTGTTCCACTGAAGAAGGAAATCCTATTTAATTCCTGTATTCATGCTAGTGTGACTTGATAAGTTAAAGGCACAATTTTATGCATGTTTAGACAGAAAAAAGTCCTTCAACTGCTAGAATCCCCTCTAAATGGGAAGCACCTGCTCCAGGCTTGCCAAGGGAGGGAGGGAAAAGAGAGTGAACGCCTCTGTTTGCAGCCAGCATGGCAGGGCACACCAATTGGATTTTGAATAAAGTATTCAATTAATTGTTACTGTTTTGAATTTTATTGTTATTATCTTCCTTGGTGGGTCATTGAAAACCACTATTCCGAATAATGATTTTTATAGTGTAGGGTAGGGGGGCGCTGGGCATGAGTTTGTGGAACCAAGGGGGCGGTGACCTGAAAAACTTTGGGAACCACTGTGCTAAACCATGCTGCTTAACCACAAAATGGTTAACGGAATGCATTCCATTAACCATTTTGTGGTTAAGCAGCATGGTTTAGTGTGTTGGGAGCTATCCGGTGGTAGTGCTTGGTTATGCCCATTCCCTTTCTTATTTCCAATCACTCCTCAATTCACAACACACACAAACACACACAAGCGAGGGGCTGTGTCTCAATGCTTTCCATACCGAAAGTCCCAGGATCACCCCCCACCCCGGCATCTCCAGGAAGGGTTGGAAATATTCCTGCCTGAAAACCTGGAGAGCTGCTACCAGTCAGTGTTGACAGCACTGACCTAGATGGACTTAAGGTCTGACTCAGTATAAGGCAGCTTCCTATGCTCTTATGTTCCGACGTTCCACACGAGTCTTGGGATTCTCTTGCTAGCGATACCAAGGGAATCCCTTGCTATCGCTACTTCTCTCTAAGATGAGGGAAGGGATTCCCTTGCTAGCTAATACTAATTTCATTATTGAATACACACATTGAATTATTTATATAGTCTTGCATGCTCAGAACACTTTACAACATTTATGACCGTTGGCATTACATTAACCACTATTAATTAATTAATTAATTAATTTCTCAAACTACGCAACAGAAGGAAATCTATCTGCATCTCGCTGTGGCCAACTTCATCCCCAACTTAAAAACAGAAATAACATGTCAGTTTCTGAATAATTGAGCAAGAATGGTTGCTTATACCTGGTTTCAGTCAGAACCAGTCAGAAACCTAAAGGAGCTATCCAAGGGGATAAACCCAATGCCCAAAATTCACTGAAATGGGAACCACGAGTTTCCACTATTTGGCATTGTGAACTGCAATGCTTATATAAAGGTGCTCAGAAGGATGTGCACCTGATCAAAGGCACAATTGTGGGGCGACCACCGAAAAAGCATCTCAGTGTTACTCCTCACAGTGCATGCTCTGCATAGAGGCACCTGGAATGTAAAGAGGAAGCTATTTTAGATAACGAGAGATCAGTAGCCCATCTGGCTCCATAATATGAGTCTTGATAGGCAGGCAGTATATTTTAAAGGCATTTTCTCCATCTTTCTGCGCTGGAAGCCAGTGTGAAACGTGGGGCTCCCATATATCCGAAGCGCGTAGTATGCTCTCTTGTTCAGCTACAGCCTCTCTCCCACTTATCTGTCTTTCTCAGAACTTAACTGGGAAGCATTCTGTTTCTGAAACTCTGTGTGCAGGTGCTTTTTTATTATTATTATTTTTATAAAAGGAATTTGGAATTTTATATTTGACAAGCAGCTTTTGAGTTGGTCTACTGAAGATAGTGCCCTAGTGTTAACATAATGAAACTCTGTGCAATTGGGAAGATTAAAGGATTAAAAAATATGCCTCTGTAGCAACTGCCTGCTGTCCCGGACTTGACCCATACATTAACATTTTTTTCAAATGGCTTTTATGCTACATAAGGAATATTGTACATCTTTTCATGTTTTGCACAATACAGATCTTGTAATCTAGAGGACCTCTCTCCTTCTGTGCAAGGAAATAGAATACTGCTGAGCCGAAATGCATGCGTGTGCGCATGCTTTATGAACATTTCTACCACATCCCATGAAATGTATTACACTTTTTTATGATGTTTTGCATGCCATTGCAAAAGGGTGAGAAACTCATCTCAAGGTAGCAAGCGTTGAAAGGCAAATGGAACAGATTCTACATTCTGCCCCAACTATTCATGTGTAACTACACAGGACCAGAACTGAATCAGGCTTAAATGACTTGCATGGAGTTGGCAAGCCATGGAAGGGACAGCAAGTCAGGGAATATCAACCCAAGTTGCCTGGTCAATGGGGATGCCTTGCCTCTTTTCCTTCTCCCTTTTAGACTGAGGGCAATGGATGGGCCCCATTTGCTCTCTGTGACCTCAGCATGTTGCCAGATCTACATGATTTCACACATCATCCCTGATTGGCTGGCTCCATGCAGTGAAGAAGTCCTTCAGATTATTTTTTTTTCTTAAGGTGGTGCCAAAGAAAAGCAGATCGCTCTGAACAGGCATGAAAAGAAATGCGCAAAATGGTAAATGGAAGTGTGTGCTTCTGCCCCCTGCTCCCCAACACAGACACGTCTGTCAAAATGGGAAAGGCTGTAGGTCAATGGTAAAAGCACAAGTTTGACATGCAAAATGCCCCAAATTCAATCCCAAGTTTTTTGCAGGTAGGCCAGGGAAAGACTACTGTCTTAAATCCTGGCAAGAGGTCTTCCCCATTTGGGTGACATCCAGATGTTTTGGACTTCAGCTATCGTCAGTTCCATCCAGCATGGCCAATGATCAAGAATGTTGGGAGTTGTAGACCAAAAAGTCTGGAGGGCACAAGGTTCAGGAAGGCTGGTGTACACAATACCAAGCTAGGGAGCTCCTTATGACAACTTTTGTATCAAAAATCTAACCTCATGAATATTCATTGCAGCTTTGATATTGAGATGAGAATGGAAAATCTGCTAATCTGTTATACTGGATGGAAGGCGAGACAGTAGACAGCCTACAGAAAACCGTTTCCTTCCCAAATCCAAGGAAAATGCATGCAAACCATAACTGAGATGTTAGAAGCACTAAATATATGTTACACTCTTGGTTTACTGTAATACACTGTCAGTTTGAACAGGGTTGATTGGCATCTCTTTGTCCTATACTAATCTGATTAAGTCCAATGAACTTGCTAGGTGATGGACCAGGAGTGCAATGGAGATAGTTGGTGTCAGAGATAGCGGGTAAGAGGAGGCAGTCAATTAATTTTGCAGGAAGTTCCCATGGAATGCCACAGCTGCTGTGATGAGAGTCAAAGTTTAACAATGGCCTTAAGTAATGATGCAATCCTTACAACAGCTCATCAGCTGCAAGTTGGAAGCATCTGGACCACACTCTGCCCCATTGAGGGACCTCTAGGTGCACCTCGTGCCAAGTCAGTGATGTGCATCTAATGAGCATCTAAGCACACCGGCACTGTTTATTATTCAGTTCAATTTTCAATGGGAAAGGGGTAACGAAATGCATCCCTGGCCAATGGCTGGCTGGCCACTGTGTGAACAGAGGGCTCGACTAGAAGGACCATTGGTCTGATCCAGCATGGCACTTCTTAGGTTCTTAAGGATGCAATGTTGTGGGCTGGACTGCCAGTAGCAGAGGACTTCAAGTTTGGAGTCCTCTCTCTCTCTTTCTCTCTCTCTCTCTCTCTCTCTCTCTCTGCATTTATTTCATTCCTCATGTCTAGCTCCTTCCTATCTCTCCTCTCTCATCTCACACTATTGCCCCGCTCGTGCTCTTCGCTCCTCTGATGCCATGTTTCTCGCCTGCCCAAGGGCCTCTACTTCCCTTGCTCGGCTTCGTCCATTCTCTTCTGCTGCCCCTTACGCCTGGAATGCTCTTCCAGAACATTTGAGAACTACAAGTTCAACCGCAGCTTTTAAAGCTCAACTAAAAACTTTTCTTTTTCCTAAAGCTTTTAAAACTTGATTTTGTTCTGACTTTATACTGATAGTTTTACCCTACCCAGTGCCTGTTCACCCTACCCTGTGCCTGTCTGCTTTCTCTTCCCCTCCTTATTGTTTTATTATGGTTTTATTAGAATGTAAGCCTATGCGGCAGGGTCTCACTATTTACTGTTTTACTCTGTACAGCACCATGTACATTGATGGTGCTATATAAAATAATAATAATAATAATAATAATAATAATAATAATAATAATAATAATAATGAGTTGTTATTTTGGCTGGCCAAATTTTTGACATCTAGCAGAGATTTAACCTGTTTGCTTATCCAGCATGGACAGCAAGTAATGGGCCACAGGAGCGATAGCAATAGGGGAAGGGGGGTTGAGGTCTAATGAAAATGTATGTGCTATGATTGCTCTTCTCAAAATACCTGCAAAACCTATCTACGTATCAAAGCCTCTTTATAATTCCACACACCAATTAGAGGCAGGCCCATGTAAAGTGACTGAAATTGCTCATCCATTGTAAATGAAAATTACAGGGCTTTGCTTTTGGCTTAGTATGACACCGCAATTTATACAGAAATAATATGGAATACATTCAGAAATATAGCTGGGATTTATTCCTTCAAAATAAAAGTAGCCAACTTTAGCACCAGTAAGGACATAGGAAGCTGAGTTAGGTCCTTGGTCCACCTAACCCAGTATTGTTGACACTGACCAGAAGTAACTCTTCAAGGTTTCAAACAGGAGTTTTTCCAGCCCTATCTGAACTAAAGACACTGGGCGTTGAATCTGAGACTCTCTGCATTCAAAGTATATGCTGTACTACTGAGCTACACCCCATTCCTAAGCAGTTCATAATGGCCCGGTTTGTACAATCGTGGCTGGGGAAATGAGCTACAAGTTCTAGGTGGTTCGTTAACCATGGCCAAGTTTGCACAACATAAGCCACGCCGCTGAGCGTAATTGTGCTCATTTCTTTGTCACGTGACCAGGGTGTTTAACAAGCCACCATGTCTTATTGACCACCCTGCAATTGTGCAAATCAGGACAATTTGGGTTGTTCACACAACAGTGGTTGAGTGTGGGTTGTTGTTGAACCATGGGTTAGTGTGTTGTCTGAAGCCAGGATGTTTTCCACAGGGTGGCTTGTTAACCATGCAGTGTGGTTAACCAAACTGAACAGCCCAATAACAAACCATGGGTTCTCAAGTTGGCTTGTTCAAGAAAAATAAGCCACACTGCATAGTTAACAAGCCACCCTGTGGAAAATATCCTGGATTCAGACAATGTGCTAACCCACAGTTCAACAAACAACCCACTGAGTGTGGGGGCCTGGTGTGGGGAGAGGAGGGGAGAACTCGCATTATGAATAACGGGAGATCTCACCCTTATTTAAATGTGAGCCGCGACGAGCTCTGGAGGAGAGCTGTTGCAGCCACCATTTTTTTTATTTTTAAAGAGGCAGCAGCAGCGCAGGAGCCAGGAAAGGTAAGTAGGGGTGTGTTTTTTTGGTTTTTTAAAGTCTCTTTCTCCCCCCCGGGCCCCGTTCTCCTTCCCCCGCCTGCGATGTCTGATCCCCCGCCCGATGTCCCCCGCCTGCAATTCCTCCCGATGTCCCCGGCCTCCATTTCCCGCCCCCATGTCCCCGGCCTCCATTTCCCGCCACCCCCCATGTCCCCAGCCTCCATTTCCCACCCCCCCATGTCCCCGGCCTGTGTTGGCCTCTGCCCCCAAGTCCCCAGCCTGTGATGGCCTCCACCACTGAGTCCCTGGCCTATGATGCCCGGCCGGGGGACATGGCAGCGCTGGGCATCACAGGCTGGGGGCTCGGCGGCGGAGGCCAACACAGGCTGGGGACATGGGGGGCGGGAAACAGAGGCTGGGGACATGGGGTGGGTGGGAAATGGAGGCCAGAGACATGAGGGTGGTGGGAAACGGAGGCCAGGGACATGGGGGATGGTGGGAAACGGAGGCTGGGGACTCAGCAGCGGGAGCACTGTGGCCCGTCCACCGCTTTTCCCAGCTACTCACGCGTAAGTGCGGTAGCCAGGAAAATCAGCAGACCGGTCCACACGTGTGCGGTCCTGGCCTCAGCCCAACCTGAGGCCGGGACCACGGGAAGAACCGCGCTACAGGCGGTTCTGGTTAGCGCGGTTCCAGGGCGGCTCGATCCCTGGCTAAGGCCAGGTTCCCCTGTGTGTCATTTGGATGCACAGGGATGAGCACAGGCCTCGCACTGTGCTAACCCCTGGTCTAGCAAGGCCCTGGGTTACCATGTTGTGCAAACACAGTCAATGTATACTTTGGCCCCAAGTGCTATTCAATTCAGTTACTACCAAGCAAAGATACATTTGATGGTGTTGTTAGTATGGAAGGAAGATTTCACAAATGTGTATGACACAAAATCAGCTCAGTAAAGTTGTTGGCATCTTTTAATTTATTGGGTTGTCTAAGTCAAGACAAAATAGTCCCAAAGGCTGCATATAACATTATCCTCCAGGATAGATACTTGGCAGCAGCACATTTGTCTTCTGCCAATTTAGAGCAAGATCTGAATGTGGAATAGTTGGAGAAAGTACTTTGATATTTTCCAAAGTCTTGGAAAATAACAACAATGACAACAGGCAGAAATGGACTATGTGGACAGACACAGTACAGCTGCAAAAATAATTCACCAACAACTGGCCATCAAATTCAGCCTCATCAAACAACCTATACCGACCGTACTATACATATTTACCCAAAACAATCTTGGAAAATGCAGATCATAAAATATACTGGGACAGAATGATTCTTCCAGACAAGACAATACATTGCAACTGACCAGACATAACAATTATAGACAAAAAAGAAAAAGAAAAACACACATGCCTCATTGACATAGAAATACCTAATGACAAAAATGTTGTAGAAAAGGAAGAGGAAAAAAGAAGAAATATACAGCACTGGCCATGGAAGTCAAAGAACTATGGCAACAGGAAAAGGTCACAATTATTCTGTTAGTCGCAACAGTCACCAGCATCACATCCAAAAACTATACAAAAAAGCTTGGCATACCAAAACACATCCACACCAACATCCAGAAATCAGTCAGACTTAAAACATGCTCAATTGTCAGGAAATGTCTGAATCAGAAAAAGACAGCATGACTTGGCAAAGCTCACCATGTCTGGCTAGAAAAACCACCATGAGCGAGAAAAGAGATGATGATGATGATGATGATGATGATGATAATTTATTTCCATTGAACTCTGTTTTAGTAAAATCACAGCACTCTTTGTTAGGTGAGATCTGCAACTGTTTCCAGTGTCAGATTGCTTTCATTGACTCTTGGTGTTAATCTTTGCTTCTAGATAGAATTTAAGTGCTGATGAATAACCCCAGATAAATTCTGGTATGTAGGAGTACCAATAATTCTGTTCAGATACAGACAATCAATGCTCAAATTGCTTCTTTCCCCTCCCCCACTAATCTTTTAGCAGCAAGACAGATGAGGCTGAGATTGCATAACTCTAGATGATGCAGAAATAACTAGAACTGTGATTGTTAGCGATACCTGCTGACCCTTTGGTACAAGGCGAGTTTGGAAAATTGATCCTAAAACCTAAATCTTAGTTGTAATGCCTTTTCTTTAAAGATTGTTCTGTTCACCATTATCTTTGTTTTATCTGGCATCTCATTTGGGTGCTTTCTCTGGGTTATACAACAGAAGTGTGTATTTGGCAATGTTAACCTTTTATCTATAGTCCATTCTTCCACAAAATGCTTTATTTTTATCTGGCCAGAGCAATCACATCTGAGTTTAGTTCTGTTTAACTCCTCTAGCTTGTGGTCTTCATTGAACGATTCCTGTAGCTGTTAAATTAATTTGTATGGCTGGTTATTCTTCCTATGATTTGCTTTAGCTGAGACTTTTCCCCATGAACCTTCTTTGTTCTGGATTGGGTTGGGGATAGAAATGGTAGAACAGATGGCAGGAGAATTCTATCTTCCCCCTGGCCCCTAACACTCTCTCCCTCTCCCTTTCACTCCCTCCCTCCCTCCCTCCCTCTCTCTCTCATCTATCTATCTTCTATTTATTCTCTTTCTCTTTCTGTGTCTCTCTGTCTCTCTTTCTGAGCTAGAAATCTATGCCCACACTCTCATCTCTTCCTTTTAGTGCTTGGGTAAGTCCCCAGGAATTTATTAGAGGGAGGTTTTGTTACCCTACAGACTTAAACTTGTTTAGACAGAAATCCTATGCCCCCTAGACAGCATCTGAGGGTGAGTGGTGGTGGGGACATAGGATTGTTCAGTTCTGGGATCTAAGGTCAGAATCAGGGCTCTGACCTCGGATCCCAGAAATCACACTCCCATCCCTCCCCTGTCCCCTAGCAGCCAGTGTGGTACTCTCTGTGCTCAGAAACGGAGCACAGAGATGGGGGAAAGGGGGTGGTCCTGGGCGGCAGGCAGAGGAGGAGAATGGGGAAGCAGTGTTAAGCAGCTTCCTATGAGCGGCCCGGACTATATTCCTCCTGCTCAGAAGCTCCACAGCTAGATGCCCGGCGGCTGGAAAATGCAAGTCAATTTCAGAGGCTGCTGACTATCTCAATAAGGTTGTGCCCACCATGACCATTTTGTTTCCATGTTTAGCTCAAGTAGTAAGCAGTTGTCTTTATACAGGAACTTTCCATTTCACTTTTGTGGCTTCTTTAACAGAAGAATAACAAAAAATCATTTGGCATTGGAAGATTTCTACACAGTGTGACCGCATGACCACTGCTGCTTAGCAGTAAAGCATTTCAATTCAGTGTCATTTAAAAATAATCTCTTCCATTATTTGAAAAGTAGCTTTAATTAAGAAATAGCTGCACTCCTTAAGGTCAGCTCGCTGGAGTCCAGATCCCCAGGGAAAACAGCCATATCTATTGTGCAATACGTAAATTAAGAATGCTTGTTAAATGAGAAGAAGAACTTGAAACTTTTGAAGAATTGTTATTATCATAATGGGAGATATTAAATGCATCAGAGTGATGTTAGGTGTTAGTACACTCCAGGATCCTGCCCGGAACATTCAAATCAAATTAGACCAAGCCAGTGCTTGAGAGGAGTATAGTCAATGGACTGCTAGTCACGGCATAGTCAATGGAGGACAGTGGCTCTGATGCCAGTGGGGCAGGGAACCCACTCCAGGTTTCAGTCAGAACCAATCTGAATTCTAAAAGAGCTCTCCAAGGTGCTATTATGCATCCACTGGGCATAGGAACATAGGAAGTCCGTGATGGGGAAGATTCTCTGCTTGAGACAATCTCCTGCTGCATGATCTTTTTAATTAGAGATGCCAATGAGCCCTCTAAAACTATGAGCCCTCTAAAAATACAAACCATGTGGTCAACCAGGACATGGTCTGAATATGCATGAGGCAGCCACCTTGCTAAAGCTAAGCAGGTTTGGGTCTGGTCAGTGTTTGGAAGGGAGACCACCTAGGAATTGCATGTAGCCACCCAGAGTTCCAGAATGGAAGAAAGATAGGATATAAATGCAACAAAGAAATAAATACCACTGAGCTGTGGTGCTTCCACCTACTCTTGGGACCACCCACTCCCTCCTCACACTTCTTTCCCTCCTCCCTTCTCAATATATTACAATTAACCCTTGAACTCTTCAATAAATTGTGGTTTACTGTTACACCTAAACTGGGAATTTATAGTTGCTAGGTTTGGAACATCCATGGATCTTCAATGAATTTCGAATCATAGTTTCAGATACAGGCGTGTCCCAATCCTGGTAACCGTAGATTTCCCGGTTCAGACAATAATGGGAAATTATGGTGACTTGAAGACTTCCTGGATTAATGACAGCATGCCCAGAAGTGACGGTGTTGGGTGACAGGAAGACTGGAGCATGTGGAGCTTATTAAACCAATGGATTCAAACTGGACCATTACCTGCCTCCTGTTGTAGCGGTGACTGGCTTTGAAATGCCCTCCTGCAAGAGTTGCCTTATTATCATTTTGGTGCCAGTGTATTTGTTAACCTGGTCATTTCTGACTGGTTAGCTCTGCTGCTGATTGATGCATTGGTCCCATTCAGAAGACACCTTATACCATGACTTTAATCACAGTAAATAAGGCTTTTTGCCTTAGTCACCAAGGTTAAAGGTATCTTCTGAACACAGCCCGGCTTTCCGGCTTAACCACCATGGTTAAAGCCGTGGTTTAAGGTATCTTCTGAACAGGGCCATTGATGAATTTGTTATCAGAGTTCTATACAATTGTTCGATGTTTTAATGCTCTTATTATCTACCCTGGGCTTTATTTATTTATTTTTAATGGCAGATGGAATATAAAACGGAAACAATAAATAAATAAATAAATAAATACACCATCCATTCAGTGATCAAAATAAGTGTGTGTGTGTGTTTGTGTGTGTGTTTTAAAATGAAATTATTGTCATCTACCCTAGCTAGAATTTTTTATTGGTTCTTTATTTCAAAAATGGAGTTTTTCCTCAATGAAAGGGGGTGGGTGGAAATCACTAGTAAAGTGACAGTATTTGCTTTAATGGCTGGTAAATTAAGAGCTAATTTTGTAAGAAATAATGTGGTGGACCACAACACAATTAGGCTGGGTTGGCCGAAACATTCATTTCCCATGAATGCGGCTACTTCTGTGGTTTTTTACACAGAGAATAACAGAGCAGGGCACTTTAAAGACTGACGATCCATGATAGCTTATGTCAGAATGAATGCATCAGTCTCTCAGAGGGCACAAGATTCTTTGTGGATTTTGCTGCAACAGACAAACGTGGCTCTTTCTCTGGATGGTGAATGTAGATGACAACAGGAGGTATTTCATCTCTGGCTCCTCTGAGTGATTTGTAAAGCTTTGTTAGTTTTCTGCAGCACGGCTCTGTATGCCTCAATCGTTTCCTGTGCCTGCTGGAATTTTTACCAGTTGGGAGATGGAGTTGCATAAAAATAATCTCGTAAACTCATACTGTACAACAGGGCTGGCTCTACCATTAGGCAGAATGAGGCAACAGCCTCAGGTGGCAGATGCTGGGGATATAGGGCAGCAGTGGTAAGCTCCTGCTATTCCCCTGAATCCCCCCAGCCCTGCTCCTCCTACGTTAGACAGCTGCCCTCAGGTGTGGTGGAGGATGCTCTCCTTTTGAGATAAATCGGGTTAGATTGTCTGGGGATGGCACACCTTTGTCCTTGACCTTAGGCAGCAAAATGTATCGGGCTGGGGCCCTACTTCAAAATCAGGGGGAAACAAATAGGAGTCACAACATCATGTGTCTCCTCTCTTCTAACAAGATGTGTCTCCTCTCTTCTAACAGGGGTGCTCTTGTTCAAGGCTCCAGCCAGCCATTCCTTCTAACCGGAATATTCAATTGTTGCCTCCCACCCCCAGGCTCTTTTTGAGATATTTTGCACTCCAGTTGTTTTTTGTTTTTTGTTTTTTGTTTTTTTTAGGTTTTGTAAATCTTGGAGTTTCCCCAAGTATAGTGATATTTCTCTCATTTTTCTCAGTGACCCGCCAGCCCTATTCTGGCTCCATTTCTGTTGGCTCCTATCACCCAAGTTCGCTATTAGATGGAGTGCTGGTTCCAGGAGGCAGAATAGTCCTAAAACTCACTAGATGCTAATGTACATTTCCTAGAGAAGTAGGGATGCTGGCAAGTAGGAGTGCTTTGACTTTCTGGCTCTTTAACTCCTCCATTTGAGAAGATTTTCTTCCAATGGCATATGGGCCTGCAATTACACCCACACACCTGCTGCAAGGGACACACTACTCATTTCCCTTATATCCTTTTGCAACATATCCATCTGCAGAACAATAAGGTTTCAGATGACCTTTTAAGCAGCATAATTAGTTGGGGTCCTTTGAATACACATTATGCTAATTAAACCTTACTCTCTTTAGCAACATAGATGTAAGGGCGGCTACCTTCTGATGCACAGACTTCCACGTATCCCTCTGTGAGTTCATTTGTTGCATGCACAAAGCATGAAACAGCTCTAAGAAACATATCCCTTATACTGGTGCAATCTGACTTCTATGACTTCATATGATGAAATTAGATCATAAGAATGTAAGAAGAGCCATGCTGGATCAGACCAAAGGTCCATCTAGTCTAGCACTCTGTTCACACGGTGGCCAACTAGCTGTCCACCAGGAAACCACAAGCAGGTCACAGGTGCAATGGCACCCTCCTGCCCATGTTCCCCAGCAACTGGTATACATAGGCATACTGCCTCTGATACTGAAGGTAACACATAGCCATCAGGACTAGTAGCCATTGATAGCCTTCTCCTTCAGGAATATATCTAACCCCCATTTTGAAGCCATCCAAACTGGGGGGGGGGCATCACTACATCTTGTTGTAATGAGTTCCATAGTTTCACTATGAAGTCCTTCCTTTCATCTGTCCTGAATCTCCCACCAATCAGCTTCATGGAATGACCTTAGTGGGGTCTAGTATTATGAGAGAGGAAGAAAAATGTCTCCTTATGCACATTCTCCACAACATGCATAATTTTGTACCCTTCTATCTATCTTTGTATGCCTTCCCTTTCCTGCCTTTTCCCCAAGCTAAAAAATCCCAGCTATTGTGACCTTCCCTCATAGGGGAGGTGCTCCAGACCCTTGATCATTTTAGTTGCCCTTTTCTGCACTTTTTCCAGCTTATATGATGAAACCCCATCCGATTAATCACCATTCTATCTGATAGACCATCTAGGAACAGTACTTCTAAACATCCACACAACAGCTCATGCCTGTCCATGTGATAATGCTTCCTTTGCTGCTAACTAGCCATCGCTCCTTGTTTACAGAGTGCAATGTCCTGGTAAATAACAGACATGACAATCTCAAATCAGAAAAGCTTTCATCAGTTCAAATTGCTGTCCTGAGCATTCTTAAAAATAGCACAAGTTTGCTGAAGAGTTATAATACTGCAATTTGAATTTAAATCCTCCTTTATCCCTTGAACCATCACAAGCCTGAAACAACTGAAAGAGATAGAAAGAGAGCGAGAGAGCAAGCAGACATTTTGGTAGAAACTCAGAAACAGAGAAATATAGCAATATGGTTTGAATTAATTGTGAATTGTTCTTCTCTTGAGGATGCTACCAGGTTTGAATCATAGTATCCCGAGTTATTGTTTTCATCATTGTTATTTTCAGCAGCATCTTAGTACACCACAGAGTGTGACGTAAACCCTACTAACCTTAAATCATAGATCTGAAATCCTGCTCCAGGAGGGACTCTCTTTAAGGATACGTTGAGCCCTGGTTATGTGGCTTCTAGGAACTTTGGTTTGGGACAGGTTTGGGTGACCATGTTCCCTACTTTACAGAAAAGAGTCTTCAATTTGAAGGTATACTGTGTTTGAAGGGCTGTCCTGTTTAAACGTAAAGACCCATAAGAAGGGAGAATGAAGTCCCTCAATACTTAGCATCTGGAAAGCAGACTGAACAGGCACACAAGACACCTGGTCACCGTCTGCTCCACTGCTGAAATATATTGCCTTTCTATATAAAACAGAGTGATTTTTTCAAATTTGAATCTCTATATATGTAAATTAGCCATGCAAATTTTATGCAAATCTGTATCCTATTTTGTCCTCTTTTGTTTACAATGCATAAATGGGCACTCTGTTACCTGTACTGACAAATGATTAGTTGCATTGCAGGCTAGTTTCTGGTTTTCCAGGAGGTTGTCTTGTCTAAATGCAGGGAAAGCCCCGCAGTGGCTGTGGATCTGCGCTGCATCGGTTAGACAATACAGGTGCAGCTTTGCAGCCACCGCGGGGCTTCCCAAGATAATAATAACAACAACAACAACAACTATAGTAATTTATTTTTACCTGCCTCTCCAATTGGATCAAGGTGGGGAACAACAGTGAATATAAAACACATTAAAAACTGATTAAAAACATAGCGTATATGATTAAAACATCCTTAAAATGTCCTAAAAACATTCTAAAATTTCACTGGATAGGCCTGCCAGAATAGATCAGTCTTTATTGCTTTTTCAAATGCAAATGATGTGGTTGGAAAAATTGGGGATTTGCCTTGACTTTTTCAGTTGGAGCAATGTCAATATGGTGCTTCTGCCATCTGATGTTGCTCTATAGCCCATCCAGGGCCAATCTGGGGGTGGTGCCTGGTGGAAGACAACCAGTGATTGGTTGCCTTCCACCAGGAAGAGGGAAGGGACACCTCTGGTATCCAGATGGCCACCAAGAAACTCCATGCTCTCTCCTCGGTGTCGGGATCACCTGACGATAACCCAGGTGAAAGAAAGTGCAGGGTTTGAGAGGCACCAACCTGGTGCTGTGAAGACAGCCCCCAGGATTCTGGACTAGGATATGGACACTTTTCATCCCTTCACCTCTGACCACCGCTTCTGAGCTTTCAGATTGCCTATAGCAAAAGTGTTGCTGTGTTCAAAATTAACAAATGCAAGCTGATTTCCTTACAATGAGATCTTCTTTTCTTGAAGAACTGCTGATGGCCCACATCGTTAGAAGAAACAAGAGCTGAAGCTTCTTGTTAATTGTGCAAACTAATGTTAGGCTATGGCCCAACCCATCTTCAAACATCTTGATTTTAAAAAAAACCTTCCCAAAATGCAACTGGTGCATAATGTTTGGATTGTCAATCCACCTGTCATGTTTCTACTTGGACCTATCAAAATCAAGATAAGTCTTTAAAACTTGTGACTATCAATGTCTGAATTTTGTGAATTTTGTCCTGTGTGTGTTTTGTGGATTATGCAGTGTTGTTTGTTCCAGTGTTCGTTCACTTACAGATTCAATATTTTTTTTCCGTTATGCAGAAAAATACACAAATAATTATGTAAGAATGTTTGCAACAATTTACATAATTTATGTTGGTATGTAACGTTTTGTGTATTGTCCCTCATTCCATTTGACTTTTCCCTGTGTATATTTTCCAGCATGGCATATGTCTCAGCAGAAATTTGAGTATTTTCCTGCGAATGAATTTGAGTATATTTCAGGAAAGTAAAAAGTAAATAAAATCTGAATGTCCGCAATCTCAGCGCGGCTTGGCGAGGCTGGCCACAGTGGATTCTGCCGGTCGGATTTTTAGAAATTAGAACTCATTTTAGTTTGTCTTGAGTTTCTCCAGCAACCCTAATAGTGACTTGGTTTGTATAGATCAGGAGTTATACCTGGCATTTCCATGGTCTCAGTCTGTCCCTCCAGGGTCCCCCACATGGCCACAACCCTTCTCTGGGCTCCATCTCCCTTTCCCCAAACCATCAATCATTTGGTGATTTCCCACCTTTGTACAGCTTTTTCACCCAGGGCTCATCTACACCAAGCAGGATATTCCACTATGAAAGTGGTATATAAAAGGCAGGAGCCACACCAAGATTGATGGTGCTATATAAATAAATAATAATAATAAGAAGTAGTATGACAGTAGTATATGGTATGTGTCAATGGGCCCCAACAGTTGTCAGTGCACTTCCATACCGCTATAAAGCCGTAGTGTGGCTCCTGCCTTTTATATACCGCTTTCATAGTGGAATATCTTGCTTGGTGTAGCTAAGCCCCCATTCTGAAAGGCTGAGATGCCTCTCATGCTGTCTTGTTTGTTTTCTTGTTTTTGATTCCACCCCTTTTGCTTTCAGCCCTGCACTCCACCAGAATGTGGCACACAAGAGCTTCTCCAAAGGTAGTTCCTCAGGCTGAAAGAGGGTCCCCACCCCTGACGTAAAGCTTCATCCCACCTACCATTTTGTTCTGTTTCTCTGTCAAATTATCCCATAGCATATGAAAGCTGCTGCTGTTGTTGTTGAGCTCCATCACAGCAGCCTCTGTGCCTCTGCCCTGCTCCGGTGCACACCCCGGGAGGGCTGGGCCGAGCTCTGTGGGGTTCGCTTGGGGGCTGCTGAGGGAGGCCCTGCTCCAGCATGTGCCCCAGGAGGGCTGGGTCTCGCTTGGGGGCTGCCGAGGGAGGCGGCTCTGCTCCTCGTCATCCTTCCGTGCCCCCAGTGGCCGCTCGAAGTTCAAGAAGAATCACACTTTCTGAGGGGCAAAATATGTCGCCAAGAGGGGTGGGTGGGTTAGAACTGCAATCACAGCAGGACATAGTCAACGTCATCCGAGTCCTTTGCCACGATAGCATACTAAAAGATGGGCGTCATGGGAGTCTTTTGCATGAAATTTGCCATGAAAGCACACTATCAGCCTGGTGTCATAGAGCTCGTATTATTATTATTATTATTATTATTATTATTATTATTATTATTATTAATATATATAGCACCATCAATGTACATGGTGCTGTACAGAGTAAAACAGTAAATAGCAAGACCCTGCTGCATAGGCTTACATTCTAATAAAATCATAATAAAACAATAAGGAGGGGAAGAGAATACACCAAACAGGCACAGGGTAGGGTAAAACTAGCAGTATAAAGTCAGAACAAAAAGTCGTAGATTGGTGTGTATGAGAACGGTGGACGGATAACTCTATTTTGCAGAAGGGAATGGAATTAGTTGGCCTTTTGTTCCTTTCCAGTTGTGGCAAACTATTATTTATCCTGTTTTGCAGAAGAGCTTAATGATGTTCTTGACTAAGTGATGTTACAGTTCTTGGCTTTGGCTTTGTTTCGTTTCTGGTGCTTCTTCAGCTGGCAATTTGCCTACATAGCAATAACATTTTAGATGTCTTTTTTTTTTATTACCGGAAGGGTGGGAAGATTAACTTCCTAGACACATTTGTAGGATATTAAAGTTATTGTCCATGACTTTATTACTGTTATTTGTAGATATGTTTTATTATGAGACAGCTCACTTAAAAAAAAAAAGGAACTGCTTCTTGACTTACATTTAATAATGTATTAAAATGAGTTCAGGTTTTGTGCTCCAGTTTTTATCCCTCCAGGAAGGAATCTTCTTCTTCTTCTTCTTCTACTACTACTACTACTACTTTTTTTTTTTAAAAAAAATCCAAATATCCCCTTCTTATTTCTGCTGAATCCTGAGATTCTATCAGAATCTCAGAATTCTGCGGGAATAATGCGGCAATACTTAGATTTTTAGAATCTATCCAAAGAGTAGTTACTGAAGAGCAGGGCTCTTTTAGAGCATCATCATACAGGGGGAAATCATGTTTGCTTACCATCTCTTCTCCTTCCATGCGCTTGACCCTCATTACTTCCTCTTTTGAAAGAGGAAGTAAACAGCATGCATGTGGCCCATTCAGGAGGCCATTTTGATCATGTTGCTTCTCCTGCATAGAGCAGGAGATTGCGGCAACTTCTGTCTTTAAAAATAAGACAGATTTACTGGGGTGTTCGTTGTGTAAAGAAGGCATGGGAGGTGTGTGGGAGGCAGATGATGTCGTGAGAGGGACCTGCGAAAATCCATGAGTACCCAGTAAGGAGCCTGCAATAAAACGCTCATCTGATGGAGCTCTTAGGGACCAATTACTCATTCCACTTAAAAAAAAAAAAAAGCACAGGGAGTTGTCTTAAACCAAGTCAGACCCTACATACATCTAGCACAGTATTGTTGACACTGGCTGGCAGCGGCTCTCCAAGGTTTCAGGCAGGAACTTTTCAAGCCTTACTTGGACATGCTGGGGATTGAACCTGGGGCCTTTGGCATGCAAAGCTTGTGAGCTGCATCCCCTAAACCTGCTTTGGGAGGAACTGAAGGGAAGCATAGAGAAGCAGCAGGAGAGGGAGGAAGTGCTTAACCCTTTCCCTACTCTTGGTTTCCACACTACAAATTACAACCCTAGCAGTTTATTGCTGGGAAGGGAGGATTAAGTATTCCATGCTCTTTTTGCTGCTTATCTGGCCTATATTCTCTTCTCCTGAAGGCCGTTTGTTTGGGGAGGGGTGTACAAAAAAGATACCAGTGCACCATGGCACAGGGGTCATTAGCCTTACTCTTTTCTTTCTGTGGTTCTTTTTATTCAGGCAAAGTTAATTAACTGTATGCTGTCCCATTAAGGACAAGCAATATGTTCTGCTTATTCATTATTTATTTGTTACATATATACAGCCCTGTGAGGTTATTTAAGCTGAGAGTCAGTGACTGGCGCAAAGTCACCCAGTGAGTCTCATGGGCAACTAGAACCTGGATTGCTTGAGTCCCAGTCCAACACTCTAAACATTACACCACACTGATTCTCAACATTTTTATAATTTTGGAATAATTAAGGGTACAACCCAGCCTCGAGCCTCTGTTTTCCTGTCTTAGGAAACTCCTTCCTGCAGGCCTGTATTAACATCCTTGTTAATAAACCCTGTTAAATAGCCCTTTTCGGCCTTAGCTAAACCTACTGGTCTAGCGGGACAGAGGGGTGGAGATCTCACAATATTTTTATCATGAGATCTCCCCCTCTGTTCACATGTGGCATGCAATGACCTCAGAAGGAGAGACGTCGCACCCGCCATTTTGTTTTGTTTTCTTAAAGGAGAAGATGCTTACGAGGGCTCGTGTGCAAAAGTTAAGGTGTTTTTTTTTAAAAAAAATCCCTGCTCACCCCCACCCCCAATGGGCACAATGCTCCTGAGGAGCTCTGCACCCTGTGTACAGGTCCTGGCTCCTCATGAGGAACCGAGACAAACCGTGGTCTCAGGATCAGCCTGGGACCATGAAAAAACCAGGCTCAAAGGGTAGGGCAAGATCCCGGGGTAAGGGAGGGATCATCCCTCCCTGATCCCGGGATCCCCTGTGCATCATGTGAATGCACAGGGACAATCCCGGGGATCGCCCCGGGATTTGCCCCATCTAGCTATGGCCTTTGATTAGCTCTGTTACCAATATCAGTGCGGAGCCAAAATCGGGCTTCAATAGACAATATCAGTGCGGAGCCAAAATCAGGCTTCAATACGCAAAACATCCGGCATATTCCCATCTGGCTCCTGCAACTTCTCTGCCGTTTGTGCTATTCAGCAGGCTTGTCAATAGAATGGGTCAAAAACTAACATTTGAACAGGGGGAGAGAAAACCCTGAAGAACATGACATCAGATATAATAATTGCTTGAAGACAAAACGCTAAGTCTGCAGCTCTTTCAGGATGGTTTCATTTGTAATATCATGAAAGAACATCTTCATCGCGTATGTAGCAGCCCTCGTCTCCAGCTGTTCAGATGTCATCATGTTTTCTTTCTCGGAAATGTAGGTGTTCAGGATTAGATGTGCTTTGTTTTCATGGCCTTGGAGACTTTATGTATGAAGACAAATGTAATGTCACTATGTAAATGGATGGTTTAGCCACATTCAGCTTATTTTGTGGAGTTAGGAATAGCACAGACAAGTAACAAAAAGCACAATCTAGGGCAGGTTTATTCAGAAGTAAATCTCACTCTGTTCACTGTAAATCCCATTAAAACTCCAATAAATATCCTATTGGATTTCAGCCTAAGATCATCAGCGTGTGAAAGTGGGGGTCCTGCAGTTTCTCGCCCACGTTTGGAAGGCTGGAATGATTGTGGTTTATTAATTCAGGAAAAAAGAGATGAGAGCAGATGTGATAGAATTTTATGAATTTGGCTATGGGGCAGTATATAAATGTAAATAATAATAATAATAATAATAATAATAATAATAATAATAGTATACAGAGTGGATGGAGAGAGCAGAAGATTTTTTTTTTCAGGGCAGGCTGGTAGCTCTGATTTCAGTGGAGGTGTGAATCCACTCTGGATTTCAGTCAGAACCAGCCAGAACTCTAAAGGAGTTGACAAGGTGCTGTCCCCAGTTTGGGGACAGCGCTTAGTGCCTTGGATAGCTCCCTTAGAGTTCTGGCAGGTTCTGACTAGAACCCAGAATGGAATCACAGCCCTACCAGAGTCGGATTCACCAGCCTCCACTGTCCCCCCACCCCCACGTCATGCCTCGCATTATGCTAGATATTAAAGGCTTCCAATAAACCTGATTTGCAGTTGAGTCAAAACTGGCGAAAGTATTTCTGCTAAAGGTGCTGACAAAGCTTGCTGATTTCAAGCTCAGTTACAAGCTTCAGTTGCTCATAAAGATTGTCTCAAGGAGGTAAACTTTATGAGCCACACAATTCCCTACTGACTTGGAGAAGAATCCCCAGCTCCGGCCCTACCAGTTACCGGTTGAGGATAACTGTATCAGTTATCCTCAACCCCTCAAACCCCACTCCCTGTCAGTCTTCTGAATCCCAGAATCTTTGCTCTTAACAGCTTACCTGCCCATGGCAATGGTGTTGGCATGTGAGGAGACGAAAAGAGGGAGGTGTATTCAGGACTGGCATCAAGGATAGGCACGATCGGGCACTTCCAGAGGGCCCACACCAAAGCAAAGGCCCACTGCATGTTCCTCCTCTTCACTACTGCAATCAGTTTTTTCACCTCTCCCTCCTTCTGGCCCAGCCAACAACGGGAGTGAGAAGGAGAAGTAGATGCCGCTGCCTACTTGCTCACTGGCTCCCTGTCTATCCAGAAATAAGAAAAACAAGGAAGAATAATAGCAGCTGGTGACAATGGTGGTGAGAAGGTAGATTCACTGACGGAGGGGAACCATTGAGGGCGTGTTGCCTAAGGGCCCTCAAAAACCTGGAGTCAGGTAGGTCTCCCCATCCGTAATAGCAATAGTCCATCAAAGAAGTTCTAACCAAACTCAGTTCCTTGTACTGGGGTCCAACAGTTTGAGAGCAAAACGAGGATGTAGAGGAGCAGATACATGACTCCCAACCTAATGGCCATTGCTGCATGTGAGCGAGAACATGGTGGTGAGCCAGTGTGGTGTAGTGGCTAAAGTGTTGGACTCGGAGTTGGGAGATCTGGGTTCTAGTCCCCACTTGACCATGGAAACCCACTGGGTAACTTTGGGCCAGTCACAGACTCTCAGTTCAACCTACCTCACAGGGCTGACGTTGTGAGGATAACATGGAGAGGAGGAGGTTTACGTATGCTGCCTTAGGTTCCTTGGAGGAAAAAAAGTGGGATATAAATGCCAATAAATAAATAAAATAAAAAGCATTGCCCACCCTTTTCTCCATCTCCTCTTGATGGAATATTGAAAGAGTCTAAATATACAGGGATATTGTTTTCCATGCACATATGTCTTCGCATTTGGTTCTTATTGACTGGCTCAGTCAGGTTGGTCAATCATTTGCAGCCTTCTTTCCATCCTCCACCATAGGTTTTAAGTACTGCAGGCTGAAACACAGGTTTGTAAGGCAGGTGAATTGAGGTGGCCTCATTTAGCAATTAATTCTGGTGGCATCGATAATAGCTTCATGTTGCCATGGAGGAAAATGGCTTTGTGTTCCTTTTTTCTTTGCTGCTGAAGGATTTGCATGAGAAGGGTTTAAAGTTAAATTATCCTGATAATTATTCTGATAAAAGAAAATGATTTCCGTTAGTGTGAAGAGAAATGTATAGTGATCATCTAGCAAGGAGGTCATCCCTAGTGTTTTTGTTTTCTTCCTGTGGCCTGGTGTATTCCACTAGGGCTGTGCACGGACCGCCCCCCCCCCGATCCACTCTGCATCCCGATCTGCAACTTCCGGATTGGGTCCACTCCACCCCGTGTCGATCCGCCTATGGTCCGCTTTGCTTTGCTGCGAAGCTCCGGATCCGTCCCCCCCCCCCCCGTAGACTTGCATTGAAATCCAAACACCTATAACTTTTTTCTGTTAACGTTAGAAACCTCAAAATCAGCACCATGAGAGGTTATCCATGTATCCACATTCATGCCCAGTTTGAAGTCAATTCGATGCTCCAGTGATTTTTGGGAAATATTTGAAAATCCCTCACCCCATTTTCAGAAATGGGATTAACTCTGACATTTTTACAGATACAAACTTGAAAGTGGGCACCCTCAGAGATACCATCTAGATCCACATTCATGCCAAGTTTCAAGCCAATCCGAACATGCCCTGATTTTTAGCAATTTTTTAACGTTTAACCCTCAACTCCTAACAATCCCTTTCTAGATCTCCATCAGTTTTCACATTAGAAACCTCAAAATCACCACCATGAGAGCTTATCCATGTATCCACATCCATGCCCAGTTTGAAGGAAATCCGAGCATCCAGTGATTTTTGGGGAATATTTGAAAATCCCCCACCCCATTTTTAGAAATATCTCAGGGACTTTTAAAGCTGCAGACAGCTAAATGGGCTTTCCTTATTCATGGCCATTTCAAAGGAAATCCCAACATGCCATGAATTGGGGAGTATTTAAAGATAAACCTTTACTTGGAGCTTCAAGAAGTCTGAACAGGGTGAGCGCAGGAAGGACTAATCCCCTGAGTCAAAGCAAGACATGCACAAACCGTCCCTCTGAGGTGGGCACAGAGGAGGAGAGGCAGCAACCGGCTATGCCCCTGTAGCACTGGGAGCAAGCATGACAGAGGCTGGTGGGGTTGACCCACAAAGCCTATAATCTAGTACCTCTCCTAAGCACCAGGAGGGCAGAGAGGCAGGCACACAATGTACGACTAAGCCATAGTTCTATGGGGAAGCAGGCACAGACAGGCAGGCAGAGAGGTGGGCATTGGCAGGCGGGCACAAAGGAGCTGGTACCTTGCACAGGTAAGCCATAGATATCTGGGGAAGTCAGTCCTAGCAGATCTAGCTACCCCACAAGGACGGCTCCCAGGCAGGCGGGCAGAGAGGCGGGCACAGGCAGGCAGGCATTTCTATGGTCACAAGTAAGTGATCCAAGGATTGTTTCCATTCCAGGCCAGTATTGCAAACCAGCCCTGTTAGGCGGGAACAGCACAGACAGATGTCTTTCGCAACCCATAACTAACAGGGGGCTAGGAGGAGGAGAGTAAACCTTTGTCTTCCGGGCGCCTGCTGCCTTTTCTCATGATGAATAACTATTATAAATAATAATAATAATAATAATAATAATAATAATAATAATAATAATAATAATAATAATAATAATAAATGTATTTATTATTTGGGGAAATGGGACAAGTGTGTATGCTTTGCACAAAGTTTATTTGAATGCCTCAAACTTTATTTCAATGCTTATTGCAGTTAACAGTGCACAGCAAACACACTCACACAATCACACACAATCCAAAGAAACACACACACACACACACACACACACAGAGTAAGAGAGAAAAAGAGGATTTTTTTTTGGTATTTTTTAAAATCTTTTTTTATATAGAAGAAAGAAGGAAGATGAAATACAGTCACAGAACACAGGGTTTAAAGGAGGGGGAAGGAGTTGGGGGTGGGGTGGGAAACCAAACAAACAAACATTCCAAAAATTAAAAGTTTATATAAATCAAAGTAAGGGAAAAAAACAGAGCAAGCTAAGCAAACAGACACAAACAAACAAACAAACACACAACCCAAGCTAAATCCTAATCCTATATCTCCTCCAAAACACAGCTGCAGCACAGAACTAATGCCTATCTCCACGAAGTCCAACCCCACAGAGAGAGAAAGGAAAAACTGTGTCTGGGTGGGTCTGCCTTAGTCCCATCTCCAACATTGGGATTGGAGGATGCTTCACATGAGGTGATCATTTCTCATCACGATTGGGAGTTGAATCTGCCTATCATCGCTTCAAAAAACATTACCCCTTCCACTTTTAGCCATTCAAAACAAAAAAGTTATATGCTAATCTTTTCCACAATGCAATTCTATGGGGAAAAATATCCAAAATGGCGGGCGGAACGCTTTGCAAAAAGCGGATCGATCTGCTTGTGGTCACTTCTCTTTGCTATGCTTCAATAGCCACCCGACTTACTTCTCCTCCACCTATAATGGAGGTGAAGCACCCCGCTCCTCTTTCACTTCTAAGAACCGAAGCGGAGCACAGCCCTATACTCCACTATACTGTCTACTGTTATTATATAAGCAAAAATATGGAACAATTTTTTTGCTTCCAGGTATAATCAACAAGACAGCTGGCAGAGACAGATGCTGTGTGTATGTTGTGTGTGTGATCATCACATCTTCCTAGTCTTGTGTCCCAATGCCCAAATATTTATATATATAAACTTAGGAACAAAGGAGCTACTTTATACTGAGGCAGACCTCTGTTCCATCTAACTCAGAAAGCAGATCTCCAGATGTTTTGGATTTCAACTCCTAGAAGCCACATAACCAATGGTTGGAGACAGGGACTTTCCAGTGATGGCCCTGTGGCTGTGGGACAATTAATCTCTCTCCTCTCCCCAAAATTGTATCTTCTTACTTGCTGTCAGAAAAGGCTTCAAGGTGTATTTCTTTCAACTTGTTTTTGGTTTAACTCTTTAGGAATTTTGTACTTAATTTTTATTATTATTATTATTATTATTATTTATTTATATAGCACCATCGATGTACATGGTGCTGTACAGATAACACAGTAAATAGCAAGACCCTGCCGCATAGGCTTACAATCTTTAATGTTTGAATTAGTGGGTTTTTGTGGGGGGTGTCTTCCATGACTTTTTATCTCTTTTGTAAAATTCTTTGAGCTTTGGAAAAGCAGCATTCAATGCCTTAAATAAAGAATTAAGCACATACCGACCTACCAAACAAGGTTGAAAACTAATGCAAGCATTTCATAAATACCAGGTAGTATCATTATGATAATAATATCATATTATTATAATCTCTGGAAATGCAACAGCTTGGAGGTTTTAAGGCAGTTTCATAAGAACAATCACTTTAGAATTCACACACATAACACACATACCGTGTTTCCTGTCTTCCTAACTGCCTAGTATTGTACTTAAATGCAGCTCTCCAGTTTATCCCCATATCACAAATCAATTTACGTTAAATCATTCTCCATGTCCTGAGTTTACAAATCAATTTGTGTTAATTAAATAGCCTTGTAAAGTTGGGTCTTTCCTACACACTTTGGCCCTGTGGTGTGACAAATGAATTTGTCATATTGGCTGGGCTGTCTCTATTCAATAGGCAAGCTACTGTTTATATAATTGCTGCAAAATTCCACTGTCCAAAATAATGTGATGTTCTAGAAGCAAATTCAGTGTGCTTCATTCTAGTGTCATGTTACATCTTGTGCTTGCTTCAGCTTACTCGGGAAGATGACAAATGATGAGTCTTGGCATATGTCCAGAATATAATGCAAGTCATGGTATGGGGCATCAACAATGAATTATGGTCCCAGTTTACATTAGCTTTTTGGTCTCAGGCACAATCCTCTTAATATTCTTCCAAATAAATATTCCAGCATGTTATTCATAGTTCTGAACCACTATCCATTATATTGTAGAACCACCTCATAATGTGTGGAACCTTCCTGGGAAATGACGTTAGTTCTATACTGAAATTCTTTTCTGCTTCCCACAAAATACTGTGGGTGTTTCTCAAGACCTCAGGACAGACAAAAGGAACCTATTTCTTTGCACAGTGCATAGTTAAACTATAGAATTCTCTACCACAAGATCCTGTGATGGCCGTCAATTTGGATGACTTTGAAAGGGGATTCAACAAATTCATGGAGGAGAAGGCTGTCAATGGCTACTAGTCTAGATGGTTATATGTCAGCTCCAGTATCAGAGGCAGAATACCTCTGCATCCCAGTTGCTGAGGAACATGAGTGGGGGGATGCTATTGAATTCATGTCCTGCTTGTGGGTTTCCCATAGGTATCTCGTTGGCCTAGATACTATAGGCTAGATACAATGTTCTTATGTTTTTCAGATTTTTTCACACTGACTGAAATTCAGTGGTAACTCTAGCTGAGATACACGACCCAAAACAGAAACTAAATCCACAAAACTGGAAATGGGGTTATAACTCATTCTGAGGGCCACTTGTCATATTAATTGATAATAATAATAATAATAATAATAATAATAATAATAATAATAATAATAATTTAAAAAAATTATTTATTTATTACCCGCCTCTCCCTCTGGAGTGAGGTGGGGTACAACAGCAAATATAAACACCATAAAATACATATAACTGATTAAAAACGTATAAAACTAATACATTATTAAAAGGCATCTTAAAATTCAACTGGGTAGGCCTGCCGGAAGAGATCAGTCTTTATGGGTTTCTTAAATTCCGGAAGACTGTTAAGTTGACGAATCTCTTATGGCAGACCATTCCGTAGTCTGGGAGCAGCAGAAAAGAAGTTCCTCTGGGTAATGGTGGCCAGCCTAGTTTTGGCTGACTGAAGTAAGTTCTTCCCAGAGGACCTGAGTGTGCGGGGCAGATTGTACGGGAGAAGACGCTCCTGCAGGTAACTTGGACCCAAACCATGTAGGGCTTTAAAGGTAATAACCAACACTTTATACTTCACCCAGAAACTAATTGGTAGCCAATGACTAAAGCTGGTGTAACACCCATACCCAAAGACACATGAAAATGCCATAAACGTTTATGGATTTTGGACATGTCTGAACAACAGCCTAGTTGCTTAGTTTCTCCTCAGTTTTTAGAGCCAATACAATATAGCTAATTTGCGGCCCTGGAACACTTTCACTTTCTATTAATGCTTCCTTCAAAGATAGCCCCACCCACTTCTACCGATACACATGTGAAACCACTGTAACAGGGCACACGTGTTCCCACAACAGCACTCCTCTTATTATGGTCCTCTAATTGTGCCCCGTGAGGGGTGATGACGGAAATAGGGAACCTTTGGCAGCATGCCTCTTCCGTTACAAAAGATCTGCAGGTGCAGATTAGCCCTAAGTAGATGAACTAAAATTTCCCCCCTCTGTGCTATTCAAAACAACTTGTTACTTTCAGTAATCAGCTTGCTGATATCCTTTCTGAACATACAGACAGCAGGTCAAAATTAATTAAATAAGAATACACTGCAATGCAACCATTTCTAAGATGCTGTAGAGTGAAGGAACTTAAAATAGCTTTGCTACTGGCACACTTGAGTAGACTTTGCTTTTTGAGAACATGGTTCATATCATCTCATATGGGGGGAGAGGGGCTGTAGCTCAGGGGTAGAGCATGAGTCTTGCATGCAAAATGTCCCAGGTTCAATTCTAGGTTGGGCTGGAAAAAACCCTGCCCTAAAACCCTGCCAGTCAGTGTTGACGATATTGGGCTAGATGGACAAACAGCCTGACTCAGTATAAGGCAGGTTCCTACTTTTCTCCTTTTGCTGAAAACTTAACTGGCGAAATTGATCATTTAAGGAAAATGAACTGCAGCTTCACCGCCTGAAGTAGAGAGTTGAGCATAGCTTTGCCCTTTTCCCACTAGGGATGCTGAAGAACTTTCGATACAAACTGATGCAATCTGCAGCTCCTGGACTCATGTATGAATACGAATTCAATTATCTACCAGATTTCACACTTCCAGAATGTTCTGACGCATAACGTGTCTAAAGTACATTTTAAAAAATGGTATTTTATATAAAAATAGGTTTAGAAATGTGTATTTGGAGAGGATTGCATATTTAAATGTGAATTTTGATGCATTTCTCGCTCTTTCTTTTTTTTTAAAAAAAAATGCAGATTAATATGGAAACAGGACTGAACGTGTTTAGGATGAGCTTATGTGAAACTGACATGGACTTGAAATATACTCTTATAGCTTCAAAATTGGGAATTGCTTTAAAATTTCAGTTAGCAAAATCCCATAGGAAATAAGGGTGTTTTGGCTATCCTTATTTCCTACTGGACTTCCCTAATTGAATTTTTAAAATGTTGCTCAGCTTCGGAGCTAAAGATGTATATTTTTAATTCCTTTCTCTTTTTATCTCCTGCCTCCCCCCTCAATGGAATTCAAGGTTGAGTATATAGGGTTCCCAGGTGGACTCCCATCCAGGCCACAAACTAGCTTAGCTTCAGCAAGGCTGCTGTGCCGTGGGCCTTCAGATCTACCTTCCCGCACCTGGTGCCCTGTAGATGTGCTTGGACCACAAATTATCATCTGCAGTGGTGTGCAGCTACTGTTGCAGGTGGGGCTCTCTCGACTGGAGTGCATTTTTCCTGCCAAGTTCTTTGAGTCGCAGCATGTGAAGAAATTCTATCAGCTTTTCCTCAGGCAGAAAATTCCAGATTCATTTCAGTCATTGACTGACCTCTTTTCACCTTCTCTTAACACAAGCTCAGTTCAGGTATTATTTGTTTCACCAATGAACTATGAACTAACAAGTTAAACTATGGTACTTGCATTCTTTCCTCCTCTATATGTAGTTTAAAGATTTTTACCCAGTTCTAGGGATTCTCTACACAAGGCTAAAATCCTGCATCCTAACTGGGGCTTCTGGATTCCTTGCAGGATTAAAATCACCTCCTTTACATGTGGGTGGTTTTTTTTTTTGGTGGTGGGGATTCTTTCTTGGCAAGTTCTATATGCTACATTATACAGTAACATGTAGTGTATGCTCAAAACGTAAAATGAGGGCTGCTCAAAACGTAAAATGAGAAGTAGGCGGCCCTAAGTTGTTTGTCATCAGTTTTCCATAACCCCACGGTCACCTCTGCATATCCTATTCTCCATTGTGTCCTCATGGTTTATCTGCTTTGGGAGAATGAGAATTTCACTGGCACTTTTTGCCTCCTTAGGGAGGATGTGGCATTAAGGCTTGTGAGCCTTAACTCCCAATTTCCCTGCTTTTTGATGCTTGGTTGAAAACTGTAGAGCCTTAACGTTGTTTTGTAAACCGTAGGTTTTTTGTTTAATGTTACAGCTACTAGTTGGCACTGCGGTATAGCTGCGATATAGTGGGATTCTGGAAATTCACCAGATATTTATCACACTTCAAAACACGATAAAATCTCTTATCACATTTTTGCCATTGAGAATAATGGTGCTATAATGGCCAGAAAGCATGGTCCCTGTGTGTGTGTTTGTGAAGATTGACAACATCATGTAAAGGACCTGCAAAAAAAACCATAAGTCACCTATCATGTGTGTACAGTAAAAGCCTCATGTAGAAATGCCCCCCATTGTCTAGTGTCACATCCCTCATAACTTCCCATTTCCTCCATTTTGAATTGGAAAAAAGTTCCTTAATTCCAATCCATGATCCATATTCTTATCTCACTCCCTTTTGGACTCCTGCTAGAAGCATCCCAAAGAATGCATCCTGGTTTTCATTTAAAAAAATACTGCCCTGTCTGCAGAAATTAGTTTGAAAAGGTAATGGCATGATAGCACAGGATTGGAAAAAAGGGCCTCGGCATCATCATCATCATCATCATCATCATCATCATCATCATCATCATCATCATCATGCATTTCATAGCCTTTTAGAGTGTTTAGAGCTCTCTACTTCCATTATCTAAGGTGGAAACAGTGTGTCTTTCCTAAAGCCACCTATAAGTACATTTAAAGCTGTGAAATTTGAACGTTATGGTTCACAACTTACTCTCCTCGCTGCCATACTACACTAGCAAGCAAGAAGGACATTTTCACTTATGTTTTAATCAAATGTCACCTATCAAGTACTTTTAGGGGCAGACTTGGGATTTTTCCATGATAGAGGATTTTTCCAAGATAGAGTTTTAGTACAGCATTACTGCTGTTCTAAAACTATTTCAGAGGTGAAATTTTTTGGAAAACAAAATTAGTGGATTAGTGTGGTGGGCCATAGCGGAAGAAGAAAACAAAGTTATTTCAGGGGATGAAGAAAGTGGAGATGTTTTCCGAGGTGACGGTGGGAGCTTACCAGTAAAATCAGGGGCAGCAATGTCTATTTATTTATTTATTTATTTATTATTTTAACTTTCCCTCTTTAACAAAAAATGTTTGTGCTGTTTCAAGATGCATAGAACAGCTGCAGTCTGTGGCTGGACAAGCTGCCATGTTCTCCCACAATGCCCTCGTTGGAATGACACTACCACATGACACATCATCCTTCCAGCTGAGGCATTGGGGATAAACATGGTTGGCCACTGATTCCAGCTGCTCATGACGCTTGAAACATCAGGGAAACATTTTCTTTAAGGAAGAATGCGTTTCTTGACATGCTAAGCCATAATGGTTCACTCAAAATGCTTAACCACTGTGGCATAGCGTGTTGGCTGAACAGGGTCTACGAGATGCAGTGCATGCCAGGTACTTGTGAGTAACACTGTGAAAACGCAACCGGCATTTGGGGTTGCCTTGTCATGTGTACCCTGGTCACCAAGGGTTGTTTGAAGGTTAAATAACCCTACAACAAACCCTGCTTAACCCTCAAATAACTCTCAGTGGCCAGCAGATTGAAAAATTGCACTTCCTTTCCTAGACTCCTTGATGCTTCTGCAACCTGTTCTATATCCCAAGTACTCTTATAGTTAGCTGATGTTCAGCCTAAATTTAACACTGCAGATGCCTTCTATTAATAGTTCCTTTTCTTTATGCTGTATAAACATTATTTTACAACTTAAAGTATATCTGTTGGGTGACTGGTTTCTGCTGCTTCCCTGCATCTCACAAATGATGGTTAAATGAGAATGAATTGCTACTGCATTTCCAAACAGGTCTCTCTTAGACATCTGTGATGTGATCTTTGCAAGGCTGATGACTAGCAGGGTCTTGATTACTGCACTTGCCGTGGCTATTTTTGGATAAAGTAATGCAAGTTGCACTTCATTTTTTTCTTCTTCTCCAAGACCATCCACCTCTGGGAAATTACAGGTTGTGCATCCCTTTCAGACTTGACCTTCAAGGTCTGAAAGCCTGTGATGACAACGAAATAAGGACAAAGATTCAGCCATTCCTAGATGTCCTAAAGATGTGAAAGCAGCTGTTTCCTAACTGTGAAGTGTAATAGGACTGAGACATAAATTATCCCAGTATACAAAAAAGAGTTCTTCGTTCCAACGAAGGCACTGAGTCTAGAATTGTTCTGTTCCACCCCCATCCCATATATTACATCAGAAGTGGGTCTTTCACTTGATTAAAGAAATCAAGACACATGAGGTTCAAGTCATCATTTAAATCTCCATAGCTGTACATCAGAGTACAAAAATTATCTTGGAAAAGAAGCAGACTTAGAATATGCATGTAAGCACATGACAGAGGCAGCAGGTACAATCACAGAAGAAGCATTCCTTCTGGAATGAGAGAAGATGCGTCTTCTAAGATGGTGCTTGCCAGCTATATTTTTATATAGTATATACTAACACTATACAAAAAGTGAATTCATTCTCCAAGTGTCAGCCCTTCTATATCCCAATTGACACCATCCACATAAACCAAGGAAGCGCTTGCAAACTTGGGGAAACCAGGTTTTACAGAACTACCAAAAAACAAACAAACCCACTTTAGATTTTTTTAAAAAACATAATGGAAGTGGAAAATCCAAAACAACAAATGAGGACTTGACATGCTCAGTTGCTACAGATTGCTCAGTATTGTTGGGGGCAGGGGAAATGAAACCAGGTGGGTGGGAGGAGGAATGGAATGGAGTCTCTTCGAAGAAGGCCTGGCTGGCTGATTGGCTGAAAAATGGCTGCTTATTTAATAAGGAGCACCTTTTTTAGTAAGTTAAAATGTTTAATTTGTTGATCTATCTGGTTAACTGGCAAAACTATCTAATAAAAAGCAATATAGATGTCACTTTTTGATGGAATTTGTAGATGTGGAAATAACTTGTACTTAGACATCCCTTGAAGGAGTGTAAAGTCATAGTAGCACTGAAATATATTTATCATTAGGGACCATACTGAAAACTAATTAGGAAGCAATCCTATGTATGTTTACACATGCACGCACGCACGCGCACACACACGCACACCCTACAATGCCCTGCATGCTGGCTGAAGAATGCTGGGAGTTGTAGGACTTGTTTCTGTCTAAACATGCATAGGATTGTGTCCTTAGTTGGTGTAATATATAAACAATACTTTAATCACACCTTTGTTCACATGAACATGATAGTAAAAAAGGGACCTGTGTTTCCAGCCTCTCAAAGGCGGTTGTGGAGCCATCCACAAGAGAATACTATTTTCAGTGCTCCACATTTCAAATGGAAGCATGTATTGATGCTGCTGAGCACTCCAGACACCCTGGGAAGGACCCAATGGTTGCACTAGTGAAAACCAACACATGCACAATGTCATAAACGCTTGCTAGTGTGATGGATTTCCTCCTAGTGCAATGTAAATAGCGCCAGCAGTCGGACAGCGCCCTTTGTTTTGTCCTTTGTTTTGATTGCAATGGAACCATTTCTGACACTTTGGATTTTGGTTCTGATTAAGCAAACTGTCCAGGCTGGTAATCTAACCCTAAAGTTCAGAAAAGTTATAGAAAAAAATTCCAAAGTGATGGAGACAAACCTTGGTTATGAAAGTCAGACAGTGAGTAATTAGGGATGCCAGCACAAGGTGGCAGACGGTTGAGTGAATTGTCTCCACACAAGTCTGCCTTGTTTGGTATATTAAAGTGCCCTCCCAAAGTAATGTGAAACAGAGAGTTTCAGCAGCTGGAATCTCATAACATATGCCTAATTTAAAAGAAGAGGAATAGTATTTGATCATTTGCTGCCCTTTATCCATAACACAGAAGGAAAAAGGTGGTGATAGACATGAGGAAACAGTTAAAAAAGAAAAGGAAAAAAAAGATAGCTGGTATGCACATATTCAGTTAAAGTTTTAAAACAAAACACTTTTAATCCAACATGGAATGAGTTTATAGCTCAGTGGTAGAGCACATACTCTGCACATAGTAGGCCCCAGGTTCAATCCTTGAAATAAACCGATGATGGGAAAGACTGGCTGACTTCACACAACTGGACAACCCATACTCAAGGCTTGGTATGGGTTAAGTATGGGTTGTCATTGAACCATGGGTTGTTGTTGAAATGTGATTTGCTGTGTTGTATGAACCCAGTCATACTAAAAAAAACATGGTTTGTTAACTTTGAACAAACCACAGTTCACAACCCAACAACAAACCACAGGTTCCACTCATGAGTTGTTTGTGGTTAATAAACCATGGTTTGTTAATCTGGAAGGGTTCACACAAGAAAACAACTTATGGTTCAACAACAACTCATGGTTCAATGAAAACCCATACTCAACCTTGAGTTTGCTAAATATGTTACTATTTAGCATACACTGCATATGCTAATATTTATTTATTACTACATTTATAGCCCACCTTTTTCCCCATGGAAGGAAATCATGTAAAGTGGCTTATATGGTCCTCTTCCTTTTCCTCCCCTGCATTTTATCTTCACAACAAACCAGTGAGATAGGTTAGGCTGAGAGTCAGTGGCTGACCCAGTTGCCCAGTGAGCATCACAGCTGAGTTGGGGACTAAAACCCAGGTCTCCTGAGTCCCAGACCAACAATCTAACCACTCCCACATACTGGCTCTCTGGTGCAAATTTGGTGATACATACTATAATTTAAATAGCAATACAGCACATCTCACCATGATGCAGAAGACTGTCGACAGAGGACCACGGCTTTCCAAGTCCTAACTGGTGATGGGCAACCGTTCTTTTAGCTCTTTATCTTTATAGTGGACATATACTGGGCAGCCCTTCAGATAAAGGATACGTTCAAACAGAGGATGATCTTCTGGAAGCTCTTGAAATAGACAACTGTCCTCTGTAAGGGCACCAGCATCCCTGTGTTCTTTGATCTCAGCATTTGGTATCCCTAAGCATTCTGCCTCTAAACCGGGAAGTTCCATTTAGCTACCATGGATGATAGAGCAGCTGTGGGGAGAAGCAAGTAGGAGGGGTTTTGGGTAGGTGGATCCAAGGAAAAGTGTGGTTGGGAATGGATTTGCTTGGTGGGACTAGCAGCATCCACACGTACCCTTTGAAGAGGCACCAGCAACCCTTGGCTTTAGGTGTAGGGAGAAGGGAGCAGTTAGCCAGGTTTTGCAAATGATGTGATAGGTCTCTGAGATTGCATAATGTCATCACTGGGTTTTAAATGTCATGGCAGATCTAACATTCAGCCAGTGATGAATAAGAGAGTTTGCAGGCTACAATGAGCCAAAAATTACAATACAATACAATACAATGTGCCAAAAGAAAAAGAAGAAGAAAGCAGTCTTCCTCTCACTTTCACTGACATTGGAAACCTTTTTTTAAAAGTGCTTCTGTCTTTTTCTGGACTGCCTTTATGGTTTGTCAGATGTGCAAAAGGCTTTGCACTTTTTCCTTTTCTTTTTTTTAGCCTCCGAAGTTATATTGAACATGGATTTTGCAGATGAAGGGAAAACATGTGAGCAGCAGCAAGAAAGTTGATGTGAGCCATTGATCAGTTCCTTTTTTCATGGGGGCGGCATGGCAGACTAACCAGCAGTGATTGACAAACTGGAAAATCAGCTGTGAGAAGGGTGAAATATGGCTAAACCACTACCTTTCAGCTTCTTGTAAGAAGGCTTTATTCACCCACAATTTGGGGGGCTTTAGCCTTCAAGGACTTTTAGCCTGCTATTTCTTAGAGCAACAGCTATAATTAAAAATAAAGATGAATGTTACAGATGACAGATGTAGATTCTGGGCAGACCAAAAGCGGCTCCCACCCCCACACTGCAAAGAAACTGGATGAAAGCTACCGGCATTAAAGAAGCAAATATTCGCTAATCTTCCGATTTGTAATGGCACTCACAAAGTTTTGGGACTATCCCCCCACCCCCATCTCGCCGCTTTTGAAGTCTTTTGTGTTGTACCTTCAAAGTGGGCAACACTGGTGCAAAATAAGGAATTTGAAAAAGATTAGAAAGCAAATACTTTTGACATTTCTGGATAGTTCACATAATGAAATGTGTCTTCGTTGGCTAGAATAATTTTCTAGTATAACAAGGCTCGCTTTAGTACTTTTTAGGGCAGGGGTGGGCAGCCTCTATTTTCTGTTGAGGGCTGCATTGCCTTGGGGGTAATCTGTTGGGGGCTGCCTGTTGGTAGTTGAAGCCAGTGATGGGCAGGTCTAGAGTCAAAAGTGGGCAGGGCACCACTTTTCACTTTCGGCCACCCCCTTTTCTCTCTTTCTTTCTGCCACCCCCTTTTCTCCAACCCCTTTACTTCCCATGCAGTGGGCTGCCAGGGAAGGGACAGATCTCTCAGGCCAGAGGTCTCAGCTGACCACAGTTCAGAGAGCTTTTGAAATTAGGGTGTGTTAGGACACTCAGAGCTCTACAGTAATTTGTTTTTGCCATACTATTTTCTTGTGAAATAATTCATTAAAACCCCAATTTAGAGATATGGTAGGGTGGCCATGGGTCCTCTGTTTTGAAGGTGTCCTCAATTTGAAGGGGTGCCCAGTTCAAGCATGGTTTAAAGATACAGAACCATAAGAAGATGTAGTGATGGCCACCAATTTGGATGGCTTTAAAAGGAGGTTGGATAAATTCCTGGAGGAGTAGGTTATCAATGGCTACTAGCCCTGATGGTTACGTGCTACCTCCAGTATCTGAGGCAGTAAGCCTGTGTGCACCAGTTGCTGGGGAACATGGGTGGGAAGGTGCTATTGCACCATGTCCTGCTTTGTTGGTTCCTGGTCAACAGCTGGTTGACCATTGTGTGAACAGAGTGCTGGAATAGATGGACCCTCGGTCTGATTCAGCATGGCACTTTGTATGTTCTTATGTTCCTAAGGGAGACCAGGGGGCAGCTTTGAAGTTGCTCACCAAAAGCACATGGACAGCACATGGACCACTAGGTCCAATGGTCATCTAGTCAGTCTTCCCAGCTCTAGTGAGAGTCTAATTAAAATTCGAACAATTATTTCTGAATTTGCATTTATTTGCACATGCAAATATTATGCAAAATGGCATCTTATTTTGTCTTCTTTTTTGGTGATTCGTAAGTGGCTACCCTAGATGTGGCAGTGGGGCAAAAAGCTAGTGAGCATAAGGAGACCTCTGCTGGATAAGGCCTAATGCCTTTCTATTAGTCCAGTAACCTGTTTCCCACTGTGGCCAATCAGATGCCTATGAGAGAACATGAAGGCAATAGCGTGGGGTTTCTGGTGGTCATCCAGGTACCGGAGCCCCTCCCTGCAATAAAACCAATTGCTGGTCTCCCACCAGTACCACCCACTGTATTGGCCTAGGAGTGAGATCAGACAGCGGAAGAGCTGTACTGACCTCACTTCCACTGAAAAAGTTGGGTAAGGCCCCGACTTTTTCAATGCACTGCTTCGTGGGAAAGCTTCGTGGTAGCTGTGACTCAGTGGCTGCATCATATAACTGACGCAGCACAGATTTGCATCCAGATTTGCCTTTCCCGTCTTTAGACAGACCCCTAGTTTAACCCATCAAGCAATAACACCTTATTTTGCCTCAGACACTGGAAACCTTGAGGCAATTATCGCAATAAACAGTCACAAATACTATAATAAGAACGGAGCAAGCAAGTCACCCCATCCCTCAATCTAAATCAGATGACGGAAGCACATTTGAGAAGGCTTTGGCAAAGTTTAATGAGGGGGAAGTTTGCTTTTTGTTCATGAGGCAGAAATGTAAATGAAGGCTAAATTCGTTATCTTTGATCTGTTGTTGTATATTAGGAATGAAACCCAAATACTCCCACCTTTGATAAAAGGCAAACTGCACTGGTACAATCAACTTGTTGTTAAGTCTTTATTTGGTATAAAGATAGAAAGTTGTTTTTTTAAAAACATATCCAATGGTAAGAGCAGTAAAGTACTCCAGAGCATAAGAAGAAACCTGCTGGATCAGAGCAAAGTCCTAGCTAGTCCATTATCCTGTAATGACTTAAGCAGTCCCAAAGCAGTTGCCTGGGGCTCTTCCACACGTCGTACTGAAAGCGCTTCCATCCGCCCCCAGTGCACCCCGAAAACGATCGTGTAGCTTGCCTGTAAAAGAGACGAGGAAGAGGTCTCTTCCTCGTCTCTTTTACAGGCAAGCTACACGATCGTTTTCGGGGTGCACTGGGGGCGGATGGAAGCGCTTTCAGTACGACGTGTGGAAGAGCCCTTGGAGTGCGGGAAAACCTTCCCTCCTTCTCCCCACTCTAAATCTATTTTATTTTCATTAAGATTCGGATACGTCAAAGGCGTTTCTTTTTCCTGCCTTGCTCCCTGCTCTCCTTCTTCAGCGTCACAAAAAAAATAACCAGCTCAGATGTCAGTGGCAAAAATAAAGTAGTATCTTTGCGCACCTAAGCTTTTTCAAGGGCCAAGTTACATTGACGGAGCAGTAAAGGCATTTCTCATATATATTTTTTGTACCGTAGTGGTATGACAGATAGACACCTCTATCTGCTCTCTGGTGATACAATAATAACAGTGATTTGATTTACTACTGAGGACTCCTCAGCAGCGCGCTGGGAGCAGTGGCCCATCCATCCTGCTTGTAGGCTCAGCAAGGCACAATTCACCTCACCTCCTGGGTTATCAAGCTGGTTTGAAGAACTAGCTGATAGCAGCATTTTGTTTAATTCAGCCTTTGCTACTTCCCACTACACCAGTTGGCAGAGACGAGCAAGCCTGACGCTCAGAAATTTTAAAGAATATAGCCGGGGGGGGGGGGGGGGAGAAATGCCATTCATTGGTTGTGATCCATTATCTAGGGCTTCCATATGTATTGTATCATTTGCGAACAGTTGCTGATTGTTGCATCGTCAAAGAGAGTTACTTTGATAATGGAGGGCCACGTGGAGCATAAAAAAGGATTACAAGGAAGGATTTAAAAGGCAGCACCAATGAGGTTTATGAGTGAAGAGGGGATTTCATTTGTACAGAGAGTTGAAAGCGTAGGAGAAAATGAAAAGTGAGGAGGGAAATGAAATGGCTTGGATGGACCAACAGAGTGCCATAGTAATGCTGATGTATAACCCTTAAGGAAAACTAGATATTCTTGTTTGGAATAATGGGTTTTCATAATTCATACGCTTTTCCTAGCTTTGCATTAGCTTAGTATCTGGGTCCTCAGTCTCCAAATCCAAGGTCTGAGGTCAAGGACACAGTTGCATCTGTGATACTCTTCAGCATCTTTCCCTGTCGGAAATAACACATTTTAAGCATGTTTGTTGTTTGTATTGCTGGCTCAATTCATCCTGAAAGTTCAGGCAAGGTCCTGGAATGAGGTAAGAATGGGTTGGTCTCCTTCTCACTCCTGTCACTGCTTACTCGCTTAGGGAAGACAGGCAGTGCTAGCAAGTAGAAGCAGCAACAGAGGCATGGTGATCCAGGAGTCAGGAATGGGGACCCTGCTAGGACCTGGGCCTGAGCAAGTGTCCAGTGATGCCCAGCGCTAACAGCAGGCTGGTATTGTGGTCTTATTGTCTAAAACATTCCATATTTACATCTCTCTTGAGATGACAGTGGGGGAGTGATCATATTGGTTGCCCTTTTCTGCATCATTTCATGCTCTACAATATCCTTTTTGAGGTGCAGTAACCGGAACAGTACACAGTATTCAGTGTGATCGCACCAAAGATTTGTGTAAGGACATCACGATATTGGCAGTTTTATCATTGATTCCTTTCATAATGATTCACAACATGGAATTTGCATATTTTTTTCCACAGTATCCACACAGTGAGTTGACATTTTCATTGAGCTCTCTACCACAAGCTCAATATCTCTTTTTTGACTGGACCCATTAATTCTATTCTTTTCTTGCTTGGTCATTACCACCAGCTCAGACGCCATAAAAAAATATGTGAAAATACTTTGCCATTTTAATGCCCATTTCCCCAGTTTGAAGAGGACCTTTTTGAGCTTCTCATAATCCCCCCATAACATATCATAAAGAGAGGTATCATCATCATCTAATTTGTATGCTAATCTGTATGTTTCCCCCCCACAAAAAGTGCCCAAAGTGACTAACAACAACAACATATTTATTTATTACCCGCCTGTCCCACTGGATCAAGGTGGAGAACAACACTAAATAAAATATAATCCATAAAATTAGTTAAAAGAACATATAAAACCAATACAATATTAAAATAACAATCACAGTATCTTAAAATTCTTAGGTTTAAAATTACAGCTGTCTTAAACTCAGAGAGAGCATTAAGCTGACACAACAGTAATACAAAAACAGGAAAGCATACCAATATATCAATTACAACAGTGCAACATTCAATAATAAACAACCCAAACAATTCATTTCACTAACACGATAATATTTCAAACTAATTACAAAATAGGCAATTACAACACAATATCACATAACTTATCAGTAATGTGTAAGCCAGAGCCAAATATATTCAACCTTTCCTGTGCATTGAGGCATTAATAGACAAGATCCAATCATCAAAAGACCTGCCAGTTTAAAAGACCAAGACCAAGACCAGAAGATAAGGCTTTCTTACCTTGGTCCAAAATTGACAAAGCCAGGAAGTTGGAAGCTAACGCTGATGCCTTATCTGACTTCCCCCATGATCAGTCATGATGTTGTGCAATATCACAAATTGTGTTTGCTTACAATTTATCCTCCATATAGCCAGACCTTTCCTGGCTCTTTTAGTCCCAAATCCAGATTGGGAGGATGGAATGCTTGGGACCAGCAAAGATGGTCCACATGGATTCCTGGGTGAGTTGATAGTGTGATGTGGGTGTCTCCTTTAACATAGCCAAACTGAAAGTGGTACTGCTGCTAATAACAGTGTGCATGTAGCTGTATTTCCTAGCAACATTATGACTTTATTGCCCCCTCTGGTAACCTGAGAGAATGCATCCTTGACTCTTTCTGTATATTACACCCCCCTCTTTTTAAACACACCTTCCTTATTTCTTATCTGAAAAATAACACCTTCCAAATCTTTGGCTTTAATCGTCGACCATATCTGGAGTACTGACTTTGATCCGCTTGTTGCACATTTGAGATAGATCCCACTGCTGATACCATGTTCTATCTCTGGTCTCTCGTAAACAGGCTGATACCATCTTGTCTTTGTAACAACAACCTTTTCATTCAGCCTCCCAGTACTTTCTTTACCACAGTGTGCAATGCTCTTTATTGCTCCCTCTGGTAGCCTGACAGAATGCATCCTTGACTATTTCTATATATTACATGGCGGGGTGTGTGTGTGTGTTGTACCTTCTGAATGCAAAGCATGTGCTCTACCACTGAGCTGTGCCCTCTCCCTAAATGACCTTTCATTCCTACTTTCTGATCTGGGCTTGTCTCTCTTGACTACTGGGTCATTCCTTTTCTACTGTGTCACTTCTGGATTTATTTACCTTGTATATTTATATGCCATCCTTCTTCCAAGGGCTTCATTCCACATGGGCAAAGTAGCAAGTTATCTGACATGTGCACAAATTTGCTTGTATAGAGTTTTTTTAGAGCAGATAATAATAATTATTTTTTTAGAGTAGAATATTAACCAGTAGACATGCTCATTATTGCGGAGGCAACCAAATAATTCAATATGCCATGCTTGCTCCCTTTCCCAAACAATTAAAAGAATAACTTTCATGCAATTAATCTTTGCAAGTGAACAACAATGTCAGTGAAGGGGAAATTAATTTATGTGATCTGGTCTTTGTACAAAAAGCAATAAGAGAATGTGAAAATTGAAAAAGAAAGAAAACAATGAAGAACTGTTTTGGTGTTAAGTGTTTATTTGCCAAAGAGTTCTTTTCTTCTTGATGAGCTTTAAAGACCTTAAATGTTTTGTTTGTCAAAGAAAAAAGTGGAAAACAGCTGGGCTTGGAATCATAATTTGTGATTGACATTTAAGAAATCAAATATGTTGATGAAGACTGCTTGTTTGAATCTGGAAGATACCAGGTGCAGAAAAAGGACTCTAGGGCATATTGAAGCCCACCTCAAAGGAGAGGTAGGTTTTAAAAACCCTGAAGTTATTTCCTGCTTGGATTAAAAGCCAAGCAAGAGAAGAATTCTTGTCACTGTTTCCCCCTATTCACTCCATTACATTCAATAGGGCAGGATGGGGGGGGTGTCTCTGGTCTTCCAGATCTTGTTGATTCTAGCTCCCATCAGCCTCAAACAGCATAGCCCATGGTTAGGGATGACGACAATTGTGTTCCAACAACATTTGGAGACTTACAGATTCTCCACCCTTGCAACAGGGGGAATTTAAGACCCTGCAGGTACAAAAATCCAAGTGTGGGTGGGGGAAGTCCATCCCCCACAGAAGAATTGCAACATCTTTTACCAGTACCTATTCAAACTAATCATTCGTTTGAGAAAAAGACATTGTGAGAAGAAAATTGGAGGTTGGAAGACCAGCCCCATGGATCCATCACAGAAGGTGGCTATTTAATCAAAGAGTTGGGGGTCAGGGAAAATGACCTCCCCCCCCCAAAAAAAATAGGTAGGTAGGAAGGAAATGTTTTGCTACTGAAAATTGGATATATTGACAATTTCTCTTCAGTAAATAAGTACCACCTAGATGTGAAAATTGTAGTCAATTGACAAATACAATCCTTACACAAATTGATGGTGTTCCTAGCAGTCATGGGGCATACTATTATTATTATTATTATTATTATTTTTTATTTATATAGCACCATCAATGTACATGGTGCTGTACAGAGTAAAACAGTAAATAGCAAGACCCTGCTGCATAGGCTTACATTCTAATAAAATCATAATAAAACAATAAGGAGGGGAAGAGAATGCACCAAACAGGCACAGGGTAGGGTAAAACTAACAGTATAAAGTCAGAGCAAAATCAATACCTCCCAATGGTTGCTGTATTAAAAAGAAGAAGAAGAAGGTAGGATATGGGTGAATTAGCTGAGTCTTTGAAGGGTTCGCAAAGGAATGGTGATCTGTAGATCACAGCTAGAACAATTGTAATACAATTATAAGCTTACATTAAAAAAGTAAAACCTTTCATATGCTTTTTGAATGTGTTCCACAGCTGCTCTCTGATCTCAGATTTGTTTATTAATTATATTTGTACTCTGCTTTTCAGCCTAGATTGGCTTACAAAGTTTTACCACTGAATTGCACAGAAAGATAAAATTGTAATAGGGGAAGGGGAAGAGCCTTCTGGTCCCTAGCTGTTGATGGCTTAGTCCAGGTCCCAGGCTCTTGCAGGTCGACTCAGAGGCTATTTGATGGTACAGATACCAACTCCTAGAAGCAGTCCTTTCGATAATCTGCAGAGTATCCTTGTCCCAGTCAGGTAATGTAATGACAATGGTCCAAGTTCTGGGCTCTTCCTCCAAGAACACAAAGGAGCGGAAGGTGGACTCAGGGTTTGAGCGATGGTAGTGATGCCCGTGCAGAGAAATAGCACATCTGTTCATCTGCGGGATCTTCTTATAGCTTTTAGCTGCCAATGCATCTCTACTCTGTATTGATATAGACCATATTTTCCCTATCAGTTCCATATAGCAAGGGACATTAAATCATAAAGCCATAGCCCAGGTATCAACAGTATGTTATATCCATTTGTTTTTAGGCTAAAGAAAAAGTCCCAGTCGATTGATATTTCTGCATCAGGTTACGAACCCCTGGTCCCAGCCGCACAGCATGCACTGCAACCAACTAAACCAACCCCTGTCACAAACACAACTACTTCTGAAGAGGAGCAGAACAACACCGCAAATACCCAACGGCGCAATCCAAGGAGGGGTGAGCTGAAGAGATACTACACTATTGGTGAGCAAACCTTTTGCCTTAAAATATCTAATTCTTTGTATTGAAGAGAAGCTCTTGCTGTGGAGGAATCAGATATTTATTTGTTGGGTGGATTAGAGTAGCTGGATTTCTCTTGTGCATTGGAGTCTATTTCTCATCTATGGTGTGTGTTAGAGTACAACACTAGGAACTTAAGAAACTGTTTTATACTGGGTCAGACCATGGGTCCTTCTAGCCCAGTATTGGCAACTCTCCAGAGTTTCAGGCAGGAGTTTTCCCAGCTCTGTTGATGCTAAAGTAGAAGCTGGGACCTCCTGTGTGCTCTACCACTGAGCTGTGGTCTAGCAGCCATTAAACAGGTCACTTTAATAGGAAATGTGTGTGTTTCTTTCTGAAGCACTTAGACGATTTAAATTAATTCTCTCTCCTGTTTTTATTAGGGATGCGTTGTTGTTGTTGTTGTTGTTTAAACCAATAGAAAGATTCTCGGTGCTATACCTTTAAAAAAGTACAATTTGTCAAGGATGAATTTGGTTTTTCCCCTCCCTCTCCAGAGATCCAGGGAGAAAGATGGAAGTAGGAACCTGCGACTCACTCTGTAATGAGTGTTGAGAACTCCATTTTAATGTAGAGCAGTGGTTCTTTTAAATGTTCTTCTTTTATTGAATTCTTTCCATGCTGACTTGTCTGTCAAGGAAACCTGTGGATATCTGCCACTGATCGCCGGTGCATCATTGAAGATTCTGAGTCATAGCTTTAATGGAATGTTCATGTTGGGAGTTGCCTAGGAATGTTGCATTCCTTTAAAGCTATTGGGTCTCACTGTTACTTGTGACTATGACCCAGAAGAATACACCCAATGCATTTCAGGGGAGGAGCATTAGTATGTGATGGAGCTGTCTGTGAGGGAAGCTTGTCCTCCTTTTCTGATTTTCTCATTGAGGAACCCAGATAAGTTTTCAAGAGCCTCAAGGCTCCCTTAAACACAGTTTGACAATCACTTGTGTAGGAGTGTATAATATATTCATGATCATTTCATTTATTTATTTTTAAAAAAAACAAACATTTAATCCTAATACTTGTGGTAATTTGTATGTTAATTTTAGAGTTTCCATAGTTATTGGGTCTGCTTGGCTGTGTGTGTGTGTGTGTGTGTGTGTGTGTGTGTGTGCGTGTGCTAAAAGCAGACCTGTGGCAGCTCCAAATTGCCTGGTATCTCCCTATTTTTCTTTTCCTGGGTTCCCTCTGTCCTTCCAAAAGCCTGACACATGGAAGGGGCAGGGTTTAATAATACCCACTTCCTCCTCCTCCACCACCACCTCCATCTCAGAAGCAGGGCTGCAGAACAGTCCTCCCTCTGTCAAATAGAGCAAGACAAGCTACACAGGCCACGAGAGTCTCTCCATCTCCAGGCCTCACTGGGAGGCTTGTAAAGCCCAGTAACCAGGGAAACCATGGACGTTTCTACACCTGACTTTTTTCCTGGGATCATCCCGGATCATCCCCGTGCATCCAAATGACACACAGGGGATCCCAGTAGCAGGCAGGGATGATCCCTCCATTTTCCTGGGATAATCCTTAGGTGAAAAAAGGACCCATGTTGTGGTTCCTCCTTGCCCAGGCCTGGTATTAGCTTGCAAGCCCTCTTTGCTATGTTGTCTTGGAGCTATTGGTTGACCTGATTGCACTGATATCCTCGCATGCAGTGGAAGGTGAGTTATCTGGTCCACTGTTGGCCTTGGGGACAGGGGAAAGGAACTGAGTGATTTCTTTCTTTCTTGGCCCTCACAGTTGCAACGTAAAAGGATCCTGACTTTGAAAATGTTGAAAAGCAGGTTTTTAAGCAGTCAGTAAGAAAGCTGCCAAAGCTTAAGAGAAGCTAAATTTCTTCATTTATTTTCGAGAAAATGTTTTGCTGGTATTTTCATACATCCTTTAAGACCGTGCTACTTACAAAGAACTTTGCTCAAGGAAGAAATGGAAGGCGCAATTTCAGTACCAGCTGAGAATCCTTTATTGCTTTAGGAATTCAGTACTGAAGGAGAAATGTCCTGAGGTGTATCCTACCTTAGTGGGAATTAGGTTCCAGCTTTTGCACAGTGCAATCATGAGAGGCAAAAGTAATTTTTTTGTCTGCAGCCAGAAGTCTGTCTGGCGCTGTGTGACAAAATTGCCAATCAACAGGAGTTGCATTTTACCGTTGTTACATGATGAACATAGATCAGTGTTTTATAATGGAGTCAATTTCTCTCCCCTCCCCTGCTGCTTGAAAGACACCCCCAGAGAAGCAAATTCTGCACAGACTAACAAAAAAAAGTCAAATCTCCACCTGTCTGTCTCTCTTTTCTGCAGTTTCTTTCTAGGTCTTTAGGGAGTTAAACATCCTTCACTCTTATGCAGAAGATGTGTGTTGAAGCCAAGAATTGTCTGGGATTTGTAGGGATTTGTGTGTGTGTGTGTGTGTGTGTGTGTGTGTGTGTGTATGTGTGTGTGTGTACACATCACAAGGACCTCTTCAGACACATTGCACCATCTCATGATATCTCTGTTGGTGGAAACTGAGCAGTTTCAGGTGAATGGACAAGGTTTTACCTCAAGCACAGTGCTTTCCTCTTAGGAATGAATGGCAGATATTCATATTCTCATTTATATTATAAGATGAAGTGAAAGGGTGTGACTTATTATAAACATTTGGTTGAAAGTTAAACCTGCCTTCTTAATTCAGTGTCTGGGATAGTTATGTCCCACTCTACAGACACATTGTTCCACAGATATCCATGTAAGCTAGTCCATATCTGTATAACCTATTTGATCCTATCTAGTCACATTCAAGTTCCAGTTTCTGTTTATATGAGACTAGGATGGAATGTGTGTATGTGTGTGTGTTGCCAGTTGAGGCTGATGGTTCTGATTTTGGTAGGGCCATGAATCCATTCTGGGTTTCAGTCAGAACCAGCCGGAACTCTAAAGGACCTGTCCAAGGTACTGAACCTATTATGGGACTAGATATCAGGTCAAACTAGGGGCCCTTGTAGCACAGCCTAGGCCTCTTAATCCCTGCACCACTGAGTCAGCTTTTAGGTTGTGTGTGAACAACCTGAGCAGTAAAACATTTGCATAGTGGAAGCTGTGGAAGATCTGACCTTCAAGTTTCTGGAATGACTCAGAACAGCTTTTGGTGTGATGTGAATGTCGAAGAGGTTCTGTAGCAGATGCAGCAGGGAAGGGAGAACACAGACGGGATGGAGTTCAGAGGTAGAGCAAATGCTTTGCATGCAGGAAGGTCTGGGTTCAATCCCCAGCAAGTCTGGGTAGGGCTGGGAAAAATTAAGTCTGAAACCCTGGAGAGCTACTGCCAGTCAGGGTAGAGAATAATGAGCTAGGTCAGCCAGTGGTTTGACTTGATATAAGGCAGTTCTGTACATGAAGGGTTCTTTCGAGGCCAAAACAAGTTGAAAGGTTTTGGTGTTGAAAGTATATTGGTTGCTGTGCACACCTCACCACATCAGTGGATTTCCTGAATAGGTGATAATGAGCTGCATTTTGAACTTACATGTTTGATATTAGTAGGCTCTTTAGAAGCTTTCTGCAGTTTCCTGCATTTGAGATCCTGCGGAAATCCAGTTATTCCAGTAGTTTCATGACGGTTTCTCCTTAAGATATAAAATTTGAATAATATTCATTGTTAAAAGAAGCCAGAGCTGAAAAGGTTCGTTTTTTCAAAAGATAAGGAGACATAGAGATGGCGGTGAAAATGATTTGTTTAACATAAAATGCCAGCGCACATAATTATATAATTCCTTACACATAGCAATTCTGAAAGCAGCCTCACGCAGCTGCTTAATCGCTTCTCTGTCTGAAATGTGAGTGGTTCTCGAGAGGTTATATCAACCTAAAATGTGACATTCCATCTTAAATCTTAGTTGATAAACTGGAAAACAGAAAATTAAGTGTTAGCTATAAGATTCAACCTCCACATCTGAAACACTTAACAGCTCCCTCATGTAGTAGGATATATCTGCTTCGTTTTTGTGGCTTGCTTTTTATGCATTTTACTGCTTGTCATGTTGGGTTTGTGAACTGTGTTGTAGAGTTGTTGAAAGGAGGATGAGTAATGAAATATAGAATCCTGTTGGTTGGAAAGGAAAGTCAGCTCTTTGGGTATCTTTAAAAATCATTCAGACAGGCTTCTATTCCGGGTTAGTGAAAAGATAAATTGAAAACTCAAGACTGTAAGGACAACAGCTTTCAAAGCATTAAGTATGTTTGTTTAATTGTTACATTACTATCTGATCTTTCATCCATGATGGAACTCAAGGTGGGTACATAGTGTGCCCATCCAGGCACTGACCAGATCCAGAAGTGGTGCTGTGCCGAAAATTTCTCCCACATTTTTTCCCATCATTCTCATTCAATTTTATAAAAAAATAAATTGCTTTTGAAAAGGAATTCAAAGGAGAGGGGGTTTGGGGGCAGAAATTCTCATAGGCTTGGTTCAGAGTTCTTGTGCTTAGCTTGCTTCTAAGAAGGCCAAGGAGTGTGTCCTGTCTTTCACTGTACATCTTCTCCCTGGCAGCTGGCAACTTCCTTGGCTTACCCTCACTTAATTAATTTTATATGATGGTCACCTTCCCGCTCTTCCCCCACAATACCCCAGAACAATGCTAGGTATGGGACATTGTAGATGATGTAAAATAGGACATGGCTGCCAATGAAGTTGCTGTGGTCTTCACTTGAAGTGGCAGAGCTAACCCCACCCAACCCGCACAAAAAGAGCCCTTAGGAAATGAGAAAGAAGCTACGGCACAACCCCTTCCAATGGTGAGCCCTGCCCGTGAGGACCTGTTGGAGAATTTCTCCTCCCCCTGTAGGAATTCAGTGAAATTGTTCCCCCAACTTCTCTGCCCACAAATAGTGTGGAGAATTACGAGAGGCCATTCGTGCACAACTCTACTCAGTATGATTACTGTATTATGTCCAGGGACCTAGCTACACGTAAAATAAACAACCTTCTTCCCTAAATAATCCTACAACTATTGCATCATTTCTTTATTTATTACTTTTAAATCCCAACTTTTTTCCTCCAAGGAACCCAAAGTGGCATACATAATCCTCCTCAGCCTCCCCATTTTATCCTCACAACAACAACCCTGTGAGGTAGGTTGGGCTGAGTGTCTGTGACTTGCCCAAAGTCACCCAGTGGGCTTCCATGGCTTAATGTGGACTAGAACCCGGATCTCCTGACTCCCAGTCCAACACTTTAGCTAATACATCACACTGGCTCATTTCATACCCCAGATGTCACACAACCTAGTTATTAGGAAACCTCTGTTCCTGGCTTTCCACTGTGAGTGGACTTAGGAAGAGATATATACAAAATTAGTTTTGGTTCATTTCTGACCTGAGTCTACCAAATTCACACGTCCCACACCCAAACATACACTCGAATGCAATCTGTGATCAAAGTCTCTACATTTCTGAGCTTGTGATGCAATTCACAGAAGGAAAAAAAATGTGTTCGACAAATGTGTGCACTTGACAAATGTGTATGAAAAAATATGTACTTTTGAAAAATGTGCATACAGGCTGTTTAATCAACAAAAGGGAAATGTGTATATTTCAAAAAATATGCACAAATGATGAATGTATTAAAATGTGCATGAAGGTATGCATGAATTTTTGTGAGTTTGGAAAAAATGTCAAAAGATCACAATTTGAGATGGGCACGAGACAAAATAAGCTTTGAGGTGGAATTTGGAGAATTTCAATGAGCTCAAGTTTTGCTGGTTCACACAACCCCTAGTTCTAGGTCTGAGTACAGAAGTAATATGTGAGTGCTTAGTCTGAGGTCAGTGGCTGCAGATTTGATGTGCAATGTAAGGTGCAGATTGAATCCAAAGAGTTCAAAGGAGAGGCCTTGCAAGAACATAGTCAATGAAAGCTATCAGAAAATGTCAAATGGTAACCAGGAGCCCACTGAAATAGAGAGGGGCATCTTTTTTGGGGCCCCTCAGATCTAAATCTGTTTCAAGTCCCTTAAAAAATCTGTGAACATTTGAACTGACTCTGCAAAACCTGTGAAAAATCACTTCCCAACTCTGTTTGGGGCAATGAAATTAGGAGACTGAATGTTGCCTACATAACTGCATTTTTGTCTAATAATCATCATCATCATCCAATGACCATTTGTGGTATTCCCTCACCATCAATGCTTGGTGTAAATGAAGTTGGCTTAAATAATTAATTGTCTTTTGTTAGCACAAGCAATTTGATAGTATGGCTGTGCTGGAATCTATGGAAGTTACTTTTGAAAGAAAAATATTTAGGAAGATAAATGTGATTGATTAAATCAAGCTTGTAAAAAAAATTGGTTGTCACAGAGTCCAACATATACTGAAGCCATTTAGAAAACCAAACACTACAGGTTTTTTTATATTAAATTATTGTTCTGCTAGTACAATCATCCTGAAAGTTCCCCCACCGCCACCATACAATAAGAGTAATACAACATGTTCCCAACCTTGACTTCTCCTCTGGCTCCAAAGAAGACTCAGTGGCAGAGAGGACTCCCCATTAATCCAGCTACCACTAGGAAAGGGCCTTCCAGACCAGAAAATGTGCCTCTACTTGACTCCTCAGGTGTAGAGGACACTCCTCCATTACAGCTTTCAGTAATCCCACACAGTAAGAGTCACTGGCTATAAATCAGGCAGTAGCCCTTTAAGAAACAAAGTGCTTTTCTGAGGGGGTGGAATTAACTGCAAGTCTTTGAGCTGCTGGCCTTTATAAGGCTTCAGAAAGCCTTTGACTTTTGCTGAGTCAATATCTCTTCTTGCTTGAGCCTTACTTAACTGGCTAAGGTCCTGGAAGATTCTACCTTGTCTAGTTTGCCTGGCTATTCAACATCCTAAACTGGCCTTGTGTTGCAGTTGTGCTTAGTGGACACAGAAGACGTGCCTGTTGCTGGAGGGGAATCAGCAGGAAATGAAGTGGAAGTGAGGGGGTATGGAATAGAGGTTCCTGGAAGAGGCCATGGCTGACTGACTGGAACAGTAAACACTAAACAGGAGTGCTCCACGCTGCAATGTTTTCCGAGCATGGAAAGGTAGATGGTTTAATAATCATTCTTCCTCTCTAAGAAAGCATGGAGACTTTGCACAACGTGCTAACTCACACTCACTGTTTGAGTGTGAGTTGTTGTTTAACTGTGGTTGTTTGTTGAACCATGGGCTAACGTGTTGCCCGAAACCAGTACATTATCTGCAGAGTGGCTTGTTAACCGTGTAGTGTGGCTTATTTTTCTTGGAACTACCCACCTTGAGAACCCATGGTTTGTTGTTGGGTTGTTTAGGGTGGTTAACAAGTTGCCCTGCAGAAAATGTACTAAGTTCAGACAACATGCTAACCCACAATTCAACAATAACCACACTCAACCACTGAGTGTGGATTAGTGTGTTGTATAAACAGCCCCTATTCTCAAGGAGAGCGTCTTGGGAATATTAACAGAGAATTCTGAACACACAAATTGCATCATTCTTTGGGGAAAACCTTCATAGATGAAGTAAAAGAAATCCAACATAGGTTTGCAGTGTGGATAGGCCTTATACCTGATGAGGAAAGCCTAGATTTAAAATGGTAAAGAGGAACCAACAGAAGACACTACCAACTCCTACAAATAGTACCAAATTTTAACACTGTGCCCTTTTTACAAGTGGGGATGAACTAGTTAAGAGCCGTCACACTCATTTAACTAGGTCAGCAGGACTCTTACATGAGAGGTTTACCTACTTCCAACACTGTTCGTACATTGTTCTCTGCCAGAAGCAATCAGTGCCTAAGATCAAGCAACAGAGGCTAATGGTTACCAGGGCAAGTGGATTAAGAAATTGCATTAACGGATAGCGTGAGTAATTGTGGTCCTCCCCTCCCTCCTCTATTGTCACAACTGGATTTACTTCTTTCTGGGTGGCATTAATTTATGACATATTAATCTTAAATCAAACAGTCAAGAGTCAACATTATTATCCAATGATTAGCTGCTTATTCAAAGAAGTTCACACTGGGCAAATGAGAGGAATAATTAACAAGGACACTGTCACACTGTCATCCAAAGTTAAGCCGTATTTAAAATGGCCAGGACTTTCTGCAGCTTAGTGCAGTTTGTTTCTCATGCCTTTAGAGATATATGCATAGAAGCAGCCTTACATATGCATTGCTAGTGGGGGATCCCTCTGCATTGCAATGCTTATCTGAGCTGCTGCATCCTTCGATGGAAATGAGGAATATGCCTCTGTCCTTAGGGCCACTGGCTGTGATGCATAATTGTGAACTGCCCAGGGAACCTTGGTAAGTCAGATGGTGTGATGGCATGGGAGGCTGCAACCTTGATGAAGCTAAGCTGGTCTAGGCCTGGTCAGTTTCTGGAAGGGTGACTACCTGGGAACCCCACGTACATTGCTTCCTGCATTGAGCAGGGGGTTGGACTCGATGGCCTTGTAGGCCTCTTCCAACTCGATCATAGAATCATAGAATAGCAGAGTTGGAAGGGGCCTACAAGGCCATCGAGTCCAACCCCCTGCTCAATGCAGGAATCCACCCTAAAGCATCCCTGACAGATGATTCTATGACTTCTATTGGGCAGTATAAAAAGGTAATAAATAAATAATGCTTGGGGCCATATTGCTTAAACCTCATGCATTTCTCTTGCATGTGTATCAATGCATGTTTAAGCATAACACACTGATTATAGCTGACTGGTTGCTGAGCTTTCACCCCTGCCCTGTATTTAGTGGAAATGGAGAACAATTTTCAGAGGCTTGGAAAGGAAAAAAAGTGCTCCAATTTCTAGATGAACTAACCCTCTAAAGTTCAGCTTGGGTTGGCTCATAATTGGTTTGCTGCAACACTAGGTGGGCCCAGTTTCCCCAGCCACCAGTTTCCTGCTGCCCTTAAGTGTCAAACATTATTCACTTATCTTTTGTTTATTAACATTTATATCCTGCTGCATTCGCTAAAAAGAAAAGAAAAGGCAACAATTTAAAACAATACAACTTTGAAACATTAACAAAAAACACACACATGGAGAACATAACAAACATGGAGGGGGCAGTCCTATGGCCACCAGATACTGTCTAGAGGGCCACAGAATTCTTTGACCTCGGAGCCTGGAAACTGCTGTCCTCTCACCCCCTCAGCTGACGCAGTTCTCACTGCACCAGCTACATCTCCGCGTTTGGAAATGGAGTGCGGAGAGGGCAAAAAGGGGGCGGTCCTGTGGGCAGGGAGGGGAAGAGACTGCGGAAGTTGTTTTATGTAGCTTCCTATCAGGTCTCCAGGCCCCTTCCCACTCCCTCCACAAAGCCATGTCCAGAGGGTTGAAATCACCCGCCTAGGTGAAAATGCGGGGGGGGGGGGGCAGGAGCATGGATACTCGGCAGCCTCCTATTTTGGGGGCCGGTGACTATCTGGATAGAATTGCGCTCTGAGGGAGCAATTCTATGGCCCCTAGACACATTCTGGTGGGAGCATAGGATAGTTCAAATTCCTGGCACAGGGCAAGAAGGAAAAGGGTGCATTATAAGCACAAACTGAATGTCTATTGTTAGGGACAGGTCCATGGCACAGAACAGCACTTATTATTCACAACACAGTTCCCATTGTTTTTCACACAAAAAAAACGAGCCACAATACAGGTATTACAGAAAGGGCTTACATGTGACAATTTAATTAACTGATTAGAAATATTTATATCCCACCTTTCCTAGGTAGGTAATAGCAAAACACAAAAATGAGATGACAAAGAAAATTACAATAAAAATACTGTATTAAAACAGACACACTTAAACAGCCGATAAAACTAATTATGAACAATAGCTATAAACAATCAGAGAGACTAAAGAACAAAAGTTGATGCTGCAGTAGAAGTCTATCAGGGGACAGGGGGCCTTCCAAGGCAGGGGTGCTTGAATGCCAAAGCATGGACACCAAATGCCCTTGCCTCTTTTCCTTGTCAAACGTAGATTTGAGACACAAAGGAGGGCCTCCATGGACCATCTTAATACATGAGCAGAGAGGGCAATATTTAAGAGCGCATTTATTTATTTAACCATTTGTATCCCACCCTATATCACTAGGATCTCAGGTCGGCATACTGATAAAATCAGAACAATGTAAACATATATATGCATAGCTAAAAAAAGTATTAAACAGTTAACAAATTAAAACCAGTACATTTTTTTAAAAAAAGCAATAAAAACAATTCAAACTATGGGCATGTCTACACCTGCCTTTTCCGTGGGATCGTCCACATGATGCACAGGGGATCCCAGTAGCAGGCAGAGGGGATCCCTCCATTTTCCTGGGATTTCTGGGACCACTTTTTCTCCCGGGTTTTCCCACGACTCCAGGATGATCCCGAGGACTGCGGGCGGTGTGGGCACCTGTCCCAGCTTCTTCCTTCTCCCCTGCGAGTAGCGGGGATCAGCAGAGGGAAGGAGCCAGGCTGGGGGGCATCCAGGGACATTGGGGGTGAAGGGATTGGGGTCAGGGCATTTTTTAAAAAACTTGCTTTTTTGCTAGAGTGCAAGTGTGCTCTGGCTCTTGCCTTTTTTAAAAAAAAATATGGTGGGTGCGATGGCATGATGTCCTTTTCCCCTTCTGGGACGTCGTGCTTCCATTTAGACGGCCAGGGACGATACCAGAAGGTAAGTCCAGGATCATCCCCTCTCCTTCCCTCTACACCCTATGGTGTAGTCATGCCCTATGTGTGACCATGGAGAATTCAGCCCTCAAAGGCTTTGATAAAGAGCCATGTTTTAACTTGGCGCCGAAATGAAGCCAATGACAGCGCCAGCTGGGCTTCCAAGGAGAGGGTATTCCACAACCGGAGTGCCATAGCAGAGAAAGCCCTCTCCCATAATGTTAACTCCCCATAACTTTAAGAAAATCACGCAATAAAGGAGCCAAGAATTAAACTCTTTTTAGAATGGAAAAATAAAATAAAATTCCAAAGGGCCGTTAGGAACAAAAAGAAGAGTTAGATGGCCTTATAAATCTTTGTGGTTCTTGTTGTGTCTTGATTTTGTTGTCGTTGTTATTTTGGTTGCACTCATTTGTGAACATGTAGGCTTTTTCGTTTAGTTTTGTCAAGCCGAATTCAAAAACAAACATCGACATACCTCCAACCTTAATTAACGTAGCATAATAAGTCAACATAGTTATAAGATCATCCTGAATGTGTGCTACTTTTATAGATAGATGGTTCCCATTATTTCCTTTTGAATATGGGTTCACAGGATTTGGAGGGGAAGCGAAATTGCCTCTGTTTCCTGGGTATTCCTCTACCTGTTTGTGAGCGATAAGACAAATGTAAGAGACTTGTGAAACCTGTGGATAAGTAGTTTCCTTGGCAACTGGGGATGCAAAATTCTGTGCACTCTGCTGTTTATGTGTGTGTGTGAGCATACTTTTTTGTGGCATAGGTGTGGAGTTCTTAAGTGGTCTGTTTTTGTACAAATTTGTTGATATTTTGTTGTTCCTGTGGTTAAATCTTAAATATATTAACAGAAACCCAAATACATGTAACTGCATTTGCAATTCTTATCTCTCTCTCCTCCCACACCTCTTCCTGTGTCTTGCCCATTTTCTGTTTTAGATCTTGGGGCAGGGCCCTATCTGGGGTTTGTTGCTTACGGTGATGTATAATTCAGAATAACAATAACAGGAAAAGGCAGACATATTTTGGGGGGTGTTGTTGTTTTACCAGTATTGGTGAGATTCCATCAAAAATACACTGGGCATGGTCCAGTTATTATTCTCTCAGTATTTTAACACTTAATTTTAACTTAAATTTAAATTTTACTGTTCTAATTCTGTATTTTAATCTTATATCAATTTCTGCTGTGTGGTTTTATCCTGGTTGTACTTTTTATACTGTATTTTGTATTTGTGTTTTTAGACTGTTGGTTGTTTTATTATGATTTTAATTTTTGTGAACCGCCCAGAGAGCTTCGGCTACTGGGCGGTATAAAAATGTAATAAATAAAATAAATAAATAAAATAAATAATTATTATTATTATTATTATTATTATTATTATTATTATTATTATTATTGCATTTCTATACCGCCCAACAGCCGAAGCTCCCTGGGTGGTTCACAAAAAGTAAAACCATTCGAAGTATAAAACAACAATATAAAAACTTGATATAAAATACACATTAAAATTGATTAAAAACATACCATAAATGATTAAAACATCTTTAAAACATTAAAACATCTTTAAAACATTCTAAACAGAAGGTAATGTCAAGCACTTCTGAGTCCTGCCAACTTCAGTGGGACTGAGCAAAGCATGTACTTACTACTCCAATGAAAGTCAAAGGGATTTAAAGGTGCTTCAGTTTGGTTGGATTTTGCCCATTATTTGCTCTCTGTACATATAAGCTAGTTACATACTTGTAGCATTATTTCACATTATTTCTTCTTTTTTTAATGGGAGGAATACCATACATACTATATAAACAATCAGTAAGAGATCACATACTACAATCTTAAATATATTAACAGAAACCCAAATACAAAGCCCTATGAAGAGAGACTGAAAGAACTGGGCATGTTTAGCCTGGAGAAGAGAAGATTGAGGGGAGACATGATAGCAGTCTTCAAATACTTAAAAGGTTGTCACACAGAGGAGGGCCAGGATCTCTTCTCGATCCTCCCAGAGTGCAGGACACGGAATAACGGGCTCAAGTTAAAGGAAGCCAGATTCCGGCTGGACATCAGGAAAAACTTCCTGACTGTTAGAGCAGAGCGACAATGGAATCAGCTACCTAGGGAGGTTGTGGGCTCTCCCACACTAGAGGCATTCAAGAGGCAGCTGGACAACCATCTGTCAGGGATGCTTTAGGGTGGATTCCTGCATTGAGCAGGGGGTTGGACTCGATGGCCTTGTAGGCCCCTTCCAACTCTGCTATTCTATGATTCTATGATCAATAAGACATCACTTTTCTGGGTTACTAAATTTAGATATATACATTTTTACATTCATTAATTATACACTGTATCTTTGTAAACCACCCAGAGAGCTTTGGCTATGGGGCGGTATCTAAATGTAATAAATAAATAAATAAATAAATAAATTATATGCTTTGTATGCAGAATCCAAAAACAAAAACAGCTGGGAATTGTCATCTACTAGAATATTACTAGTGTTTAAATGTAGGAGTTCATTACAATCAAATCAAAATCTTTACATCTTTAGTTCTCATCCGATAGCAGATCTTTAAGTGAGAGTCCAAAAAAGACAGGATGAGGATTGATTATCTTTAAATCATCATCATCATCATCATCATCATCATCATCATCATCATCATCATCATCTGCAATAGCTTTTAACATCAATAAAGTTGAAAATTAATGAAGGTATAAGGTGATGCTGATCACAGTAGTTATAGAGAGTACATTCGTAAACTTCCCTTTGTTCAGTCTGTAACTGGGAGAAACAGTTATATCTATCAATGTCTAAAATTATTTCACATTATTTCATCATTGTAAGCATTTGTAGGGTGCTTTCAAAATGTCTGCTCTGGAGGACCAGAGGATCCTCTTGTATAAGGTGATATGGAGGAGGGAGGAATTGCCCCAGATCAGTCGGCAGCAGCTCTTGTGAACTCTGCGCACAAGAGGTGACTCCACCGATTTGGAACAATTCCAAATAACCTTGGGCTGAAATCCTAAACCCACTTACTAGAGTGGAGAGTAAGTATAATTGAACTTAATGGGGCTTATTTCTGAGTAAACGCGCATAGGATTGTGGATTACATCATGAGTTGTTCCAGCCTCTTCCCAGGTTTGAGGACAAGCCCCCTCCTGGTACATTCTGTGCAAACCGTTAGAATTTTTGCTGAGCGCTGTTTTCCTGTTCTTTGCCACTTTATAGTAAGATTTCATATTCTTTATTGATCGTAAGGATGCATATACGGTATGAAATACTCAACATTTATGATAGCAACCGTTTTGTAAATATAGCTGCTAATTGGCCAAATATGTTCCTGAAAAAAAACTATATAACAGTAAGCAGCAGCGCACCATGAGTTCAATGAATCTAATTGGTATGCCAGAGAGATTTTTTTTCCCAATCTATTTAATTTGCATAAGATAAAAAGTGCATCCTTTCCAAGTGCCAGGGAAAAAACATTGGCAAGAATAATTCAGTACTGGAGTTATTGATATAAGGTGTCAAAGCAGCAATATTTTTTGCTGATGGAACATGAGCATATGTGACTACTTAGGTATGTAATTAAAATCTTTTGCGATCTGCTGACGGTTTGAATTATCTTGTTTGCTTTTTTTAAAAAAACTAAACAATAAGGAAATTGATGGTCCTGTTTGTTTACTTACATCATTTCCAGCTTCCTTTATAGTTATGAATTTTTGAAGAAACATAATTCTGGGAGATTTGCTCAAGAAGTATGTGCCTAGAATAACAACATTGACCTTCTGCGTTGCTGTGGGTCAGGAAAATATATACATGAATCTGTAATAAAAGTAAGCATGTATTCCTCTTTGTTCTTAGCTCTTTTGAGCTGGAATTGTACTGTTTGGACACAATAAAACATGTGGATATCATGCCTAAGGAAGCAATTGTGCTTTTTGATGATACATTTTTCAGCCAGCGCATTCATAGTGTGGGTTTTGAAGAATGTTAACAAAGATCTCAATCAACTGGTTGTCATCTTCAAAAGCTCATTTAAAAATGCTACATTAGAATTTGTCCAAAAAGAATCTGCTAAGAAATATTTATTATATTTATTTATTGCATTTATCATAAATATTTTTTCCTCCAAGGAACCCAAGGCAGCGTACATAATCCTTCTCCCCGTTTTAGCCTCACAACAACCCTGTGAGGTAGGCTGGGCTAAGAGTATGTGACTGGCCCAAAGTCACCCAGTAGGTTTCCATGGCTGAGTGGGGACTAGAACCAGGATCTCCTGACTCCCAGTCCAACACTTTATCCACTACACCACACTGGATCTCTGTAAATAAGTTATATACACAGTACATAGACTAGTGAGAGAAGGTTCAGCCTTAAAAGTTATGCAAAATGAATATGCCACTTGTCATAGCTCCTCCAGCATTTGAAATATTTCCACAAACTCCTTGTCCATCCTAAAGTTCCAATTCCTGTACAGCTGTAGACTACATAAAAGTTGTCAAATAAAGTTATAAGGATCAACATTATATTTGGATACCAAACAATCAAGATGTATAATTTTAAGGTCATAATGATATGATGCGGCATCAGTTACAATCCACGCAAATGATTAATGTAAAGAAAGTTTCGAGATCAAGAATATAATCTGGCAATCCGGAAAAGACCTAATAGGTCTTAAAAGAGGAAGGATATGATCTGGCACTTTAAAACTTTTTTATAAGCTAACTATGGCTGTGCTCCACTCGGTTCAGGACCCCCAGATCCAGAGAGGCTTAGGCTGATCTGGACCCCCTAAATTTGGATCCAGATCGGATCGGGCGGGGGGGGGGGGGGGCTGCACAGCCCTAAAGCTAACTACATGCTTGTAAGTACTTAACTTTGCATTCTGGAAATTTATAATTCTAAGTAGTTATGCTACCTTGGGAAACTTATTTGCATAATTGAAAAAGTTCCTACCTCATATATTCTTCCAGGACTCCATGCAAAACAAAACAAAAAGCCATGAGTCTCTAACTGCACAATGTATTCATGAATAGATAACAATTGTGATGTAAAATGAATATAGTATTTTAAATACTTACAGAACACTCCAGTAATTTGGGTGATTCTACTGAAAAGAAATTCATTTCTGCAAGCAGTTTGCCCCAAATGTATCCCACACTCCAGTACATGCTAGAAGTCGTTGAATAATGTATGGACAGGGGAAATAATTTAACATTGTTTTAGTGTTAATATTTTGATTACCATTTCATAAGCTCACATTTGCTGGGAATTTGAGAACATGGAAACTTTAATAAACAAACGGTGGCAGAGCAAATAGGGGTGATGTATTCTGTTCGAGAGAAATCATGTTCTCAGGATCTGTCCTGTCCTACAGCATCATCTGGCGGCAGCTTTCCATATAACCAGCTGCAGGGCTTCGCAGGATGCGAGCCATGGCTGGTAAAGCCTTGCAGGTTTCAGGCCCAGACCAGCAGGCACTCCCAGGTGGGCTCATACAGAACAGCTGGGAGCGGCCAGGAAAGGCCTATATAAGAACTGCATTTCCCCTTCAGCCTTTGCCACAGCAACACGGTATGTTGTGCTAGCTGCGGACAGTTCCTGATAATCTGCTCCCTCAGATCTTGCCTTGCCTCGCTGGACCTCTTGCTTGTCTCGACCATGCCTCTGGCTCTGGCCCCTTTGCTACCTGGTACGTGCCTCAACCTTGCTTTGCCTTTGACCATCAACTTTTGCCTCTGGCCCTTGTTTGGACTTTGTTCCTCCTGGATTCTGCTTCTTGCCTTGATCCCTGCCCAGACCTTGCCTGCTTGTTGACTGGACTTCTCTTCTGCCTCTGGCCCCTGTTTGAATTCTGAACCTGTGTTTGACCTTGTGCCTGTTTCCTGGATCTGCCTCCTGCCTCTGGCCCTCTGTTGGACTCTGCCACCTGAGACCTGTGCCTCACTCCCAGCTTGCTGCACCAGTATTCCAACCGCCCAAACCAGTTCCGTCTCAATCCATCCTGGCCCCAGCGTTCCTGCCTAAGGACCCTGCCGCCCACGCCCCAGATCATGACACATGTTTAGATATTTAGCTTAGAGGTGACACAATCAATATTGGACTGAATAACCCCTTTCCCCAAAAGTTAGTACTGACCTGTTGCTCAGTATATTATCTTTCTTCTATAATCAATGCAGCTAGTTAATTTAGTTCTTGGCCTTGTCTTTCAGAGACACTCTGGCAGCCTGCTCTATGACACCTGGCCTCACCTGGTCTGGCCTCTAGCAGATTTTATGGTAGCTGGCTCTATGATGTGTGGCCTCTAGCTGACACTCTGACAGTTTGCTCTGTGACTGTTGGCCTAGTCTCTAGGAGCCACTTTGGAAGTTAGCTCTATGACACCTGGCCTAGCCTATAATTGATGTTCTTGTGGCCTACTGTATGACTCTTGGCCTGGTCTCTACCTGATCATCTGGCAGCTGGCTATATAATACCTAGCCTGGCCTCTAGCAGGCACTCTGGAAGCCTTCTCTATGAGATTCCCCCCTCCCGAAGTGGGCTGGCCTTGCAGGTTCCTGAGTGCCGGCCAGGAGCAAGACCAAGCAGAAAGCTATTGGACTCCTGACTCCCTGCTCCTCCTCAAAACCCCCACACCTCCCCCTCGCCCCCCCCAACCCAGAGCTGTCACTGCCGAGACTTACCTGAAACTCCTCCTGTGAGCCAAGACCGGCAGTTTAAAGTTATCAGGGATGTTAGCTGTTTTTAATATATCTATGGCTACAAACTATGGTGGCCATAAAGGGCCACCTCTGATCCAAAGGTGAGAACTTGCACCCAACTTTCCAGCAGTGGGGACTTGGTATAAACTTTTTGATCCATATAAGATGACATTACAGGGACCTTCTAGTTCAGCCTTCCTCAACCTGTTGTCTTCCGGTGTGATGTAGTGGTTAGAGTGTTGGAGTGGGAGTCAGGAGATTTGGGTTCTAGTCCTCACTCAGCCATGGACGCTCACTGGGTGACTTTGGGCCAGGCACAGACTCTCAGCCCAACCTACCTCACAAGTAGGTTGTGAGGATAAAATGGAGAGAAGGATTATGTATGTCACCTTGGGTTCCTTCGATGAAAAAAAGTGGGATATAAATGTAATAAATAAATAAATCTCATCATCTTCAGCAACTATTCTGGGTGGGGAATAATAGCTTTGTAGTCCAATGCATGTGGATTTCACCAGGTTGGGGAAGGCTATTCTAGTTGTATTTCAACTGCCTTTTAATTTCAGTCCCTCCTGCTTTTCTCTGTCTGATAAAATGCTCTTTTTTAAATCTATGCACACTTTCCCCTATGGAAATACTTTGAGTGTAGTCATGCCTGGTTCCTCCATGACAGATGCCTTTCACCCACATAGGTCCATCATCTATTCTCTGCATTTGTTTTGCTGTGGACATATACTTGAGCAGCCTCTGGACTCAAGCCACTGAATGTAATTCTGTAATATCAGAACTTAAGAAACACACACCATCAGCACCATGCTTGGAATTGTACTGTTTGCACTTGGATACTTCTGAAAGTCAGTGATCTTTACCTTCCTGCCCAATCAATACAATGTTCAGCTGGAGCATCATCTCTGAATTTCTAATAACTCTGTGAATCAAGATCTGATGGCTGAGGGAGAGTAACTTGAGGTACATCCATTGGTGGAAGAATACACTGGTGCCAATTAAATTCTGTTTACTGTACAACATAATAATTATCCTCCATTCCTTCAGGCATGTCTGAGTACATTTCTGGACAAGATTTCACAGCTGTTAAATGGCTTAGTAAGAAAGAACCAAGGACCCATTTGTACTGAAGAAGCAACTCTAATGGAAGTCTGAAAGTTATTTCATGAAGAGTTCCTGTTTTGAACATAGTCCTTGATCTAGAACGAGCCTAACCACAGATTGGATGTCTGGCTCCACATTAATAATAGTCACGATCCATGCCACGCTAGTTGAGAGTGATATAAAGGTTTTTCTGAGCTCCATCAGACAAGCGTTTTATTTCACGCTCATTTCTGGGCACTCGCAGATTTTCGTGGGTCCCTCTCATGATGTTCTGCACGTGCCTCCTGCCCGTTCTAGCCTTCTTCACATCACAAAAACACACACCAATAAGTCAAACTTATTTTTAAAGATGGAAGTTGTCGCTATCTCCTGCTGTGTGCAAGAGAAGCAGTGGGATCAAAACGGCCCGCTGATTCAGCCATGTGCACTTTGTTTACTTCCTTTTTCAAAAGAGGAAGTAATGAAGGACAAAAATGTGGGTGGAGAAGCGACGGTAAGCAAACACAATTTCCCCCTGTGTGATGACGCTCTCTTGTGTCTACAGGTTCTTTACAGAGCAGTTATTAACTCATTGATTTGAATGGAACTCGTAACCAAGTGTCTCTGCTTCAGTAACATTAACAATTGTGTATAAATTCAAATTTTTATTATAAAGAAAGCAGTGCAGAAATAAATAACCTTAGTTTCCACCAGATCATTGTCTAAGGGTGCAATCCTCTGCATGTTTAGGCAGAAAAAACCTCCTACAACTCCTGGCTCGGGCAGGCTGGAAGTTGTAGGACTTTTTTCTGTAGGAACATGCATAGGATTTTACCTTTAGGCTGCAATCCAACATATAAGGGCTGTAGAATCTCAGGCTCATGGGTCAAATCTGGTTTACTCAGGGTCCCAAAGTGATCCTCCAGGTATTGCCAAATGGCCACTCCCCCTTTCCCACAACCGCCAATTCTTTGGTGGTTTCCTGGCTTTCCTAGAGTTTTTACCCGATTTTAAAAAGGTTGAAATGCCTCTCCTAGGCTTAGAGCGTCTCTGCACGAGCGATTTATTGCATGCTCCTAATTGGATCCGTCATTGTATAAAATACTGAAAATGCTCTGATAAATGGAAAACATGCTATAAAACAGCACCATCTGCTGGTGGTAGAATTGAAAACTGTGGGGAGGACCTGGCATAATAAACAAACAGATTTCTCCGCTGTGGCACCCCGGTTGTGGAATGAGCTCCCCAGAGAGGTCCGCCTGGCAACTACACTGTACTCCTTTCGTCACCAGCTGAAGACCTTTTTATTCTCTCAGTATTTTAACACTTAATTTTAACTTAAATTTAAATTTTACTGTTCTAATTATGTATTTTAATCTTATATCAATTTCTGCTGCATGGTTTTATCCTGGTTGTGCTTTTTATACTGTATTTTGTATTTGTGTTTTTAGACTGTTGGTTGTTTTATTATGGTTTTAATTTTTGTGAACTGCCCAGAGAGCTTCGGCTATTGGGCGGTATAAAAATGTAAATAATAATAATAATAATAATAATAATAATAATATATCCCTGATTGTTAAACCCACAAAGATTGCAGAAGACTTTGCCCCGGTAAGGCTGCGAGATTTTTGCTGAATGTGGAGAAGCCCTTATTTACTGGCAGTCAGAGCTTTAAGCTAAAACATGCTGAAATAGTCATCGTAGAACTCGTGGGGAGCCCCGATGGGCATGTGGGGGTGGGGAGGAGAAGGTTTTTTCCCTTCCACTCGAATGGTGGCCACCATTCGAGTGGAAGGGAAAAAAACCTTCTCCTCTTCCCCCCCCCAACCACTGATGGGGGGCTTAAAGGCCTTGTTTTTGTAAACTGCCCAGAGAGCTTCAGCTATGGGGTGATATATTAAATAAATAAATAAATAAATAAATAAATAAATAAATAGGACCTTTATGACTCCAATCGGCATGGGTGGAGGACAACTAATGCAATTTCCCCAAGGCTGGGGAAATGGCACATTCCCCCCCCCCCATTGCAGCCGCCATAAGCAGCAGTGAGGGGACGACAAAGGGTGCAGGCAGGTCAGGGTGGAAGTGAGTTCTGCCTGGACTTGCACCTCTTTTGTCATCCAAGCAGCATGGGGCAAAAACCTGCCAGGCGCATCCCACGGGGCCCAGGAGGGCCGGATGCGGGATCGCCCGGCCTCTTCATGGGCCCAGGTGGATTTTTGCCCCACCACTAGCTGGTATTTTGGGCATGGCAGATTTTTGCCCTTCTCACCACTGGAAATTGGGCCCTAAAAGATTCTCCTAAGTTGACTTCAGTCTTTGGGCTAAAACATGTCCAATACTGATGCTATAAATACTTATCTGGGAATAACTGCCATTGAGCTCCGTGGGATTTGCTTCTGAGTAGACATTCATAGGTTGTGTTGTTAGGTTGGGGTGGGGTGGGCAACTTGTGACACTCCAGATGTTTTGCCCTGCGACTTCCAGTATCCCTCACTATTGACTATGGTAGGGTGGCCATATGAAAAGGAGGACAGGGCTCCTGTATCTTTAACAGTTTCATAGAAAAGGGAATTTCATCAGGTGTCATTTGTATATATGGGGAACCTGGTGAAATTTCGTCTTCATCACAACAGTTAAAGGTGCAGGAGCTATACTAGAGTGACCAGATTTAAAAGAGGGCAGGGTACCTGCAGCTTTAACTGTTGTGATGAAGAGGAAATTTCACCAGGTTCCCCATATCTACAAATGACACCTGCTGAAATTCCCTTTTCAATACAACTGTTAAAGATACAGGAGCCCTGTCCTCCTTTTCATATGGTCACCCTAGACTATGGTGGCTAGGGCAGGTAGGCTGAAACATCTAGAGGGCCGCAAGTGCAATCCTATACACACTTATCTTGGAATAAGCTAATTTAAACACAGTGGGGCTTACCTTTGAGTAAGGATGTGTAGGGTTGCACCAATAAAAAAGAGACGGCATCATGAAATCCAATGGAGCACTTCCTGTTTGTGTATTCCAGGACACCGGCAAGGCAGATGCCACCTGTCCAATCCCCATGCTGGTTAGTTCTATTTCAAATTTACCAGCCATGATCACTCTGCAGAAATTACAGTAGTTCTTAAAGTGGGAAGCTCAAGGCAGTCAGGACATGATGAATGTTGCTTATTTTTACAGGCACATTTTTGCACCTGCTTATTTAATGGGGGAGGGGGGGAAATAAAGCCATCAATAGCACATTCAATATTGTTGAAATGAGTTTAGCACAATATACACTTGAATAAAAATAAATGTTAAATACTAATAATTGTCAAAATAAAAAAAATTACAGAACACGTAGTCAGGTCTGATTAATGTTCTGTGCTACAGCAGCTATTTGTGCATGATTATCCATTGAGGGCACTCAGCCCTCCTGGTCAAACTTGGCAGGGGCTCTGCCCTATCTCCTCTCCCTGCCTCTATTTCCAGGGACTGTGAGTTACAGCCTTTGCTCACAGCCAGCAATAATAGCTTCAAATCCCTGGGAAAACAGAATACATATTTTACAAGTTTCTTCCTGGTATGTGTGTGTATGTGTCTTCAGGTTTGCCACAACAGTTAGTGAGCATGGCGACATCTGAACTTGGGCTTTGTTCTAATTTTGTACATGAAAATGAGACAGCAGTAGTTCCTTAATGTGTAGTTTCTCTTCCTGGCTAGTTCAAGATCAAGCATGGTTGGGGAAGGTTGTGAAAAGGAGAAGATGGGATTATTTGACCATATGGAAAGGAGAACCGGGCTCCTGTATTTTTAACAGTTGTTTAGAAAAGGGAATTTCAGCAGGTGTCATTTGTATGCATGCAGCAACTGGTGAAATTCCCTCCTCATCACAACAGCTAAAGCTGCAGGAGCCCTGTCCTCTTTTGTTATCTAGTCACTCTAGTATAGCTCCTGCAATTTTAACGGTTGTAATGAAGAGCGAATTTCAACAGGTGCTGCATGCATACAAATGACATCTGCTGAAATTCCCTTTTCTGTGCAACTGTTAAAGGTACAGGGGTCCTGTCATCCTTTTCATATGATCACCCTATGCTGGACATTCAAAGGAGAAGCAGGGCATTACGTAAAATAAATTACAATCCAAGTTTAGAATACACATTCTTCAGCCATAATGCTTTTTTAAAAACAACAACTGGAGGTTTGCCTCCTAGAGATTTTGGTTTCTTTGCTTCTAATGCTTTAATTGCTTTCCTGTGTGTGAAATGTGTTTTCAGATATTAAATTGGACACTAATGTGATTAAATTTGGTAGTAAGAATAGGTTGACATTGTTGCAGCTAATGATCTTGTTCCTTACTAAGGCCAAACAAAGAGTCACATTGATTACTGGAATTACTTTGAGGAACTTGAACTGGATTGGATGCATTTTCTTACATTGTCCTATACTTACCTTTCAGTAATAGTTTTGAATTAGGTCATGTGAAGTCGATGCAAACTAACAAGGGTTTTAAACTGCCATGCTGACTTTCCTTTTATGTCAGTTTTCATGTGAATCCTCAAAGAGGCCTTGTTAGACATCCCCCTGTATGTAGGAATAAATGAAACAATATGGTGCTTCTCACTGCCATAAGGAATCCGGTAAGATGTGACTCAAGAGGGCAGTTTGAATAACGTCTGTAACCTAATAGAATAACAGTACTAATGATTAGGAATGTCAAGAGGACCCCTGAGAAATGCCCGCTGTACTTACCAAAAATTAGATAAACATATTTTTTGCTTCCTTCAAAATGTCTTGAGTGTCCCTCCCAAACAGGATCTGCAACCGCAACTTACATATTACAGGTCAGGTGAGAACCCTCCCCCCAGGAGTGCTTCCTGGTGCTACTGATCAGAAGTCATTGTGTAACTATTCCATCTTTACCTCCTTAAGAGATTTTTTTTCCTGGTAAGAACAAAGATGGAAGAAGTGGTGGGAAAACACAGGGGTCGGGATGGGGTTTACAAATGAAAGACAAGGGCCTCTGGATCCCTGTAAAATCATGTGACTTCCTCAATGACAGCCTCATCTGGAACCACCCGAGGTCTACTTTTATCAAATTTGCCAACCCTATAGATGGTAGGGGTGTGCACGGACCCCCCGCTCTGCCCTGCGGGCCGATCCGAAAATTTCGGGTCGGCCCGCTCCGCGCCGCTCCGCGCCGCTCCGCGCCGCTCCGTCCATACTCCGCTCCTCTTCGCCGCGGAGCTCCGGCTCTGAATCGGAGCTCCGCAGTGGAGGAAAGTGGCGCCAGGTAAGGCCGGGAGAGGAGGGCGGGAGGTTTACCGGGCCCTGCCACCATCGCCGCCCGTGCGGCGATGGCGGCAGAGCCCGGTAAGGGACCAAGGGAGAGGGGGTCTTACCTGCCTCTGTCCACGGTCCGTCGGCGTCTTCAATTGAGCCCGCGGTTCAACCAGGAAGTCTGGGCCGCAAGCGGTCCAGACTTCCTAGTTGAACCGCGGGCTTAATTGAAGACGCCGACGGACCGCGGACGGAGGCAGGTAAGGGAGAGGAGGGCGGGGGGGGGGTTACCGGGCCCTGCCACTGTCGCCGCATGGACTACAGCGACAGCGGCAGGGCCCGGTAAACCCCACTTACCTTTCCGGCGGAGCTCCGGATCGAGGCGAAGGATCCGCTTTCACCTCGATCCTCTTCGCCACGCTCCGCCGGCCCCCCAATCCTCTTCGCCTCCGCCTTAAGGCAGGCGAAGCCCCCCGCTGCGCTTCTAATTCGCCGGTCCGATTAGAAGTGGAGCACATCCCTAATAGAAGGTTCCTTTTAGAACACAGGCTTCCCAACAGAGAAGCCAGTGCTAGTTAAAGATCTCTTTTACTAACGACCAGTGCCAGATCTACACCATGCAGGATATAGCACTATAAAAGTGGAATATGGAGGCAGGATCTACACTACTGCTTTATAGTGGCATTGAAGTACACCGACAACTGTTGGGGCCCATGACACATGCCATACACCGCTTTCATACCACTTTCATAGTGTTATATCTTGCTTGGTGTAGATGTTTCATGGGCCGCAACAGTTGTTAGTGCACTTCAGTACCACTATCTGTAGGTCTCAAGTATGAAGACTACAGCCATCCTACAGCTAGGATGTCTGCACACCCCATACTCATCAAAAGAATTTTAGCTTTTCTTGAAGTTCCTTCACAGGAACATCCATGTTAGTCTCAAAATTTTGATACCTTTTTATCAAATATCCCACATATATCCCGTAAAGCTTTTCACTCCCTTCAAAAATCTATTTTTAATTTTTAAAGATGTGAAAAATGTTAGGTTCTCCTTCTGAACCTCTTGCTGATGAGTGGATTGACAGAAGAGAAGGAAAGAGTTACTTCCTGGTCCTTTCCAATCTTCTTCCATCCACACAGGCCTTTCCTCTTAGACTTCATGCCCAGCCTCTCACCGAGCTCTTTCTCTTCCCTCTACCCTTTTGCCTTGTTGTTTCTCCCTCTTCCCACCTGTTTACCTTGCTGTTTCTCTCCCCCCACCCCCTTGCTCTTTCTCTCTATCTCACCTCCTTTATCTCACTATTTCTTACTCCTCCCAGCCCCTTGCCTTGCTGGCTTTCTTTTCCTTCCCAGCCATTTCTCTTATGTTCTCTCCGGCTGGGTTCGGATGATGCGATAAGCAACGGTTGCTTAATTAGGCAACTGTCCATTGTGTTGCTTATTGTGTCATTGGGGGGGGGCACACAACTCATGGTTGTCTACTCTAATGAAATAAGCAACAGAGAAAAACAACAGGCTGCTCTGTTGCTTATCTGTAGAACCGTTACTTCCTGTGTCGTCTGGTGGGCTCTGTTGCTTAAGTTCACACGTTGAGTGTGTTACGTTGGCATCCCATAGAGTCTTCCAGCAAGAGTGGCTGAAAGTGCCCCAGCTGCTGCTCTACAGCCGGCAGAACTTGCAGTGGCTGCTAGGATAGCACTGGGAGGAGGGAGGGTGGAGCAACAGCCAGCCGCAACGTCACTCAACTGCTGCATTGACTATTAACTTACTTGACGGGACTTTCAGCTGCTTGATGCGGGGAGGGAACATGTCGTTCTGGAGTACTGGCAAAATAACACACTATGAATTGCCTATTCCCCCCTCTGTTGACTAAAGTGTCCTCTGAACTCTCTCTCTCTCTCTCTCTCTCTCTCTCTCTCTCACACACACACACACACACACACACACACAGGCCAGATGTACACAAGCAGGATATAACACTTTGAAAATGTTTTGAAAACTCTGCAGTGTGTCCTGGGCCCCAACATGCTTTAAACCATTTTAAAGCAGTAGTGTACATCCTGCTACACACACGTTCCCAGGTGGGGGCTCTGATAGCAAAGTAGGAAAAACAGGTGGGAAGTGGTGTGGTGAGGTAAGGAAAACCTAACCTAGGGTGACCATATGAAAAGGAGGACAGGACTCCTGTATCTTTAACAGTTGTATTGAAAAGGAAATTTCAGCAGGTGTCATTTGTATATATGGGGAACCTGGGGAAATTTCCTCTTCATCACAACAGTTAAAGCTGCAGGTGCCCTGCCCTCTTTTAAATCTGGTCACTCTAGTATAGCTCCTGCATCTTTAACTGTTGTGATGAAGACGGAATTTCATCAGGTTCTCCATAAATACAAATGACACCTGCTGAAATTCCCTTTTCTATGCAGTTGTTAAAGATACAAGAGTCCTGTCCTCCTTTTCATATGGTCACCCTACCTTACCTTACCTTTCTTTTCCTTTTGAGGGTGGGACATTTTCCTTTCCTTAAGACTTGGAGAAAGGTGTGTGTAGATAGGATGAGAAGAGCAAACCTATGTAAGCCTACTCAGAAATCATTTTCATTTGAGTTCCGTGTCAGCATGCATAAGATTGTAACCTTGGCTGGATCTACACTACTGCTTTAAAGCTCTTTAAAGCAGTTAAAGCACTTTATAACTGTTATAAAGCGCTTTAAAGCATTTGTGTAGATCCGGCCCTTAAATCAATATTTTGTTATGCTTCTGTGGGGTCAAATATGTAGATTGGCTTTGGAGTCATTTTCAAAAGGGCTAGAAGTGAGCAAGGTTTCTCAAATGCCATGATTTTGTAGTGTATATGCATTGGTAAATATATCATTACCTTTTCTGAGCAGTAGACTTGAAATGAACATCTTTTATGGATCTTTGAATTTCACTTTCTTTTTAAGAATTGGAATAATCAATACTTAGTCTGGAAAAAAGAAGAAGCAATAATAGAAATAAGGAAAACGGGCCTAAATCTGGTTTCCATGTGGGCAGTCGATGGTATTGCATTGGTGTAGATGTATACAAGCCAGACTAGTGATACTACTATAATAAAATCCCCATCAATACCACATTTTGTAATGTTCTACCAAACTGTCTTGCCACCCTAAAATAAAGAGCGTGTGTATTAAAAATGAGCAACTCCAATTTATTTAGATTTTAGCCTCCTCAATTTCAGAAATATCATTTACATTAAATGTTCCCAAAAGCCAAGACTGCATATATTTAACATTTTAAAACATTCTGTATACAATCTGCTAGGAGATGTTATGTTCTTTCTAACAAGGTGCAAATCCCACTTTGAATGCCCTTCCCTTTATAGCTTAAATGACTGAAACGTATTTTAGTGCACACTTTAAAAGTTCTCTATCGTATTTGCATAAGGAGTAACAAGTGCAGAACTCTGAATCCTAATAACATTTTGGGGTTACTTCAGTACAATAGCAACATGAAGAGAATACTGTGGGGGTACTGGGTGAGTTGAAATCCCGACAGGAGTTCTGCATGTATTTAGATTTACAGGAACTAAAGATGTTGTGTGTCATGTATTAGTATATAAAAATAAATTAATTTTACAATCTTAATCTAACTTTATTTTCTCATTTTTATGTTTATCTCTTTGCTAATGCCCATCTTTCAGAGCATGACATCACTTTGGAACCCTATGTAGAAATTGGCAAAGCAGATTCTCTAAACCAACTGTCTTATTTTAGTGTGTTTCATTGTCCTAAGGATCTGCAGTGACAGATACTATTTGACATTTAATGGTTTGTGTCCAAAATAGAAAAGTTCACCTTTCTTCCATAAAAAATAAAGAAAAATTGGCCTGACTGTGATGGTGGCAAATAATTGTCTAGACCAGCCTTTCCAAATATGGTGTAGTGTGGTGTAGTGGCTAAAGTGTTGGATTGGGAGTCGGGCGATCCGGGTTCTAGTCCTCACTTGGCCATGGAAACCCACTGGGTGGCTTTGGGCCAGTCAAAGACTCTCAGCCCAACCTACCTCACAGGGTTGTTGTGAGGATAAAATGGAGGATTATGTACGCTACAACTCCCATCATCATGGCCATGCTGTCTGGGATTCATGGGAGTTGTAGTTCAGCCGCATGGAGGCCATCACATTCAGGAAGGCTTTAGACTCCCTAAACTTTAACCTCAAGATCCTTTGAGGGAAGCCATGAGGTTAAGCCATTATAAAACTGATTCATGTTGATAGACATGCTCAAACGAGTATAACCCACAGAAAAAAAGAAAATCCCGAACCCCATTGATTTCTGAGCTGTTTACGCAAACCCATTTCTTCTGGGGTTTTCCATTGTTTAATGGAAACAATGAAAGATGAAAGATGAGCACAAGTATATTGTAAATGTCAATATGTGTGTTAGTGTATTTAATAGCTAAACTGAGTTACCACTAGTTAATTCAAGTGAAAGCACCACAGAAGACTGTGTGGTACAGAGAATTTATTAGATGGTGTGTTGTGAGCAATACAAGAGCCATTAAAAAGTTCCACTTCTGGATTATTTCAGAGAGGAATCCATCATCAGAGTAGAACAGTTTTATTGCTAAGATCAGTCAAGAGCTTCAGTTGACGGCCTCCATTCAGGACCCAGCGCCACCTATGGTTGGAATCGCAATATAAGTCCTAAAACTCCCCATTAGATCACCTATCTTGGAGTGGGAAATGTTGCTTTATGCATGCTAAGTCCCACCTTTAGACCACTGGTACAAGAACCACAGCAGATACTCAACATGTACCTGCAGAATCAGCTGGAGAAGGCAAAGCGTTTGTTGTATTTTGATGATGGTCACAAAAAAAGAGAAGAGTCTCAGGATGCTATAGACAAATTTATTGCGGAAAAAGCCTGACCTGTTTCAGCCTTTTGCTTTTTATTAGGCCTTCTTCAAGGGGCTGTATAAAATACGATAGAGGCAACAGAGAACTCCCATCTAGTCGCCAGGGTATACACACAAGAGAATCTGTTGTAAATAATTTCTGCAGGGCTTGTTACAAGTGAGTGTGTAATATTTTGACTGTTTTATATTATTTAAATATATGCACAGGCCATGCTTGCGTGCTATGTGTTTTTCTAATTATAAAAGGTTTTGGTGTTTTTAAAGTTCTCATTCTTATCCCCAAAACCCATTGAAAGCAAGAGGGGAAAGCAGGGAGGTGTGAACCCAATACTAAACTCATTTGTGGAGAAATCTGTTCCAATGAAATGTTATTGAGCTGTATGGCTGAGGAGATTGCCTGGCTGGACTTAAAATGGAGAGGCAATTTTGGAATCTATGACACGGATGTATTTACGTTGGAATTCATCTTGAGATGGCCTCCCTCAGGATTACTTGTTATCCATACTGTCTAGTCATATCCTTTCCAAGAATATTTAGTAATTTCCTTTAGCAGATAAAAGTGTCTTTTTGGATTAGGGAATCTAAACTTAGCTTCATCTCAATTGACTGAGGGCATCTGGCTAGGGGTGATCTGGTAGACATTATTTATTTGTGCTTTCAAAAGGCTTTCTGACAAATTCCTTTGCTGAAGACCCCTGTGCAAACGTAGCAGTCATGGGATAAGAGGAGAGGTCCTTTATGGATCAGCAACAGGTTAAAGAGCAGGAAGCAGAGAGAAGGAATAAATGGATATTTCTTGCAATAAAGGGATGGGTGAGTCTGTATGCTTTTTAATTTGTTCATAAATGATCTGCAGTTAGGGGTGAGCAACGAGGTGGCCAAGTTCACAGACAGTGATGTGGGGCGGACATTTTTTCAGTGCTTTATTTTTCTGTGGAACAGTTTACGGTTCATAAATTCATTTAAACAAAAAACAAAAAAACCCCACAAATTTAACCAAGTGCAAATAAAATATTAGGCAAATTTGGCAGTTTCAAGGTTGAATTAATGTTTTTAGGTAATTAACATATGTCATTGAACATCAGACTTGACAGACCCCAGAGTCTGCCACAGCGTCAAGTGGGTGGAGTTGAGGTTAATCACTTGGCAGAGGCTTCAACTTAAGGATCCTCCCTGAAGGAGGGATTCAGGGGGGAAAAAAACCCTTTTTAGGCACTGCGGGAAACTGTCCAGTCAATTAATAGGCAACTGCCTTGCTTTATTAAGCTAATTAAGCTTAAAGGATAGCTCCTAGCATTCACACTCAGTTCAGATACATCTATTTACTGAATAAAGCTTTCTGGATTGCACAGTAGACCTCTTTATTGTCTCACATCTCAGTGGGAGGGCTTGGTATCATGACAGGAATGGACAGTGAAATGCGGTTCGGTATAAGCAATTAGCAGTGCTTTTGTGTTCAGGCACTTGGAGGGTTCCTCCCTTCAGTCTGTGTGGAGTTTTGGTGCCTTCCCACCTCAATTGTTTGGGCTTTCCCCCCTTCTGCATTATGACATCCGTGGCTGGATCAGGTGGGAATGTAGAGGAAGCAGAGAAAGTGGAAATGCCCCCCCCCCCGTCAGATCCTCCTCTTTTTTCCTACTTTGGATGCCAAAAAGAAAAGACAAAAAGTTAAGAGCAAAATACACAAACTGCCCCCAACCCACCCCAGCAAAAGAAAACATTAGGTTGACCCTTGTTGAGCCTATTACAACTCTCTGATTCATATTTAGTATGTTGCTGCCCCCTGCTGCTTGCTAGCTATTTTCTGGGCAATTGTCACTCATTGCTGTACACGTACAACCTAACAAAATGCATTCATGATGTTTTTTGTTGGTGTACGGTTCTTTTAGATAGATGTGACTAGCCATTGTTAACTTTGTTTCTTAGTTGTAAATGCCAGCTGTTATTTATTTATCACTAATTATGACAGGGCCTCCTCCAAGGTCAGGCAGATGTTTTATCTGCTTCAGTATCTACACACACACACACTTTCACAATTATGGGTGAGGTGAAACTCTGACTGTGAAATGATAAATTAATATAATGCTATATCTTTTCACACAGGCTTTCCCTGGGATGTAACTGCTGCTGGGTTTATTTTGGTTTTACATGCAATTTTTTTTAAATTTTAAAACTTTATATTATGTTTTGATTTGTTGTATTTTATGGATCAAATTGTAAACTGCCCAGAGAGCATCGTCTGTTGGGAAGTATAAAAATTTAATATTTGGCCTGTCTCTACATTTATATATTTATAACCTCTGGTAAATAAGATTACTTGTAATAACAGCAAATCAAGTAACAATTGGTCATTGACAATATGTGGCTGTTATCAGGATAGACTAAGGCCTTAGCTAGACCAGCCTTTATCCCGGGGCGAACCCTGGGATCATCCCTGTGCATCCAGATAGTGCACAGGGGATCCTGGGATCAGGGAGGGATCATCCCTCTCTGGCTCTGGGATACAGCCCTACACTTTGGGCCTGTTTTTTCCGTGGTCCCAGGTTGAGCCCGGGACCATGGAAGGTGTGGCCCATTGCCGCAGCTTGAGCCAGCTCCACGCAATTACTCGTGCAGAGCTGGGAGCTGTGCCCATCGGGGTTAGGGTGGGGAGGAGCAGGGAAAGTTTTTTTTTTTTTTTTTTTAAAAAAAAGACTCACTGTTTGTTGCTGGAGCGCTCCTGCACTCCTGTCTCTTTAAAAATAAAAAATGGCAGGTGCGACGCCTCTCGTCTTGAGGTCGTCATGCCTTGCGTGTAAATAAGGGTGAGATCTCGCTTCATTCACAATGCAAGGTCTCCCCTCCTCTCCCCCAGACTTTCAGGTAGGTCTAGCTAAGACCTAAGATGGTGGAATATTCTCCACAGTTTATAACAACAGATGCTCAGTTGATGAAGAAGGACGTATGGGTGCAAATAATTCAGCTTCCATTTGAACAAACCACATAGTCATGATATTACCAGGTTGGGGCAAATTTTCCAGGGAAATGAGCTCAGTGATAAGCAGCATGTGATTTGCATCCAAACTGTACCAGTTTCTATCCTGGGTATTGCCAGTTATAAGGGGCTGTTATAGTAGGTGATGTGAAAGACATCACCTACTATTTGAAGGAACGCCTCCTCCCATATGTATCTGCCCGACCTTAAGATCATCCACAGGGGCCCTTCTCCGTGAGCCCCTGCCAAAGGAAGTGAGGCAGGTGGCTACTAGGAGGAGGGCTTTCTCCGCTGTGGCACCCCGGCTGTGGAATGAGCTCCCCAGAGAGGTCCGCCTGGCACCTACACTGTACTCCTTTCGTCACCAGCTGAAGACCTTTTTATTCTCTCAGTATTTTAACACTTAATTTTAACTTAAATTTAAATTTTACTGTTCTAATTCTGTATTTTAATCTTATATCAATTTCTGCTGCGTGGTTTTATCCTGGTTGTGCTTTTTATACTGTATTTTGTATTTGTGTTTTTAGACTGTTGGTTGTTTTATTATGGTTTTAATTTTTGTGAACCGCCCGGAGAGCTTTGGCTATTGGGCGGTATAAAAATGTAATAAATAAATAAATGAATAAATAAATACTTCCTACTTGAAACCTTGGAGGGCTACTGCCAGCCAGGGTAGACAATACTGAGTTAGATGGACAAAATAGAATGACCAGGTATGAAGCAGCTTAACACATCATCATCATCTGTTACCTGCCTCTCCCTTTGGATCGAGGCAGGGTACAACACAAATAAAACACCATAAAACACATATAACTAATTAAAACATTTTAAACTAATACATTATTAGAAGCAGCACATTATTTAAATGGCATCTTAAAATTCGACTGGGTAGGCCTGCCGGAAGAGATCAACCTTTATGGCTTTCTTAAATTCCGGAAGACTGTTAAGTTGACGAATCTCTCCCGGCAGGCCATTCCACAATCTGGGAGCAGCGGAAGAAAAGGTCCTCTGTGTAATAGTTGTCAGTCTTGTTTTTGTTGACTGGAGTAAATTCTTCCCAGAGGACCTGAGTGTGCAGGGCGGATTGTACGGGAGAAGGCGATCCCGCAGATAGCCTGGACCCAAACCATGTAGGGCTTTAACGGTGATAACCAATACTTTATACTTCCCCCGGAAACTAACTGGCATGCAGTGAAGATTAGCCAGTCGCCTTCCACCAAGACCAGCCCACTGGATCGGCCCTGGAGCAAAGTCAGGTGGTGGTACAGCCATACTGACTTTGCTCCCACTAAAAAAGTTGAGTAAGTCCCTGACTTTTTTTTTACCACAAAGCTTTGCAGAAAAGCCCCGCAATGGCTGTGAATCTGAGGCTGTGTCATTTAACTGATGCAGCACAGTTTTGCAGCCACCACAGGGCTTTGAGCGTGTATAGACAGCCCCCCAGGGGATGGTTGCCTTAAGATGTATCAGAATGATTCTGGCATGGTTGGCTGCAAATCTGCTTCATTACTGAGAGAATGTTTAACACTTCCATTCTTTCCTTTTTCCTATCTGCATGCCTCAGTAATGAATGCCACATATATTGGACTGCTCTTAAATGACTGACAATGGCAACCATCCCCATAGATCAATGGCAGCAGCATCCTTTATATGTTCCTCTGGTTACCATTCTCTTTGGTTCTTCTGCCACAGGACCTCCTTGGTGCTTTCTATTCTTCTTGAAGATCCACCCATACTGCTAAGCGCTCTGTTTGCTTTCCTGCCTGTGTTGCCTTCAGAATGGTTCCCCCCCCCTCTACATTTTGACAGTTCCTGTTCTTGCTGTGCTCCTTGTCATTCAGTCAGCAGGGATTCTCTGCAGTGCCTGCTTGATTACTGCCTTGCGAAGTTCCCAGCTGCTGCTTTTTACACTTCGTATTTTTTCTATTTGAGATACCAGCCCTGAGTTCCTTTTCATCCTGGACTTGTGTATTATTCCTACCCCTCTGCCCCAAACAGTAAGTCGAAGGATTCCACACAGTTGCTTATTCAAGTACTACACGGACTGTAAATATTGGCTTAATTTATAATACAGTGAAGCATTTAGGTATTCAGTGGGTTTAAAGGGGCAGAGGAGTGTTATTAGCAGAATAAGTTTCAAAATTATACTGCTAATAACAATGGGACCACACAAGGTGAGACTACACATTATTACACAGAGTGGGATCCTAGCATTAGAGGTGTGTGTAGGGAGCCCCTCTTTTGTTGCGGCCCCAATCTGGATCAGCCCCCCCTCCCATGCCTCCAATTTACATTGCCAAAATGACATCCAGTTGAAAGGTAAATTGTCATCAATGGAGGATTTCCCACCATAGCAAATACTAGCTTCAGAAGAGAGTCACCCCACCCACCATCCACTGTGCCCAAGGTTGCAGCAGGGAGGGAAAGGGCTACATTGCTACTCCACGCTGATGCCATCGTAATAATTATCACCCACCCACCAGTCGAGCTGTATGCATTTTTTTAAACCTGCCCATCAAATGCAGAGACATTTAATGTAATGTCACATCTAGTTTGGTCTTTAGTGGGACGGGATAGTTTTGCTGAGGGATGACTGCAGCTCTGCAACTTTGGCATTCACTTTTAGTATCAACTTTATTGGTGCGAGTTTTGCCAGGGTGCTGTACTTAACGCTGTAGTATTCCACTGTCAAAAAGGTTCACCTCAAAACTGAGCAGACCGCCTCAGAGAGACATGAACTTTTGCATTCAGGAAGGCGTGTCTGGCATGAAGTGCAACTCTGTCAAATCCATTCATTTTAAAATTCTGAGCAGGAAGCTGCTAATGAAGCCCTTCTCTCCTCTGTGCCCTGTTAATAACACCCTGGAACTGATTTTGCTCTTTGTAGCAAACACGTGTGAAGAGAGGATTTTGGGTCATTCACAAGCCAAGCATCTGAGGCTAAATAACGGGGGCAGGCATCTTGTAGCCCTTGGCTTCATTTTGTGTGGCCTTCAGCCTAGGGTGACCATATGGAAAGGAAGACAGGGCTCCTGTATCATTAACAGTTGTATTGAAAAAGGAATTTCAGCAGGTGTCATTTGTATATATGGAGAACCTTGTTGGTTGTTTTATGATGATTTTAATTTTTGTGAACCGCCCAGAGAGCTTCGGCTATTGGGCGGTATAAAAATGTAATAAATAAATAAATAAATAAATAAATAAATAAACCTGGTGGAATTTCCTCTTCATCACAACAGTTAAACCTCCAGGTGCCCTGCCCTCTTTTAAATCTGGTCACTCTAGTATAGCTCCTGCAGCTTTAACTGTTGTGATGAAGAGGGAATTTCTCCAGGTGCTGCATGCATACAAATGACACATGCTGAAATTCCCTTTTCTATGCAACTGTTCAAGATACAGGAGCCCTGTCCTCCTTTTCATATGGTCACCCTACTTCAGCCTAGTTTCAAAAGACTTCCGCAAACAATGAGTTTAGGCCTCTGTCAAGAGTGGTCTATCGCTCCCTGGCAGCCTGCTGTTGGAGAGGGAGAAGGGGATGTCAGAAAGAAAGAGTGAGGGGCAAAACGGTGTCAGAGAGAGATAGGAGGAGTGGTCCTGCCCATCGCTCGTCTCAGCCCCACTCATGGATAACCCTTGAGGGAACGTCGCTCTCCATGGAAAAATGGTCCCCACACCTGCTGTATAAGTATAATGAATGGCTTACTGGTTCTATTAGAACGAGGGGCTCATCTACACCAAGGAGGATATTCCACTATGAAAGCAGTATGAAAGCGGTATATAAAAGGCAGAAGCCACACTACTGCTTTATAGCAGTACTGAAGTGCACTGCAGGATCTACACTACCACTTTATATTGGTACTGAAGTGCACTGACAACTGTTGGGGCCCATGGGCACATCTACCCCAAGCAGGATATAACACTATGCAAGTGGTATGAAAGCAGTATATGGTATGTGTCAATGGGGCCCCAACAGTTGTCAGTGCACTTCAATACCGCTATAAAGCGGTAGTGTGGCTCCTGCCTTTTATATACCGCTTTCATACCACTACCATAGTGCAATATTGTGCTTGGTGTAGGTGAGCCTGAGGGCAGGGAAGTGGGATGAGTTGTGAGGAAGAGGAGTACTTTGGCAGGTGGAGCTTGTACCCTTCCCCTGCCCCAAAAGATGTGCCAAAACGAGGGATGGGTGAGTTCGGTTTGATAAAAAAATTAGCAAAAGTTCTCCATATTGGAGATTAAAAAGAACTTTAGATTTTTTTAAAAAAAAATGAATGTGGGAGAAACTGAAACTGACAGATTCAGCCCTCCAGGCTTTGGCTGGGTTTGCATGATCCTTGGGGAAACTGCGCATTGCTGCTTGTTTCCCCTGCGAGAGCCCTCCATTTGCTTAATTACCTGTGCCACCTTGCGGGTTGCCAATAATTCTTCCTATTCAGAAGAGAAAGGTGAATCTGAATATGGGAGAAAGTGAAACTGACAGATTTTCCATCCCCAGCCAGGATCTGCTTCCCTGGTCAAGGGCAGCCTTGAACTGAGAATGTGAAAGTCTCACTCTCTAAGCTTCGTCTTTAAAATACTGTTTCCCCTCATGTCTTTTTTGCTAGTTTTTTTTTTAAATAAAAGTTTCTGAAGTTGTAAGTTGCCTTAGGGGGCTCTTTTCCTATGCTGACTTAGAAATAATTTTCTGGAATTTCAATTATTTTCTATATTTAATACCAAGGTTTATATGTGCCTTTAGAGGGCTGTTCCGAACGCTCAGTACACATTCCTGCAATCTGCTACATATAATTAAGTGTTATTATCAGTAGGCTATTCAATGGCTGTTTAAACAACGGCTCTTTAGCACAGATAGCAAATGAATGAGTGCTGTAAAAGATTTAATTTGGTCCTGGTAACTTTATTTCTTCTCGATCCTCCCAGAGTGCAGGACACGGAATAATGGACTCAAGTTAAAGGAAGCCAGATTCCAGCTGGACATCAGGAAAAACTTCCTGACTGTTAGAGCAGTGCGACAATGGAATCATGTACATTGATGGTGCTATATAAATAAATAATAATAAATAATAATAATAATCAGTTACCTAGGGAGGTTGTGGACTCTCCCACACTAGAGGCCTTCAAGAGGCAGCTGGACAAGCATCTGTCAGGGATGCTTTAGGGTGGATTCCTGTATTGAGCAGGGGGTTGGACTCGATGGCCTTGTAGGCCCCTTCCAACTCTGCTATTCTATGATTCTATGATTCTTAAGCAACACTAGCAGGAGTCTGCAAGTTAAAAGGGGAAGCAGGAAAAATGTCAGAATAAGAATGCAAGAAAAGACTGGCTAGATCAAACCAAAGACTTGTCTAGTCCGTCATTCTGTTTCCAATAGTGACCAAAAGAAACTTCTTACAGCAGACATGATGAAGGCATCAACCTACATGTTTGTTTGTCCCTTGCATAGGGTGACCATATGGAAAGGAGGACAAGGGCTCCTGTATCTTTAGCAGTTGTATAGAAAAGGGAATTTCAGCAGGTGTCATTTGTATGCGTGCAGCACCTGGTGAAATTCCCTCTTCATCACAACCTTTAAACTGAAGGAGGCCTGTCCTCTTTTGTATCTGGTCACTGTAGTATAGCTCTTGCAGCTTTAACGGTTGTGATGAAGAGGGAATTTCACCAGGTTCTGCATGCATACAAACGACACCTGCTGAAATCCCCTTTTCTATACAATTGTTAAAGATACAGGAGCCCTGTCTTCCTTTCCATACCGTCACCTTACCCCAGCATCTGTTATCTAGAGGTATACTGCCACAGAACATGGAGGTTCTGTTTAGCAGTTATGGCTAATAACCATGGATATGTCTGCTCTCAGAGAAGGGTCATGGCTGGCTCAGTAGTTTGCTTTGCATACAGAAGGTCCCAAGTTCAATCCTTGGCATCTCCAGGTAGGGCTGGGAAAATCCTGCCTGAAATCCCGGAGAGTCGCTGCCAGTCAATGTTGGAAATACTGGGCAAGATGAACCAATGGCATAAGGAAACATATGGAACAAAGAATAACATTTATAATTTTAAAAAATAACTACTTAAAGTCAGCTTCCTGTGTTCCTATGCATACTGAAGAATATAGCTGTGGTTGGACACTTGCATATTTGGAAGGGAAACATTTGTTCTTCTCTTCTGTGACTATTTGCAGAGGTTTTTTCTTCAATATTTCACATCTCAGCTCTATTCCACTATGAAGCTGGCTTATTGCCATCATATCAAGGCTACAGCCCTCTTGTGCTCTGGTTATAACACAGCTTGATCAGCTATTGCATAAATAAAATGTTTCCCCCTGAAGCAGAGCAATTATTTATATCTTCAACTTTATAATTCTTTGCTGTAAGCCAAAAGATTCTTGCAATAGATTGTCCTCTGCAAAAAGGACCAATGTAGAAAAAGTAGTGGCTATGCATGTGAACATAAGAAGAACAATGTTGGATCAGGTCAAAGGTGCATCTAACCCAACATGTAGTATCCTCCTCCCAGAACGGCTGGCAGATCCTTCTGGGAAGCGCATAGTTGGTAATAGCTTTTCCCCATTATTACCCTCAGCAATTCGTATTCAGAGTTATAGTGCTTCTTCTAACCATAGGCATTCTGGCTGTCATGGTCAATAGCCGTTGATAGAAGATGTCAAAACAAAAGCTAAGACCTCAGGAGGTGTGCAGGAAGGATCTGTCAACCTCGGAAGGTGTGAAGAAAGGTGTCCAAGACCTCAGGAACTTTGTTGACAATCTGGAAAGCTATGTAAGGTGAACCCTTATAGACTACGAACCTAGTCAAATTGACAGCCTCTTTCATGTATCAGTTGTGGGAAGGAGCTCCATATGATTAAAGAGACTGAGGGGAAGCATTGCTGGCCATGGCCTCAAGTTCGGATTTCTCCCTGGTCCTACCACCCAATATCCACACGTTGAACATGGACACCTGAGAATGGGACACCTATGCACATAGAGCTCTGTGGGAGTAGATAACCTGCACAATCAATGTTCTAGCTCCCATGGAAGCCTGGATGTGTAGAGGTCTTTGTATGTAGGCTTCCCCTTTTCAGACATTTGCTCTTAACATAAGAATGTCGTGCAGAGAGCTGTGAGGTCTCAGGGATGGAACCAGCAGTGTGGCGGCACTGTTCCTTTCATGACATAGAACCCTTCCTTCTATTCATGCATGAAGGTGCCCAGGTAATTCCATGTACCCCTGGATTCAGAAGCCGGAATTCCACTACGTGAGTGCAGCCCAGTTTTATGGAAGCAAACTCCACTTGATTCAGTAGAGCTTGCTTCCAAATAAGTCTCAGTAGGATTGCAGCCTTTATGGATCAGATTCCCCCCAGCTCTAAATTTTAACTAACAAGTGGCAGATAAGTTTCTGCGTTACAAGACCTAGGACTACGCTAAGCTTAAATTCATACTTCTAAAAAAAAATTAAGGAAGGATGCCTTCCCTATATTTTGGCTGTGGAATAGCATTTTCCAGAAGGTGCAAGCTGTGAGCTGATAAGACTTCATTGGCTGTGGGAAGGGTACTAATTTTAGGGTAGTTTTGTCTGTGAAGCAAAACCTGTTTGCACCTGTGTTATAAAGCTGCCTGATTTGTTGATCACACCTCCCCTGTACAATGGGGAAGATTTTTGTTTGTTCTAAATCCTTTGGGCTGATACGAACTGTTCCATGATTGTTAGGGTGTTCTTACAGCCTATCTTAAATAAACAACTGCTAGCCCAACCCATATTTCATTATAGGCCTTTTCTTCAGACTGCGTAATGGAGAAAAAGCTCCTTAGCTTTTTGCTGCTTCTTTCCACAACCAACATGTAGAGCTTAGCAAGAGGCAGAAACCTGTTTTGCAGGCTTCTGAACATCAGCATGAGGAAAGAGGTTTGGAATGTTTACTGTAATTAAAGCGCTTATAATATCCACTTGGATTTGTGTTGGCAAGTGCAGATAATTTCTTAGCGTCCTGATATTTATTTACCCATTATGTTTATACTCCACCTTTCCTCCAGGCATCGCAAGGTCACATGCATAGGGTTCCCAAGTGGAGCTGCGGTAGAGATGTTAGTTGCCACTTTTTTTATTGCAACTATGCAACTGTGTCCTAGGTTGCAACACAAGTAAGTTTGCTTCACTTCCTAAATGTCCATGGCTGCCATGCTTATAGACACATGCCTGGGAGCAAGTCCTATCAAACTCAGTAGGATTCACCTGAGTATTGCATAGGATTGTACTTCACAGCTGCACTTCTGTGTACATTTATATAGGAGTAAACACTCATAGTGTTTGTTTGCCATGCAGAGCAATATTGCTCTAGTTCACCCTTCCCTGTCCTTCCTATTGAGAAGCGGTGGACAATTCATGGCTCTCCAGATGTTTTGGCCTACAACTTCCATCAGCCCTAGCTAACACAGCCAATGATGAGGGTTCATGGGAGTTGTAGGCCAAACCATCTGGAGGGCCATGAATTGCCCTCCGCTACTATAGAGTTTATATCCAGAGATGGCTGAATATTTCCATTATGCCCTCTGATTTGAACAACCTTTCCCCCCTTAATTGTTCACATTTTCCAGCTAGTTCCTCAGCACTGCCAAGATATCAGACTTCTATATTTTAAGAGTTGGCAACCCCATGAAATCACAAGGCCATGCCCCATGCTTTATCACAAATAATGTATGTGACATGGTCTACGATAAACCTCATGGAACATATATAAAAAGAAACAGGATGGTTGATTATAATATTATTTTTGACACTATTTTCATACTATACTTTCCCAAGGAGTACAGGAAGGTATGCATGCCTCCACCCCATTGTCACAACAACATGGTGGGACAGATTAGGCGGCCTTTCTTGCTCAAGGGCACCCAGGAATCTTTGGGGCTGAGCAGGGATTTGAATCAGCTCTCATTCCAGTAGGCTAGCCACTACACTACACTGATCTCATATATATATATATATATATATATATCCCCAAAGAAATGCATTTGCTATTTTTCAGTGATATAATCCTGTATCACTCAATATTGGATCCAAATGGATAGTCACTATTTTGTGTAAGCTCAGTGACTACCATCCATGCCTGAGTATTTATTCTGGAAAAAAAGGCCGGATTTCTAATTGCGCCTCTATTAATTTTCTGACATCATTTTACCTGTGCAGCTCAGTCCTCTGCATGTTTACTCAAAAATAAACCCCACTGAGTTCATAGTGGAACTTATGCAAAACAAGGATACATAGGATTTCAGCTATAGATCAATTTATTGGGGCGGGGGTGAAGAAAGGGGACAGGTTCATCCTGGAGAGCTAGCGTGTGGCTAATATTGCAACACAATCCTTGCAAGCGTAGGCACATCTTTATGTGGAAAGCAACCATCTTTTCAAACCACTGCGCTGTTTGCCTGACCCTCTTTCACCATGTGAAGATGCTTTGTGATATGGTGGTGGCCAGTAGGACAGCTGCCATTTTTAGGTCCTGCAGGGCTTTCCAGTGATAGCAACTCAGGGCACAATCCAATGGATGTTTAGACAGAAAAAAGTCCTACAATTCCCAGCATTCCCCAGTCAGCCACATTGGTTGCGGAATGCTGGGATTTGTACAATGTCTTCTGTCTAAACATACTTAGGATTGTGCCCTCAAACTTTCTTGGTTCTAGAGATGGCTGGACTCCCAGAAATAGCAACTGAAAACCAATCAATCAGAATTCAGCCCATTAGCAAAATATATATTTACCAAGTGGAATAGTCAGCCAACATATGCTATAAATCTAAAGTAAGAACTAAACTGCCTAGAAAAAGCTATTGAAATCCATAGCCTGCTGCATATCTAGATTTGTAATTTTTTTTTTAAAAAAAGAGAGAGAACAAAAACAAGCTACTCAGGCTATACAGATACAGGGATGGAATACAACATACACGGAAATGGATCGGATATTAAGCATCTGCTAGGTGCCATCTGTTCTCTGCTGTGTGTCTTCCCCTTACAAACAGGAAGAAACTAATTTCATTAGATATAGTTTCAGTTTAGTAGAGCACGATGATCTTTACTCTTAAAAGTCAAACTTTTCAGTTTTGGCCAAGAGCTCAGCGCCCTCGTTCTCGGGCTGTCTCTCTCTATATACTTTATATTTATGGGAAATATAAAGAATATGTGCCTTGTTCCTGAAGGGTTAACCACATGTACAGCTGATGTGAGTTTGCATTATGAGGCTCATTCAGTCACCATTGAGTCCAGTGGATACACCAGTGTGGTGTAGTGTAGGGTGACCATAAGAAAAGGAGGACAGGGCTCCTGTATCTTTAACAGTTGCACAGAAAAGGGAATTTCAGCAGGTGTCATTTGTATATATGGAGAACCTGGTGAGATTCCCTCTTCATCACATCAGTTAAAGTGCAGGAGCTATACTGGAGTGACCAGATTTAAAAGAGGGCAGGGCACCTGCAGCTTTAACTGTTGTGATAAAGAGGAAATTTCACCAGGTTCCCCATATATACAAAAGACACCTGCTGAAATTTCCTTTTCTATGAAACTGTTAAAGATACAGGAGCCCTGTCCTCCTTTTCATATGGTCACCCTAGTGTAGTGGCTAAAGTGTTGGACTGGGAGTCGGGAGATCCGGGTCCTAGTCCCCATTCAGCCATGGAAACCCACTGGTTGACTTTGAGCCAGTCACAGCTTCTCAGCCCAACCCACCTCACAGGGTTTATTTATTTATTTATTAAATTTATATACCGCCCCATAGTCGAAGCTCTCTGGGCAGTTTACAGAAGTTAAAAACAGTTGTTGTTGTGAGGATAAAATGGAGAGGAGGAGGATTATGTTCCTTGGAGGAAAAATGGTGGGATATAAATGCAATAAATAAATAAATAAATAAATAAATAAATAAATGCACATGATGTGGACAGGAAGGTCTGTCTGGAACTATCGAAATGCAACAAAGTGCACTTACTACTAGATTGAAGCTGTGACCAAAAAAAGAAAGAAAGATTAAAAACATGTTCTCATCAAGAGCTAATGACATAAATCACATGTTCACAGAGCTGGCAGCTCCAGAATAGATGCATACTTTTGAGCAAAACCACCTGCCAATCCTGGTCTCTGCCAGCATCATTTGGTTACTGGTTTTTAAAATGACTTTCTGGTCTTAAAACGTGTGTAAGCAATAATGTTCATCTTTACAAACAACAATTACAACTCATAAGGAGTTATATAGCTCAGTCCTATGCATATTTATTTGCATGTCAATCCCACTCCCTTTAATGGCGCTTACCTCAAAGTAAACATGCCTCAACTTTTTGCTACTTCAGGGATACTTTCCAGAAAGGAATTCCAGAATTCCTTTTAGAGGTGGTTTTTGTGTGTGTGCTTCCTCTGGATTTCTAGTAAACCAAAGGCAACTTGAGAAATGTATCATTCTTATGTGTTTGATATAGTAAAGGTCAATGATATATCATCACAGAAGCCTTTGATTTTTCTGACAGCTGCAAGACTATTTTTGTTGGACTTTAAAGCATCATACATTTTGACAGTAAACTTAGATGTTCTGTTTCTGCCTAAAACATAAATACCTTTGCTTGATATTTCTGCATATACTGAAAGTCAGATGAGGGCATAATCCTGCTTTTTGTTTTATATGCGTTTGTTAAAGGAGCACATCTAATCCTTCATATTTAAGATAACTTGATTAAAACTGTAAAGTGTATGTTGTGTGTGTGGAAGGGTGCACACATCGATACTTACACACACATACACACATACATATATAATTCATTTGAAAAATAAATAAATAAATGGCATGTCATAGCTGCTCAGTGCAGAGGCCCTAGGGCAGATGAAAGTCCTAGTGGGCCCTGCTGGAACCCTGAGAGCTGCTTAAGAGTGCTGGGTGTGGACACCAAGCCTCATCATTTCTAGTAGTGTCTCATGTGTAGGGTGACCATATGGAAAGGAGAACCAGGCCCCTGTATCTTTAACAGTGGTATAGAAAAAGAAATTTGTACGCATGCAGCACCTGTTGGAATTCCCTCTTCATCAGAACAGTTAAAGCTGCAGGAGCTATACTAGAGTGACCAGATACAAAAGAGGGCAGGGCTCCTGCAGCTTTAAGTGTTGTGATGAAGAGGGAATTTCATCCGGTGCTGCATGCATACCAATGACACCTGCCAAATTCCTCTTTTCTGTACAACTGCTAAAAATAGAGGAGCCCTGTCCTCCTTTCCATATGGTCACCCTACTCATGTGTCCATTCTCATGTGTCCACCATATTGCCTCTTGTAATAAATGAGACGGATTGAAGAATACTTCAGATTATTTGCAATTCTTTGTTAGACTGACTTGTTCATATATTTCTACGTTTCCATGTTGTTTACACTGCAATTCTTAAGCACAATTACTAGGATGAACTCAGGCCTGGTTCACACAATCAGCAGATCAGGTGGCGAAAATGTTCTTAGCTGCAAGTAGCAGATCTTAGATGACTGAATTTTCCTTTATACTAAAAGAAACGAACATAAAATGCCTTCACATAGATAGATACGGGGTTGGTGGGTGGGGGAGAGAAGTAATTTAGCCAAACCTATTCCTCAACGTGCCGTGGGGAAACATTCAACCATGCCATCCATATCCGTAGCCTGATATGGTACGCATCAGTAACAGTTTTACCACTTCACCTGCTGTTTGTGTAAACTGTGGAGAGAGAAAAATGAGGTGTTGTTGCTGTTGTTTTTCTTAATATAAACTACAGCCAAAAGTTTCCTGTTTGTGTAAACCCCTGCATAAAAGATGCTTAGGTTTATACTGCTGGTCTTGCACATGGATTTGGTATAGACTAGAAGGCTTTCCCACCTTTTAAAGTTGAGGGAGATAACGTAGAGCTTCATCCCACGTACCTGTTGCCTTCGAATTATCCCCTACAGCGCTAAGCTGTCGCCATTGTTGTTGTTGCTACGGGGCAGCTAGATCCTTTACATACCAGGAAATGGGTTTAAGGGGGGAAATGTAAAAAAATCATAAAAAATCAACGGATGACCCAATCCGTTTCAAATTTGGTATGCTTAAAGCTCTCCTTAACATCTATTACTGTGCCAATTTTGATGTCTTTATCTTTAAAGCTTACGCAGATGTAAGCATTTGTTTATTTTTTCTTCAAATCCTGCTCCTGCGCCCCAGTGGCCGCTTGGAAAACAACAAATGATACGCTCGAAAACTAGTAGCAAAATATTGCATTTCTTTGGGTTAAGAAGCACAATTAAAGCAGGATGCATGGGAGCACTTCTCAATAAAAGCAGATTATAAGCTGGAAAACTTCTGAGTCCTTTGCACGCAATTCGCAGTGATTGCACAGTATAACGCTGGTGTGATAAAGCTCATATGCAAATCCTGGCTCGGTCTTGTCGGTTTGAGATGACAATTCTTCAAAAATGATAAAGATGACACTCAAAGAACTTTGCTTTTCTTCCGCTTCTACCACACCCCCTCCGCTTCGCAGTGTATAATTTTCAAACTCTAGGAAAGAAACCATACAAACCATAATAAGGCCTTGGACCAAAATCTATGAATTTGTTGAATCCTGTCCAAGCGTTAGCTTTGGGCCTGAGACAGGGGATGGCATTCATGCCCAGATCAAATGCCTGAGGAGCTGGCTCAGCCTTATGGTAGGACTGGCGTGCCAGTTAGAGAGGGAAAGCAATACAGGCCAGATTCTTCCCCAGTCCGCCAATTAGGAGAAGTTGTATGACTGGACTTACCAGCTAAAACACCGGGCCTTTTATCAGCAGTGATGTTAGTGTTAAGTTCTTTGCGGAGGGTCACAAGAATATTGTGCCATCGCTAAGAATAGAAGTAGGAGTCTTCTGACTTCTTTCTCCTTTAGCCACAAAACCCCATTTCCTTTCATTGCTCAAAATATGTTCAGTTAAAACTTAACATTTTCCTGTAAGCATGGCTGGGAAATCTTACATTCCTCTGCACCTAACCGTGTGTAATTCTCTGTTGGGGATCATGGCAAATAATATCCAGTGTGTAATATTATCTGCTCACTCCATTTTCATACAGTGTAAGTAAAAAGAGTTTGCAATGTGCTCGTGGTATTTATTTTTAGAGAGAGAAGGAGAAAATAATCCAATTTGTATTTAGTGCTAGAGTCCCTCCTTGTCAGTAACATTTTCCTGATTAATTAGTTAATCCCTCAGATCTGTAGCTATCTCATTACTAATAATGCTTGTGTCCTGGTGTGACATGCTGACAACTTAAGCATATCAAAAGTTAAACCATTGGTTCATAAACCTATTTGCTTAGAAGTAACTTCCATGGGCATGATTCAACATTTTAAATCCTGCTGATTTCTACAGAAAGTTGAACATGTGCTTAAATCAACACTAATACAATAAATGTGACTTAAAAGTGCCCAACGTTGGCTGCATTCCATTCCATGTATGTATGTATGTATGTATGTATATAAGAAGAGTCATGCTGGATCAGACCATGGGTCCATCTAGTCCAGCACTCTGCTCACACAGCGGCCAACCAGCTGTCAACCAGAGCCCCACAAGCAGGACACGGTGCAATCGCACCCTCCCATCCATGTTCCCCAGCAACTAGTGTATACAGGCTTACTGCCTCTGATACTGGTGGTAGCACTTAGCATCTTGAATGCCCCTAGTTGTCATGTCTAACCCTACTGCTTCTGTTTTGGAAGAAGGTGTTTCAGGTAAGCAATCAGAATCAGATTTGGAAATAGAGGAGGCAGCGCCAGACACAAGCCAGCCTGTACCAGTGGGGGAGAAAGCTCTCATGGGCGATTCACCAACTGGGAGTCAGCCCTCTCCAGAACTTATCTCCTCAAGGCCAAAACCTACAGACTCAGTGGGGAGTGAGGGGCGCTTCCAGCGGTGAGCATTCCGAAACACTAACTGATGCTAGAATCCGCCAGAAGCTGAAACGCACAGCGCAAAAAGAAGCTATGAGAAAGTCGGAGAGATTACGCCAGAACCAGGTGCTTTGAAGTTACAGGCATTTGAGAAGTAACTTCTTTCTCTTCTTGAATGGACAATTGTCTTGCTTAGTTTGCATAGTGTTGCTTCAGGGGTCGTTTCCAAGAGGCAGCCTTTATTCAGGTAGAAAAGACATTTGTTGTTGAATAAAAGCTTTGTGGATTACTTAGCCTCATCATTTGCCTCCCATCGAAAGTATGAGTGGTCTGAGAGACATGACACTAGTGTGGGAGAGCCCACAACCTCCCTAGGTCATTGTTTCCATTGTCGTACTGCTCTAACAGTCAGGAAGTTTTTCCTAATGTCCAGACAGAATCTGGTTTCCTGTAACTTGAACCCATTATTCTGTGTCCTGCACTCTGGGATGATCTAGAAGAGATCCTGACCCTCCTCTGTGTGACAACCTTTCAATGCCTTGATGAGTGCTATCATGTCTCCCCTTAACCTTCTCTTCTCAAGGCTAAACATCCCCAGGTCTTTCCATCTCTCCCCATAGGGCTTTGTTTCCAGACCACTGATCATCCTCGTTGTCCTGCTCTGGACCCCTTCCAGCTTGTTTGCATCCTTCTTGAAGTGTGGTGCCCAGAACTGGACGCAATACTCAAGATGAGGTCTAACCAGTGGCGAATAGAGGGGATCCAGTGCCTTGCATGGTTATACTTCTATGAATGCAGCCCAAAATAGCATTTGCTTTTCTTTTTCCTAGGTGTAGAACTCGTACAGATGTCTGCTCATAGACTCCTCCACATGATCAGAAACCTTGCACACTCCAGGTTTTTGATAGCAGAGGTGCCTCTGTGCACATAGAATCTCCATTCTAACCTTCGATCATACAGGTGGAAGACAAGAGCTGGGTGTGGTCTCACTCCTCCCCCTATGATTTCATGAACACAGGGGGACAATTTTGAAATAAGGCTCATATGTCAATTTTTTAAAGGTAATTTTACCAAAATCCAGCAAGACTGCCCCAAAAAAATGTAGTGGTGGTGTAGTGGTGAAGTATTTATGCTCCATAAATACTTCATATCTATCTAGTGCCTCAATCTCATACTGGATAGAGGTCGTCTACTATCTGTTTTAGTTTTTGTTATTGCAGTGTTATGTGCTTGGGGGTCAGTCTAAATTACCTCTGAGGACCCCTTAGTACAAAGGGACTGAGGATTTTTTTACTCCTTTTTTCTACAAGGCTTGGGGGGGGGGAATGAACCTGGGGGAAAGGTGAAACTAAACAAAAGGAGAGGTTGGGTTTTGTCTTGCAGAAGAAGATCCCCGGGCAGCTGGGAGGAAGTCGGGTTTTGCTGGAAGTGGTGATGTTGTGGACTTTTGTCCTGAGCACAGTGTAAATAAAACCTTTTTATAAAAGAAACGTCACGTGTCTCCAATGCCCCCCTTCTAGGAAACTGAAGCCTGAGTGAGTGCTGAAGCCCTTGCAAGTTCACACCTCTTGAGACTGGGATGCAGGAGCACAATCACTGGTTTTAGAAGTAGGATCTAACGGGGTGCAGGAACGTAACAGTATTTACAATGTCCTTGGTTTAACAACCTCTTGGCAGCTTAAAAATCAATGATTAAAAAATAAAAATAAAAGCAGTACAAAAATGAATGGAATATTATTAAAACAGTTTTAACCATAGCAGCAGGATAAAACCAATGTAACAATGCAATTAAAAGTTCTGGGTGGGAAATAACGAGGAACATTCCATAGATGGGACAACTCAGAAGGCCTCTGAAGGGCCTTATAAGATGACATTAGCATTTGGGTAGGTGGACTTGACTATGCAGTGGACAGCAGCTCAGCTTTAAAGGATCTTCTCATCTGATTCGCTTCTGATTCGCCGTTGCAACAGGTTGGATGGCCATCTCTTGGTATGATCTAGCTCAGAATTTCCTGCATCAAGTAGGTGGTTTGACTAGATAGTCTACAAGAGAAATGAGCAGAAGATAGATCTCCAAAACATTTGGGACATCAACTCACATACGCCCTTGCTAGCATAGCCAATAATCAAGAGTGCTGGGAATTGAAGTCCCAAACATTTGGAGATCTACTTTCTGCCCACCCCAGCCTAGAAGACCCCTCCAACTCTATGTTTCCATGATCATTAGCTAGGAGTGGGGGAGAACAGCATGCCCCCTTCAGGACCTTCCGCATATTTCCATTCAGAAAGCTCCCACTAGCCATTTAGCCAGCAATCTCCCTAAGAAAAGATGTGCCTGGCCACATTGCCACCACTAACTGTTTAAGAAACATCTGCAGTTATTCCGGCCCTACTGACCAGTCCATCCTCTCCCCCACAACAATGCATTGCATGAATTGTGTGAGTTTCAAATGCATCCGAGGGTAAGTTTCAATTGGCATCTTGAGAACCATTAAAATTTCGACTGGGGAAGGAACACAAGCTTTGCCTGTCACGTTAAATCAACGTTCCCCATTCTCTTCCGGTTTACATGGTTGAATCTATCTCCAATTTCCCCGTTTCTCTTGTGAAAGCACATCCTGTTAGAGACTTTCCTCTCAGAGCCCGTAGAACAGACATCTTTGTGGGAAGGCAGCTATGTTTTGCTAGATAAAGCAGCACCATGTTTTGCCAAGGAGGTATCACAGTTCTCAGTTGATAGCCATCTTCGGTTGATAGCCGTTTAAATTGTGCAAGCAAGTAGATCATACTCCATCCCCTACACGCCTGGTGGAAGATTAATGTTGGAGCTCAGATGAGCAAAATTATAGAGGAGAAAAACAGATTTGGTTTATTATTTCTGATGACAGGGGGAAAATATGTATCCATTGCATTTAGATGCACATATATTACATTTAGAGACAACGGCGACACAGAGCAATAGTATTCTAAACATTTTTAAAACTATTTTGCATGTAACAAAGGAGGCCTGATAGGGTAAAGCAATTGCATTTTACATTAATAGCCTCAGGAGAAATAACAACAGGGTCTGTAGCAGGCATAACAACTTCGTCTTCAGTTCAATTTTCACCCTTTAAACCAAGTCTGGATTTGACACTACGAAAATGGAACATGGCTAATTTGAAATGAGACCATTACATCATTTATTTGTGGTGTTAGCCTTCCATGCAGTATGCTACTCTAAGGGATGCTCAAAGAGTTCTCTTTAGTGAATTCAGGTACTCGCATACTAATGTGTGTATTGGAAAGTAGCTGCTCATTGAATTTTGCACTTCTCTGAACATTGTGATAGTTCTCAGCTCAAAACATGCATTTAAAATGTGTATTTTGAGTGAAAATAATCTAGAAATGCTAATTTTAGATGAAAATACTTCTAGAAATGCATATTTAAATGTACATTTTGAAGGCTTTTAAAAATAACCATCATTCCAGATTAATGTGGAAACAGCACAATAGACTTATGAGTGAACACATGTGAAAGTGACATGGACTGAAAATAGTCCGATCCATCAATCCCCAGTTACTATTTCTAGTGACTTCTTGCCACATGTTCCTCGGTTGTGCAGAAATCACATCTAGCTGCCGCCAGGAAAATACATTAATACAAAGACATTAATCCAAACGACATTAATCCAAACCAATGATCTTTACCCTTTGTGCTAGGAAGCAAAAAGGGGCCTCTGCACTAGTTGCATATGACTGCCCACATCTCCTGCCGCCTCTGAAATTATTTGTCCTGCCTGTTTGGTTCCCCTTAAGGGGACTAACAGAAGATCACATGTTCAATGCATGCAGAAGGTTCCATGTTCAATCCCTACATCGGTAGCGTGTGATGGCACTGCTATTTAGCACAGATAATATGGGCTAATGGGCAAATATTCTGACCTGGCCTAACACAGCTTTCTCCGTTCCTATGACAGACTTGGCCCAAGGGCTTCCAATTCCTGAACCCTACTCTAATAAAACCCAGTCCAATGCTATCTTTGAATGCCCCCTGACCTGGCTTAGAACCAACTCTTCTGTGCGTGAAGGGAGGTCATGGATGTATAAGATGCCTTATACATACAGTATAAGGACTCTCTTCTCCTCCCCTGGGAAACAGCTCAGGCTGTTCCTCAATTTAGCACTAACATTGACAAGTGTGTCCTTGAATTATTAAAGCAAGCTGGAGACTGTCTCTTTTGCTTCTTCAGGGAAATTTTTTAGTATCAATAATGGACCTCAAAAGGGTTGAATGCTTCAATGCATTATAGAACTAGCTGTAACTAATTCAGTTAGTTCTATAGCCACACATGTTTCCTGTGGCTGTGGCTACTATTGGAGTCACTCCAGAGGGGTGACTGAATCACTAAAGCAGAGAGAGAGAGCATGTTTCCTAAAAAGGAAACAGACGCCCCACTCCTTGAAGTCCTTCACGTGAACTAGAAGCAAACAGCACCAGTGAAGCGCTTAGTTTGCAGCCTGGAGCCTGAACCATTAAAAAGCAGAGCTGTCTTTTGCTAAAGCCAATATAGCACGTACAGTTCTCATTCTGAAGAGATCTATAGAAATGTTCCACTCACAAATGAAAGGTATGTCTGGTTTGGTGTTGTTGTTTTTAAAGTATTTGTTTTGATATTTAAATAAACAGTTAAAGTTGCAATCCTATGCACACTTACGTTGGTGTAAGTCCTACTGAAATTTGTAGGATTTACTTCCAAATAAACATGCACAGGATTAAGTTGCAGAGTCAATAACTGTACTGGGGGAAGTCCCTCCGCTCATTTTGGCTGGACCTTTTTTCTAATCAAGGTTGGGAAATTTGGGGACATTCTTGAGGAGGAGGGGGGAATTCTTAAGACTTTCAAGGGTGGAAGTGTACTTACAAACTCATTATGCGGTGGTCCAAAGCCTTCTTAAAGGTTCATCCCACATACACTTTTGTTCTGGTTTACCCTCGAATTATCCCATTTTGCTTATATAGTGCTTATATAGCATATGAATACTTGTAAACTTACACCTCTGCTGTAGCGCGTTGGGGAGATCCGTTGAGGTTCACTCACACATGTTATTCCCACCCCCCCAGATCTTCTTTGTACCTCCTCTTACCGTTTATTGGTTGTTTGAAGTGGGGACAACTCCCCCTCGGACAACAGAATGTTACGTAAGACTGCATTCAACTCTTTTGCATGCTTACTCAGTAAATAAATCCAATTGAGTTCATTGGAATGCATTTCCAAATTAAAGCCCCTCAGATTGCAGTCTTATTTTTTGCAACTTTAAAAAGGAAAAAAAAATGGGGTGGATGGCTGGGGTGGGGTAGCGAAGTGAGGTAGGAAGTGGCCATCTTAACTCCCAGTGTACAGAGGAGGAGACTTCAAATGCAGTGCCAGGACCTCCAGTGACAGAGAAATTGAGAGGCAAATCACAGTTAGTGAGAGGATTAAGCTGTCCTCTCCCATGTGGGGGCTCCCAATAAAAACTTGGAGAAAAAATTGTTTAAAAAATTGTTTAAAAAAGAAAGAAAAAGGTGGGGAGAAGCAGGATCCCCCCCATTGGAGAACGTTTCCATCTCTGCTTCCCCGTTTGTGTCTCCTGCCATTAGCCACTCAGCTTCACATGCTCAAAGGAATGGAATTATGATCTGTATCCTTCCTCCACCAACTCCCATTCAAATAAGAACAAGAGCAATACAAAGTAGGATGGAAAAGGAGGGACGGATACACACACACTGATTCAGAAGCAGCCAAAGGTCTTAGCTTGAAACTGACAAGACATTTTGGGTGAAACTGACCAGCCTTTGAAGAGCGCTCTTCAGCACCTACAGAGGAACAACAACACACACAGATCTCTCCCCCCACACCACCTTCCTTTCCTCCCTCGCTGTCCCGTCTGCTTGATTTGTATATATTTGGGTGAGGGTTGCTGCTGCTGCTTTGGAGGAGGAAAGGATTTGAATTTGCACACCCCTCTTCTTCATCAGCATTACCTCCCCTTGAAAACACGCCCACGGTACAGTGCCTTGGAAATGATGGATGAAAACACATGTTGAAATGTGAGCGATGTGTTTTCACATGCCCAGAAGAACCAGACTTTCCCCACACCAAAATATTTCACTTTAAGGGGAGGAAGAACCGCAATCACAGCAGGACATAGTCGACGTCATTGGAGTCCTTCGCAGTTAACGCAGACGATAATGTCACCATCATTTGAGTCTTTTGCGCAGATTTCGCTGCAACAGCACAATATAAGGCTGGTGGGATGAAGCATTTAATTGCCCTGTCCCCCACCATTTTAACCATGCTGCCAGCCAGCGGCACAGGTCCCACGTGCCTTAGAAATAAAATTTCCCTGGGAAGACAAAACATGATACCGTTGTGTGGTTGCCATGGCATTGTACTGAAAAAAAGATGGCAGCCTTCACAAGCTGCTCATGTGAACAGCCATCTTTTTCATCACAATGCTATGGTAACCACACAACATCATGTTTTGTCTCCCAGGGGCCTCTGTGAAACCATTTCCAAAGCAGGTGAACACCTGTGCTGCCAGCTGGTGCTCAGTGAAACTGCAGAAGCATTTTTTAAATGTAGAAAAGAAAAGATGCCCTTGGACCACCTCATTATGAGTTTGCAAGTACTTTTTCTTCTCACCCCAGAATAGGTCCTCACAATGTAAACATCCTTCTCCTCCCCTTCCAGACTTTGGCAGGTTCTTCATTCATTGAAAATCCTACGAACAACATTCCATGCCTGGGTGGAATGTAGTCATTATTTCTTCCACTTTGCAAATGAGATCGCAGCAAAATATATGTGTAAGAGTTGACCAAGGGTATCTAGCTAGTCTCTGTCAGGCCACACATTCAAACTCAAACCTCATTACACTTTTCAGATTTTCTTCTTTGAGGAAACTTTTCAGCGTTGACTTATTTATTTCATTTTTATACCGCCCAATAGCTGAAGCTCTTATCCCTGAATGCCTGCTGTGGAACCTTAGTGCATTGCTAAGGATTCTGGGACATATTCTACAATGAATGTGGGGCACTGGCTAGATTTATTAGGGTTAATGTTAGCCTATGAACTGGAACATAACAGTTATTGGTCATTTCCCTTGTGGGCAAGATTATTATTGCTGGCCAGACTGTCTTTTAAGGATATTTGCCAACTCATGAAGCAACCCTGACAACCATCTGAGGAACCTCAGGGCTGCCCAGCATACAATTGGAAAAGCCTTTGCTGTATCTTCAGATACCATCAGCACACCCGTAACTTAGTTCTTCTCTCCTCCTAGTCCATCTCACTCTGCAGTACCATTTCCAATGGTCACTATTGACAGTAGGTCCTGCTATTGTGGTGGGGGGAGTATTCCATGACTGGTGAAGATCAATGTTTCTCCTGGGTAAATCCAGTGGGTTTTAGTGGAAGGGCCATAGCTCATTGGTGGAGCACATGCTTTGCCAAAGCTCACAGGTGCAATCCCCAGCATCTCCAGGTAGGTCTGGGAAACATTCCTGTCTGAAACCTGGAGAGCTACTATCAGTTGGTATAGACAGTACTGAGCAAGATGGACCAGTGGCAATGTCCTATGTTCCTAAAGCTCCAAAGACACCACCATCACATCTGAGCTAATTAATTATCTTAGTCTCTGTTAGGAAATTATTTTAGGATACAGAGGCTGCTGGGACCAGGAGTGGGGGAGAGACTGTTCCTCCAAACCTAGCAGTTGTCTAGATTTCTCTGCAGCACAGATCAGAACACATGGGTCGCTTGTAAGGTAGAGATCAGAAATAAAGAGGAACATGGTCATCAAAAACATTAGCAAAGTTGGAGTTTATTTTTAGGTGGAGCACAAGATAAAGTGAGTCAACAGAAGCCAAACTGGGCACTATTTAGTGACTGGGAGGAAAAGTATCTTAAAAGAATAACACACACACACACACACACACACTACAGCACATTTGAAATGTCTCCATGTAGATCTATACATTTAAGAATATCTTGTACTTGACAAACTGAAAACCAGTAACAAGTATTATTGTAGTGCAGCATTCCTTAAGACCTCAAAGTTGATGAAAACAAGTACTGCATGTGGCAAAGAGTAGAGCTGGAAAAAGTGCAACTAAAATGATTAAGGCTCTGGAGCATCTCCCCTATGAGGGAAGGTTACATCAGCTGGAATTATTTAGCTTGGAGAAGAGGAGGCTGAGGGGAGACATGATAGAGGTGTACAAAATTATGCATGGTATGGAGAATATGGATAGGAAGACATTTTTCTCCCTCTCTCAAAATTCTAGAACACGGGGTCATCTCATGAAGCTGATTGGTGGAAGATTCAGGACAAATAAAAGGAAGTCCTTCTTCACACAGCACATATTTAAATTATGGAAGGGTGCTGTTGCACCATGTCCTGCTTGTTCATCCCTGGCCGATGGCTGGTTGGCCACTGTGTGAACAGAATGCTGGACTAGATGGACCCTTGGTCTTATCCAGCATGGCACTTCTGATGTTCTTATGTTATTAGAAAGCTAAACGTTTAAAAAATGTTTTAAAGAAACAACTTAAATTAAAATTATGCATTTCCAGACGGTAGACACAAGGTGTTTATAGTGTGCAGTTCATGCTGTGCATATTCAGACTGAGGCTAGTCATACCATTATGAGAAATGAGCTTGTGATTACTGTTGACACATTCTTTGTCTCTTAGGTCTCCAAACTCAGACCTTTTACAGTCCATATGATCTAATACTTTGCAGCTCCACAGAATTTTATTAACAAGGCACCCTGGGAAATCTCAAATTCTGTGCCCCAGGTATAACTATTTTGACATACACCAAGTACCAACTATGTACCAGGCACTTTATGGGCAAGAAAAGTCATTGTTCTCTAGATAAATGGCTTGGAAAAACAAGGAGCTTGGATGATATGGCTGGAGGTTTTTTAAAATTATTTTTACCCTGCCATTTCTCATGGAATTCAGGGTAGAACAGAGATGGGCAACTTGTGGCCCTCCAGACGTTTTAGCCTACAACTCCCATCAGCCCTAACAAGCAAAGGCAATGTGAGGGATGATGGGAGTTGTAGGCCAAAACCTCTGGAGGACCACAAGTTGCCCACCTGCGATAGCACAAATGTTGTTTCCCTCGCGTCTTTTATCCTCAAACAAAGCTGATAGGTTCCTTGTGTGTGACTGACCCAAGGAATAACCCGGTGAGCTTCATGAGAATTTTAATATGGGTGTCCTTAGTACTAATTTGACACTCTAACCATTACATCACAAGCTAGAGTTGTAATGGCCTCATATATGTCTTCTATAATGAGGGAATTGAGCCTGAAATAAATATTCAGAAGAAGGTAACTGAGATTAAATGGTGGCTGCAATTTTTGCCCACTTATTTGGGAGCAAAGCTCCAAATTAACACTGGGGAAACAGTTGGTCCAACTGTTAGGGAAGGTGATGCAGCCCATCTCAAATGGCATTTGTCTGAGTCCCTTAAAGGAGAGTAAATTGTTATTATATTTACTACAATGGGATGCCATTGGGTTTTTCAGCTTCAGGTACTCAAATCCCTGCATTGTCATAAAGCGGGATCACAACAGTTAAAGCTACAGGAGCTATATTAGAGTGACAAGATACAAAAGAGGGCAGGGCACCTGCAGCTTTAACTGTTGTGATGAAGAGGAAATTTCACCAGGTGCTGCATGCATACAAATGACACCTGCTGTAATTCCCTTTACTATACAACTGTTAAAGATACAGGAGCCCTGTCCTCCTTTCCATATGGCCACCCTAGCCCTGTATTGTCAACACTGACTGGCAGCAGTTCTCCACGGTATCAAGGAATATTTTTTCCATCCCTACCTGGAGATGCCAAAGATTAAACCTGGGACCTTTTGCATGTGCTCTACCACTGAGTCATAACGCCTCCCCAGAGAGGTCCTCTTGGCACCTACTTTATCTTTTTGAAATACCTTTTCATTTTCTCAGGCCTTTTAAACCTCTGTATTTCTGCTGCTGTGCTGTTTGTTTTACCTTGTTCTTCAGTCGTCTTCTGATGCCTGTTGCTTGCTCCTGTTACTTCTAATTGATTGTTGTGCTGTTCCTGTTTTTTAAACAGTTTTATTTTTGTTTCTATTGTACTGTATATCACTTTTAGCTAGAGCCTGCAAATAAGTAAATTTCCCTATGTAATTTCTTGCATTTCCATATGCTATTTTAGGTTATATACCAATAACACGAGCATTATCTGATTCATGAGGCAGCCTGGCTCTGCAGAGCTTTTATAGGAGCCAAGGAAATTATTCTTCTACATTAAAAAGCAACTTCCTCACTTGAGATTCATTACCACCTAGAACTTTCCTGTTTGGCAGCAAAGGAATGGATGGCTTATTAAAAAAAAAAAAGGATGTGCTTGATACTTTTAAGTCCTATATGGTTTCTTGCTCTTAAAATGCATTTTAGTGAATGCTAACTGAAAATTTGTCTTTCCGTGCTAATCAGCCCATTGTCATATCCAGAAGTTTATCAAAGCATCCAGCTGACTGAAATGAGATTTGTCTTCACAGAATCATAGAATAGCAGAGTTGGAAGGGGCCTACAAGGCCATCGAGTCCAACCCCCTGCTCAATGCAGGAATCCACCCTAAAGCATCCCTGACAGATGGTTGTCCAGCTGCCTCTTGAATGCCTCTAGTGTGGGAGAGCCCACAACCTCCCTAGGTAACTGATTCCACCATCGCACTGCTCTAACAATTAGGAAGTTTTTCCTGATGTCCAGCCGGAATCTGGCTAACTTGAGCCCGTTATTCCGTGTCCTGCACTCTGGGAGGATCGAGAAAAGATCCTGGCCCTACTCTGTGTGACAACCTTTTAAGTATTTGAAGAGTGCTATCATGTCTCCCCTCAATCTTCTCTTCTCCAGGCTAAACATGCCCAGTTCTTTCAGTCTCTCTTCATAGGGCTTTGTTTCTAGACCTCTGATCATCCTGGTTGCCCTCTTCTGAACATGCTCCAGCTTGTCTGCGTCCTTCTTGAATTGTGGAGCCCAGAACTGGACGCAATACTCTAGATGAGGCCTAACCAGGGCCGAATAGAGAGGAGCCAGTACCTCACGTGATTTGGAAGCTATACTTCTATTAATGCAGCCCAATAGCATTTGCCTTTCTTGCAGCCATATCACACTGTTGGCTCATATTCAGCTTGTGATCTACAACAATTCCAAGATCTTTCTCGTTTGTAGTATTGCTGAGCCAAGTGTCCCCCATCTTGTAACTGTGCATTTGGTTTCTATTCCCTAAATGTAGAACTTGGCATTTATCCCTATTAAATTTCATTCTGTTGTTTTCAGCCCAGCACTCCAGCCTATCAAGATCACTTTGAAGTTTGTTTCTGTCTTCCAGGGTATTAGCTATCCCACCCAATTTGGTGTCATCTGCAAATTTGATCAGCGTTCCCTGCACCTCCTCGTCCAAATCATTAATAAAAATGTTGAAGAGCACTGGGCCCAGGACTGAGCCCTGCGGCACCCCACTCGTTGCCTCTCCCCAGTTTGAGAAGGTTCCATTGATAAGCACTCTTTGAGTCCGATTCTGTAGCCAGCTGTGGATCCACCTAATAGTTGTTCCATCTAGCCCACTTTTAGCTAGTTTGTTAATCAGAATGTCATGTGGTACTTTGTCAAAAGCTTTGCTGAAGTCAAGATATATGACGTCCACAGCATTCCCACAGTCCACAAGGGAGGTTATCCTATCAAAAAATGAGATCAAATTAGTCTGACAAGATTTGTTCTTCATTTCCCCCCCAAGAAATTCTCTTTCCCCTTCTGTTTTAGTTTCTTTGATATGATTTCGTAACAGGCCTGTTCTGACAACACGGTAAGCCATGGTTAGGCTGCTAACCCTTTTGCAGTAAATTTAAACCATATTTAAACCATGCTTCCGTAGCAAAAATGGTTAGGAATGGTTCACACAACATGCTAAAACATGGTTCATATGACACGCTGTGCCATTATGTTTAGCTCAAAACGCTTAACCACTGTGGTTTAGTGTGTCGTCTAAACAGGGTCACTGTGATATGTGTATTAACTTCAGTTGTATTAGTGCTAATTTAGAGCATGGGAAGGGGATAGTAGGCTGGGTAAAAAAGGGATGAATCAGATATGGGCTAAGGGAGGATCTACTGCAGGAGTAGATAACTTTTGTGACCCTGTGGGCATGTTTGGAAATTTGAGACACTAACAGCAGCCGCTAAGACCAGACAGCACACTGGGTCCTTAGGGCTTCTGGTTCTTATTATGGAATCACTGACTGCCCATTGTAAGTAATGGCCAAGTTTATCAAGTTGTGCCAGCACTACATCTATGCCTGGGAAAGGGCTTGCAGGAGAGATGTGGGAAGTTAAAGGACCCTAAAGCAGTGGTCTTCCCTACAAGACCCAGGTGCCACTGGAGGCTCCCAGCCACCTCAAGTGCATCTCTACATCTTTCTCTCTTATTGGCTGGTTCAGATGACAAACTAGTCCACCACGTGTCACTGGGATGGAGCAGGGGGTGGGGGAGAAGAGAATCAAACAGTCATTTAGCTGTGGTGGGGGTGGAGCCCAAGAGGAAAAGAGCAAGTTGATTGGCTATTTGCAGTGGAGCTTTGCGCAGGTGCTGGAGGGGAAATGAAATTCACAGCTGAGAGTGAGTGAGCATAATATGGACCTGCACTGGAAGGTTTTGCAGCACTGAGTAGAGCAGAACACTTATTGCTGAGAAAAGGGTCCACCCAAGGGGCATGAGTCTGTTGGAATTTGCCTGTCTGGTGATTTGGTGACTGACTGATGGGGCCTTCCCTGGACAGCGAGCATGGCAAGTAAAGGTCCCAAAACGTCTTCAGCCAAATCTGGTGCACAGCATTGGCACTTGACCAGGATGGGAAGAGGAGAAGACCTCCTACAGCCCAGGAAAGGCCCCGGAACGGTGATGCCTGGAGCCAAAGTGGCTCCTGCTTGAAAAATAGTGGAGATCAGTGCTAACATCCTGCTTCAGCTGTGTCTGACTTGGCATTAGGGCAAAATAAGAGGCAGTCCAAAGGCAGAGATACCAGTCCAGTACCGGATCAGCTTGAGGCAGCAGTAGTGAGGATACAGGCAGTGGTCAAAGCACAGTATTACCAGGCAAGTAGGTGGTTTCCAGAAGAAAGATCTGAAGCGCAACCAACTCCAAGGTCCAAACACAGAACAGTAGTCAAACAAAAAGCAGCCCTTAAATCTGGAGCCCAAGGGCTGGTAGCACAAAAGTTCAGTCATGTAACAAGATCAGAGGTCCAGACCCTATGAGCTGAAGTAAGCTGTTGTTCCAATTGGTAAGCTCTGGCTAAAAGCTTATAGTCAGAGCTTCCAGAACCCTTCCAGGGCTCAGCTGTAGTTCATTACAGACCCTCTAGTAACAGTCCTACTCATGTGGAGGACTTTCTCCTAAAGAGCCCTTTCCGCTTGAGGAGTCCTCCTTTGTGTCCAAGCACTTCTTCTCAAAGGAACCCTACTGCCTGTCTCAAGAGGAACCCTCTTGAGACTATGATGCCCTAAGGCAGTGGTTCCTGAAGGGGTGGGTGGGATTGCATAGGGGGGCGTTAAGAGGCAAGGGGGTGGCAGGGGGCACGTGAGGAGGTCTTTTCCCAGAAGCGCCTCTCTAGAAGGTCTTAAAACCCAGGGACATTTTTATGGGAGAAGGTAGTTTGGTCCCAAGCCATATAGGGGAAGAATCCACACATGTATTAATACCATTTAAGAAGAGTCCTTTTAACGGTGAATTGAAATGTTTCAAAAGCACCAAAATGCTAAAGAAGAGACATACCCTGCTTGGTGTGCCCTGCCACGCCAGCTGCAAAACAGAGGCATTCACTGTCTTTTCCCTCTCTCCCTCAGCAAGTCTGTGGTGGGTGCTTCCCATTTAAAGGGGCCACGCACAGCATCTGCCTGAGAGGTGGAGCTTCTCTCCTCTTATGAAACACCTACAGCCATCTTCTCCAAGGTCTTCTGACATGGGCTATTCCTTGACACTGTCTGGCCCCATTCACATGATCACAAGAGTAGGGAAGGGAAATGATCCACAGAGGGTGGAAGATTAGGAAAACAACGATGTGTATGCCTTTCACACAACCATTACCCCTGCAGAGCGCCACGGTTTACTTACACTTCCCTGCTCTGTGGATAATTTGCAGCCTCCTGTCGCTGTGCTCATGTATCCCAGGGGGCGCTGTGGTGTGAATCAGGCCGCGGCAGCTGCCCCAAGGGGTGCATGACCATAGAAAAAAATCCATGTTGGCAAGAGCATTGCCGGAAGTGGCGGTCGCTCTTGCTGGCGGACTCTGTGGTTGCCATCATTATATGTGTGTGTGTGTTTCACCAGAACGAGTGAAAATACCCATGGAATTCCTGTGAGTGACATGGGAATCACTATGGAAGCTTGCTAATCCCACTGCAGAAGGTGGGTAGCAGGCATGGGTAGTTGGCCCATCGTGTGTGTGTGTGTGTGGGTTATTTCTCGGTTGGACTACTGCAACCTTCTTCTCTCTGGCCTTCCTTCTTCTCACATCAGTCCGTTGGTCTCTGTCCACCACTCTGCTGCTAAGATCATCTTCTTGGCTCGCTGCTCTGACCATGTCACTCCACTTCTGAAATCTCTTCATTGGCTTCCAATCCACTTCAGAATCCAATATAAACTTCTCCTGTTGACCTTCAAAGCTTTTCATGGTCTAGCTCCTTCCTATCTCTCATCTCACACTATTGCCCTGCTCGTGCTCTTCGCTCCTCTGATGCCATGTTTCTCGCCTGCCCAAGGGTCTCTACTTCCCTTGCTCGGCTTCGTCCCTTCTCTTCTGCTGCCCCTTACGCCTGGAACGCTCTTCCAGAACATTTGAGATCTACAAGCTCAATCGCAACTTTTAAAGCTCAGCTAAAAACTTTTCTTTTTCCTAAAGCTTTTAAAACTTGATGTTGCTCGGACTTTATACTGTTAGTTTTACCCTACCCTGTGCCTGTTTACCCTACCCAGTGCCTGTTTGCATTCCCTTCCCCTCCTTATTGCTTTACTATGATTTTAGTAGAATGTAAGCCTATGCGGCAGGGTCTTGCTATTTACTGTTTTACGCTGTACAGCACCATGTACATTGATGGTGCTATATAAATAATAATAATAATAATAATAATAATAATAATAATAATAATAATAACAACTCATTACATGACATGCTAACCCACTGTGGATTTCATTGTTGAACAGGCCCTCTGTCTTTGGGAGGTCTTGCTCCTCCTCTGAGGGGGATTCCTCCAGAAGGGACCTAGCAACCATCTAGGGATCCCATCCCATGCAGGACCTTCTGAGCATACATAGGAGGAATATGTTTGTGCTGTAGGTTCACATTTAAGATCTAATTCAGATTTAATGAACAGAGAAATAAGGCAACTTTTTTTGCTTGGCACATGTTTATCTGGAGCTCAAGAGTATCACAGAAATTTGGCAGGAAAGCGTCAAAAAGACTAAGAACTTATTTAGCAGCCATGTGTGCAAGCAGAATTCTCAGAAAGCTCACACAGCACCTACTGGCATTTTGCCTGGTAGTCACTGTTGCAATTAGCGCTCATTTTTACTGGCACCACATTTGTCCCCAAAGTAATTACGGGTCACTGCCACATGCTGTTCTATAGTTCTACCTTTTCCTACCTTAAATCTCCATTGCTTTAAAAACTTTTCCTCCGGTTTCCTTTTCACTCATTTTGCCCTGCTTTTTGCCCATTCTATCTGGTGGTAAGTGGAGAACCACCGTAGCCCACCATCAGAAGGAAGGAAGCTGCGTATTTCCAAAATGAACTTCAATTATATCCACACAAAAGGCAGAACTAGACATGGTGTGATGCACATATGTTCCCAAATCAACTTTTTTCTTAGTATGGCTAATGAAGGAGTGGGGAGGAACATGGGGAAAGTAGTAGGTCTGAAGCAATTCTTATTTGTTTAACCCTTCCCTCACTCATAAGCTTGTCACTTGCAAAATATCCCCACCCTGCACTTTTCAGTGCTTTTCTCCAGCCAAACCAGAAAGGAACCCAGGTGAGCACTTGTTGGTGAGAATTGGCAGGTAAAGGAAGAATTAGGAGTCCTGAGCTGGGGTTCCCGTAATCTCAGCAAATGCAAGATGGTGACCAAGGATTTGCTGAGATAACATCTATTTATCTAAAAACATGTAGTTTGTAATGTTTTAATGTTTCTAATTTTCTTTCTTTTTTATTGTTGCAGGGTTTTATTGTTTTAGATTGTTGTACAGTGCCTTGATGGCTATTTAGCACATAAGGCGCTATATAAAATGCTAAAAACAAATAAACAGTTCTGCTCCAAAGTTGAAATCGAACATAGCTGTTACCAGCCAAGAATATAACTCTGGAAATCAAATCAGCACCAGCTGAGAGTACATTTCCAGGCCCATTCCAGAGTGCTGGTGTTAACCTTTAAAGCTTTAAATGGTTTGTGGGCCAATTATCTGAAGGACAGTCTTTACCCATACAACACTACCTGTGTTCAAAGGTCATTACTGGCAGTCCTGCTTGTTTGCCTGCCTGTAAAATCTATTAGGCTGACAGGCACAGGAGACTGATTCATATATGGCCCTGTATGGTGACCACATGGAAAGGAGGACAGGAATTTCAGTAGAAAAAGGAATTTCAGTAGGTGTCATTTGTATGCATGCAGCACCTGATGAAATTCCCTCTTCATCACAACCGTTAAAGCTACAGGAGCCCTGCCCTCTTTTGTATCTGGTCACTCTGATATAGCTCCTGCAGCTTTAACTGCGAGTAGAGGGCAGTCTTAACCTGGTCCCGAAAAGATGACAGTGATGGCACCAGGCATACCTCAGTGGGGAGCTCATGAGTCAGGGGCCATCACTGAGAAGGACCTCTCCCTTGTTTTCATCTTCCGAACCTCCCTTGGAGGTGGCACTCAGAGGAAGGCCTCAGATGTTGATCATAGTGGCTGGGTGTGTTTAGGTTAGGAGAGGGATTCTGTCAGGTATTGCGGTCCTGAGCCATGTAAAGCTTTATAGGTTAAAACCAGCATCTTGAATCAGGCTCAGAACATACAGGCAGCCAATGAAAGCAAGCAAGAATTGGTCTTATATGCGCCGACCTTCTGGACTTAGTTATTAATTTGGCTACTGCATTTTGCACAAGCTGCAGTTTCTAAACAGTCTTCAAAGGCAGCCCCACGTAGAGTGCATTGCTGTAATTTTACTAGATTTTTATGTATGTAATCTGCCTTTTCAGGGCTATTCCTTAAAATAGGGATGGGGAACCTCCTGCCTGTAGGCCGGATACAGCCTGTGATGATTGCCCATGTGGCAATTCAGTCCCCATTTGCCCTTCCTTTTCTCACATTTTTGTAGCAAATAGAACATGTTGTAAGAAGGCATTTGGTATGTGGCATCTTGTTACCACATGGTCTGTTTCCTAAAGAACATGTGAAAGAAGGGTGGGCAAATGGGTCAATCATGCATCAGAATGGGTGTTGCCATTAATGCGCAGCCAGCAGGGCTCTCACAGTCAAGAGCTCCAGGTGTAGACATGGCAACCCTCCTTGCAATATCTCTGTAAATTGGCTTTGCAGAGCAATATATATATGCAGGAAATCTATATTTTGAATAATACTATATATACACTTCCAAGAGATGTTATTTTTCCTACAGAAGTATCTGAGTCATTTTCCTCAGACACCTGACTCATCTTTACTCGATGTAAATTTCTTTAGTGGAACACTCTAGCGAGTCATAGGCCTTGAGTGAGTGGACTCAATGCTGTCTGCAGCCATCAAGTACAGTGTATGAGAACCATAGAATAGTAGAGTTGGAAGGGGCCTATAAGGCCATCGAGTCCAACGCCCTGCTGAATGCAGGAATCTACCTTAAAGCATACCTGACAGATGGCTATCCAGCTCTTCTAGGATGGGAGAGCCCACGACCTCCAACGGTTCCATTGTTGTACTGCTCTAACAGTCAGGAAGTTTTTCCTGATGTCCAGCTGGAATCTGGCTTCCTGTAATTTGAGCCATTATTCCATTTCCTGCACTCTGGGATGATCGAGAAGAGATCCTGGCCCTTCTCTGTGTTACAACCTTTCAAGTACTTGAAGAGAAGCTGAGTTCTTGTGTAGCAATCTAAAGCACACATACCAAAATTGTTCCAGGGTATAATTTCAGAGTCCACACACTCCATCCCAAACCTGCATGTAATAATGGATCATTATACTCTTATCAATTAAGTGCCAAAAAAGCCTAGTCACTGTACAAACTATTAAAAAGTCATAACCTAGCCTGCAGGCTTTCAATAAAACAAAACATAACACACACATAAAGAAAGAAAAATGTCAAGTTTCAAATCAAGGGCATTTGCCGCCAGGATCTATGCATATTTACTTGAGTATTGCACTGAGTTCTGTGAAACTTACCCCCAAGTAAGTAAGCAAGGGATTGTAGCTGTAAGATAGTTAACATGGAACCCCTAGTGAAGTATGTACACAATCCTTTCCCTTCCTTTCTTGAGTAAGTCACATACAGCCCAAATTTAGGGGGAAAGTAATTTCAAGCTAGATTTGACGACACTGAATTCTTGGACAATAAAATTGCCGAAGAACATCAGAACTATGGAGTCCTTTACCACTCTCTCAACTTGGTTTATATTGTAGCAATCACCTTGCCAGGTTTTTTCTTTTCTTTTCTTTTTTTAATCTTGGCTGTAGCTCAGAGAATGACAATATCCCGTGATCAGATTTTTCCATGTAAAATCTTACTTCTTTTTAGCCAGCATGAAAGGCAAATGGAGTACATTTAAAAACTCACAAATAAGAAAAGCCCTGCTGGATCAAACAAAAACTCTGAGCTCCATCACACCTATTTCCCTCCCCCCTCTGGTTTGCCTTTGTGTGTTTTTACCTCTGTTTCATAAGCACTGGAAGCGTTCCTCCCTTTCACGATCTTGGTGAACTCTCTTTTCACTTGTTTACTCTCCTGCTATTGTGCCTGCCCCTTCTCCTTCCCCCTCCAATTCACTGGTTCTTGTTCTTGATGGTCATTGTGATAGCCACATTAGCCTATTAGTCTCTATAATTGCATATACACACATTTACTTACACAGATTCTGAGGATTGCCATGTTAGCCTATTAATCAATATAATTGTCTGTATTTATGTATGTATGGGTGTGTGTATGCACATGTATTCATATATTATATATACACACATATGTACACACACACACACATCATTATTTGAGGAAGTCTTCCTTGAGTGACCAGCCATGTCTCATCAGAACTCATTTGCTTAAAAACAGTAATTTTAACATGGTATTTATTATTACTACCCTATCTGCTGTTTACTGCTCCAAAATCTTTGATGTGGAGTGGTATACAAATACTGTAAATAAATAAATAAATATACAAACATTTTCACATGAACAAGCATTCCAGAGGGCAGCCATGTTAATCTATATAACTATTTATATATGTATAGATGATTGTATGCATGTGTGTGCATGTGCGTGTATTCACGTATTTACATACACAAGTAAATACACATATTTACACACACACACTCCACAGGATAGCCCTGTCAGCCTATTAGGGCGCAATCCTGTGCACAGTTAGACGGGGAAAAGTCCTTCAACTCCCAGCATTCTCCAGCCAGCCATGCTCACTGGGGCATGCTGGGAGTTGTAGGTCTTTCCCCCCCCAGCCCCGTCTAAATGTACACAGGATTGCTCCCTTAGTCCTTAATCATTGTCTGTATTTCTATACGTATGCGCGTGTGCATGTGTGTGTTTACCACACGCCCCCCCACCCCCGACAGGCAATGACACACCACTTGATGAACTGTGGCGCGACGCAGCCGCCCTTCCCTTCCAACCGTCCCCTCCCACCTCCCCAGCGCGCGGCTCGGTCCCTTTAAGCGAGCGAGCCTTGAGGCGGAGCCTGCCTCAAACTTTTGCCCAAGTTTCTCACCGAGCGACGGAGCGAGCTTCTGGCTGGCCTGGCGCGGTCCGACGGGTTTGCTGAATTGCGCCGCGTCCCCGAGAGAGCGCCGGGGACGCCTTTGACTCTGCCGCCCGCAGCCCCCTGAAGCGGGGCATGGAGTCCCCGCGCGCAGCCCCGTAGCGCCTCGTCCGCCGCCTCTTCTCCGCCTCCTTCCCTCAGCGCAGCCCCGCATGGAGTACCTCACCACCTTCACGGGCAAGAGCGGCCGCCTGCTGAGGGGCACCGCCAACCGCCTGTGGGGCGCCGCGCCCGGCGCTGCTGGGAGCCTCCGCCAAGTCCGCTTCCAGGACTCTCTGCATGAGGGGGAGCCCAAGCCCAAGCCACTAGGTAGGGGCCTCACGGTGGGCAGAAGCGTTGGCCGCGATAGGACGGGGGCGGCGGCGGCGGCGGCGGCCGTAGGGGCCCCTCCTTTGGCAGGGCGGCTGCTGAGGAGAAACTTCCCCCGTCGGGCGGGGCTGCAAGGCGAGCCCCCCTCCCGCTTTCCTTGCAGCCCCCATGGGAGCCTGCCTTGACATTTAGTCTTCAGTTATAGGGTGCGGGGTGTTTGGGTATAATCTTGGGACGGGGAGGAGCTAGGAGTAGGAAGCGACGGAGGTCGTCAGTTCGAAGACGACGAAGCTGCTCCTTTAAGGCGACGTGGGCCTTAGAGCAAGCTATTCAATTCGGATTAGTCGAACTGGAAGAATCTGCCCCCCCCCCCGCCCCTTCTCTCCAGCTTTGTGGTTGTCTGGCTTGGCTGCAGGAACTTGGCCCGGGGAAGGGTGGGGTGCTCAGCGACATGTCTGCTGAAGGCTCCCCGTCCTTCACCTCGCTGCAACCTTACCAAGAGAGAGTTGGCAGATTGTGGGTGGTATGGTGAGGAGGATTGGGCCCATGGTGTGTGTGCACACGGACCTGCCCAGAGAAACAGATGCTATCTCTGTCCATGTTCTTTTCTCTGTGTCTGGGTGGTGCACCAGAGCGCATAAGGCCTGTTTGGCTTAGTTTCCACCACCATGCATTCCAGAACAAGAGTAAAGGCATGTAGTAGGATAGAGGTGTTCAAGGCGAGGCAGTATGTCTATGTACACCAGTTGCTGGGGAACATGGGCAGAAGGGTGCTTTTGCACGCTTGTCCTGCTTGTGGGTTTCTGGTGGGCAGCAGGCTGGCCGCTGTATGTAGGTAGCAGCCACTTCATAGAAACCTAGGAAACCATTGGTCTATTTAGCCACTATTGCTAACACTGACTGACAGTGGCTCTCCAGGCAGGGTCCCTTCCCCCCTCCAGTCCTACCTGGACATGGCGGGGATTGAACTTGGGCCTTTCTTCATGCCAAGCATGTGCTGTACCACTGAGGCATGGCACTTACCATCTTCTCATTTATGTTCTCTCTCTGCCTGTGATGCAAGGGAGTTCAAACCTCCCTGCTGCACTACCTGGACTAAGCAGCGAAAGTGAGAAAAGTCAGTGGTTGCGTTTTGCAGGAGCTGCTGCTGCTGCCTCCGCATGACTGCTCACCCTGTGTCTTTCTCTCAGGTTTGGGCAAGTGACAGTTTCAGAAAGCTCACTTGATCACTCCCTGGAGGGCTCGATCTGTTTTCCTGCCCTCTTTCTAAGGTATAGCAGGGAAGATTAAGCCCAGCATAGCCCAGAGTGAGAAGAAGTGGTTGATGCTCCTTGCAGGATCGGCAACTACTGACTCTGCTCACTCACCATTGAAGATTGGTGCAGTGCACCCAGTCCTATACCATCCAGAGAGGGAGGGAGAGCAAGAAGCAGGCAGCAGTGGTGTCTTGCATTCTCTCTCTAGGCAAAATCATGGGCCCAATATTTCACACTACTTGAAGAGAGAGGCCTAGCTGGAGAGATGAGGTAGTTGCTGTTTCTCCAAGGGGCAGTCACTGCTTTCATTCCCAGAAGTGCACTCTGGCAGCTCTACTGTGTCTCCCTGCTGAGAGCAAGAGAGGCCAAATCCTTACCACTGTGAGACAACACATTGGAGGTGAAATTGACCATTTCTTGCCACTACCCGCCTTCTTGAGCAACAGCAGCTGCCCACCTTATTGAGTGAGCAGCGGCTGCCCTGTGCCACCTATGTCTGGGTGGGACAAGGAGGAGGTGGGGAGAAGCCTGTGTTGTTACTTGTGTACAAACTGGGGTTCATGCCAGTGGGCCCTCACAATGTGCAAGAACCTCAGCAGGTGCCTCAGGATGCCGTCCCCTGAAGCTAGTATTGATCATTGTAGTCCTAAATTGAAGATTAGAATCTGTATTCCTCCTTTAGCCCCTCCAGTTGAACAAACATGATGAGGTGGGGAAAATCTACTCTTCTAGCTATATATCATGGTTATCATGCTTAAGCACATATAAGAGAGGGCAAGTTCTATTGAACTCTCAGGACTTAGCATCTGAAATAGATAGGATAATGCTGTAGGGCTCAGGAAAGTAGTGCAGAAGTGGTCAGGAGTAAATTATATGTGCTCAGTAATTTCAAATATGTGCCTCAACTATTTCATTTATTATATTTCTATACCACCCCATAGTCTAAGCTCTCTGGGCAGTTCATAAAAACTATAGCATTATCCCATAAGACACTGGTCTTTAGTGGGTCAAGATTCAAAAGCAGGTTACACCTCACCTTTTTGGTTCATATTAGTGACAGTGCTGCCATTTATTTGTTTAGGGTTTTCAGAGAAATCAAACAGTAAACAGGGAAACAATGACCAGATGCAAAAGACAAGCCTCTTGTTATCTTTTACAAGTTGTGTTGAAGAGGGGCTTTTGGCAAGTATAGCTAATGAAAAGCTGCATGAGTCAGAGTTTCCTTTTCTCCAGGAGCCTCGTCTTTCTCTGCATCTGGTAACCCTGGAAAAAGAGGATAAAGGTAAAATATATATGAAAAACAATATTAAATGAGATTTGAGTTGCTAAATCAGGAAAGGGTTTCTCCCCCCACCCCCATTTTTAAGTATAAAGGCAAGGGGAGATGGAAGGTGTAACAATTTGTGTTACAGTGTATATACAGGCATTATGCAGCAGGGAAGTGGGGCAACCTGGGAAGACAGAACTGCACACTGTTCTTAGATGGACAGATTGTAAGTACAGCAAGTCATTGATAAAAGAACATGGGTGCATTGGAGATTAGACTGCTTCAACTTTGGTTGTGTTGACCCAGCATCAATTTCTACAAACACAATGGGAATCAGTCAGCTATTTCCTGTTCTCTGAAGTGGGAATGAGAGCCTGTTCTATTTCTTCTGTGCTCCATTTTCCAGGTGCGAGAAGTGTAGTTGGCTGTTAGTCCATTCTGTAGTGCCTCAGTCTGCCTTTCTGTTGTGCTGACAGGGCTCTCAATAGGCCCTTCTAATTTCCTGAGGGGTACATTCTGAAATGCACAGGCAAAAAGAATGTGGTGAGTGACTGCATATCCTACATATCAATATACATATGTGCCAGCCAAGCAGATTTACCCTTTGTTCCTAGTTGGCTGCATCGCAGCAGCGCCTTGTGTGTGGATTTGCTTCCCATCTTTAGGAGAAGGGACAGAATGGAACATGAACTGGTGACAAAGCTTGTCTAAGATTGCAAGTGACTTTTTTACATTAGGAATTCACTTGAAAAAATGCTCCACTGATCATCTAAGTACCTAAGATTTGTAGTCATGGCCACTAATTTGGATGGCTTCAAAAGAGGGTTGGATAAAGTCCTGGAGGCTACTAATCCTGATGACTGAGTTCTCCCTCCTGTATTCAAGACAGTAAGCCTATGTACACCAGTTGCTGAGGAACATGGGTGGGATGGTGCTTGAGGATTCCTGATTGATAGCTGTTTGCCCACTGTGTGAATGCTGGACTAACTGGACACTTGGGGAATGTTGACACGAGCCCTATATCCCAGTATCGTCCTGCGATCGTTCCTGTGCATCCAAATGCCACCCAGGGGATCCCCGGTGCAGGCAGGGATAATCCCTCCATTTGTCTGAGATGTCTGATCCAGCAAGGCCCTTCTTAAGATTTGAGGACCCTGTGGGCAAATGCTTAAATTGTAATCTATGAAGGAGACATGCATGTTCTTCAAAATATGCATCATAAAAGTTCAGTCTATTCCCTGTTGAATATACACTTGGCCACAAACTTAGATTTCCTGCTAACTTATCAGCGGAAAGGCCCTTGATCTTTTAGAGACTAAAAGAACTGGGCATGTTTCACCTTGAAAAGAGAAGATTGAGGGGAGACTTGATAGCACTCTTAAAATACTTGAAAGGTTTTCACACAGAGGAGGGCCAGGATCTCTTCTTGATCATCCCAGAGTGCAGGACACTGAATAATGGGCTCAAGTTACAGGAAGCCAGATTCCAGCTGGACATCAGGAAAAAATCCTGATTGTTAAAGCAGTAAGACAATGGAACCAATGATTTAGGGAGATTATGGGTTCTCCCACACTAGAGGCATTCAAGAGGCAGCTGGACAACCATCTGTCAGAGATACTTTAAGGTGGATTCCTGCATTGAGCAGGGGGTTGGACTTGATGGCCTTATAGGCCCCTTCCAACTCTATTATTCTATGATTATATGATCCTTGATCCATAGACGACAAATTTGTGATAAGAGTTGTAAAAAAACCTCTGAAGTGAGACGTTTGTCTCTTAAGTCAATAGTTCCTACCGCCTATGGTAATCCATTTGAGGGAATAGGGACAATTGGTCAAGGGAAGAGATACTTAATGGCGCAATCTTAAATGTTTAAAGGCACAGTCCTATGCATATTTTGGCAGGAAAAAGTCTTTCAACATTCCCCAGCTAGCTCTGGTCGCTTGGGAGTGCAAGGAGTTGTAGGATTTTTTTCTGTCTAAATATGTATAGGGATTGTACCCTAAAACTTATTTTAGTTTAAAACAAAAACATAAAATACCTTGTTTTTTCCCCATTACGGGAAAAAAACTTTTGCTAAACTAGTGCAGAGAAGAAATTGACCACTTATTAGTTCTTTTTTCTCTTCTGGACTATTCATATTGGTAGAAATCTAACAAGAGATGGGATAATTTCACTTTGTTGCATAAACAAAGTGACAGTTAGGGGAAAGTGGATGTATTGGTATATGCTACTCTTGGTGAGAGGAGAGAGAAGTTAAAACTCAAGTTGAAACGTAAATAAATTCTTTGCTTTAAGGGAAAGATGCAAGTCACTGAATGCTCTGTTATCTATGCCCTTGAAGTTTTGCGGTAAACACCACCACGTGGGCTAAGTGTATCACAATTTTTCAGGCTCAAGAAGCTGTTGTCCCATGTTTATTGATTTACAGTAGCAGGTTTCATGTAGTCTCTACTTAAAGTGCTCCTGGGCAGACTATAGATACTTGAAAAGTCAACATACATCTGAAATATCTCTTCCTTCCTTCCTTCCTTCCTTCCTTCCTTCCTTCCTTCCTTCCTTTTAACATTTAAGATTTGAAAATTAGGAGCTATTGCTACTTGCTCTATTGTTGCTCTAATTTCAAACACTTTTCTTGATCTGGATCATAGTTATACCTTCTCTGGTCTTGCTGTGATAAAATACAGTAGTTCATTAATGACTGTTCAGGGTAGTAAAGCCATAGTAATTAACTTATCCAAAGAAAAGCTCTTACCTTTAGGCTGAAACTGCTTTAAGCAAATCAGAGAGGGAAGGGAGCTGAAAAATTGGAATGAAGTGAGGCTTTGCATCTGCAGTGTGTGGTGGAACTGAAATCACTTAAAATTAATTTGCTAGTATTGATAGTTCAAACCAATTGGAATCAATGACACTGAAGTCTCATTTATTCTGAAATTACAACTCTTGAGTTCATATAAACCTCATAATTTTGTGGGTGTGCATTTTAGGGATGAAACAGGTGGGGAATTGTGGCCATCCAGATGTTGTTAGACATCACCCCAGTTTATCCCTCACTGTTAGCTATGCTGGCTAGGGCTGATGGGAGTGGTGGTCCAACATCTTGAGGGTTACGAGTTACCCACTCCTAAATTAGAGATTGATGCCAGTGGGAGAAGTTTGGTAACTTAGTCTCGCATGTTTTAGCTTCGTTTGCCACCCTTTTCAGAAATGGTTTTTTCCCTGTAGTAACTGAAATATTGACATGGATCTACATTTGTAATATTTCAGCCAGTATGAACAATATCAGTCTGTAAACATAAGGGTTTAGAATTTGAGCTACAAGCTTAGAATTCCCTTTTTCAAATCTCAGTTCAGAATGGAGATTTTCTCTCTCAACGTTACTCTGAATGAGGTTCTTAGGATACCACACTAACATGGAAACATGGCTACTAGTAATGGTCAGGCAAAGACTTTTATTTTCCCAGATCTTTAAAATTTTGTTTAGATTGTTTAATCTGTTTTAGTTCACTTCCTCCTCTCTGTTTCTCAAGTTGTGTTGCATCATATTTTGGTTTTATAGTTACTGAAGTTTTAACTTTATTTTGTAGGCTGCCCTGATATCTATCTATCTATCTATCTATCTATCTATCTATCTATCTGGGCAGCTTGTAAATGCTATAATTAAATACTTATTACTTCAAGTAATGTTGAAAAGTTCACTGAGATAGGCCAGTTAATGTAAATCACCTTATGCTAGTATAAGGGACCTCTAGCACAGTGCCAATAGAATTAGCTGTCAAGATGAGATTTCCTGGAAAACCTGTTGTGCCAGCTAATGCTATCAGCATTGTGGTAGAGATCTCTTACACTACCACAATGTAATTTATGATAGCAGTCATGTCACATTGGATACACATAACGTATTAGAAACACTTTTAGTGCTCAGTAAAATAGGTATTTTTTTTGGTTCTGACCATTTGAAAGTGCATGATAATACTGATCTGACTACCTTAAGTTACATAAAAAGTTCCCACCTGTTTCCCAGTCATGATTAAAAATATTTTTAAACACTTAAATCACAGCACCAGCATAAAATTAAGTTAGCTTGCACTGCTCTGATGCTAAATAGCATTAGGGCAACTTACTTGGGAATAAGCACCATTTTGTTGTAAAAAGAAAAAAAAGGATAATATATTTTAAAAATAAAATAAAATGAGCATTTGTAACCATGTATACAGTATGTCTAGTTGGCCACCCCTAGACTATAACTGTTTTAAAAGTAAGGATCCTGTTACAAGCTGCATCAGCCCCAGTGGATTCCAGTGATGATGGCAATCGCTCGTGTCCGAGTAACATTGTCTTCCAAGTTAGAGACTTTAATGGTGGGTCTGCAGATGTAGAGGCCGATCTTGAATCCACGCAGCCTCCCACAGTGAGGACACAGGTTTCCAGATGGACGACAGTCGCGATGACGATTTGCTTGGTGGCTTTCCGCTTAGTTTGTTTATCCCTTTCACCCTGTCTTCATTCTTCTTCAAAATCCATAGCACCTTTGGTAATGGCCGACCTCCAGTTGAGACGCTCCTGGGCAAGATCTTCACAGTATGCCCATGCTGGCCCAGGAGCTAATACCAGGCCTGTTGGCCACTGCCCACATCACCTGCTGCTCTCTGCTGAATGCTGGACTTGGCTAAGAGGTCCAGCCCCAGCTATATACTGACTATTTCCAATGCCCTCTGAAATGTGTCTTTCCTATAACTTTGCTTTCAGCTTTTTCTTAAGTGAGGCATAATTTCAATTAGCAGAAGTTTCCAAACTTGTCTAACTTTTACCTGCTTTTCAAGATCACCTTATGCTCTAAAGATGTGTTTTGTAAATGTGATAAAGAATTCTTAGGATATTGGTATCATTTGCTGATTATTACTGAAACACCATTAAAAATGAATAGAAATATCAACTTAGATATGTTTTATCATATCTGAGTGTTAGAGGACATGCTTTGCTTGCGAAATTCCCTGGTTTAACCCTGACATCAGGCAGGTAGAGGTAGGAAAGTTTGTCTGAAACACTGGAGAGCCAGTAGTCAATATAGACAATACTGAGCTGCATGGACCAGTGGTCTGACTTGGTATAAAAATACAGAAACATTTCTGAAGTGTGCTTTTGAAAGGAATGAATATTACAGACAGAAGCAAAGTTGTTCCATAATACTGGCAAATTATTGAGTTTAGTCTTGTGTGATTTAAAGCTTTTGGAAGTACTAGAATGAATTAAAATATTAATTGCAGTTAATGCAATACTATATCTCTGGTATATCTTATCTCACTGGGTTGCGTGCTTCTAAATTTTAATCAGTATTGTGTATTTCCTGATCCGCAATCCAATATTAATATATAATATACTGCCATTCTCTTTTTTCTTAAAAACTTCCTCTTCTGAAGGTCATGCCACGTTGGCCCTAATCTGTGCAGACTAATCTAGTGAAGTGAGGAATTGGTACTACAAACTTCTTCTTTGATTTACTACTGAATGACAGTGTTTCACTAGGAACTTTTGTACATAGGCCAGACTGTAAATACCTTGTAGAGAGGTTGCATGGATTTGGCCTACACTTCTCCAAACTAGTTGTCGAATACATGGATGTTAAACAGACCTGCAGATATGGGTGGAGTGGGTGTGTCAGTGAATGATCACAATTCCCCACTGCTCAATGATTTATTACAAGAAATGTAATAAATAAATAAATAAATAAAAATACACATCCCATGCCACATCTGCATAGAGAATTTGATTTGTGGAATCCATTTCTTCATGCAAAGCACAGTCTGGACCCATAGTTCAGTGGCTTTTGGAAGTACTGCTTATTTTTTGGCTGACCTTATTAACTACATTAAAGGCTAACAAGGACTCTTGATTTTCTTGTTGCAGTAGAATGAAGGGTGTTCAGCTAATATGTCACGGCAAAGTATAAGGTGAAGTAAGAGGATTTTAGTAAATCTTCATAATAATGCATGAACATATCCAATTTTTTTGAAGCGTCTCTGCTTTGTTCAGTTGGCACATGGCTGGGATTAAATAACTAAAATGTTACTTTTTAAGTGAAGTATTTTACACACTGCTGATGAAAACTAATTTCATTGATTGTAGAGTTAGCAAATATCTATTTTTGTTGTACTAAACATTGCTTCTTTTCACTTTTCTTTTTCAGAAATGGATTAACCATTGTAGTTTTTTAAAAAAGGTGGATGGGGAGGTCTAACTCTCATCCTTTCCAAAGGACAAGTAGATATCATTGTCTAACATAATTCCTTGTTTAGATTATGGCTCAGTTCTCACAGAATGAGAAACCACTGTTCCCTGTTATGAGAATGAGCTGTGATGAGACTCAAGGTTGCATGCTCTTTCTTTCCTCTCCTTGTTAATAAGCCAGAGGAGGAGACCGAAAGCATCCACTTTCAGTTTTAAACTAGCCTAGTGACCTTGTGACATTCAAAGTTGAGGAACTGTGGTTTTGTTTAAACTATGGTTTAGAGAGAACACTCCAGAATCAAATGGTAGTTTCAAATCTTGGTTGTTCTCTTTAGACATAGTTTAAACAAAATCACAGTTCCTCAAGTTTGCATGTCACAGGATCCCTATGGTTAGTTTAAAATTGAAAGTGATATCTTTTAGTGTCTTCCCCTAGTTTTTGAAAGAGACACAGGAAAGGCTTTTAGTTTCCCATTGCATGGGAATGGAACTGTGTCTTCTACAGGAAGCAGAATGTCAGAGCTGTTGGGAAAACTGTCTGCTAATATCTCCTTTCTAAAAACATTGTGTGGATGTGAGAATCATCTAGTTGTAGTTAAAAATGACATACCTATGTTTTTGGGATCTAAATTGTGGTTTAAAATGCAAGGTTGCTATAACAAGTGGTTAGTAACAGAATGTGAAAAACAAAGGAAATGAACTTACACAGGAAATATTTAAGAATACATTTTGTTAATATATTTTGTATGAAGTAGTGCATATCTACTGTGTCTTTTGCCCGTCCTTACCTAATAAACATAGATTTGTTCCCACAGTCAAAGATGTTAAAAGCATAGGGCAGGATAAAAAGAAAATCCAAAACCTGTAAAACTAGTTCCATTAGTCCAAGAGGACTTTACTTTTATGGGTCTCACAGTCTCTCCCATGTCACAAAGCAAATTGCTTTTGAAATTATGGGAGTTTCCAAAGCAGTTTGGATTGTGTGAGGGTCAGCAGTTTCAAGAAAAGTATATATGATTAAGTGTGGTAGTGCAAACTCCTTGCAAACTCCTAAATGCCCTTCTAAAAATATAAACCTAAGCAGTCCTTTGGATACTGCTCATCGACTGTACCTAGCCATTTTTAAAAGTTCGTGAAGCTTAGGTTGAAGATTATCTGTTTATATAAGAATATTCTGGCATGATATGGCGCAAACATAGAATTGTGATAACAGGTTAAAGGTCTACATTGCAGATAGGGAACATTTTTCAGCTCAAGAGCTGAATTCCAATTTGAGAAAGGTCTAGGGCACCACATTTCATCTATGGGCTGGACCAAAGGAAAAGTGGGCATGGCCAAAGACAAGGCAAGTGAAGCCAGAATATTGCTATTACCAATTTTAAGCCTACTGAGAAGTAAGCAGGACAAGGCTTCTGCTTGTCTACTCAGAAGTAAGCGTACGTGTGGTAGAGGGAAAAAGCATCACTGAACAAGTGATAGATGAGAGACAGGCTCTGGTGCTATTGAAAAATATAAAATCTTTAATAGTTCTTTTTGAAACGTTGAGCTTTTGATACAAAAAGAACTATTAAAAGATTTTATACTTTTCAATAGCACCAGATCCTGTCTCTTGTCTATCACCTACTCAGAAGTAAGCAAAGCTGAATCACTCAGCAGCATTTTCAAATAGCATGCTGTAAATTGCCCAGAGAGCCTCGGCATATAGAAGTGAAATGAAATCGTAATAATCCCTAATACTAACCCTCTGTCTGTGTACTGGTGGGGAGCATAGGTTACCTGCGTGGGATTTATCTTTGGTCTGCATATACAACCTTTTAAAACTACATCTGTGACCCTGCCCATCCTCACGTCTTCCTTGTTGTGGATACCCCTTCACTCATATATCCAGGCAAATAGTGATGGAAGGTTTTTGAAGTCCCTCCTCTGGAATGTCTAAAAATAATAATTGGAGTAGACTTCCCAGTTCTGGCTGATAGTATTTCATCTTGGAATTAAAAATTACCTTCCTCAAAGGAGTAATCCTCCTTCCTTTTCTTTTCTTTTTTTTTAGCTATGATGAGTTAAAGTTTCCTTTTTTTTTTGGCCGTCAACTGAAATGGCATCAGTCATTTGGATAACTAATCTTGGGATGATGTGGAGGAGAGATGAAGACAAGTATCATCAGACAGTAAAAAATCTATACGGAAAGAGCTGGTTAGCAGGGAGTGATATGACTTGCTCGCTTCTAAGGACATATCTAATCTGGCGGGTATAATCTTCATTGACAGGAGAAGTGGAGCCCTGAGGTTCATCAAAAACCGGTCTGTCTTAATACCACTGTAATTTACAGGAGTTTTGTCAAAAGGATGGCACAAACTCTTGGCCCTGTTAATAAAGAGAGATTGGTGTGGTGTCTAAATATAATCTTCAGCTTTTTCCCTTGGGTACATGTGTGCTTAAATGATTTTTAAGCTGAACTTTTCTAATGACAAATAGAAGACATGGGGGTGTAACTGAAGGTCTTTGAAAAACAAAGGAAACAAACTTTTAATGTAGCTTTCCAAGGTCCCCATGAATAATGTTATGCCTTGCTCATTTTAACTAGTAATACCTATGATACAACATATTTACACTGGTGCAGTACAATAAGAGCTTCGTATAGATATGCAAAAAGGTACATTAGTGTATTGATTGAAAAATACCTTGATTCTAATTGCTGTTTAAATATTTATATAGAGTTTTTAAGTTCTTTTTTTTATTTAAATATTTGGCCAATGTAACTGTGTCATTGGTTTTAAGCAATACACACCATGTTAAGTGATTCTGAAGTACTTTGTTGTGGATCGCCTCAGTGTTCCATTTCTTTTGCATAGCATCTGTTTTTAATGTGACATTGCTCCAAAACTGGTGTATTTGGGGGATAAACCTTCTATCCTGATAGATATGTGGGCAGGGCTAGAAAAGGCACAAGTTGTCTAGAAATTTGATATGAACATGCAAAACTCATGAACATTTTACTATACTCAGGGGTATGTAAATGCCATAAATAAATAAATAATAATAAGATAGATTTATTAACAAGCTGGATTCAAAATTCACTTAAGCAAAAAGTTCCCCAATCTGGAAATGGGTTATTTCTAAATGGCACAAATATAAGTGACCAACAGATGGGGTGTTCTCTAGTTCTCTTTCAAAATTATGATGCTCAACATGTAATCTGAGGCAGGCCTTCTTGTGACGAGGTAGGCAATTCTTAAAAAGTGCAAGTTGACTCAGGACTTTAATGTGGTTTTTCTTGTTTTGATTAGGCTTACACACAATGCAGAGTTCTGGATTAGTTTTATGACTCTCCAAATTCTTATAGTGGTGCCTGATGCTGAAAACAAGCAGGGCTAGCTATTCCACTTCAACTCTCTCACTTGTATATCTCAGAGGCTGTATGTACTTGTGAATCCTCCCGACTTCCCTAAGCAAGTCTGTCTTGTAACATGAGAGGTGGGATAAGGAAGAGTTCGGAAACAGTTTCTTCCTGACTTTAGGGTTGTTGGTGCAATAAGTTATACTAGTACCATTGCATTTACTCCAGGCTCTGCTTTGCGTTGCTTATATGTTCAAGGAATGAATTCCAGAAAAGAAGCTAGCAAAAGAAAGGAAGTGAGGCACATTGCCTGGGCTCTGGATGTTTCGAAGTAGTCCTGAGTGGTACATGGTACTGAAAACCGAGAAAACATGTTCTTAAAATATTCTACTTCTACTGTAGTTCACGGAATGCCACCATTGTATGTTTTTATAGAAAAGCCAAGCTTTCCATTAAAGTGTTTGTGTTTTTGTGCTAATACTATTTTTAAAAGCTATAGCTTTAAATGGGGTCTGATCTCAGAAACTGCATAGTCTACTGCAGATGACAGGCAGATTCTGTGTAATGTAGATCAAATGAAAAATGTTAGAATTGTTATAATATTGCCTTGTAAAAATCTTTTCATATAGCATTTTGTGAATTAATTACACTGTGATAGCTGCAGGTATTTATGAAGGTAGGGCATTCCAAATCACTGGAGTAGCTTATATTGGTCAAATCCTTAAAGCAAAGCAGAGGACTGAAGTCCCTGTTCAGCCAGCTAGTTGTCTGTTAGGCTGAGCTGAGAGTCACAGGATATAAGCTGTGTAACTGGTGAATTAGATGTCTGCCCGTGGGGCTGTAGTCAGCAGCCTGTGACAATACTGAGAGGGAGAGAAAAATGAATGTAACGCATGCTTTGCCTCAATTTTTTTCAGATACCGGCCAGAAGAAGACCCTAGACAAGAAAGATGGGAGACGAATGTCTTTTCAAAAGCCTAAAGGGACTATAGAATACACAGTAAGTAGCTGCTTTGCTACATAATATAAAGCAGAAATGTTTGAAGATTGAGATATTTTCAATAGTTTTCAGAACGTTATTTAAGAAAAAGAATGGTGCATGTTACCTTTTGTTCCGTCTGTAGCTCTGGCAGGCAGCTGATCATTTTAACAGGATTGACGAGTACTATTTTAAGTCTTTTCAGGAATGATGCAGAGTAATTCTAGAGAGGCAAAGTTAACCATTCCGGTATTCCTGTGAATGTTATACAATAACTTTAAATCAACAGAACATCCCTTTAGACATACAAATTGTTTTACTTTCAGAAGAGAACCGGATTTTTAGAATCTTACTGCTTCTAAAGCTTTCAATATTGTTAACGGTCCGCTGAATACAGGTGAACATGATGTTAGTCCATCTTAGCAATGTCTTTGAAAAAAACATTATGTTCTTCCGATAATTTCCATTGATCTATTGCTACTTCATACTCACTTCTGTTTTTCCCAGCAATATCTGAAAATGGAGCCTTTCTGTAACTGTTATGTTCTTCAAATGACCCTCAAACAGTGCTGCAGTCAGTGTTTCGTATTTCTGGTTACTAGGGGAAACTGAATCGAGAAATGTTTTGTTATATTGCCTATATAACTAGGACTCTAAATATATTCTAATTAAATGGACATATTGTAAATTAGTTAATGTGATTTTTGAAATGAAAATGGTGTGTTTGAAATAAAACATTCTGTGTTTTAGTAAGTTCAGAATATCAGGGATTCCATTCATGTATATAATGGATAATGTTTGTAAATGTTTAACAGCAGAACTAATTACTCTAAGTTGCATTGCCAACTTGTTTTCATTGACTGGAATTCCAGAAATACTAACCAGTATATGACTATGAAATTTAATTAGGAAGTGAATTTGTTCTTTCACTTTAAGTAAATTACTGGAGTAAACAATGTGATGCAAACTGATTTGTCGGCTGTTATACTTCTGCATTTAGCAGAATGGGGTTAAATATCTTGTATTTACCAGAAACATACAGTTTCTCTGAAACTTTTGCAGGAAATCTTTGTGTGTGCTCTATCTTTATGAATAGATGTAAGTAAAATAAATGTCAGGCAATAACCTGGTTCAGAGTTGCTGTACTTTAGTGCAGCTCTTATCTTCAGTTGTACCTCAACCACTTTCAGTAAATCACATTGTGGCAACTGGCATGGTTTCCTGTGAACCATCCCCTTTTAGTGCTGTGTTCAGTCACCCAATACTATATCACCTGGAGAGAATTTTACCTAAATAATTTGCATTATTATTCCAACCTGGCAATATTCCAAAGTGTACATGTACAGAACATAAAACAATATATAATTCCTTTGCATAGCATCTAAAATAATGTTGCTAAATAAACATAGCAGTAGTAATTGGTACCCTCAGAGTTCCATTATTGCTAATTCTACTGTCACAAATTACATGTTCTATCCTTTGGAGTGGATAATAGGCTATGGATGAGGCTGAAAACGTTTCATCTTAACAATTTCACCTTCTACATCAAAATGTCCCATAAGCATCATTGTTGCATATTGCTTTAGGACTTCATTTTCTTTCCCTTCTTCATGTTCTGTTGACGAAGTATTGTCCCTTCTGTCTCCCCACCTACTTCAACACATTGATAACTTGTTTGTTTGCATGTCTTGTTATATTCCCAGGGTAGATAACAAATTTCAGTGTATAAAATTGAAAAAAAGGTTAAAGAATTCCTTCTCCTCTCAAATGCTTACCCTTTCTAATGGGAAGGTAGTTAATTAGAAGCCTAGCATGCAACTTGGAAATTCTTCTTGAAATGAAATTTTGTAAATACTTGGAAATTAAACATTTATCTCTGTGTGTAATAGCTTTGATCTTTGGAAGGTTTCCTTGAAAAGATTCTTAGAGGAAGAAGTTTTCTTGAAGATGTAGGTACCAAACTCTTTAGAAATAAGAACATGAGAAGAGGCATGCTGGATCAGACCAAGGGTCCCTCTAGTCCAGAATTCTGTTCACAGCTATTGACCAGGGACCCACAAGCAGGGCACAGTGCAACAATACCCTCCCACCCATGTTCCCCAGCAACTGGTATATATATTCTTACTGTCTCTGATACTGGAAGTAGCACATAGCCATCAGAACTGGTAGCCATTGATAGCCTTCTCCAGGAATTTACCCAACCCCCTTTTAAAGCCATCCTTTTTAAAGCCATCCCTTTTAAAGCCGTCACTACATCTTGTGGTGGTGAATTATATAGTTTAACCCTGCTCTTTGGAAGAATTACTTCCTTTTATCTGTTTTGAATCTCTCACCAATCAGTTTCAGGGGATGATCCTGGGTTTTAGTGTTATGGGAGAGGGAGAAAAATGTCTCCCCTTACCCTCCTTTTTCTAAGCTAAGCAGTACCAGCTGTTGTAACCTTCCCTCCTGGGGGAGATACTTCAGCTCCTTGATCATTTTAGTTGACCTTTTCTGCATGTTTTCCAGCTCTACAATATCTTTATATAGGTGTGGTGACCAGAACTGTACACGGTATTCTAAGTGTAGTCGCACCATAGATTTATAGATTGCAGAGTAATAACTTATTCATGTAGCGCTGAAAAATTCTGCCTCCAAATGTTGTTAATGGCTCCAAAAATAGAGGGAAATGTAATTTCCTGTGTTAAGTATTGTGATTAGCCATCACTTAGAGCAGTTAATCAAGTTAGTCACAAGTTCAATTGTCTATAAAATATAAAGAAAGATTAGTATTCTAGTACTTAGAGATGTTGTCATTGTTCAAGCTTACAGTCTATCCCATTTCCTGCTTTGATTTTTTGTTGTTTAGATCTTTTTTCTTTGAGCAAATTGCATTCCAAAAGGCCTAGTACTTCAGTGCTCAACCACTCCAGGAAGTCATTGTGTGTAGTGCAATAGGGCTTTCAGGAGAGAAGGTTGACGGCGTTTCCTGTCATTCAGATGCTGCAGAACACAGCACCCGTTGAATTTATGCCAGTTATGCAGTTAAACAGGCACAGAGCATATGCCATAAAAATGTGGTGACCTTGCTTCCAAGTTATTTTAAACTTTAGTGCAGGGCTGGGCAACTTGCAGTCCTCTGGAGGTTTTGGCCTACAACTCCCATCAATTCTAGCCAGCATAGCCAATGGGGCGGGATGATGGGAGTTGTGACTGTAGTGTCTCTTTCTGATTGGTGTTCTTATTTATAAAAAATGATTTAGGAATTGAAAATTTATTCAGGTAGAACTACTCAAGTTAACGTAACTTCCATGGATTATACATCATAGGGCTTTGACACTACAAAAGTCATACAAAGTTGCAAATATCTCTGTTATAAGATTTCAGTGAACTTGTATGTATGTACGTGTAGAGATAAGATAAGTTTCTTGTAAAATTGGAGCTGTGGTCTCCCCCCCCCCCACAATTTCTTCAAAGTAGTTTTATTAAAATGCACTATTGGCCCAGTTATTCACTTATATTGCTGTTTAGTGGTTAAAAGCTTGTAATGGGTGTCATAAGTGACGCTCAGTGCCTGGTAAAGCTACTTTAATAATTTATATCCTGCCTTTCCAGGTATTCTGCTCAAGGTAGCATAAAGCAGTATACTATGCATGCTGTTCCCTGGTTTAACAGGAATTTACCTTCAGCACCACATTGGCGCCACTAGCTCATTTACTTGTACCAAACATTTTTGGCATTGCGCATGAATCCATATTCAATATCCTTTGACACTTCACATTGTGCATTATTAGAATGCTGGCTTAAGTAACGCTTAATGTAAGCAGAATCTTAGGGGGCATCAATGAGTCAGCAGATACTTTGAAAGTTTTGGCAACTGTTTTGGCCGACTTTTGTCCTTGGGTTTTCCTTATACTTATGTTTGAGTCCTTGCAAAAACATTTAGAACACATCAGTCAATAAGGAAAAACTATTGTTTTCCCTTTTTATTATAATTTAAGTAAGTCAACTGAAAAATAACATAACAGAATTCCGTAGATGTTGTTGCAATATGTGTCAAATTGTTTATATTTCAATTTTAAGGATTGCCAAACTGGTACTCCTAGTTTAGTAGGAGAGACAGTGTGGTGAGGTGGTTAGAGTGGACAGGGAGTCTGGAGATCAGGATTCTAGTCCCCACTTGGCAACCTCATGGGAAGGTCTGTGACTTTGGGCCAGTCACAGACCTTCAGCCCAACCTACTTCCCAGGGTGGTTGTTGTGAGGATAAAACTTGAGAGGAGGAGAATTATGTATGATACCTTGGAATCTTTGGAGGAAAAAAGGCTAAATATAACTGCAATAATAAATAATAGTCTCATTTTGTGAGCAGAAGCGCTGTCCCCCTCCCTCCCGGCCACCATTTCTTTGCACGTTTTATTACTTAACAGCATAATCCTATGCCGGTCCAGAAAAAAGTTCCATTGAGTTCATTGGGGCTTACTCCTAGGTCAGTGGCCGTAAGAGGCCTAGAAAGCCTCCATTCTATTGTAATACCAATGTGTGTGTTGAATTAGAGGCGCCAACTTCCCATTCCCAAAGTGGGAATTAGCATTATATGTGTGCCATATCAAGATGACTCTAGAAAGCTCTTGCACACGTGAACACTTCTGTAAGGGCATATTATAAGAACGCCACATGCTGCTGATTAGATTTGGGGAGAAATTATTCTTTAGAACAAGCTGCTAGGACTGGTTCTTTAGTAACCCAAGCACTATTTACTACTGCAAATAAGATTGTGGGATTTCCAAGTATTAATTCAGTGCATTGGGCTTTGCGCATTTTGAGTTTATTCAAATCCAGTGTTTTTTGTTTTGTTTTGTTCTGAGCAACATTTAATATTGTGTACCTTAACTCTTTCTGACTTACCAAAGTCTATTTCTGTGCTGTATTCATTGAAACATTAGTGTTTTTAGGAACATGATGTTTTACTGTTCTGCTTCCTTTCCCTTTTTTAGCATATGATGCAAATCTTCACAGAAAAGTTTTGTTGATTTAAAATCAATGTATTTCTTTTTAGTTATTTCTTTTTTCATTCTTTTGGTTAATTTTGTTTGGGAAAAATAAAAAAAAGAAAAGAAAAAGAGTTTTCTGGGCTGCCATTGCAAAACAATGTATAATGTAGTAGAGTTTCAAATTGTAGGTAAATAAACCTTGAATGTTATATGTAAACAATATGTATCTCCTCTTAACAGGTTGAATCAAGAGATTCTCTGAATACTGTTGCCTTGAAGTTTGATACAACTCCTAATGAACTAGTTCAGTTAAACAAGCTGTTCTCCAGAGCCGTTGTTCCTGGACAGGTAATACCTATGTTGCAAAATATAAGTGATGAAGATGAAGTAGATCTACCCAAATTCTCGTTCATCACATTTTTGAATGCACCCTCGCATAAAGGAAGAAAAATTTCTATGTAGAAAAATATGCATTGGGAAGACATCCATAGAAGAGCATTCAAAAATGTGATTGCCCACAATAACTATGTAGTTGCATAATCCAGGTTGGATTCTACCATGTGATTTTACTGAAAAGTGTACATTCACCTAGTTCCATCCAGGAAGCACAAAGAATTTAATAATTTAAAATAGGGGAATAATTTTTAATATTATTCAAATGTTTATTAGGAAAAAAGTTTTAGCAAGCCATCTAAAAAGCAAGGAAATGGCACATGGCAGTCTTGTCTGGGAAGGTGTGCCATGATTGTTCCAGATCCAAAGAGAAGGGCCTGCTTTTTGCACTCATAGATCTGCTCTCCTGTGGATGCGGAACCTTGAGCAAACTGTAGGGAGATTTTACAAGAGAAGGTGTTCAAAACCAAATTTAGAATTGTTTTCACTAGTCTATACAAAAGGATTTGTAATTCTATGTAAGACGCATGTATGACAACGTCTTCGTTACCATACATGTGTTTGGTATGGTATGTGTTTCCATCTTAATTCCAAGCCATGTGTCAGAATCTTTTAATTGGTGACATCTTAATCAAAAGTTTTTTTTTATATAGATTTTATATGTTCCTGATCCAGAATATATTTCCAGTTTGGAGAGTTCTCCTTCACTTAGTCCTATAAGTCCTTTATCACCTACATCTTCAGAAGCGGAGGTTGAGAAGACAACAGTAAGTGTAAGTAGATGCACTTGCTAGAACAATGCAAATTAACCGCCCCCCCCCCCCCCCAAGATGTAGAGCATTTCTGAAGGGCACTTTGATCTAATCACTGCCAAGTTATAAAATTATTTCAGCAAAGAAATTAATCCAGATTATTTGAAAGGATGATGGAGATGTTGACTTTGGAGAGAGAGAGAGACCTTGCCTTTAATATCTTTAGGGCTCAATCCTATGGGGATGCCTGTCAGCCTCCAAACTAGAATGCTAATGGGCATCCTATGCAGGGATGAGTGTGGAGGCAAGTGTCACCTCCGTGCTCCTCTGGCCCTGCATTTTCGCTAGATGGGTAATTTTGCCTGTCTAGCTGGGATTTTGTGGAGACGGAGGGGAGGAAGCTGGGGCAGATGGAGTTTCCCCCTGCAAGCTAGCTGCCCAGATCTCCTCCTCTCCTTGCCCACAGAACAGCCCCCTTTCTCTCCTCTCTGAGTTCACATTTGCGAGCTCGTAGAGGTAACCTGTGTGGTTCTCCATGCCAGCTGCAAGAGGGGAGGGAACTCAGAATCCAGGGTTTGAGGCAGGAACCTGTCTCTGATCTTGGATCCAGGAATATGAAATATCCTATGCCCCCCCTCCCCTGGACTCTTAATATATTTCATTAGTCTAGCTGTTTATTTATTTATTTATTTATTTTATATTCTGACCCATAGCCGAAGCTCTCTGGGCGGTTTATATGCAGGGCTTTCTACAATTTTTTGTGCAGACAGATTGTAAAGTTGATCTAGATTTCCAGTATGTCATACTTAGCATTGTCTGCTTATTTTAATGGGGATTAGCAGGCTTTTCTTTTCTCCGTTTCAAGCTTCTCTGCTGTGGTTCCAAGGATTTGGGCAAGAATGTACAAAGTTACAGGGGCTTTGAAACAATTCTCATTTTTATTGCACCAATCTTCTTTTTGTCTCTATAGGATTCAGATGGGGTACATTGGAAAGAAGCAACAGCCACACCAGCTTACACATGTGTTCGGTCTACAAGAGTGGTGTCATCCACATCAGAGGAGGAAGAAGCTTTCACAGAGAAATTTCTCAAGATTAATTGCAAGTACATAACTAACAGCAAGGTACAGAAGGCTCTTTCTCCTATATAAAATGGTGATGGAGACTCTGTCTCTTTATAAAATATATTATACCTCAGCTATTTGAAGGTCGTCCTATGTATTGAAATGGAAGCATGTGCTGGTAATATATAGAGAAGTAAAATGCAGCTTAATTCTATCAATGCTACATGCATATCCTTATCTTTTTCTGTGCCGCTTTAGTAGTAATCGATTCTGCTAAAATAGAGGGTAGTTGTGGATATGAAAGTGGAACTGATACTTCACATAAGATGAGGGCTTATAGTCTATTGAAAGGGTAGGCAGTCCGGTGCCTCCTGATGTTGTGAACAACAGCTTCCATAAACCCTGTCCATCGGCCATGCTGGCTGGGGCTGCTGAGAGTTGTAGTTCCCAAAGATTTGGAGAGTACCAGGTTGCTTGTCCTTGGGCTGTTCCATTATTTCCTAGGAATACCATATTCTTGTGTTTGTATTTGTAAATTTGGACTATTCTTTCTTTTCTCATACAGTGGTCAGTAGTGGAAAATTTCTCAAGTTAGAATTTGCACATATTGTGATTTGAAAGAAAGGGATGTAGACTTTGCTGTAGTATCTTGCACATTTAGTAGTATTCTTAGCCAATGATGAAAAGAACACTTTGGGGAGAACATGAGAACCATTAATTCAGTTTAGGCTTTGGAAAACCGATACACAGGCCAAAGACAACCAGGTCCTCCATTAAGAATTGGATCTTCTTCCAAAGCCTTCCCATTTTTCTTATGGAACCTCTATAAGAAATAAGAATGTGGAAGGTTTGGTGACAGCAAAATTTTTGGTAGGAACAATTGTCTACGTTGAACGCATCATGTTCAGAATGACATATGAAATATCTTTCTCAGCAAAGTTTGTCCAGTCTTTGCTACTGAAAACATAGTCATGTGACTGTACTTGAGGCTTTACTGGATGTTATCAATGAAGTATTATCTTGCTGTGCCCTTGAGAGTTGACTTTTTTCCTTTTCTTCCTGTCCTAAGGCAGGTGAACTTAAAAACTCCATGAATGCTATTTTTACATTTTCTGTTGCCACCAATTTGGATGGCTTTTTTTCTATTGCCACCAATTTGGATGGCTTTAAAAGGGGGTTGGATAAATTCCTGGAGGCAAAGACTATCAATGGCTACTAGCCCTGATGGTTGTGTGCTATCTCCAGTATTTGAGGCAGTAAGCCTGTGGGCACCAGTTGCTAGGGAACATGGGTAGGAGGCTGCTGTTGTACCATATCCTGCTTGTTCATCCCTGGCCAATGGCTGGTTGGCCACTGTGTGAACAGAGTGCTGAACTAGATGGACCCTTGGTCTGATCCAACATGACACTTCTTATGTTCTTATGGTGAACATAAACTAAAAATGATGCCCAAGTAGAAGAGTTAAAGGTTAACTGCTAGCTATAAATTCAAAATTGGGATAATCTTGTGCATCTGATTGTCCACAAATCATCAGAGAGAAGCAGCACACATCAGCTTGATCAATATATAGGAGAATACTGACCTTTTTTTTTAAAAAAAAAAAGCCTGGCAAATAGCCTCTGTTTACACAGAGCTTGGTAGAGCTATAATCTCATCTTTTACTTGGCTCTTTAACTTCATTGCAGATTTGACACAACTGGCTTTGGTAGAAGGCCTCCCACACTAGAGGCCTTCAAGAGGTAGCTGGACAACCATCTGTCAGGGATGCTTTAGGGTGGATTCCTGCATTGAGCAGGGGGTTGGACTCGATGGCCTTGTAGGCCCCTTCCAACTCTGCTATTCTATGATTCTATGAGAACACTTACAGAACTTGCAGATAATATGTTACTTTTGTTCATTATTCTATTAGGCCTCAGTATATTTTCTTAGAGAAATTTCCCACCTTTTAAAAGTTCCACGTTCACAGTCATAAAGAGCCTAGTGCTTGCTAGTAATAAACAAAACTTTTTGTATGATGGATTAGGTTTCTCTTGTCCTTGTGTGCTGTTGGCTCGTTGAGCCAATTCATGGTATAGCGCACTGTTGGCCTCGTTGGAGGACTTGAATCGCTCTCCCTCCTCTAAAGTGAAAGCCACACATTAGGGGAAATTCAGTTCTTGACATATTTTGGTCATTTGCTCCACTGAAAGCAAGGCTTATTATCAAATTGGAAATTGGCAGGGTTCATCCCTGGAACATGATTCTAATGCCATGAGTCAGCCCTGATTCATGTGAAATAAATAAATACTTTAATAGAGGCTTATCCAACATTAAGAGCCTCGTGTGGCGCAGAGTGTTAAAGCAGCAGTTTCTGCAGCTGAAACTTTCCCCACGGCCTGAGTTCGTTCCCAGTGGAAGCTGGTTTCAGGCAGCCGGCTCGGGTTGACTCAGCCTTCCATCCTCCCGAGGTCGGTAAAATGAGTACACAGTTAGCTGGGGGAAAGATAATAACGGCCGGGGAAGGCAATGGCAAACCACCCCGCTATAAAGGCCTGCCAAGAAAACGTCAGCGAAAGCTGGCGTCCCTCCAAGAGTCACTAATGACTCAGTGCTTGCATGAGAGGTTCCTTTCCTTTTTCCTATCCAACATTACTGATATTCTCATAGAGCATACAAGCTTCTGTACAAACTCATGCAAGTTTACACTTTCCTTATTTTTAGGGAAACAGTGTATTTCCTGGTTTTGTTTCGTTCTTTAGAAAAGTTATAAATGTGAGAGAATTTAACTAAACCAAAGTCCTCATCTGTGCATGAAAGCTTCTCATAGTCACAAAATCAAACTAGAAATCATTGTTCCTGTTGTTATTATCTTGCCTTACAGCCCAAACAATACTCAAGGTGGCTAATAATAGTAAAATGCAGGTTAAAAACAAATTCTGAACTAAAATATATAAAAACAGATACATAAAAAACACTATGAAGCACAGCAATAAAAGAAATAGACAGTGTTCACCCAATTAACCCCCCACAAAAGTGTTTTATGGGTCACTCACTTATCTCTCAGCCAAATCTACACAGGATAGTAGATGTGGATAGAATCTCCAGGTACACTACCCTGAGGCAGAAGGGTGGGACACAGTACAGGGCAGGTAACCTTTTTGGGCCGTGGGCATATTTGGCAATTGGAGAAATTGTCTTGGGTCCCCCCACAAAATGCCTACCATGGGAGGTGTGGCAAAGCACAAGCAAGCTGCCCAAAATACTGAGTACAAAGCAGTGGTGGGGTATAATTGCAGATTATTTATGCTAGATTCTGTTACTGTTACATGAAGGTACCATACATGTTGAAACTTTGATAATTGTAAGTTCAGTGAGGAGCATCGCTCCATTCAAGATTCATTTGAAGAAAATATAAAGCTGTATTAAAGGAACATTTTGATATATAGTTACTGGCCACTGCTATGAGTTGTCTTAATTTCCTTTTAAAAGCATTAAATTTTCATGTTGCCAACATTCAGAAGGTTACCAAAAAGAGGCTGAATCTCTCAGCATGCACCTAAACCATTTTATTTTAGAAAACAAACCAAAGGCAAATGATTCTTAAATGTCTAATTTTATGTAACCTTGGAGCTAAATGTATCAAGTAGAGTTGATGCTAGCACAATTTTATTTATTTATTTCTTTATTTATTACATTTTTATACCGCCCAATAGCCGAAGATCTCTCGGCGGTTCACAAAAATTAAAACCATAATAAAACAACCAACTGGTTAAAAACACAAATACAAAATACAGTATAAAAAGCAATATTATTCATATTGATGAAATGTTCTAGTAAGGTTTTAAAAAATGTTTTTGTCTAGGTGGGAGAAAGTCTTTTACCACTTGCTAAGCGTGCTGAGATAAGGGTTTTACAAGGTCTCGGAGATAAGGCAAACAACCTGTGTTGGTTTTTCTGAAGCAGTGATTGCTCAATATTGGTACGGGATCTGTTTACAAGGGAAAACTGTTCTCCCTTAAATGTAATGTTCCCCAGGGACTGTTGTTCTAATCTTCACTCATTTACAAGAATGTTGATTTTTTTTAGATGGCTTTTAGCATAATTTCTCATTATTCATTAAACAATAAAACAATGTGTTACTGGTAGAAATGATTTGAAAAGGGTTGACCAATCGTGAGGGGGAAATGTTTGATTATCTTTCTTCTTATTCTAGGGGACAGTCAACGGTGTGCTGCTAGTGACGCCAAATAATATAATGTTTGATCCACATAAAACTGATCCATTGGTTCAAGAGAATGGCTGTGAAGATTATGGCATCATGTGTCCTATGGAAGAAGTGATGTCAGCTGCTATGTATAAAGACATTGTCGATGGCAAAATAAAGGATTCATTACCCATGTAAGATTAGTTGTGTGTGCACCCCGCTTGAGCATTTATTTTATTTTATTTTATTTATTTATTTATTTATTACATTTATATACCGCCCCATAGCCGAAGCTAGGACAACAGGCTTGTAAGGCTTCTCATAACGTTTAATGAATTCTTCCACTGACAAATGGTGGAGTGCACCCGCTCTTTCCACTTTGTCCTTGCAAGCTGGTTAGCTCTCACAATTTAAAGTTTCATTCATTTGCATAGCAGTGGTACTGTTTACTATATCCCTTGCAGAAATTCTGTTTTAAGAAACGCATGGCCTTTTCTTCCAGTCCTAAGAAACACATGACTGCCTTTTTTATGTTATGTTTTTGCATCATTAATAAGTTTTTTTTTTAAAAAAAATACAACACCAGCATAAGTTAATGCCAGCTAGTTCAGTTTTCGTTAATACTCAAATAGTATTATTTATTTATTACATATCTGTATTGGTCAATAGCGGCAGCTGAAGAGGTGATCTTTGTAAAATACACACAATAGTTTATACTGATCACCTTTTGAGGAGTATCATTCTATTTAATACTTCTAAAGATGACTTACATAGAGAGAACTGCTGATTATCATTTTCTCTTGCTTCAAGGTAGTGGGCTTTGTTAAATCATTCTTTCCTGGATTTGTTGCTTTATTTTTCTTTCCTGAAGGACAAAGCCAGATCAATTCAAGTAGAGTATAATTCATTACTACAAGGTTATTTTAGTTTTCCATGCCACTAGATTTATTCTGATGTTGTCTAAAATCCCAGCAAGTTATTAAATTAGTATATCTTTTTGCCTAATCATACTCTTGTAGGTAACCTAAAACATGCAAGGAATATTATATCCCTGTAGGTTTTGTATTTAAAAGTAAATTAAGGGCAAGTTAATATCTTAAGACTTAAATATTGATATATATATTGTTCCTATTGTCTTGAGGATCCTGAATGTGAGATTTTGAAACATCTTTTGTAGCATCTCAAATTTTGTAACTTGGGTTAAGATGTTAAAAGATTTTAGCTGCATACCCATGTACTTGGTTTCATAGCCATGGAAATAAGGCATGGTTAGGTTCTGTGTGGTACTATAATTTTGAAAATCAAGGGAGATTAAGTCTGTGTTGTCCCATCTTTTCTCTTTTAACCGAGAGAAAGTAGAGCGTAGAAAGATTTGTCATATACCGCTCAGGTTTTTAGCTATACCTGAAGCAGATCCCATTTTACTGTTTATCATTGTTACTTTTTATAGTTGCATCTTCTTCCACTAATTAGCTGTTTAGGATTAACTACTACTTGTTTGCAGTCAAGTGTTTCACTCCCTGCAAAATATTTAAGGAGAGTAATTTGTTTTTGCTTAACTAGAATAAATTCTTTGCTCTGGCACTGACTTTCCCACAATGTGGAAATAATCTATCCTGTGCTACTTTAGGTTTTCTTGGGTTACACATGCCTTCGTATTCCATGCTGATGAGTAACCTTTGTGAATCCAACTTGAAATTACCATTAGCATGGCTGTTACTTGATTCTTTCCTCCAGTAGGTATACGAGATAGGATATCTGTCATACTTGTGGGTGGGTGTTTTTGTTTCTTGTGATCTGGTCCTAAAACGTTATGCTCTCTCACATAATATGTAGAAGAGGCACTTGAAGCTGCATGATTATTAGGTCTGATTTTATGGGATGTTTTATGTTCTGCAGATGAATTTAATTGCAGAGCAGACTCATTGATTGGGACAAATGTTTAGACTAGTTTCAGTGATAATAGAGATACTATGCTATGCTTGTCACTATGTTGAGACCTAATATTAATACTGAACTGAATAGATAATAAATTCAGTACTGTGTTGACTTCTGTTACGGCGACACAGCCAGCCAATTGTTGTGGCTGACTAGCATGTTTGAAATGAGCATGAGGTCAGGAGAAATCTCCTGCTTTCTCTAGCATAAAGCTTGGAACTGGGGAGGCGGATTGTGGCCAATGCAACATCAAGCGTCCAGCCCTTCTCCAGCTCAGTACTCAAGATGGGAAAGGGGTTTGCTTTGACTCTGCACTCACTGGGCACTCAGAGCCTGTTAGGCATGTACACACATCTGTACTTCCCTCCTCTAGCTTAGAACTTGTTTTGGTTCTGAGCTTTTGCCCAGGAAAAAGAAATCTCTCAGGCTTCTGCTGTACTTTGGAGCTAGGTGATTTATCCCTTCTTCACTACAGCTCCATGGTTGTGAGGAAGCCTTGGGCTCACCTTACTTTCCAGAGCCTGGCTGTTCTCTCGCCATGGCAAGGGGAGCAAGAAAGATTCTTGAACTGTACATGGGATCTTGTGTTTAAAGTTTTTACTGCTTTATTAGGAATGGTAGAATATAATATATGCACATGGGCAAAACACTTGGGTCTTGATGAGGGGCTGTAGCTCAGTGGTAGAGCCGGTACTCTGAATGCAGAAGGCCCCAGGTTCAGTTCCCAACATCTCCTGGTAGGGCTAGGAAAGAAATCCTGCATGAAACCGAGAGAGCTGTTGCCAGCCCATGTCAATAGATAGACCAAGTGTATTAAGTAGCAGTTGTGATATATTTTTAGATATTGTTCTCCGAAGTGGTGAGGATGAAATGTGCTGGAGTCTATTTCTGAAAGGTTTTTTAACTGGTTTATGAGGTTTATTTTATAAATTTATCCATTCTCGAAAGAGTAAAATTACTATTTTAAAGTAACTTTAATAGGAAAAGACTTCTACATATATAAAATTGAGAAGTAAAGTCTCAGATTTGTACATTCTCCCCTATTCTATCAATATTCCATATTGTATCAGCATTGTTGTCTTTCACTTGGAACATACAAAGCTAATCACAAATGTATAATATACTACTTTAGTAAAGTGTATAATATACTACTTTTGTAAAGTGTCAATTCCATAGTTCATTTTGTATTTAAAATTGTAATTGATTACGGTGGTATAGATAGGTTTCTATTGGGGCAATGAACAGCTTTCTTTATTGTGTGTACGTGTGGTCTTTTTGTGTTTTTTGTTTTTGTTTGTTTTTTATTCCTTTATAAAATACTTTGGGATTTATTTCAAATGAGAAGTGTTATATTTTTAATTATTATTTATTATTTATTTTAAAAGTTAGATTCATAGATATCTGTTTGCTTAAGTGTTTTAATATACAAAATTTGGGGCTGGAGAAAATGGAATGATTTATGAGTCCACTCTTATAAATAAGTTCACAAAATTTAAAACCATCCCCCACAAAATTAGTCTGCTGGTAGCTAGCAGAGGAGGAATAGAATTCTCCATCCCTCCTCTATCAGCCCACTTCGTTTCCATACTGAGTGTAGATTCCATATCCACCCACATGGAATTCTAGGCATTCACCTGCATGCATTGCTGTGGCTACCAGGCTAAACACAAAACTGATCTATTCCATCTATGTACCATAAAGCTAAGTAATGCACTGTTCTTCATAGGTGCCCAGACATCTTGTAGAAGTGAGTTTGACAAACAGTCATGCATGTAAAGTACCAGCATATAGAATTAAAATGGGTTAACTCCAGTGTTGCATGAATGAAGTTCTGCTTACCCAACAAAACTTTCCCTTCCTCTTCTCTCCTGTGCATCCCCAAATTTCTCCAGAGATTCCCCCAACCCTCTGGAGCAGATTTTGGGAACTTCGGGGTGGAGGGGAAAACCATTCCAACATCGTTCTGCTGGCGATCAGCCAGTGTTGGTTATAACCCAATGTGTCCAGTAAAAAAGTTAATATATTTTCAGTTAATATATTTTCATCTTTGTTTTATAGTGATGTAGATCAGCTATCAGTAAAAGATCTCTGCCACTTCAAGAAAATTACAAGAAGCAATACTGACGAAATGGACTCAAGGATGCGAGACACAGGGAATGATAGTGCCAGCACTGCTCCAAGAAGCACAGAGGAATCTCTTTCAGAAGATGTGTTTACCGAATCAGAACTTTCTCCAATACGGGAGGAGCTTGTTTCTTCTGATGAGCTTCGACAAGATAAATCTTCTGCAGCCTCATTGGAATCTGTCCAGACAGTAAGCCAGATTGGCACAGAACATGTAACAGTTATTTCAGACTCTGCTAATGTTCTTGCTGATGCAAACTCCAGTGTAGAACAGCCTTTGAATGATGACAGCAAGTCTGTTAGTGATACTGTGGGTTCAGAAGCAGCAGAGACAGCACTTAAAGAAGTTCAAGACACTGTAGGAGGAGTTACTGTTGATGCTCAAACACAACATGGCACAAATCTAAATGTTAGTACAGATCAAGAGTCTGTGATGGAAAATATACCAGAAGGTCAGGGGTGTTTGCATGCTGAAGAAAATGATTCTAAAAGTGAGATTACAAATAAGGGAAAACTTGTGAAACAGTCAACTCGAGATTCTGAGACGGATATCGAGGTGCTGCGGAAACTTTGGAAGAGCCATACTATGCAACAAACCAAACAACAAAGGGATAATATGCACCAAGATGCACATAATGAAATGAAGCACAAAGTGGCAACAGCAGATGGAACAATAGAAGGTAAGCGTTTAATGTTAGCAGAGTATAAACAAACTATAGATGTTCTCCAGTTTTTCTAAATGTCTGCTCTGTATGTATGGTTAGCACTCTTCAGAAAATATCTTCCTGTTATATTCCCAATGGAATTCTCACCAAGATGGATCATATATTAGTTTGAAATTCCTCTAGGAGATAAAGCAATAGATAGTCCATTGTTACTTTAACCAACAGTTGGAAATATCTCAAGCATTACAGGTGGACACCAGGAAAAACTTACTGTTAGAGCAGTACAACAATGGAACCAGTTACCTAGGGAGGTGGTGGGCTCTCCCACCCTAGAGGCATTCAAGAGGCAGCTGGACGACCATCTGTCAGGGATGCTTTAGGGTGGATTCCTGCACTGTGCAGGGGTTTGGACTCGATGGCCTTATAGGCCCCTTCCAGCTCTGCTATTCTATGATTCTGTGATTCTATGAGTATAAAGAACTGAAGGAAAACAAAGGGGAAGTGGGTAGGGTACTATTGGGAGCTATCCAAATATCCAGTAGGGATTGATTCAAAAGGTGTGGTGTGATGAAAGAATGAAGGCATAAATCTGAGGAGAAATAACAAGATTTCATATGTTCTAATAAGATTAGTGTTGAGAGAACACAATAGTATGTAAAGATAAAGTAATAAGGACCATTCAGAAAGAGAGTGAAGATATTCGGAAGAGTGAAGGCATTCAATGCAGGGAGAAGGAGGCAGACAGCAGAATTTAGGACATAAATGGTTTCATATGAAGAAGTTTCATATGAAAAGCACAGTGACAATCAAGACAGAATAATGAGAGAATAACCAGGACTTCAGTTAGACGAGGGGAGAACGACCAATTTTAGAACTATTAAAAAAGTCTGACTTAGAAAAGAGAACTGAAAAGGACATTCACGTTTTTCAACTGGGAAGAATGGGTGTAATTTGCAAAGGATAAAGAGAGGTGAAAGAAGTAGACTTTGAAGCGAACACAATACAGTTTTTAGCATAAGATAGTGAAAGGTCATCCAGCATATTGTAGCATAAAAGCAGAGATATTTGCAAGAGAAATCTGGAGAAGTGAACTAAAGATGGTAATTGTAAGCATAATACTTAAAAGGCCAAAGTAAAGCAATTGGGAAAGTGGAATAGTGGTACCAAGGTATATTTAAATTGGGATGAATTAAACAGTAAAAGGGGGTGGCGGGGAGAGCATCTGGTATAAGGGGAATGCAGACATTGTACACCAGCTCTTAATCATGGTCATGACCACTTTGGAAGGGCCATTGATTGGAGTCTCACAGCATTTATAGGAAATATTGGGCAAAACCTGACTCCCCTGTGGTACTCTGTCCACCTACTTTTTGACAGATTTTCTTCTTCTTCAGAACTCTTTTTCATATGCTATACCACACAAAGTCTAATGAGGTCATTGAGCTAACAATTTTAAAAATTGGCCATCTTGGAAAGTCTTTTATTAAGAGATCAGTCTATAAGACGAAGATTTTTTTTTTTAACAGTGATACAATATCCTCCAATGTTGTGCAATAAAGTAAGGGCCTGGCTTCCCACATAATAACTTCACCTTTTGCTTACCCTTTGAGAATGTATCAACTGTCAAAGTATTATTTAAAATTAGTAGGTGTGAGCTTTCAACTTTTGATCAAGAGCCTGCAATTTTCACATTACTTCACTTGTAAATGCAACTTACTATATGAAAATATTAGAGCAGTCTTCCCCAACCTGGTGCCTTCCAGATGTGTTGGTGTAAAACTTTTATCATGGAATTATGGGAGTTATAGCCTAACACATCTGGAAGGCATCAGGTTCGGAAAGGCTGTGTTAGAGGCACTTTCTTCCTACACAAAAGAAGCACATAAAAATACCCCTTGCTGCAATGAATGTCGCAAACCTGACATCTTGTTGGAAAAACATTGATTAGGTTGTAGAAATGACAATGAATTTCAGAATTAAGTAGATTTCCTGTCTGATTTATGTAGATCTCTTTAAAATTATCCACTTTGGATGGCTGGTAACATGTTGAATATCCAAAACATTGCCAGAAGGGGCTGAGGAAGTGTTATGCTTTTTAATAGCCTCGTAGTGCCTCAAACTTAGTGTGATTTTTCCAGAGCTGGATGAGACAGCTGTGAGGAATGGTTTGTCTGAACACCAAAGACTTTGCAGAGGCCTTGGATGTCCCTTTGCATTTACAATGCTTCCAAGACAATCATGATAACCAGCTGCTACCCATATTATATTAATTGGAAGGCTTGGTTTCAGCCGCAAAGCTGTTAGATTGCTCTAGCTATGTGTATTTTTAAAATGGGCTGTAATAATTTTTACATTAGTTGCATGCTTGCTGTCCATTAAGGAGCATGGGGCAGGGAATTTGCTAAGGATAGCTAGTTTTCTCCTTCTGAATACCTTGGTGGGAAGTAAAGAAGCTAAAATTCCTACTATTGTATAGGCTTTTCCAACAAGGAGACAGTAGTGCGACATGTTTTTAACTTTTGTAAAACGCCCAGAGATCTTCAGCTATGGGGCGATATATAAATGTAATAAATAAATAAATATGTATTAGTAGCTATTGTCTTTTTCACTGTCTCAGCAGTAGTGGTGCTGAGCATCTTGTAAATTGGAAGGGAGAGTATCTATGGAATGTTCCTATAAAAACTGAAAAACTGTGTGATTTCTCAGCTCAAGCTATTTCTCTGTCTAAATAGTCAGTATTTCAATTAGAGAATTTGGAGAGGTAGTGGGAAGGTAGAGTAGAAGCATGAAGGAGAAATATCCTTGCTCTTAGTTGTATGCCTATATTTCAGGGGTTATTTTGAGTACCTGTCCCCTCCCCCAATCTATATTGTATATGATTTGGGATGATGTCCAACATCATGCAAGCAGGGGGCTGCTTGTGCAGTGCTCCCTGTTACCCTCCCCAAATCTGATCTGGAGGGTACTCCCAATCTTCTGGAACAGATTTTGGGGGCATGGAGAGGACTGCAGGGGGGAATCTATTCTGCCAGTGGTGACTGTTGCACTGACAGACAGACACAATTTGAAACAGGCCACTGTATATCAAACAAAGCAATGTTATATGTTTATTCTTTTATATTGGTTAGATTTGTCTCCATCACTATTTTCTTCGTTTTAGATGTGGGTCAAGAACTGATAATTTGTGGGTCTTTCTCAATATACTCTTGAATCATATGCTCTAGTGGCTAGAGTGTTACTTTTAAACTGAGTAGCAACATTTAATTAATTTATTATTTTTGAAGGTGTTGCTGATAAATCTGACAATAAACTTTAAAATACATTCTAAAAAGCATGGTTGACAGGTGCCACTTTAAAGACGTATTCCTCTTCTCAAGATGAGGCCTGATGCGTAGGCTTTTTTATTCAGAACTATTGTTTGTTTATCTGCATATTGAATGCAGCCATGCATTGCAATCCTATACAGTTTACTCAGAAATAAGCCCACTGATTTCAGTGGTATTTGCCCACTAGTAGTAAGTATACATGAGATGTAGCTGTAATAAATATGAATAATTCTATTTAATCAAGATTTTTATAATTTGAGTTTTGAATCTAGGAAACACAACTTTAAATCTCAGTTATGAAGCATACAGGGACATATTATTTTTATGTCCCAGTTTAACCTGTCAGCGGGGCATTCCTAGGATAAATAGGGGAAATCTAATGTATGGCTTTTGACTTACTTGGATTAAAAATGGTAAAGTTTGATAAATCACAAGTAAGTGTGTGTGTGTGTATGTGTATATGAGAGAGAGAGAAGTTAAGAGTAGTTTTAAGAATAACATGTGAAAAAACATTGTCCCTTGTAGAAGCCATAGTATAATGTCAACAGCACAATTAAATGTTCTGTTAAATAAGATAGAACTGCTACTTTGATACCTATTTAACTAGCCAATCAAACTTGCCAAGCAAGATCTGGCATTTAATATTTTCTTTAATTAATGAAAGGTTCTCTAATGAAAGAGAAGAGAAGACATCGATTACACAAGTTCTTGTGTCTCAGAGTTGGCAAGCCAATGCGAAAAACATTTGTATCACAGGCAAGTGCATCCATGCAGCAGTATGCACAGAGAGATAAGAAACATGAGTACTGGTTTGCTGTGCCACAGGACAGGTAAGATGGACTGTTTTTTTCTATAAATATAATCATAGAGGAGTGCATTCTCATCTTTCCACTTTTAAGTTGCAGCTTTCTTTCAGTATAAGCAAATGTTAATTGCATTATTCCACCAGACTCTGAAAGACTTCAGCTTCAGCAGGAAGTTTAGTCTTTTTGTACATTGTCATGTCCGGTTTCTCACTCGATTGTATCTTTTCATGTTGAGTCATGTCAAATGCATGCTTCTTATTGGATAGTTTCACAAGCCACTTGTTTTCGAATAATTCCATTGAGTTTGGTGCAATTCCTCACAATTGTGACCCAGTGCAATGGACGTAACTTGCATATATGAACCTTTGACTGTGGCAGGAACTCTGTTTCTCTCAGTACCTTTGGGATGGCCTAGTTCAGACAATCTTCCAAGCTATAGTTTGAATGATTGGAAATTAACTTGGGCCCATACACTTCCATTCCTGTTTTCACACAAGCCGTAGTTTGCTTTGAGGTCTGAAGTATTGGATTGTGGCTTGTGCTTATTTTCCAAACCACAATTGGAAACATAATGCAAAACATAGTTCACCAATTCAGATTTCTATAAAGCAGCTAAAAATGTTCAAGGCCTGTACAAAGATTTTTAAAATGCTACGGACCCTGCCCTCAAGCTTACAATCTAAAAGACATGGTACAAAGGCACAATGGGATGAGCAGGGAAATGGAAAACAAGGTTTGGTACCCAAACCTTCCAATTAAGTAACTGAGGTTAAACGAGCAGTTGATAGTGAAGCCACTTATGAGATGGGAAGAGGGATGACACAAGTCTGCACTTCATTTCTGTTTCTCTTTTTTGAGGATTGCTTGAACTAGGCTATTGTAATAAAGTTATAGAATGGATGTTTGCCTCTGCAATCCTCAATTCCATGTATATACTACTGGGATCTGAACTGATGGTGACAATCCAGGAAAAAGATCTTGGGCTTATGGTGGATAGCTCAACGAAAACCATGGCCCAATATGCAACATCTGTGAAAAACGTGAATTTGATGCTAAAGATTATTAGGAAAGGTGTTGAAAATAAATAAAAGTGTCAGGATGATAACGTCCATACTCAAATCCAAGGTGGGGCCATGTTCCAAATAGTATGTACAGTTCACCCTATCTCAAAAATGATACTGTAGCGCCTAAAGGGATACAGAAAAGAGCAATCAAATTAATTATGCGGCTCAATCTTAATTTAAATAAAGTCTGAGTAAGGAAGCATAAAATTATGCATGAGGTGGAGAAAGTGGATAGAGAGAAAATTTTCTCCCTATTTTGCAATGTAGGACATGGAGTTTCCAATGAAACAGATTGCTAGGAGAGTTAGGACAGGGAAAATGAAAGTAAGATGGTGAACAACTTAAATGGCTTTAAAAGAGGATTAGACAAATTCTTGCATGAGACTATCCATGGCTACTAGTATGATGATGATAAGGAATCTCTAGGACTGAACAAGTTCTGAAAGCAGTATCTCTCAATTACCACTTGCTAGTTAGCACAATGGCAGAAGGGTATTGCCTTCTGTTACAGACTGGACAGGATGATGACGTTGCCTATTGGTGGACCTCTTATTTAAAATGTTTCCTCCCAAAATAATTAATGGTAAGTTGCCAGCAGTCAGGATGAACCTTCTGACACACCCTGGTCCATCCAACTGCTTGAGGAGTTCTGAGCCCTTCTGCTAAATACTCCTCCCTCCAGCCCAGCTTTAAGAAAAAATAAAAAGTGCTTTGGATTTTCTTAAAGCCAAGAAACACACCAAGAAACATACAACTCAACAAAAAATAATCCTAACGACCATGCAGTTTTGTAACCATCTCTTTCCATTGAAATCGGGTGAAGCTATCCAGGTGCTTGATCAGTGCTTGGATGGTTGGATGAGGGCTGGTAAACAGAAGTTGGATCCTGACAAGATGGAGGTGCTATGGATTGGTGGATCCAGAAATTAGGGGAGTAGTCTAGTGTGGATGGAGATGCACTCACATTAAAAGAACAGGTGTGTGGGCTGGGTGTATCCATCGATTTGACCATATCACTAGAGGCCCATGTGGTATGGAGTGCCTATTTCCAGCTCTGGTTAGTTTTCCAGCTCTGTTTGTTCCTGAACCAGGATAGTCTAGCTGCAGTAATCCATGCCTTGGTAGTCTCCCTGTAAGACTGAAATGTGGTGTATGTGAGGCTGCTCTCGATTTGGAGATTGCACTTTGTGCAAAACGCAGCTGCAGAGTGTTGACTAGTTCAGCAGCTCGAGGACATATAACACTGATTCTTCTAGAGTTGGACTTGTTGCCTATTTGTCACCAAGCCCAATTGAAAGTGTTGGTTTTTAGGACCTAGCTTCCTAAAGGAGCACCTCTCCCTCTGTCTGTCAAGTCTGACTTTCTGTCACACTCTGGCAACTCAGCACAAGACACAAATAACAGTGGAACTCTTTATTGAGGCAGGTCATGTTATTCAGATCAGCTTTCCAGAGCTCGGGGCAAAGCTTACTGTGGTTTTAGACCCCTAGAAATCAGATAGCCTAAGCATATGGTAATAAATAAGCATGTTGCTTTCTTCAAAATTTCTACAAAATTTCTGTAAACCGCCCAGAGAGCCCTGGCTATGGGAGCGGTATATAGGCGTAATTAATAAATAAATAAATAAATAATTCAAGAGAAAGTTCCAAGGCTAGAACCCACACAGAGTCAAAGTCAAGAGTTCAGGTCCAGCAATATATTCCAAGTAAGGATCTCAACTGTACAGGATTCAAGGCAGACAAGAGTTCACGATATGTCCAGGCAAGAAAGTATTCAGGGCAGTTAAAACATTGTTCCCAGCAAAGGGTCTTTGGTCTCCCCACCAGCTTTAATACAGGGGAGGGGCTTCTAGAGCTCCCCTTCTGATGATCTATACTGACAGGGAAATCTGACCTGTAAGCGAGAACTATGTCTAAGATGGTAGCTCTGTTCTGCCCTCTTTCAGTGATGTTTTAACCTGGGAGGGACCCCCCTCCTGTGGCCCTCTCTTGGGGAATCTTCCTCCTGTTCGGTTCACACAATCCCAGGCTGTAAATTAGAGGCCTTACTTAAGGCCTATTCTTGCAGCTATGGCTGGTAGGGAGTTCCTTCCTTTGGCCTACAATCAGATGGGAAGCTAGGGAGAGCTGAGCTTCCAGCCCCCGAGCTTCCCACAAGGAAAAAAGAGAAAGGAACCTCTTGTGCAAGCACTTGAGTCATTGCTGACTCCTAGAGGGACACCTGCTTTCGCTGACGTTTTTCTTGGCAGACTTTTGTAGCAGGGTGGTTTGACATTGCCTTCCCCAGTCACAGTTACCTTTCCCCCAGCTAGCTGGGTACTCATTTTACCAACCTTGGAAGGATGGAAGGCTGAGTCGACTTGAGCTCGAATTCAGGCCATGGGGAGAGTTTCGGCTGCAGTAACTGCCGCTTACCACTCTGCGCCACACGAGGCTCTTTCCCACAACTGGACTGGGTTCTAAATCATCCTGCTCTAACTCTGAATCAGCCATGGAGCCCACAGCTGTGCTTGGGCTAGGCCTGACAATATCAGTGCCCATGATTTGAGATCTGTTGGGAAGGCCCATTAGGTTATACTATGGGTGTATGAAGTGCTTCCTGCAGGTGCCCCCAAGAATCCCAACATCTGATGCCACTGAAAAAACAGGGGAAATGCTCTAAGAATTTGCTCTGTAGTTGCTGCTATAGAGATCTCATTCCTAGAGCATCGTAGCAAGCAGTGTTTGAAGGTTCCTGCCTGCTTCCTAGCACCCTCTAAGAATGAACATTTATGGCAGCAGCTATAGAGCCTGTTCCATTGAGCCTGTTTCCTCTTTTTTGGTGGTGGTAAAGGACAGGATTAAAGCTGTGAGTGACTAGGTCTGCGTATATGTGAGTGCAAAGACGTGACTGAATGCGGGAAGAAGTGAGTGGATGTGAGTTGTGATAGTTTGTGCATGTGTGGGGAGATGTTGGGGGGGGGAGCTCCTGACTGATTCCCCTGAAAGAATGCAGCAAAAGTTACTTACTATTTTAAGCTGAAAGTTTTTTTTAAAAAAAATAGAATATATATACAAGACAAGCAGTGAGTGGTGTGTGTGTGTGTGTGTGTGTGTGTGTGTGTGTGAGAGAGAGAGAGAGAGAGAGAGAGAGATTGTGTATGATATGTGATATGAATGTGTGAAGCCCCTGCTCCCCAGCAGATACCCGATGTGACCCTCAGGGTTGAAAAAGTTGTGCACCCCTGTGTTATACTATTGCCAAAGTATGGACTTCTGGAACTCGTAATAGTGTTTTCCTGGCATGACATCCCAGCTGTGGAATACCCGCTCCCGCCCCCTGAGGTTAGACTGGGGCCAACATTTTCAATGCCAGGCGAAAATAATTAATTTCTACTAGCCCTTTTGATTAACAGTTGGCACTATGTATCATTTGGGCCTGTGTATATTGAATAGGACACCAGGTGACTTTGTGTATTTATAGTGTTAATATATTTTACATTGTGACTGCACTGGGATCATTTTGAAACGAAGGGCAGATCATACAAATTTAATACAGAAAGAAATATTAGAGCCTTGCTGAATCAGACTAAAGGTCTGTCTAGTCCAGCGTGTCCCCATAGTGGTCAACACAATGCCTATGAGAAGCCCACAAGCAGGGCATGAGCACAATTATCACCTCCCCTTTCGTTTTCCCCAGCAAGTGGTAGTGAGAGGCCTACTGCTTGTGATACTGGAGATAATGTATAGCCAAAATGACTAGTAGCCATTTATCTTCCATGAATTTGTCTAATCCTCTTTTAAAGCACTTCAAGTTGGTGGCCATCACCACATGTTGTGTTAGTGAATTCCATAGTTTCACTAAGTGCTGTGTGAAGGAGTACTTCCTTTTATCTGTCCTAAATCCGCACCGTTCAGGTTCATTGGATGACCCCAAGTTCTAGTATTAGGAGAGAAAGAAAAAAACCTTTCACCCAATCCATCTTCTCTATACCATGCATAATTTTTATAAAACTCTACCTCTGTGGTCCTTGCTTTCCTTTTTTCAAAGCTAAAAAGCCCCACGTGTTGTATCCTTTTCTCATACAGGAGTTGCTCCAGACTCTTGACACTTTGGTTGCCCTTTTCTGCTCCTCCAGCTGTACAATATCTTCTTGGTTCAGTGACGAGAACTCTTTTCCATGTGTTGTCCAGCAGGACTCCTTTTATGGTACATGGTGGCTTGAAGATGGATAGTGATTTAAACAATAATGATCCACAGGCAGGAAGTGAGAAGGAGGTTACTGGAGCAGAGAATAATGTGCTCAGCACTGTAGAAATATGCTTTAAAATAAGTCTCAACCTAAAATCTGCACATGAAGGGTGGGGGAGTGTTTCTGCAACTCCTTACCATTGTATCAGTTTTGCCTAAGCTGAAGATGCCCTGCATAAATAATTGTTCTTAACTCTGTTTTGTTTTATTTAGGGATGAGTGACAAAAAGATGGAGAACAAGGCAATAGTTTATCTAGCACCTTCTTTTGATTGTTTGGATTCTATATGGTCACTTGAAGGTTCTGTTAAAAGCTGAAATAAATATTCTCTGTTTTTTTTTTATTTTCAAAGAGAAGAGTGAATAAATGACCGTGAAAAGGTTTAGGCAGTTAGTACTTTAATAAATTCTATCCAGGTCTTCGCAAGTCTGAAAGGTCAGTAATTAATTTTCTCTTTATCATCTCTTAAAGGACTGAGCATCTGTATGCCTTTTTTGTTCAGTGGAGTCCAGAAATATTTGCAGAAGATACTGGAGAAATAAGTAGAGAGCCTGGATTTGTCGTAGTAAAAAAAATCGAATCTGAAACTGGTGAGGATTTGGTTAATGAATCAACTGCTAAGGAGTGGGAGGTAAGTGCTTTTAAATGCTTATTAAATCCTTTAGAAGACACAGCTTTTGTTTGAAACACTTCAATTTCCCATATAAAGAAGGTTCATGGATAAATATAATTCAAATATTGCACAGTAAGAGCTGTAAATATGTGTGTTCGCATCATTCAGTTGCTTAATTTTTATCATCTGAATGTTTTGCTCTAATCTATCAGTACAGGCAGCATTTAATAGGATGTATTTTAGGACAAATTGTTGTTACATACATATGTGTGTAACATGTACTCTGCCTCTCTTTAAACAGGAAATGCCACTTTGGGTTGGGGGTGATTTGAAATCAAAGCTTTTCATCCCCAGTAGTTTTTCTGCTACAGAAATTGCACTTCCTGTGCTACTTCTCTTACCCAGTCACTCCCCCCACCCTGTTTCTTTTACTGTTTAAAAGGTTCCGTCAGACTTCCATTACATGCTTTTTTTGGTAAAAGAAACTGATGGACCTTGTTGTGCAGAGAAGGTATACATGCAGTTTTGTAAAACTTTACATATTGTGCATCAGCATGGACAATACAGAAAAAGAAAAGAAAAATAGAACTGGATATTCGTTTTCTCTTAGTTATCATGGGCCTGAAAAACCTCTACTTTGTAAATGTAATAAACAAAACATAATTGTTGCCAGGACTATTTTTCTGTCTTATTTTATGGTATGTGTGAGAGTGCATAATTGTAACCTTAATTGTGCGTTCATGTCCTAAGCATATGTTCTTATGTATTACATAATATTGTTTGGCTGAATGTATGTTTGAGTCATGCTTATGAAGCGTTGGATGTATAGCTTGGTTCATATTTTACTGGTTATCAAAGGTTAATGTTTGTTGTAAAGCTATCATTCTCAATGTAACAGTGTGTTTACTGTCGGATGTGCATCAGAATCTGCTGTATTTTTTAAAAAATAGTTATGAAGTTGATACACAAAATATGGGTGATGTAATTTGCCAACAGATTATATATGAAGTAACACTGCAAGAATAAAAAAGCCACAAATTCTTTAGAATTAATTAAATAATTATTTTATGTACATTCTTCAGTATTTTAAATGTTGCCAGTTTAGAAAACAATTTAAGTTTTCAGTCCTAAATAGACTTTAAATAAAAATCTCCACATTGCAGATATATTTTTGTAAACCACCCAGAGAGCTTCAGCAAAATATATTTGCAAGCTTTTGGGGTATTACTCAGAGTAAATTCATGAAGATCCTTGCAAAAACGTTGATTTGTAAAAGTTAATATTTTGCCAGAGGTGGGCAACTTGTGGCCATCCAAATGTTTTAGCCTACAACTCCCATAAGCCATTACTATTGGTTATGCTGGCTGCTGCTGTTGGTTGTTGTAGGACAAGTTGCCCACCACTGCTTTAAAACATGGACTTGTAAGTAACTTTTCCACTGGAGGGTAGCATCTTAGTTTGCAATCTTTGGTATTCTTTGCAATGATCTTCATTTTAAAAGGGAGGTTTGGCACATGAAAGAGAGATCTGAGTTCTTCTCTAGAGACTAAAGTGGACATTGTAGTATCTTTATCTAGTAAGTACATCATGCTGTTCTTAGAATAGCAGTAGAAAAAAAGAATTCATATGTCAGCCATTTCATGGCTGCTATGCAAGCAGTAGGGTATGTTTTACTTGAAGTGTGCTTCTTTGCTTTGGTTTATGCTATGGAAAAACAATATTAATTCAGTAGTGTGGGAGGTTGTTTCGGTTGTTTTAGAAGAATTTTATGGTGACAATCTGAAAACTATGGTCCCAGATACTGCTGGTGTGTGGATTGTGAAAGTAAAACATGCAGAAGAGCTAGTGTTAGGACTCTTTGAATATCTTTGGAATGCAACATGTACAAGCACTTGACTAGTTCTGTGGATATTGGAGTTTCCATGCCTCTGTTATTAATCAATTCACTTTCCCTTTAAATAGCAATGTGGTTATGCACAACAACAAATTTTGCCACAGTCTCATTTTTGGTAAAGTCAGTTTTCTAGAAAGCAAACTTTGCTGTCAAGAGCTATGATGTTAATAGTGACATAAATGCTTTCTGGTTATGTAATAAAGTAGAATAGCTTTTGTTTTCTGGTGTTCAGAACTAATTATTGCTGTCCATTGCCTGATTTATCTTGCAAATGTATCACAACTTTTAGGACTATCCAGACATTAAAAGTGGAAGGGCGGGACTTCAGTGATCTAAGCCAACAGTTAAATTAGCATATTAGAATGTAATTATTCATAAACATTAAATAATCTTGTTCTGTTTGACATGTTTGGGTTACACCTCACTACACAAAGATGCATAAGCGTATGCAGTTGGTTTTTGTTTTAAATGGATCTGTGATATCTACTGCATTGTGCAAGTGTATACTTTGGCACTTTTAACACTTATGTGTGTTGTGATCACATTGATAAAAAACACACAGAATAAAGGCTGAACAAATGTGTGTGTATTGCATACTGTAGATAGTTTGACCTCAGATTGTTAAGAATACACAATTCTTGTGAGTAGATCACCGTCATCACAATTTCTAGTGCAAGTCAAACAGCTTCATTTACATGTAGGACTTGGCTGGCACTCAGCACCAGCCAAGTTCCTTCCTTTATTCTGAGAGAGAGAGAGAGAGGTACAAAACTCTGCTTCTCTTAGCATAGTGAAAAACAAAATGGACAGGGTGATGACATCAGTGGGCATCATCCAGCCTGCAGAGGGCCTGGTGGGGTTGGGGGGGATCCTCCCCCCACAAGTTATGGTTCTGTACCCCTGATGTATACAGTTTGAGCATACTAACTTTCTGAGTTGTTGAGGTTTTTTAATAACTGCAAAATTTACTGGTAAATTGAAGTAGTATAAACCTAAAACATGATCTTTGGGTCTACTTCTTTAATAAGTTGTGCTTTTATATTGTATCTTGTATTCATGTTTTTAAACTGTTGGTTGTTTTTATGCTTTTCATTGTTTTAATTTTTGTGAACCGCCCAGACAGCTTCGGCTATTGGGCGGTATAAAAATGTAATAAATAAATAAATAAATAAAATAAAAAAGCTGTTTGGCAGGAAGCACAGCCATGCTGATTCAGATAGTGCATGTAAAGGTTATTAAATTATTAGTATTTGGATATGTTATTTATTTATTACATTTTTATACCGCCCAATAGCCGAAGCTCTCTGGGCGGTTCACAAAAATTAAAGCCATAATAAAACAACCAACGGGTTAAAAGCACAAATACAAAATACAGTATAAAAAGCACAACCAGGATAAAACCACGCAGCAAAATTGATATAAGATTAAAATACAGAGTTAAAACAGTAAAATTTAAATTTAAGTTAAAATTAAGTGTTAAAATACTGAGAGAATAAAAAGGTCTTCAGCTGGTGACGAAAGGAGTACAGTGTAGGCGCCAGGCGGACCTCTCTGGGGAGCTCATTCCACAACCGGGGTGCCACAGCGGAGAAAGCCCTCCTCCTAGTAGCCACCTGCCTCACTTCCTTTGGCAGGGGCTCACGGAGAAGGGCCCCTGTAGATGATCTTAAGGTCTGGGCAGGTACATATGGGAAGAGGCGTTCCTTCAAATAACCTGGCCCCAAACTGTTTAGGGCTTTAAATGTCAATACCAGCACTTTGAATCGGACCTGGACTGGCAGCCAATGAAGTTGTAAAAGGACTGGCGTAATGTGATCTCGCTGGCCAGTCCCTGTTAGTAAACAGACTACCCTGTTTTGTGCCAGCTGAAGCTTCCGGACCGTTTTCAAAGGCAGCCCCACGTATAACGCATTGCAGTAATCCAAAAAAGAGGTTATCAGAGCATGGATAACTGTAGCTAGGCTATCTCTGTCCAGATAAGGGCGTAGTTGGTATATCAACCTAAGCTGATAAAAGGTGCTCTTTGCCACTGAGTTAACCTGTGCCTCAAGTGACAGTTCTGGATCGAAGAGCACCCCCAAACTACGGACTCGATCCTTTAGGGAGAGTGCAACCCTGTCCAGGACAGGGCAAACATCACCTCGCCGGACAGATGAACCACCTGCTAACAGTACCTCCATCTTGTCTGGATTGAGTCTCAGTTTGTTAGCCCTCATCCAGTCCATTACCGTGACCAGGCACTGGTTCAGAACAGTCACTGCCTCACCTGGGTTTGATGAAAAGGAAAGGCAGAGCTGGGTATCATCCGCATATTGATGACACCTCAGTCCACATCTCCGGATAACCTCCCCCAGCGGCTTCATGTATATGTTAAACAGCATAGGGGATAAGATAGAGCCCTGTGGAACCCCATGGCTTAGGAGCCACGGCACAGAGCAATAATCCCCCAGCACCACCTTCTGGAATCGGCCATCCAAGTAGGAGCGGAACCACTGCAATGCAGTACCTCCAACTCCCAACTCAGACAACCTATCCAGAAGGATACCATGGTCGATGGTATCGAAGGCCGCTGAGAGGTCTAGGAGAACCAACAGGGTCGCACTCCCCCTGTCTCTCTCCCGGCAGAGGTCATCCCACGGTGACCAAGGCAGTTTCCGTTCCAAAACCAGGCCTTTCCAATAATAGGGCCAATTTCAGTTGCTAAAAACCTTGGAACATTTTTTCTTAGTCTAGTAAATCAAATTTGAGAATAACTTCTATATATAAGTTAGCCAAGGACAAAGTATTGAATAGCTAAATCATGCATTTATAGGGTACCTGGAAAAGTGTGTGTTGAAATAAGAATTCGCGAAGTCTGGATACTTTTTTTGTTTTCGGAATATGCTTCTTCATGTGTATCATTTCTATCAGACTTGGAGTACTCAGACGTACAATGGGGAATTCTGCAAACTTAAACATACCAAGGTCAAAATATATTTAAACATGTTTGGAAGAGTTGACATAGGAAGGGTGAAATGAAGTGTGAAAGATCTTAAAGGAGCTTTCTTTCTTTTTATTATGCATGAATAACTTGTAAGGCATTCATTGCCTTATATCAGTTTCAGGAACAGTGTTGACATTTTAAAAGCATGCAAGCTTTGTAAACTTTTTTATATGTTGTCAAAACTGTCAACTTTCCAGATTACTACTATCCCTTGATGTGTTACTTGTAAGATTGTTTGGTGTGACAATCCAAGTCTTAACAAACTGTGTTAACTCATAACTCTTATATGCTAACCCTTGGATATCATTTATAACACTCAGACTTGCATCTCTATAATAAAATAAAGATTTTTTTTCTTTACTTAATAATTGTAATAATATCTGCTTTGTATTTGGAGGGTAAGGTCTTTTCCTTCTCTGAACTTCTCCAGGAGTGGCCATATTGCTCTGTACCAAAGGGGTGGCAAGAAACCTGAATCCTTTCATGGGACATTGAATACCACTGTAATAAAACTTATCAGTAATCTGTAAACACTTTTTTGTAACAGATTTGAACAGTGTCACTTACCACAGAGACCCATACCTTATCCTGGGTTTCAGATTGGCTGTGTTGTGGCTGTGTTGAAATTTTCAACATAATATTTTTGTAAAAACAACTTCAGTTTTGTAAATATAGACTTCAACAGCAGGGCACTGGTATGTACCTCTTCTTCCCTGTAAATTGACATGTGGCACCCATCAAAATCTATGCTAGATCCTAAACTGCTAGACTCTTAAAATATGTTGAATTCTTTGTGATAATCAATATTACCCTCAAGTAATTCAAACCAAAAAACAGCTCTTCTAAGTATGTTTTCTTCTGTTAATGCCTGCCTAGGGTCATAGACATTAACACTAACAAGTGAATTTCAAGAATTGGTGGAATATTGTAATTTATTATATTCCCATTTGATATTACATAATATCAAATATTGACTTTCATATTTGAGAGCTGTTAGTATATTTTATATAAAATGTATTTGCATCTTATAGGTGAAGCTGTTGATATACTTAACAAAGCAATGGAGTTTAGCTTAGCATTGTCTTATTAACTTGCTCCTCCTGCCATCCTTGAGATCCTAGTTTTTATTGGACAAATGGAATTTCCAAACAGGACTGTCTGGAAAATCCTGGATTATTTTCTTTCCATTCCTCATCTAGCTAGCAAAATGCCTGTTAGGGTGGGTGTGTAGGGGAAAGGCCTGCCTATTACAGGGCCCTCTGACCTGACTGTGTGCCTGACAGGAATGAGGAAAAACATTAACACCCAAGTCAGGAGTGTGTTTGTGTAGTTTTATTTCCAGTCTCAGTTCTCCAAGGAGTTCCTTCTTTCTCTAATCTCTAAATTTCAATAATATTTGTAGCATTATTATCCCCATGTTTACATCTGAGAAACTCGAGGTGCAGTTTGCCCCCATGACATTGAGAGCATAGTTCAGCACCCCGACCTGTATAGATGGAATTCCCCTTTCTCCTTTGCAATTTCTTTTCTCAACTACTCAGATGCTTATCAGTCATAAGAATGTGCTACTTTTAAGTATATTTCCCTGCAAAAGTGGGGGTACAAACGTTGATCACAGACGTCTTAGATTTCCTCTAGAAAAGTTGTGGTCACAGCAAAGAAATAAAAATGCTGAACTACATGTGTAGTTCATTAATATCAGTTCATTGCAACAAATGGCAATTCTCATTGCATGTTTTTAAATATGGATTATCAGTATTCTGTGAGGGGAAATCTCAGTAGTTTTAGAAAACTATGCCCTGTCTCTTTAAACTCTTTTGCTTTTTAAGCATCTCAGTGAACTGCAACCTCCCTTGAATATAGAAACCTTTCTGTTGTCCATTCACTGGGCAAGACACACCTCAGTATTTATATACTATTCACCCATTAGCTGTTTATCCTGTCAGTCAATTGTGTGCAGCTAGCATGTTAGCCTGTCTCCTAGCAAGGCTTTGCTGTGCCTGGAATTGAAAGCAGGTAGAAAGAATGCTGGGGGGAAATCCTCATGTGAAGCTAAAATTGCTTTAACTACTTTTTTCAAGGGAAATGATTCGTTTCTGGTATGGCAAGAAAGGAAGAAAACATCACTCAATGAAAAATAAATATACTCTGGTAATTCCTTTGAGAAATATCTTTATTGTTTTGCTTGTTATTTTGATGATGATGCCATAGCAAACAGTACTAGTCACTGCCTTTTATTTGTAAGATTTATTGAAAAGTTCTACATTTCGGGCAATTGCCACTTCTTAAAGATACTGTAATTCTGAATTATAGTAGTTTTACTGAAAAGTTGAACTTGGCAGCTTGAGCTTTAAAGTGGTTTGTTTAAACATGAAAAATAATGGGTTGTAAATTTTGAGGGCAATGCCTGTTATGGTGTTTCTTGCAGTAACTTGCTTGTTCTTGTATATTGCATTTACTTTTGTTATGAAAACACATTATTTATCTGTGGTTATTAGATTTAAATAGCATGTAAAATGGTTGTTTTACATGCTTCTCCAAGTATTAATCTGAAATGTGTATTGACTTGAGATGAGAGTGCAGGATCCAAAAATCGTTGAGCTTAATATTATCTGCTTTTAATTTTATACATTACTATTCTAAGAATAATACAGAAGAAGCAATCAGTACTGCAGAAACTTTAAAAAAAGCATCATGGGGAAATGGAGGATGGTCACTTGTGTGTCACTGTTTGGTCATTGTGGCTCAGTGAGTACCCTTTGTGAGTGCCAGAAACAGCAAAAAACAAAATAAGCTTTTGGATAATCTAGCACCAATGCTATACATTTCATGTTTGCAGATATTGTAAAATGAATGGACTCTTCTTAGGTCTTCTGGAGACTTGTATAAAGTAATTAATCTTCATTTAGAGAAGTGTTTTCCCCATAGTAAGCAATTGCCCACTCAAACTATACTTTTTGTCAAATGCTTCTTCTCATTGATATTTCAGGATACATCAACTAAACTGTAGAATCTGAAACTGCCTTAACAAGCCTTGCCCATCTTGGTGCCCTCCAGATATTCGGATTACAACTCTTAGCTTTACTGCTCATTGGCCATGCGGACTGGGTTTGATGGGAGTTGGCTGGTTCAAACTGATTCTGGTTTTGTCAACCAGCAGATAGCATTTTGATATATTTTGCTATTAATTCACATCAACATGGACCCTCCCTCATTTAGTTACCTAGGAAAGAACATTATGAGCTGAAGGTTGTCTCGACGTAATTTCAAAACTCAGTTGTGTTCTACAATCCTTTTTATTCTTTTTTTTCATTATTTTAGAAATAGATATTTGATAAAAATGTAAATGCAAAGTTGTGTTACTTCCAAGACTTGCCTGTAGGGCAAAAGCTTTGGATGTACGAACAGAAGTTGTGCTTATGCTTCTGTTTCTGAGAGAAGTTGTTGCTTCTACATTATAATTTGACACATAATTAAAAATTAAACTGAATCATCTTTTCCTTAATGTGTAAATTAAGGCCCATTATCTTCATCTCATTATGGTGGATTACTCCATTGGATTTAAACTGTGTTGTTATAACACATTTTCCAATGTATAAAATGTGAGCAACTGGCTTAACTGTTCCAAAGCACTAACGATGTGCTTTGTGAGTTAGCACAATGAATAGTAAGAGCAATGCTAGCTATAAGAATTTTGATTGGAATACTTCACATGTTTCTCAGTGTCTGCAGGCAATGGTGATAAACCAAAATTCTTGTATTACATTTTGAACTTTCTATGTGCTCATAATGAGTGTAAGCAGTGAGGTCAGATAAAAATGAAATCCTAAATGTACAGACTATGAAAATTATGTTTATAAATGTATGTAAAATCACTAGTGAGCATTCACAAAGCACTGGTGATAACACAAAGCTCCTGGCATGGGTAAGTTAATGTAGTAGAATAAAAACCCGTTATCTCAGTTCAGGCCAGAATGGATGTTCGTGATAAGTTGTAATTCAGTAGTTTCATGCTGGAGTCATTGAAATTTTTAGGACCGTTTGTTGAAGAATAATCGAAGATTTATAAAAAGAGTGTCCTGGCAGGTTGAAATGTTCTTTCACTTGTTTCGGAAGATTGTCCTTTCTGATAGGAGATGTGTATCCAGATTGCTTTGGCTATTGGGCAATATAGAAATGCAATAAATAAATAAATAATTTATTCTTCTGCGTAGATATTGCCCGTTTTTGTCCTTTGTAGAAGGGCTTAGCTAGCAGATGATGACATATATGATATTAGAAGATGAGCAAGTGAACCCTTGATGTTTTTAGCCCCTATAATGGTGTTATCTGAGTAGGTATGACAGTGTTGCATTTGGATTGTTGCAAGATCTGGTCCCTGTGTTTTGAATCTTTGTAATGTGACCTATAGCTATCTTAGGTCTGTGAGTGGGAAGAATCATTGACCCAGATGAGCTGTAGAGAAAGTGGCAGAGAACCACTTGTTGCCCACAGATCCCAGATAAAACCATTCCATTGTATTATCAATAATTTACAAGTATTAATTCATTTTTTAATTCTTACAGAGGACTTCAAACATGCGAGTTCTCTGTCCATGTGTAGTTATGCTTTGTATTTTTGTTGACATTAATTTTGACACCTTGATTCAAGAATCCATTTTGTTCTAGAAGCAGCAGCAGAGCCACAGACATGGAAGGTCACCAAAAACAAGTTGGCTGGTTGCAAAGGGGTCAGAGCAATTTATTTATGTCCTTCCATAGGTTATATTAAAGAAAGTTGCTCCCATGGAGCTACAGAACGATGCAATTGCCTCCTGTCTTCCAAGTTCCCAGCCAGCCAACCCATTTTGGTACCTTTAAATTGGCCAATCCCCAAAGCCTTCCAAGGAAATGTGGCCCAATCATGTAGTGTTTCCATCCACCAGACAGGTCAACTTGTTTAATACCATATGGGCACCTCTTGTGATACATTCTGTTTTGTATACTGGTTGTTAATAACCTTACAGGTCTTGTGGTGTATAGCTTGCTAACCTTAACTAAATCAAATAGCTAGGAAACTCCCTGAGTTTTTCTTTCATTCCTCAGTCAAACTACTGTTCTCTTCTGTCTCATCCTGAGGCCATCCTTGGAGCCATTGAGTCCTTTGTACGCTTTGCTTTGAAACATAACTGCCCCCAAATCTGGGTGCCAGTAGCCTTCTCACATTGTTGCACCCAGTAACTGGTTTATAACTTGTTCTGAACATGAAGATTCCATAACTGCAATAGCAAATACCCATTGATAGCCTTACCTTCCATCAATTTGTCTAAATTGCCCCCTTGAGCAATTTTTAGAGCAAGCCATCTAAAATAGTAGGCATCATATCTTAAGATACCAAAGTCCATCATTTAACACTGTTGAATAAATTATTTAAAGGAAAAGAAAGGAATTACTTTCTATTGTCTGTCCTGTATCTTCAACCATTCAACTTCCTTGTTTGATCCTAGATTCTAGCATTTTGAGAGTGGGACAAAAATTTGTTCCATTTCCTCCACATAATGCATAATGTATGTGTGTTGCACACACTGGTGCCCAATTTCAGCTACACTAAAATCTCTGGTTCTCCATTGTTTTCTGTGGGCAGCTCTCATTTTCATCCCTCAGGATGAAAAATAGCTTCTAGGGTGAAGCAGGAAATTACTATTGAGCTAAGAAATGGTTCTCTCTGCCCTTCTTATATCTATCAATTTTTCTATCCAACCTTTACTACCACTTCATTCTATTCCACCTTCAGTCTGGTTTTCTGTCCCCCACCCCTACCTTTCAGCCACCATTCTGTATCCATTGAGCAAGCTCATTGTTCATTGGGCTGTTTTTTCAGTTCTTCCGCTTTGAGGGTTTTGCTCCCTCTCTAAATGATTGTTTTACTTTAGAACTTGGTGTATCCCCGGAGCTGCTGATACCTTTGTCATGTGCACGGGTGCTGCCTTTTTTGCTACAGAAACTTGGGCACTCTCCCTTGAAGATCAAAAATAGAATATAAAATAGATTTTCCTTCTTGGAAGAAGCCAACCTGAAGCGAGTTCTTCCTCTCATTGACTTTTAGAGCAAATTATTGCTAGTGGTTTGTTTCTGTTGAGTTACTGTCAATCAAAATGGAAAACAATGTAATATCACCAGCTGCCCATATCTTGCTTACCAGTTGGATTTAAGAATGTTGGTAGGGATAAATTATTTTATACAAAATCCTGTTGTACTGTTAAAACTTTTATTCTAATGCCGTTAATGGGCTTGAAATAACTATATTATTCTTCAACATTTATTTAACCACCACCTCGATTTTCTTCCAACGTTTTTGGATAGTTTATAATCCGCTAGTCATTCACTTAAGAAGTGTTTTGACACTTATTAAAAGAAAGCATAAGTAAAATATCTCCAAATTGATTTTCAGATCTGAGTATGTGCTTTGTTTGTTTAAGGTGCTTGTTAGTCACCCTTCAACTGAAGCTCTTAGAGCAGCATACAAAATCAAGACAACCAAAAAATGATAAACTGGCTTGCTTGTGTGTGTGAATGCATGCACTGAATCAAGCTAAGATAGATCCTAGGAAAACTTTAAAACTGAACTTGCAGATATGGCAAAGGAGGAGGGTGGGTTTTTTTGTAAGTACCTATATAAAACAATTTCATTGTTTGAATAGCATTATTGAATATAACATTTACTAACTTCATAAACAGATGCAAGAAGCGAATTATTTCTTAGTAAGCATATAATTTCATCCATTTTAATAGTGATGTAATAAGCCAAAATTAATAAAAATTAAAAAAGAAACCACACCTTTTAATTACTGCTTAAACACCCTCCAGTAACCCAGCAACAGCCCATGGATTATTGGAGGGTTGTTTCCCTCTCCAGTAAGCCATGCCACTTGGGGCTGGACGATACAATAAGCCATGCCCGGGCGGGTGATTAGGCAAATGGTGCCCAGCCTATGCTGCAGCTTAAACCTACAGTGATCATGCAAACCAGGTTATTGAGTCCAGCTTTTCAACAACAACGAATGTTAGTAGGACAACGTGTGTGTGTGTAGAGATGGAAGCTGAATTTGCATGTAACACTAAACTATGGCCAGAGTGTTTAAAAATGGAAGCAGTCTGTTTCGTCTTTAGTATATCGACTATGGACATGTGAACTGGGCAATAGCAAATAGGAAGAGCAGCAATTGCTGTGGCTAGCAAAACTCTAGCATCATGCTGTTGTGCACTCTTGCAATAAAACCTATTCAAGTGGAGGGAACTAATTTAGCCTTTTACAGAGATGTCAGCACATTTCCAAAGCAGTGTGTTACATGTGAGGCAGCAAAACCCATTTTAGCTTATATTGAAAACAGGATATCATTAGCTTCTCTGGGGCTCAAGAGTGTCCTGTATACCAGATAAAGCACAATGAAAAGAAAATAAGTATGCTTGATCCTTGCCAATATACATCCTGTAAACAAATGGGGATTGAGTATGTCTCAAAATAGACTGAGGTGTTCTTTTATAGTCCTAGCAACCTGATTTGGTCTGAGAATTGAATGATAATTTTTTGTAATGAGGAATATAAAGAAGGCGCTCAAATGCACAAAGTATTTTACTACAGACACTATAGGTTTGGATTATTTTGTGTTTTGAAATGCTTTCATGACCTTTCTGGACGTGAATTGCACCGTTTTTGCATGAATTGGGTAACCATTATATGAACAACAAATTTGTGGGTGCTCATTGACGCACTGCAAATGAGCAGTTTCAGTATCTGTTCTTGCATACATGCAACTTGATTCAAAATACTGTAGATCAAAAAGACAGAAGCTTTCTGCAGATTAGAGAACGAAAACTGGCTTTCTCTCAGATATTCTTCTCCTTTTCCGTTTATCCTAAATAGCTTTTTTGCATGTATTTTCTTGATATATATCCATTGTAGACTGTCCAATACAACCAGATTAGTTTTATTCACTTTCCAGTGCAAAATGAAGATAACTTAGAAGTCAAAGTATGTTAATGGTAAATAGTACTGAAAATATATTCTAAAAATATGTCATATAAATCCAGCAATACTGCTTTTAAATTTCATGGTCTCCCCCCCCCCCCGAATTCTTATTAATATACTTAGTTCTCATATGAACTTTGTGTGCTCCTCATGTGAGTATCATGTCCACCTGTTCTTCCTGGATAGCAGCTGTCCATTTGCGGGGTATAAAGTGCAAAATTATCCTGCATCTTGTAAGAAGCAGGCAGTCACGAGCACCTGCATGCAAGATCAGCTCCACTGAAGAAGGTGTTTAATGTGTGTTTATGCATTGAGTATATTGTTATAGAAAGGTGGGATTAAAAATGTAAAAATACATCCAGGTAGACTTGGTCCTTGAAAGGTGGCTGGCAACAAAAACAGTTCTTTCGCAGTGAGAAAGGTTGTTAGTATGAATTTGCATTTCTACCTATTTGTTTTTCATTAGTTAGCATTTATATCCACCTAAAAACAGTGGGTAGTATTTATGAAAGAAAGTGGTTCAGTGATATGTGTGCTTGCATATTATTCTAGCAGATTTATTGCTAGGTGAAGGTATATCAGATCTCTGCTGCTATTTTGTTGGAAATCCTGACTGTTATGTGTGTTCGTTCTAAATCTGAAATATTGTTGTGCATATCATATCACTACAATGGTAAATGTCTTGTTACATTTTAATTTTTTTATGTTATTGGTGTCTTCCTTCACACCCTGTCCAGCTTCTCCGTGCTCTGTCATTTTATTTCTTTTGTTTGATTTTTTGCTCTTTATTTTTCTTTAACTGTGAGTGGAATTTTTGTCTTCCTGTCTCCATATTCAGGTAGTGTCAGTGGCTGAGTATCACCGCAGGATCGATGCTCTAAATAGTGAAGAACTACGCACACTCTGCAGACGTCTCAAGGTGCTCTCTTCAGTAGTTAACACCCTCGTCCAGAGGCTAGAACATCTTTGTCTGTAGTGTCCCTGACCAGGACAAGTCCCATATTCAGTGGGCTTGTCCTCACTACAATACTGCAAGAACCCAGCAGAAAATTCCTTCCTTATGGATGTATGTCTCTATGCCAGTGGTATAGTTGGGTGCTGTGATTGACAGTTTTTTTTTCGTGACAAATGAGTCACTCCTAGAGCTGAGCCAAACTTTTGCACATTTTAAGTTCTGCCACAGAATTTTCATGGTTGCAACTTTTGCACAGAAAATACACTAAAATAAAGTGTTTACTTGATTTTTATACAAATGATAGATGCTAGTCACAGGTCAGACAGAATTGTAGAAAAACTCCCAAAGGCTGCTTACTGTTCCAGGGAACTGTGCAAATCCTGAGCTCATTCACAGAACACATGTCAGGGAAGCTCCAGGCCCTTCAGAGCAAAGGATCTGTGCGATTCCTGGAGAATGCTAGACCAAGCTTGGAACGCCCCATGACCCAACTAAGCTAAATCTTATGCAGAGTCCTTTATGTACTCTCGGTAAGCTGTCCCCACCTCAGTACGACTGTAGACAAGGCTAGGAGAGGGCTAGTGACGTTTACTAATTATGTGGCCTGGAAGAGATCATGAATCCACAGTTCAATGTCCAGGTGTCATGGCAAGCTGAGTTTAACCAGAAGTGAAAGCTGCTGAATTTGTCTATAATTTAGCAGAAAGTCCTAATGCAGACATTTAGTATATAAAGTGACTCTGCATAAGATTTAGCTCTCGGCTGGGGTAATTTTTCAAGCTTCACTGGACTGTATCCTGTGGGCTAATTCCAGGGTTTCACAGTACCCTGGAGCCTTAAAAACAAGCCTTTGGATTTGCAGCCTTTCTTTCTAGTGCTGGGCAGTTAGATGAAAAATACATGAAAAATTGAGAGAGCAGTTGAAAGCTTGCCAAAAAGTGGAAATGCTTTTAAACAACGAAAGTGAAAATGAAGCTAAAAAGATTTTGGCTTGGCTCTAGTTATTTCAAGCAGAGGAATTTTCTGTTTATCTTTTGAAGTTTGGTTCTCATTGCATTTTTTTTCAGACTGATGAGGGCTTTGTATTTCACAGCTTGGGATGGAGTTGAATAAAACTTTTCAAAAGAGAATGCAAAAGGGCTTGTTTTAGCCCCAATTGCAAAATGCAACATTGTTTTAGTTAACCTTCCCCGCAAAACCTTGCTTTAGAATCGTTTACATTTTTGGCCACAAGCACTGATAGAAAATGTAAGCGTGTACTCTACCTGTGTCTCCATACTCATATGCAGGAGACTATATTCACCCATATTTGGTAATGAATCAAATACAACAGGGGGCTGGATGTACTATTTCTTTACTGCTTTAAGCTTCTTTAGGACCTCCAGCCCTTTGTAAGTATCTTGGGGTGTCTTTTGCATTCTCGGTAGATATATTTCTTTCCCCATGGGCATATATGGATGTGAAGAATGGTTGTGTATCTTATTGCTGAAAGCATATCTTTAAAACGGTATAAGTATTTTCTAAACTTGAACAAATAGACTGTATTGGGTAGTACACAATGAATAATAAAAGCTCTAATGCAGAGCTTGGTTAAGTATTTGGATTGAAGCCTCTATAATGCCATTCAGTAAATCAGTATAAATCCAAGGCTTTTTTTTTTTTACTTAAAAAAAGATGTAGACTGAGCTGGAATGGTTTTTAAGTCTTTGGCTGTGATTGTGTAATATTTACAATTGGCTGCATTGGAAGAATTGCTTCATGGCTTTGTTCACTCTACTTGCCAGAATAGCTAATATTTCAAGTAGTGTCTTATTGACCTAGTTTATGCTACCAAATTATGAGCCAGGATAATATGAGAGAGAGAGAGAGATACTTTTTAAATATACTCCTAGGTAATGGCTTCAGGAGGTTCAGTATTCCAAAGAGAACTTACTTTAAGTGTATATTTACTTAAATAAGTAAAAAAAAAAGAGCAAAACAGAAAACAAAGATTTTACTGTATTTCTGTCAGTAAAATTTTCTGAGGGTGGGGTGGGGGTCAGTAAAATATCTCTTGCCAAATGGCATATAAATTACTTGCTAATTCCTGGTGCGGATGCTGAATTGCTTGTACTTTAGGAAATCTGTAGTGACATTGCAAAATTAGTCCAGTACTTGTTACTAGTAATACTTGTCACTAGCTAATAGGAACCTAGGTGAATGCTTGGTAAAGTATATAGTTCTTGTCAAACTAACAATTGTTGCATAACCAGTAAACAGTTAAATGATCAGGAATGGCTCATAGAGGTGCAAATTCTCACCTCCTCTCTTTAACTGCTGTGAATCGTTTTGTCAGCACCAACATAGCTTGAAAGCCCAGTTTCAAACTGGTTAGCAAGCCCTAGTTAAGAGGGAGACTCTTTTTTGTTTTAACTGTGATTAATGTTACTGCTAACAAAATGCTTAATCGTGATGAAATGGATGGAGAGGGGAAGCAGGACAGTAGAAACTAAAAGGAGAATAGAGACCCTGGAAATGGCATACACAGCCCTGCAGTCTGCACCTCAGTTGGCAATCTGCATTTATCATTGAGTTTGCATTGACTGTTAATGTTAAGATTAACAAAAGTTATTGATTTAGGTTGTTGAGACAAAAACACTTTGTGCAGTTATTATGCAACATTTGCTTGAATTCAATCATTTAGCTTGTAATGGAATTGTATGTTTGGATTTGTCTGCGTTGTAGGTGTTACTACTTCCTCTTAAGTAATTGGAAAACTTTTCAATGGAACAGGCTTTGAACCATATTCATATTGAAAATGGTTACTTTATTCTAGAATTCTAGAAGATTATTGTGAGCCTCCTTAGTTAAAGAGGTAGCAGATGGAAAAACAATCTAGTACTTATAATTTAAGTGAAGCTGCCTAAAACGTTGCAGCATCCTGAGCAGGTCTACAATTTTGAGCTGCCACTGTGTGATTTCAGACATAGCACTTGCTGGCCACCTCTCTGAGTGGCCCTTTTCATTTCACGGTAGTACAGGGAGAAATGCTAAATGACTGGTGCCATCAGAAGGAGCAAATGGATGCAGCAAAGAGTTAAAGAAGAAAACACAGGGGAGAGAGAGGGAGGGGAACATTGCTGAATGAGATCTAAATTATGAGTGTATCACTATAATGTGACTTAAACAGCTGCCTTCAGCCCTATGATGGCCTATATGAGATATTTTTTTACAAGTATGTCTGTAAGAATTATGCGATCACCTGTGCTTTTGGTTAATGATTACCTCCACTCTAAGGCTTCAATCCTGTACTCATTTACTTGGGAATAAGCCCCACTGAACTTAATAGGACTTATTTCTGAGTAGATATGCATAGTGTTAGGCTGTCTGTATAGTAAAGAATCTCTCCCACATGTTCATTCTTCTCCTTGACTTGAGAAAGCTCACTTGGAGAGTTTGATTGCCCTGTTTTCAAAAGGTGGTTATGTTGTTTCAGAATATTGTAATTCCAGTAAAGTATATATAATAGACTTCACAGTTCTACAAAATGTATGTAGTTGCTAGTTATTAGGGAAAAATATGTAGTCAAGGGTTTGTTTTTAAACAGCAGGAAGGGGAAGGCCTCTACATATAATAATAATTCTATACCAGCTATTGGGTGGTATAGAAATGCAATAAATAAATCAAATAACAACAATGACTTGGGTTATACTGCAAAAAAAGTTGATGTTTCTAGCTTCTCTTAATTAGATCCAGTTTCTGAGTGCTGAATAGTATAATCTGAGATACATGAATTAGAACAGCGTTCCCCAACCTTGGGCCCTCTAGATGTTATGGACTACAACCCCCGTCATTTGGGAGTTGTAGTCCCAAAACATCTGGAGGGCACCAGGTTAGGAAAGGCTGAATTAGAATATAGGATAACGTTCAACAGCTGTAAATGGGAGTGGGTTCTGAGCAGAGAAGCAATATGAGTAAAGGGGTTCTCAAGCCCTCTTCCCCCTAGTTGCTTTTCGCCTATAATCCCCCCTCCCATTAATTCCATACTCTTAGCTAGGATTCAGTACTGGAACTTAGCTAGTCTGGGAGAGGAGGAATAGCTGCTGGAGGTGTGACAAGAAAAAGAGGTCAGTTAAACATCTCCATCTTGCAAACCATTTCTCTGCTTGAAATATCACCCACCCACCCACCCGCTATTTTACATTTTATAGCTATTTGGCAGAGGTCCATGTTCTCATTCTTAAGTCTGCCATGTATCATTGGGCCCTAAGAAAATACACTTGTGGGTACAGACAACCTAACCTGCCTATAAGATGACACTTGAAAAACAGAAAATAACAACTTCTAAAAATAATTCTATGCAATAAGATTAGGGGGGAAGCCTTTTGAGTAAATACAGATGTACCTTATTATCATTATACTTATAAAAGCTTATTTTAATATTTCTAAGTAGTTTACATATAAAATACTGTATATAACAATATAAAATGATATAAAAATAATAAAGCACAACATATATCAAGAAACCATGAACAGTCAAACAGAGCAGTGTCATAGTCCGTTACAAGCCAGAGAAACAAATACGTTTTTAGAAGGCATTTCTGCCTCTTGAATTGCACGGAGGAGAGTGTTCCAGAGGGTGGGTGCCACAACTGGAATGGCCTGCTTTCATGATATTACACGGCAATATTCTTTTAGTCATGGAATGACAAGCCCTCCTCTCAAGATCTCAAAGATTGACTGGGTTTATTTAGGGAAAGGTGGCCTGCTAAGTATTATAGTCTTGAGTTATTTAGGGCTTCGTATGTCAACAACAAAACTTGGAACATGGCTCAATAACTAATAGTCAGCTAGTGCTGTCCTTAAATAAAGCTATAATGTGTAAACAGCTGGGTGCCCCAATGAGCACCTTAGGTGCTGCATTCAGCAATAGCTGCAGCTTCTGAACCAGAAGGGCAGCCCTACATAGAGTGCATTGCAGTAATCTAATCATGAGGTTACCAGCACATGAAATACAGTCACTAGACTGTCCTTATCCAAGAAAGGGAGTAGTTGTCACACCATCTGAACTTAGTTATGGGCACTTCAGGCCATTTAGGTCACCTGTGCCTTCAGAGACAAGGATGGATCCAAGAGCGTCCCCACCTCACCAAAAAAACAAAAACCAAAACCAAAACCTACATATGTGTTCCTTCAGAGGGAGTGCAATCCTGTCCAGAACAAGCAAAGAAAATTCCTGGTCAGGGGAACCACCCATCCATAAGGTCTCTGTCTTATTAATATGCAGTTTCAGTGTATTAATTCTCATCAGTCCCATGACTGGTTCAGAACATGTATGGCCTCTCCTGATTCAGATGTTATAGAGAAGTAGAGCTGGGTTTTGTCAGCATACTGATGACACCTTGCTCCAAATCTCCTAATCACCACATCCAAGTATATAGATGGTAAACAGTGTTGGAGACAAAATACTGCCCTGTGGCAGCTCACAGTTAAATGCCAGAGAGGCGAGGCACACTCAGTCTTGTTCAGTGGAACTGACCCCATAAGTAAGAGGTCACCATTAAACGGTGCCCCTAACTCACTGAGATAGTTCATGAATATACTATGGTAAATGGTATCACAAGCCACTGAGGGACTGAAAAGAATGGTGGCACTCCCCCCGTCATCTATCAGTGTGACCAATTCTATCCTGAAACCGTACCTGAACCCAGACTGGAATGGGTAGAGATAATCAGTTTGATCTAAGAATGCCTGCAGCTGAAACCCCACTAATCTGTCTTGAGCACATTGCCCAATAAGGCACCTGTATGAATATTTTGGTCCAGGGTGGGTCTACCACCACCACCTCCAAAGGCAGTAGGGCCAACTCCATCACTCAGTGATGCAATCACCACTCCCTTAGCCCATCTGGTCAGCCACTCCCACCTATAGGTGCCATGATGGGCAAGGATCAAGAGTTCACACTGATGCATGCATCTTGTCCACATTCTTAGGCTTCAAAAGCTGAAACTTATTCCACAGAATATGACAAGGCAATGCACTGGATTTGGAAGATGGCTGTAGTATTAATCTTGTCATGAGGGTGGTCAAACGTGTGTAATATTGCATAATTATACCTACTGCTTGCAGCAGACATGGTATCAATAGCGCTATACAAGTCTGCATGAAGGTGGGCAATTTTGCCCTCGGAAGTGTTTTACAAACTTGTCACAACAAGCCTCCAATGGCTTCAGTACTGGATTCACTGGGGTTGATGAAAGCAATTCCTGAATCACTTGGGAAAGCTCAGCTAGATGGCTACTGAAGGACGCAATCTAGGTGGCAAAGTAAGCCTTCACTGTCAGTGCGTGAAATTATGCATTATTATACACGTTTGGTTACCCTTGGGGCATGATATACACTCTAGCCATCTTCCAACCTGTTTTATTGCCAGAGTTCCCTGGTGAACCAGAGATCCATCCAAACTCCACAGTGCTGAAGAGGACTCTTGGAAGAGGTTGTGTGAATGGCCACAGCTTGCCCCACGATTCCACAGCACGACAAGGGCCTTGACTGAATAGTTAACTCTGGCTATGGGAAAATTCCCCAGAGCATTTAGGAATCCATCAGATTCCTTAAATCTCCAGGGTGAGACACCTTTAAGGGGTCCCCACCTCTACAGGGAGAGACTGGCATCGTGAGACCAAATACCACCAGAAAGTGGTGTTATTTTAACAATGGGGTGATACCCCTCCCCCAATAACCAGATCACCCCCATGCCACATAGGAAAGGTCAAATTGAGACTATGCCCTGCCCCATGTGTTGGATCCGTGATAAACTGAGACAGCCCTGACAAACTGGTTGTCATGGACTCCATAAAGTCCTGAACTGGTCCTACTAAGGCAGCCTCAGTGTAGATGTTGAAAATTTCCCAGAACCAAAGTCCTCAGTTTTTCCAAAACCACATCCGATACTGCCTCAGTCAGTGAGGTCAGTACACCAATAGCATCCCTGGTCTGTCTCTTTGGCCCAATGCAAAGTACAGTCCCTATAGTGCAAAGGCATTTCCTGGTGAGTAAGATGGAACTTTTATCCATCACAGCAATTCCCCCCTCCCACACACACATACACACAGGCCCTCATGCCTGACCTGGTGCTACACCAGGCAGGCAGAGCTGTTTCAGATTGTCCAACTAGGTCTCAGTAATGCATGCCAGGTCAGCTTCCTTGTCCGAGTAAATACCATGGATGAGTGAGGTGCAGTAATGGAGATGGCTCATACATAAACTGAGCAGTGGTAGGTGCCTATCACATTTTGTTCAGATGTACAACTTTTTCTTCAGAAATCAAGCACAAGTTAAACCAATTCTGTTTGTTTGCAGCAGAGGTTGCTGATGCTATTTCATTATCCTAAAATAACAAATGTAATTTTGTGCTTAAAAAAAAAAATGCCAGAAAGCCAAATTGAACATGGGGATTGGGAAAACACATTTGTCTTTATCAGCACTTGAGTCACTGATGAGTACATCTTATCGTTTGCGTTGCAAAGGTGAGAAGAAGCTGGCCTTGCTCCCTTTTGGAAGTGCACTGCTAGTCCTGTTTGGGGATAAGTTTCTATGTAACCTTTATGTGGAAAGCCAAATTAACCACCACTGCTAGTATTACTACAAGATATATTTTAATACTTTAATATATCTTTCTAGAAAATTATTTCTAGGTCCTATTTTTTCTACTTTTAACCTAAACTTAAAGGGGGGAGTTCTGCGCATTTAAACCTGGTTCTTTCGATCCTGCAAAGCTGAAGAATGGGGAGGACCAATTTAAATAGCAAAACAGGCTCATGGAGTTACCTCCGCATGGTACCCACATTGGACAAATGTAGGCTTGCATGGACCTCCATGGGACATAGCCATGCTTAAAACACAAGAATCTGCCAGTATTGTGTCTTAATTTGGCCCTGTGACATGCAAGTTAGAAATGTTCGGCAAGTTGCCATACAAAACCATTCATTTCAATGTTACAGGAGTGATGTAATGAGAAAAGGAGCCAAAAGATGTTATATGCATCATGTACTATGTACTGCAGAATGTACATCTAACTTACAATAGGAAAGAGTGCCGTTGTAAAGGTCTTGATCAGTTGTATAATCCTTAAGGTTTGGATTGCGTAGGTTCCATAAGCATAGGTAGGTTTGACAAATATTTTCAGTTTTGCTGGTATGTTGCACAGCATTTTGAATGCTAAGTTAATTTTCTCCCTCTTTGCAGATTACCACAAGGGAAGACACGCAGTCCAAGCAGGCAACAACCATCAAGACTGAACTGGAGCCTGAGGCTTTTCGGCCAAATCTTAGTGAACCCAGTGAATTGCTACAACTGGAACAAATTGAAAAGGTATGAAATAGTAAAGGTATGACATTCCTTATAATGCTATAAGTTTCGCGTTGTATTAAAGAGTGTTCGAGAAAACTGAACTGTAACAGTAAATATTATCCACCTTTTCCTAAAGATTTAGTATAAGCAAGTGAGCAAAAAGCAACCAAGCATAAGAAAAGATTTATTTCTTCCCATGATAATTTAATGTGAAATAGTTCACACCTGGCTTCAAAATGCTTCTGGTATGGTTCAAAAGAAGATAATTCCAGGTACCACATTCTTATTTGTGCTGCTTGTAACTATATTCATTCTTACATGGGTGAATCATAAAGGTGTAAAGTTTCTACCCCACAAACAAATTGCAGAATGATCTTAACTTGCTTGCTTTCTGTTGTGCGAATTTAGGGGGTTGTTTATTGCTGGGTTTCCCCCTCTTTGCAGATCGCCACAATTAGTTTCCCAGTCTTTGCTCAGAGTTACCAACCAGAGATACTGCCATGATAGTGTGGCCATCTAAATACAAAGGGTTAGAACCCGACTTAGTCCTGCTTAGAGTACACAAATGGAAACTAATAAGACTTAAATTAATCATAACTAACTGGTACCAGTAACTTTAATGGGTAGACTACTGGCATTACTAATTCCGGATCCAACCCAAATTTAGGATGATTATTTTGAATTGCCTCATGCTCCCAGTCCTTGACGTCTAAATTTGAGGTGTGTGCACAATATTTTAATTCATGCATACTCTGGGTTGCCCTTCTGAGATCCCAGCATTACATCATAAAGGTACCTAGAAGTGAAGGTACCTGCCTTCATATTTCAGTCCCCTGTTGTGAATTTCTTATTTACATTAACTCAGGAAGTTGGGCTATGCTGCTGTCATTGCTAACTGTTAAAGTATAAAGCAAAAATGTCTGTCATTCAAATATTCTTGTTCAGAATAGTAACCAAATGCAATATTGCTAGGCAAAAACACAACATATATTCAAAATTTATGTTAAGGATGAAGAAAAGAACATTGTCGAGGAAATCCTGTTGCTTTTCTGAACTAATTCTATTTCATAAAGCTGGATCAGTTCTAGTGATGGGCAAAACATGTAAATTAGGGAGTTCAATTAATCTGGGCTCCACAGAGTTGTGGGAATGGAATTCCCCATGGGTACTATTATCCCCAGATGCTGCCATGCATAACATCCAGTGATGTTGGATACTATGGGAAATAAGTTCCATCGTTTTACAGCATATCTGGGTGGTGCTGTAAATGCCCTCTTGTTGGCACTTGCCCCAAGCCATTGCTGATGCTCTGTCATAAGAAAAAAGAGAAAAGGGAAGGTTCACTGTGAGATATAGCAGTAGATTTCTGATTTGGGTTCTCAGATTATTTTATAAAACATCTGGAGGACATTTGGCAAATCCAATTTGGGTTCTCAGATTATTTTATAAAACATCTGGAGGACATTTGGCAAATCCAGTTTGGGCTCTCAGATTATTTTATAAAACATCTGGAGGACATTTGGCAAAATAATCTTGGTCCTGAAATTATTTCTGGTGTGGACTGTCCATAGTACTGTACTACAGTCCTGAACAGATTTGGAGAGCAATCCTATGGAAGCATCCCAGGGACCATGGGATGGCTCAGATTCGGAGAGTGGTCTGACCTCAGAAGGGGGTTTGTTGGAAATCCACACACACACCCTCCCCTGCTCCCTTGCAGCTGGTGCAGAGAGAACTGTGCCGGCTGCCTCTCCAAGGTCAGAAAATCAACTTCAGAGAGAGGGGAAAGGAAGCATTTCGCTGGGTCGGGAGAGGAGGAGACCAGAGAGGCCAGGATATGATTTATCCTGAGCCTCATACAGGCTCTTTCCCTCCCCTTCTGAAGCACCCTCATTAGACAAGCTGAAAAGCCCGTCTAGCAAGAAAAGTAGAGGGCAGGGAGGCAAAGATTACTTCCACCACTCTTCCTGCCTTGTTGGCTTCAGTCCAGCAGAGCAGAGCGTTAGAACCTCAGAAGCCTCCTTACCTGGAAGTAAATTCTAGTGATTTCAGTGGAACTTAAACTGAGGAAAGATCCTTAAAAACTTAATCCCTTTTTTCTTTTTATATTTAATAGTAGAAGCTTGGGGCGGGGCAGTTATAAGGCTAAGGGCAGTCTCCAATAAGGTGCTTATTCTGTTGCACAAGTGAGACCCCCACCACTTGATCAATAGAGACTTAATACTTCCTAGTGGAAGCCCTAAAATGAGTGGAAGCACTCATTTCTGGATCTAGATAGTTCAGAGAACCTCCCTTATGCGAGCTGCATTGACCTGCCCATTCCAGAAACCATTGTTGTCACTCATTTCCAGTTCCCCTGGAAGCGCTAAATCTCCAACAAGCGGTGGGTGCTGCTTGTGGAAGAGAATCAGCAGGGGAAATCAGCTGGGACATAAGCACCTTGTTGGATACTGGCCTTAGTCTTTAAGTAATGGATTACACACAAGTTCAGAAGAAAGAAGAGAGGACTGATATATTTCTATGTGTGTGTTTGAACAGTCTCTTCTGAAAGCTTTAAAAACTCCTGTAAGTTTAACCTATTTATTCAGTATTCATGCATTAATTTGCATCTCTTGTTCTATTAGTTAACAAAACACCTTCCACCTCGAACTATTGGCTATCCATGGACCCTTGTCTACAGTACTGCAAAGCATGGCATGAGTTTAAAGACCCTGTATAGAACCATGATGGGGCTGGACACTCCAGTACTAATGGTTATCAAAGACAGTGATGGGCAGGTATGTAAATAAGAACCACCACTCTTTTCCCCACATCAAAGAAACCCCAAAGAAACTCAGCCCCTCTTCGAGCATGGCTACATGTTGCTTTTGCCACAGAGAAGGACAATTAGCCAGTAGAGCAAATTGTTTCTCTGCTTGTTTTCAGTGGAGCGACGCTGGAGAAAGGCAGCTAGAGGCTCCTCCCTACATGTGTGGTGTTCTGTGATCCTTTCTAATCTCATATGTCTGTCTTTGCGGGAAGAATCAACAGTCAGAGCCTGGCTTGCATATGGCTGCTCTTGACATGAATATAACATGTATCCAGGCCATCAGTATTGGGCTCTTTGTGCTTATTGTAACACAAGACTGCTATAGCACCTTAAAGGACTGACAAATTTATTGTTGTAGTGGAAGTGGGATCTTGGCTGTGAAAGTATTGAAGTGTGAACTTTCATAGGCAAGATCCTACTTCTTCAGATGAATTCACCATAACAAATGTGTTTCGGCTTTAAAGTGCCAAACCACATAGAGCCAACACTGAAAGCCCAGATATATTTTACATCCATATGATCATTTTTAATATGATACAGAATGCTTAGTTTGTTGCAGCAAAAAAGCTAACACTAGTAGTGGCAGGGCAAATTGACTTAAATCAAGGCAATTTTAAATAATTGTTTTGGTTCAAGTTTCCCATTGATGCTGCTTCATATATTTTTGAAACAATCGTGCAAATCTAACTGCTAAAATGTGTTAATTTCAACCAAATCATGTATGTATTATTTACATCGTTTTATACGCACAATGATATTGCATCTCTTGTTATTGTAAACGTTTTGCTTATCTTTTAGACCATCAATGGGAAAATCTTGGTATAAGTATATGATACTTTTACTGCAGAAATTTGGTTATTCAGAAATCTATTTCCTTCAAAGAGATCATGTTCTAACTAAAAAAGAATCTAAACTACACATTAACAATATGTTTTTGCAGGAAGATTTTGCATCTGTTAAATGTGTCCCAAATCAAGGGGACTATTTATTCAAAATTGAAAAGAAAACAGTTTGAGGCATAGGTACTAGAGAAAAATACTTTGTTGACTTGCTAAAAAAATGGAACTGGTCAGGTTGCATTAGACGTCTAGCTTTTCAATAAAGATATAAAGACTTTGGTGGAAACGTCATAATCACCAGAACATTTTTTTATTCTTTTCTCTAGATCTTTGGTGCATTAGCTTCTGAACCCTTTAAAGTCAGTGATGGCTTTTATGGCACTGGAGAAACCTTTCTTTTCACTTTCTCTCCAGATTTTGAGGTAAGGGCTTAAAGCTTGATTGATGCAAGATGGCATCCCCGTTTCTTGTGAAATGTCATCCTATTAAATTGGTGTTGATTCATTAAATCCCATCTAAGATAATAAGTTAGGCTAACTTTTTGTCAGTGACGTCTGTCTTCATTCTATAAACGGGGAGTTGGGGAGCATGGAAAGAATTGAAAGAAGGCATTGCTGGCTGGCTGGAACACTGAATAGGAGCACTCCATGCTGCAAAGTTTTGTTGATGTTCTACTTGTAAAATACGATCCCTAGTTCTGTCTCAAGCAGAAACCAATGATGGGTTTGTTTGTTTTTTGTCAGTAACGTAATCTCTCTCTCTCTGTGTTTTTGTTTATACACACACAAGATCTTCAAGTGGACTGGAGACAATATGTTCTTTCTTAAAGGAGACATGGATGCCCTAGCATTTGGTGGTGGAGGGTAAGTAATAAATTTGTTTCTTTGTCACTAAGAATTGGTTTTGTTTTGTTTGTGCTGTTTCAGATATCTGGTATTAACTGCATACCAGCAAAAGTGGTGTGAAGTTAATGGTATAACTATAATATCTGACGAAATTATACATTTCTTACAAAAATACAGGTTTTATAGCCTTTGAGGAATAGTATTTATTTATTATCCTTTACATTTTATCTTCACAACCCTGTGAGTTAATCCTGTTTTGCTTCTTCCCTGTACTTCAAAACATCTTAGGCACCCATAGCCTTTGCTTCATGACAGCCTCTAATTAATTTTAGCAATGTTTGCAAATACATTTTGAGGGGAATAAATCTAAAAGTCTGTATCCCTTTTGCTTCATTATCAGTGCTGACATTTTTAAAACATAAAATCAAATTTCAAGCTACCACCAATACAATATTATTATTATTATTATTATTTATATAGCACCATCAATGTCTCTACTCTCCCTCCATTCCATCATATACATTTTGAATTAACGGAAGTATTACTTTAGTATAAACAAAATTTCCCAAGAGTGGAGGACATGGGCATACTAAAAGGGAGAGGTAAAAAAGTGAGAAATGTAGAGAGGCAGAAAGAATTCCTATAAGAATTAATACTTATCAAAGAAATCATGTATGTGCACATGTTTAAAGATATGAACTGTAAGCAAGCCTGTCATTCTGAACTATTCACTCTCCCTTAAATTTAACTCATCCTTCCATGGGATTTGCTTATCCCCAGGATTCCAGGCCACGGGTCCACACAGGTAACCATTTACCAGGTGGTAACTTACCACAGTCTGTGGTACTGCCTCACTAAGTGGTGAGAGAGCACGTTTCTGTAATATGACCAAAACTGTAAGGAAAGCAGGGGAGGAGTTTCTCCTCAGCACTTGGCAAAACAATATAGATAACCAGCTTAACAAGTGGTTACAAAAACATACTATTGTATCTTTAACACTTAGTGAATGATAATCTGTATTCACCCTGTCTGGGCTGTATCACCCTGTATTCTCCATTTACCTTTCCCCATCCCTTTTGATTGTCCCCATAAAATAGGCTCAGAGTTCTTAAGTTCACATACACTATCCAGGATTTCTAGCCTCCCACACTATTACTATGGAGCAAAATGAGAGCCCTGAGAAGGGACTGAGATTCAGGTGACCTGGCTTCTATTCCCCACTCAGCTATGAAGCTCAGTGAGTGACTTTGGGCCAGGCACTGACTCTCAGTCTAACCTACCTCATAGGGTTATTGTGAGGATAAAGTGGCAAGGACAAGGATCTGCCTTGGGCTCCTTGGAGGAAAGGCATGAGATACATGTAACAAACAAACAAGTGATTTGAAGTTACTTTGAACATAGACTATTAAACCCAATAATTGCAAATTTACAAACCGAGTTTACTTTTAAAAGTTTTAAAATACAATGATAATTTTATGAGCATACTAAGTTATACTTAAAATAACCAGGTTGGAAGGCTGCTCTAACCTTTCCCTCAACATTTTCATTGCTGACTAAACATCAGGAAGGCTGAGCTCTTGCGTTTTACTTGGATCCAAAACTTACGGGGGGAGCATGTTGCATTTCTATTCTGTGCAATGTGTCCAGCATCCTGCTAGTTGTAGGCAGCTAGTCAAAGTATCAATACCTCCTGCTTTTTCTCCATTTGCCCTTTAGTTAAACAGAAGCAAAATTATTCATCACAAGGAAAGAATTTCTAAGAAATGATATTGATTTTAAATACTGCTACAGCTGAGTGCAAAGTTGAGAAGGAAACAGAATATAGTTATTTTTCTTCCATTCCAATTATATATGCTGTTATGAATGCAAAGAGGATAGCTTCCTAACCTATAGCAAACTAATTCTTTGTACGTATTACAGAGGTGAATTTGCACTGTGGCTTGATGGTGATCTCTACCATGGAAGAAGTCATTCTTGTAAAACATTTGGAAATCACACTCTTTCTAAGAAAGAAGACTTCATTATACAAGACATTGAAATTTGGGGCTTTGAATAAATATAAACTGCTACTACAAAATGTTGTCCCAAACCTGACACTGATCAGTACAGCTCAAAAAGCCCTCGAAGCAATATAATGCAGCATACTTGTTTTGCAATTGCCTTTGAAAATTCTCTGCATGGCCATCTGAATAACTTTTACATAGGACTGTAGATTGGGGTGGGAGGTGCCTCTAGGTTTTCTTTCATTTTTTGGAAGTTGTAGCATTCTCAAATCATAATTGAATATTTGCGTTATTGGGGAGGCAGGTCTCAATTGTCATGTGGCTCACACACCACTTCCTTCTTGAATCCACCACTCCAACAATCGCTCATAGGTTTTTTGGGCGGGGTGGGGGATACATCATTGAGTCAACATTTAAATTACACAAACCCTAATGGAACATTTACCTAAATAACAAAGGAATGGAGATTCAGAACATTAGTCTGTGCTGTTTCTACCAATCAAATGGTGCCACTTACTAGACAAAAAGTATTCACTTGTATTCAGCGGTGCTGTTTCTTTGTTCACATGTAGAGAATTCTTACCTTGTATTTTACAGTCAAAACATAGCTGCCCTGTTGATTGTATTGAAGTATTTTGCACATGCTGTTAAATGATCTGCAGGCTTGGGACAAATGTTGGGCAAAGATTGAGCTACATGGTCAAGATATATAATATAGCAATGGGCAATTGGATGTGAGTGAGCATAATGCAGTGGGTAATTCATAGCTAGAGCAGGGCATTATATGTACTATGAAACAGATGCATTTTTCCAAACAGCGTATAAAGTGTCAGATATATATATACTGTTTTATAGTTCTTCTGTTGTAGCCTTGTAGCACATCATCTCCAGGAATTGCTCCTATCCAAAAGAGAAAAAATATAGGTGTGGTGTTTTCTCTTCTTTTGAGTGGATCTATGTTGTAAACTGCAGTTAGCACCAGCTCTGATGCAATGGGGTAATGTACTCTAGATAGACATCGTAACTCAGTAGATGTGTAATATGCAAACTTACTGTTCTGTGACCTCAAGACAAAACAAAAAATCAAAAAATGACAGGCTATAATATAGTAAAATCAGTAGCTCTTGTCCACTTTTGTAGGAAAACTGAAAAGCCATTGTGGCAATAATAATTCAACAACAGTTTGTTTCAAAGCTTATATTCTATGTTTATGCAAAACAAAAAATTGAAAAATGCTGTTAAGTGTGACAGTGAATGACTTTGTGCTGAAATCTCAGCTATTCCAGATGAATATTGTATATATTAACTTGTAAATTAATGTTTAAAAGTAGTTTTTGTTATTTTAGAGGGGAAAAGTGTTGATTGACGGGTTGCTTCTAGCACTTTAAATTATTCTAGAAATGGAATAAAAAGCCAAATGGTTTGGCTTTAATAATTAGCTATAGTTGTATAGTATGTCACTAATATCAAGTTGTTTCAGAAGTTCAAACACTTATCAGAAGAATGCTTACTGCTGTGGTAACGGAAAAGGAGATGTTATATCTCTATATAATACGCTCATGCTTAATATGGCTAAAAATACAGGGCATCGTTTTCTGTCTCAATGTATAGCTCTTTATTCCTATTAGAACTTAGTATAGTATATGTAGATTCAATGTTTACAAACAAAAGAAACTGTAAATAAATTAAAATGGCTTTTTCTCCCCTTTGGTTTTCCACAGCAGTATTATTGTCTTTGTGAGTTTAAGACTAACTATAAACAATCCTGTAATGGATTTTAAGTACTATAAAGTAATAGTGATATATAGCAAATAAATCTATATACATGTAAAATTAAACTTGACTTGAGTTTTCTTTATACACACAAATATTTCCACATTGAAGGATATTATTCTCTCCATTACCAATAGTTAAGTTAAAATAACTTAAAAGAGCTGTGGCACCTTAAATACCCAGAAATTTATCCTGGTATAAGCTTTTGTGGACACTGTTCACTTCATCAGATGCATGGTTAGCCTCAAATTGGCATATTTACATACATATGCTGAGGGGGAGAAGGGAGGGGAGAGATGTAAACTGAATTGTCAGAGGGAATTGTAATGCAGAAAGTACAGACAGTGATAATTAACCTAACAGTTGCTATTCACAAAGTTTACTGGGTTATAAGACAGACATCATTGCAGTGGTGACCTGATTAACATATGTAGAGTGATTAAAAAATCTTTGTCCTTATTTAGACCACCAGAAATAGAGTTGAATCACTTTGACGAATTGTACTTCAGCAATTTTGCATTATTATCTGCCTTTGAAATGCCTTTGTCCAAGAATGGCCATCTTAAGGTAATTGACAGAGTGCCCTGGGAAGTTAAAACCCCACTGGTTTCTGAACATTGCCATTCTTTATATCATATTTGTGTCTATTTATCCTTCTGCACAGAGACTGGACTGTTTGTCCTATGTAGAATGCAGGGCATTGCTGGCAAATGGTGGCATATTAGACAGATTCAACAGTTCTGACATTCAGACATTTTTCTTAAATCTCTTTACAGAGGCTTGACCTGAAGTGTGACCCAGCCAGCTATGATTCATAGCACATTGTAGAGAGTGTGGTTTTATTGCTAATGAATTGTATTGTGTTTACTGTTATATTTATGGTTGTTTTTTATGCTATTGTATTTTACATTCACCACTTTGATAGTTTTGTGGAAAGTGGCATATACATTTGAATAATATATATCACATTGGAAGATGAGCAGATGTATGAATACCTGATGTCGTGGATGACATTATGTAATAGTGTTGTCAGAGTAGATATGAAGACAGAATTGGCATTTGAGTCTGGCACAGGGTCTGGTTCTTGTGTCTATAATTTTTGCAGAAATGTTCAGTTTGTGAATGCTAACACTTATATAGCCAAAATGGCACCATTTACACATTAGAGGGAACTGAGGGAACCCCAAGTTTTTCAGAACATTTTTTTTTAAAGGGGGAAAAAAAACATAAGTGAGGGAATCCCAAAAACAGACCAATGTAAAAATACAATAGATGTGTACAAAGGGGTGGAGGTGGGGAGAGAACATTTGATTCTCCTAAACATTTTTCTTCTGTTCCCCTCATCTGTCTAATGTTGGATGCTTTCATTTGTATTTTACATTAAGTCTATATAGCTCAACATATGAAGATCTTGTCTCTTACTTATATAGCAAGATCTGTTCTGTATCATTGATCCTAATGTGCGGCTTGTTAGGAAAACTGCTTATATATGACTGATTAGTGTTGAAAAGTCAGAGCAAATTTTGTTCTACAATTCTGCTATAATACTTCAGATTCACATAGTTGGCAGGCACTTAGGGCTGTTGTAGGTTCTGGGTGGTTTGTTACCCATGTCAACAAGCCACCCTAGGTTTTCATGACAAAGTAAGCCATGCTGCCAAGGATAATTATGCAAATCCCCCCACCATATGACCGGCATATGCCGCATAGTTAACAAGCCATGCTAGCTTCTGAACTGCATGGTGGTTGTGTGAGCCAGGCCAATGAGTTGGATGTCTTTAAGCCTTGTTTCTGAGCTCTTCTGTTAGCAGTTGGAGATGGTCTTTGGAACCTAGCAATGGAATCAGTTGAGGCTGTGTCAAAATGCCTTGATATAGAATTTACTGCAAACACTTAGATGGAGCTGGTACCTAGGTCAGTTCATAAACTGTGTGTTTAAACACAGTTGGGTTGGTAGAGTTACTTTCTGTCATTAACAATGTGCACTGATGGTACTATATAAATAAATAAATTATAAACAAATACGCAAGTTGGGTTTTCTTGCTGACTGAGATGGTGTCATTTGAAAGTTTAGATGAGCAAGTATGAATTTATATATCATTAGAAACTATGCTGAAACACAGAGGTGATAGACTTGTAAAGGTGTAAGTAACCCTACTTCTTAATACCACCCAACCTGCTTGACCCATTTACCAGTTTTTCTTCATCTTATCTAAACAAGAACAGCAGGAGCTCTTGCAGCTTCCTAAAACAAACTTGTTAATCTGTGTTGAATACTGGAGGGCCTTAAGAAGTAGAATGTTACATCGGGAACGATGAAGTTGGAGGACTGAGAGAATGCATGTGAGCTAAAGACAGACTCATCTTCCTCTATCATCTCATGACTGCTCAGAAGCAGTGAAACTAAACCCCCCCCCTCATATTCAGTTCAATGAGTTACAAGTCATATGAAACTATCACATCCTCAACCTTGTATCCCTTACCTTAAAAGCAGTCTGCTGAACTTTGTCTCGGAGTGCCTCAAAGAATAAGATGCACCTGATGTTCCTTTATTTAACTTTATGGGCCTGTTCAGACAACACACTAAGCCATGGTTAGGCCGCTAACCCTTTTTCCAGAAAATGCGTAGTGAGCGCATTTAAACTGTGTCTATGTAGCCACTATGGTTAAGAATGATTCACAGGACATGCTAAGTCATGGTTCACATCACACACTAAACCATAACGTTTAGCTCAAAATGCTTAACCACTGTGTCATCTGAACCAGTCTATAAGAGTCATCACAATTATTGGGTTATATTCTCGAATATCTAAGGTATATCCATTATATGGATGGAAAACTTCAACACTGAAGAAGAAAAGTTCCCACACCTTGGGATTCTTAAAAGCATTTCAAAACCTCAAGTTGTGCAGTGAAAGCAAAAACAAATTATGCAGCATATAGACCCTAAAACAGCTGCTACTTTTTTAAAGTGTTCTGGTCTCTTGGCTTCTTCTTTGCATTTAAGATTGTCCTAGCCAGCTTTCTTCTAGTTCTTCAGCATGGTTTGCGACACATCAGAATAGTTGGGCACAATTAAAAGCATTATAAATCAAACTGCAGCCATTGGGACGAATGTATATACTTGCCTGAATTACCTGTGTCCCACGTTTCTCTCTACAAAAAACAAACCTAAAACAAATTACTTCCCAGCTGTATGCTGTGTGTTAGCAGCCCACTCCATGGGTCAATCAAACCTGACAGAAAAAAGCTTCCTCATTTATGTAGTAGGTTATTAAACATACTTAATAAGTAGTTTGCAATTTCAGTTAACAATGCAATGCTACAGGTAATGTTACTGCCCCCAAACAACTTGGGTTTTTATAGGGGTGTGTGTGTGTGTATTCTGAACATTATAACAACTAAATGAAGATAATACAGCACACATTGCTTTTTGCTTTTTCTTCCTTTCCCCTCCCCCCTAAAATTGTATTAACCAAGTCTTTTGTAATAGCCTAATAAAGCTGCAGTTGGTTGGGGACTGTTCTTTTTTTCTGTTATTTTTAAAATAAAATATTTTTTTAAAAGTTGGGCAAAAGATTGCTTGTTCTTGCAGTATGTTTGTATTTCAAAAAGAAGACCAAAAAAGCTTCTCAGTAATGCAAGTGGACAAAGAGGACTTGGTGACGGGTAAAGTTCCTGTATTTGACAGGAAGGAGCAGTAGCCACACATTAATTTTGGGTAACTGGGCCATGCAATCTGTAGACATTCAAGACTCAAATCTAGAGAACTATTAGTACTCACGCACTTCTTAAATTAATGATCCTCAGAAGAAGAACTGAAGAGGAAAAAATAGCATTCTGAAGAGCAAAAACGTTTACAGGAAAAAAGCACACACAGAGAGCTGAAGTAGTATTTTAGAAGCCAATCCTGCATTTTCAGAATCCAATAAACCTAAGCACAATTAACTTTTTTGTCCAAGCAGAGTAGGAACTCTTTTTTTATTACCCTTCTTTTGAACGCTTACTTCAAAACACATAATTTTGCTGATGGGGTTAATACTTAAGTCACTGAAATCTTATTCCAGGTCTATAAATGTGAGAAAATGTATTCCTTATATACAGAATAATTTGACTTGCTCATGATAAATTTGACTTTGCAGTAGCATCCCAAACATTTGTACCAGTTTATGGGTTGCTTTCAACTATTGTGTAGGTGGACGTCTTCTTATACAGCAGATCCTCCCCCAGGTGTGGTCTCCTGCGCGTGTTCCAAATCTTCTCTGGAGGGTCCCTCAACAAATAAGGAGGGTACAGGAGCTATAGGGGGAAGGACACATCTGTTCTGCCAGTGGTTCCTCCTTGCTGGAACTACACCATTGGATACAACTCTTCTTGCAATGCTGAAAAATATCTTGTGATATAAGAGTAATACCGTTTTTAATTCTGGACTTACGCAGTGTTCAGTGTGCCACACACATTTTTGTATATTTGTGTGGCTCAGTAACTTTCAGGATAGCTTGATCCTTATGACACAAAATAGTCATATCTTTTTCTTCTCTAAGAAGATGTGTGATCTTTCAGTTTGAAAGACAATATCTTACAGGAAAATAAATCATTAGTTTCAGTACCTTTTTGCATTTACACTGCAATATTGTTTATCTATAAGCTATTATATACATTTTCAAGTGATAGCAATCAGAGTCATGAATACATAATTATAAATATCAATATTCTAATTAAATACAAGAAAGTATATATTTTGAAGCACTTGCAGTTTGACATATATTCACAAAATTGAATATGCAATCCTGAAATTATAGTGACTGCTATTAAAATAAACACTTGGAGAATGTGTATTACACAGAATTTATATAAGTAAGGCTTTTGTTTATATGTGTGCATATATTAAATATATAATGCTACTGTATATTTTATTATAAAGTGTAGGATATACTTCCAGTACCCTGAAATGTCAATTTATGCCATATACACCCAGTTCAGGCACAAATTTCCTCTGATTTAATATTAAAACAAGTTAGCAGGACATGAACGTTATTTCCATACTTTAATAGCAAATAGGCCACTGCTATCCCACTAAAACCCCACATGTCTATAGTACCCTATTTCTTTGATTTGAAGACACACTTTCCCCCCCATATAAACATCTCTAAAAATGGGGTGCGTCTTAGAATCGTGGGTGTGTCTTAGGTTTTTTTTTTCTGTTGGTACTGAAATTAGTGTGCATCTTACAATCGATGGCGTCTTACAATCGAAGAAATACGGTATGTATCAAACTGATAAACCCACCTTCGCTGACTCAAGGAATGGATATTAATTTCACTGTATTTTGAATATATGGTAATTTCAGCCCCTGATCTACTACTGGCTGAAGGATTGTATGAGCAGGGATAATAGCATGTATATATTAAGTAATGGGGGGAGGTCTGATTGTCCAGGTCCTAGACTCTAGGAGAACTTTGATGTCTCACTTGGTTTTTCTGATAAACTGCAGTAGATGTTCTGAATCTGTAGTTAACAGAGCGACCAGGAATCAATAAACTTTGGCTTATCCCATGAACCGTGTTAATCCAACAAAGTTATTATCACATGATCATCCCGGCCTTGCCACAACATTTCTCCTTCAAAGTCCAACATGCCATGCTTCCTGGCCCTCATGAGTATTCCAACAACCTTATCCGAAATGCGGACATATCTGTCAAAGAGATCACCAAAAGTGACTTTGATCTGGCCATCGCGGCGGTGCCGAGCCATCGTTCGGATGATAAAGCACATGTCTTTCATCTCCCGATGTATATGATTCTCTGCTCTCTTGGCCCTTTCTGCAGTTTTCGTCCCTTCTTTGGGACGACCGTAGCCTTCGTCCCCTTTGCGCAGGCGTGTGGCCATGGCCATTTCATAATCAAACTCCTCGCTGAAAGGATTGAGTTTTTGCATTGTCACGTGCTCATCAGCCCAGTCTTCCCATCTTCCCCTCAGATTGTGAATGGGGCTATATTTCTTAGGCGCCATGATGTTTCTGTTTGCACTGGAGTAAATGAGAATTACATTGTAATTCAGTGAAGTTGCTCATCTTTTAGTTTAGAATACAGGCCACTAGATGGCATGTTCCCACTAATTCTAAACTCATAGCATTATAATAGCTCTATCAACTGTGATTTTGCTGCCTCTTAACTGAGAACATCAGCTTTTGTTCTGGATTGCACGTTCTTTTTCTTTTAGTCAAGGGGGGGGGAAACAGTCTGTTCTACTTAACGTTACTTGCTATTTTATTAATCACATCTTCATTCCATCCTACGTCTAATGAACTCGGGGTGGCATACAAGGATGGCGGCTTACCCATTTTATTCTCAGGAAAACCCTGTGAGGTAGTTTAGACTGAGGGTGAATGAATGATTATTAATAATAATAATAATAATAATAATAATAATAATAATAATAATATATTTATTTATTTCTTACCTGCCTCTCCCTTTGGATCGAGGCGGGAAAGGAATCAACACATTTTAAAAATTCTTGATTTTACCTTGATCTGGGTAGGCCTGCCGGAAAAGGCTAGTCTTCAAAGCTGCCTTAAAATCACAGAGAGAGTTAATATTACAAATCTCCTCCGGCAGGCCGTTCCATAATCCAGGGGCGACAGAAGAAAAGGTCCTCTGGGAAGCTGATGTCAGCCTAGTCTTGGCTGACTGAAGTAAGTTCTCTCCAGACGACCTGAGTGTGCGGGGTGGACTGTATGGGAGAAGGCGATCCCGCAGGTAACCTGGACCCAAACCATGTAGGGCTTTAAAGGTAATGACCAACACTTTGTACTTTGCCCGGAAACTAATTGGCAGCCAGTGGAGTGATTTTAATGTTGGGGTAATATGCTCACCCCTAGATGTACGACCAACCTGGCTGCCATATTTTCAACTAGTTGAATTTTCCGAACCAGGTACAATGGTAGCCCTATGTACAGCGCAGAGTTGTGAATGAATGACTGGCCAATGTCACCTCGAGAGCTTCGTGGCTGAAGGGGGATTTGAACCCTAACCTATGGCCAAAGGCCACAGAGGTACTTCGTTTATAGAGGAGTATTGAATGGTGTGGTTTTGTTTTGTTTAAGCATTTATAGGATTGTGTTTAAATGCAACTCTGCCCACAGAAGTAAGGCAGAGGTATAGATATGAGGTAAATATTACTGGCACAAGATGTACTCACCAAAACCTGCATGGAAAATAATAAATGTGATGCTACCAACTTACCTGCTTCCCGCAGAGGTGTGTGTGTGTGTGGCTAGGTGGGTTGTTTTGTTTCTTTGTTTCATTTTTTCCTCCCTTTATTGCTGTTCAAAGTCTTCCTATAGAGCTCTAGTGAAAACATCTCCTTTTAATAGCTATGCTCTTATATGCAAACTGAATAACTGAAAGGGTTGTGAGCTAAAATTAATCCATTTGGAGAATGGAAAACCAATGCTAGAGCTGTAGCATATTTAAAAAGCATAAATGTCTATAAAAATAATTTTGGGGGCCTCTTATTCCTGAGGGAGCAAGATAAAGTAACATGGCATTAAAACCCTCTTTAAGTTCTGCTGTTTAGCGTACATGCTAATATTTTATTTATTTATTTATTTATTTATTTATTTCAACCCTGCCTTTTTGGGAAAGGCCTCATAAGCTGGGCTATGGTAGAAACCTACCACAAAAAAAAGGCAAATAGCTTAATAAAAACAGCATCTGATAGAATCACAGACAAAGGGCCAGCAGGATTTTTTTTTATCTCTTCTGGACCGCCACATTAAGGTTAGGCACTTAAAAAAAAATTCAGAGGTTCATATGACTCTGACTAAAGGTTACTTGCATCATAGCTACACTTGCATTTTATTTTTAGTGACTAGTTTGTGTTAGTTTGGACTGGTTCCATGTTGAATTGAATGGCCTGCTTGACAGAAATTGTATATGCGTGGCAAATTTCACCCTCTTTTCTTTTCCTTTATTTTAATCATTGGGGCACAACTCATCAAATGTCAACATTAATTAAGGCATGTAAATTCAAAGTAATAAACCTTGCATTTTTTGGCATTATCCCACCTCTTTTAATTTTCGCTTTCTAGTGAGATTTGCCCTGATTTTTGATGGCCTGATGGTTTACACAGTCCAAATCCACTTTCCTGCTGTGATAGTTTTGCACCCTCCTTGATCATGTGCAAATGACAGCACTGGACACAAAATGGAGTGAATAATTCAAGATTTGATGGGGAGAGGGTAAAGAGGATTCCAAAATGAATAATCATTATTTGATTGCTCTCTCTGTTTCTCCCTGAGCGACATGGGATTTTGGTATCTTAATGATATAGGGCGGGATATAAATGTTTTAAATAAATAAATAAATAAATAAATAAATAAATATCAGATGAATTCCATAAATGTCCAACAGGGATACAGATATACAGATTTGCAGGAGTTGTGAGAGTAATTGGAGAGGTGCGGGGCGAAGCCCTGTATACTGCCCTGAGCTCCTAGGAGCAATGGGATAAAAATGTAATAAATAAAGGGGTAAATAACAATGATCCATCCTTAAAGGAGCGTAGATAGATAGATATTTATTCTCTCAGATAGATGATGATAGATAGATAGATGTATCATTGTTTCATCATTTAAACGTGAATTCTGACAATCGCATTCATATGACTGTCACTTTTTACCTTTGTATCTGGGACTTCTTTGACATTCTCAAAATTTTCTGGGATTATCAATACACAAGTGTGAATGTCAAGGTTAACTAAATTCACTGTAATGTAACCAGTTACCACTGGTAAGTACAAGCTAGCACCAGTGAAAATTTTGTTGTTGTTCCTCGCAAAGTGAATTATTGTTTTAATATTAAATATAATTTGTAATACATTAGTGTATATGTGTAACAAATAGCAATTTTAATCACGGAATGCCAGATTTCCTGCAGTTTATTTCTAATCACATTGGGCTGGATACAGATTTAGAGTAGACCGATTGAAATCAATAGAGCAAGTTAGTCAAGAATAAGTTGTCCCATTGATTTCAATAGGTCTACTCTAGGTATGATTAAGTCCAAATCCAAAATAGTATTTTTATCTGCATGGATTTGCAAAGGGCCTAGCATAGCCTAAGTCGTGGTAGGACAGCCTCTGTCAGTTGATCAGTCCAGTGTTTCTTGGTTGGAGGTGGGAGATATGAGATCTCGGATACTGCAACTCGCAAGGGCTTTAATTCATTCCAGGGGAGGAAATGGTTCTACAGCTGTAGGTGAAGAGATCTCCATCTGTTATGTGAATGGAGAAATATCCCCTTCCAGGAATTCTACAAGCACATTGGCATTTTCACAGGGCTCAGGTCTGGTGGCAGTGAATATTATACATGGAATGATCTGCATATATGTTGCCAATACGATCTCTGGGTAAACTTATTAAAAGGGAGAGGCGGGTAAGAAATAATAATAATAATAATAATAATAATAATAATAATAATAATAATTCTTATTATTACATCTGAAAGTTTCATTTTAAAAATATAGAGAGAACATTGTGGGATTTCTCGGTCTCCCAAGAAATGAATTCAGGACTTCAGGAATTGGCTTTATGGAAATAACCGGCTCTGAAAGAGACAAGCCTTACTTCAATCATGAAAAAAAAAAAATTCAAAATCATATGGTTGCTGCTAATGAGAGCTTATATTGACAGGCATTTAAATAGCTGAGGTGCTTACAGTGTAAATACGGTGAGCTGAAAAAAGGAAATGGAGAAACTACAAAAACTCTGAGCAACTTGAATAATGTACATGCCCTATCCATTCTCGTTATTTTTCCTTATGCCTGTTCAATCGGTAACTGACAAGAAAACGTTGTAGTCAGTATGCCTGTACACAGTGGATGTCAGGTGAAGTGGCTGCACACAACCATATGCACTTTACGGGAGAGTCGTTTGTTGGTGTTGCCAAAAAAAAAAAAAAGATCAGAAATTGTCTCTCCTTCCAATATTTTATTGTACTTGGATAATAGGCATTTCAGGCAGGGGAGGGGAGGATAACTACATGGGAGGAAGAATACGGCTGTGTACAACTTTCTTCTACGGAGGACGTTAATAAGCATTTCCTTCTCTCTGCCCGAATTTCCTATAGCCAGTTGGGATAGCACAAAAGGCCATCCTTATAATTATTATAGATCAGTGCTGTCAAACATTTTGGGAAGAATGAGAAACACACACACCCCTCCAACTTGGGACATCAAAATAGGATGCACAGCCACTAGACATGGAGATGGCCACTAGACTCAATGTGTGACATTCAAGACAGGTGGTTCATGGAAGAAGATGTCTTTGCCCCCTCCTTCCCTTGGCAACTTCCAGAGCTCCCCAAAATGCTATATGGAAGATTGGGGGAGCTTCCTGAATGGAGTGAGCTGTGATGTGGGGGCATGAGGGGAAAAAGGGGAAATCCTGAAAATTGGGTGCCATCACCCTACCGCAAGAGAACGTAAGAAGTGCCATGCTTGATCAGAGCAAGGGTCCATCCAGTCCAGCCCTGTTTGCAGGGTGGCCAACCAGTTGTGGTCCAGGGACCAACAAAGCAGGACATGGTGCAACAACAGCCTCCTACTCATGTTCCCCAGCAACTAGTGCACACAGGCTTACTGCCTCAGATACTGGAAGTAGCACAGAGCCATCAGGGCTAGTAGCCATTGATAGCCTTCTCCTCCAGGAATTTATCCAGCCCCCTTTTAAAGCCATCCAAGTTGGTGGCCATCACTACATCTTGTGGAGGGAGCTCTGCCCATGGTAGGTATTTCTGCCCGATTTTCAGCTATCTCTGCTTTCCTCTCAATCTCCTGCACCACAGCCCACCCCATTCAGGAGGGGCCCCAGAAGCATTTTCATGGGTTGCTGCTGGGGGAAGCAGGGGGTAAGGCTGCCATCTTCCTCCTGCCAGTGCAGTGATGGATGACATCCAACGCGATAAAAAAGAATCACTCTAATTAATGGAAAATTGGTCTATCAGCAGCTATTATACATGACAGCTAATCGGAACCTCCATGTTCTGAGCCAGGGCCACCATGTTCTAAGACAAAAACAATGCTATATGGCTGTTGCCTTCATGCCCTGCCTGTGTACTTCCTGGAGTCCCGTGGCTAGTTAATGGAAACATTTGGGGACTGTAAAATCCGTGCTATAGGTCTCAGCATCAGCTAAACCCAGGTATAGTCTCCCAGCTGGTGCTCTCCAGGTATTTTAGACTCCCATCAGCCCATGCCACTCGCCAATAGTCATGAATTCTAGAAGATGATGGTCAGAAATCTGGTCAGGGTAACCAGGTTGGGGAGGGGAAGGCTGCTCGTGTAGTTTGTCATGCAGTGGAGGCTGGTGGCTCTGATGTCAGTGGGGTAGTGAATCCGCTCAGAGGTTCAGCCAGGATCCTGAAGGAGTTATCCAAGGTGTTCTGCACCTTGGGTAGTTCCTTTAGAGTTCTGACTGAAACATAAGAAGAACCATGCTGGATCTACTCCAGCACTCTGTTCACATAGTGGTCAACCAGCTATCAACCAGGAACCCGCAAGCAAAACATGGTGCAACAGCACCCTCCCACACATGTTTCCCAGCTACTGGTGTATATAGGCTTACTGCCTCTGATACTGAAACCCAGAGTGGATTCACTGACCTTCTGACATCAGAGCCATGAACCTCCACTGTCATCCTGTGACTACATTAGAGAACATCAACTTTTGAGGGGTAACTTCAAAAACAGTGACCAACCTAAAGTTGCTACTCTTCCAGGAGCTACCATATTTATCTCAGGGCACAATTAAATGAAATAGATTATTTATTTAATAGTTTAGTTAACTGTTAAAAAAATGAAATATTAGGTTCTTCAGGGGGGAATCTTTTTGGAAGAACAGCATTTGCCAGTTCTTTATGTTTGTCCTACAGCTGAATCTTGTCCTCTTCCCTTAAGTGTCCTGGGAGAGACATTACATAACAATGCTGAGCCATGTGCTCACTCCATAAAGCCTTTGTGCTGGCTTCATAAAGCACATGTCACATGGAAGCAGCTTCAAATGGCCTCCAAAGGGCAAGTGTATTGTGTGAAACAATGTTTTAGAGCAAGGGTGTAGAACCTCAGGCCCAGGGACTAAATCCGGCCCTCCTAGGGTCCCAATTTAGACTTCATGTCCCCTCTCCTGGCAACATCTGCTTTCCCCAAAACCATAGATGGTTTGGTGGATTCTTGGCTTTTATGCAGTTCTTTCCCCATTCTAAAAGACTGAATTCCCTCCCCTAAGGCTTAGTTACAGGCTATAAGAGCTTTAAGCTAAAAATAGTGGTATTTTCGTGCTGCCCCTTTTGCCTTCAGCTTTGCTCATCACTGACATGCAGCTCCTGAAAGCTTCTCTTTGGCCCTTGGGCCAGAAGAGGGTCTGCACCCTTGTTTTAGAGACCCACCCTGACTTACACTATGAAGAACCAACAATTACTCACAGTGATGATGAGGGCCGTTTTATCCGTATGGCACTCTGCATTTCTTGACTACCATCATCTGCATCCAGTCTTTCTTCTGTGTCTCCCCCATAGCCACTGTCTTCAGTATCCAAGCTGTCACTGCGATAATTCTCTAGTTCTAGTTCCTGGCCTTTATCCTCCTGTTCTATCTGTTTCCATCCCTTAGTCAGCTCCGTTACCAGGTTAGAGCACTTTCTCCTTCTTGTAGGGGACATCTTGGCCCGAAGGAGTTTATCAATGTTGCTGGGGTCTTTGATACTCTTGTCTGCCTCGGTACACCCATTGTCTTTTTCGTATTTGTCGCTGAGGAGACTAATCCCGCTGCCTCTTTCATAGATTTTACTTACAATGGTTTTGGTCACTTCTTTGCTTCTAATGTGAAGTTTCTGGAGGGCTTCGTTAGATTCACTGGGGTTATGTTCTACATTTTCTTTTGGCACCTGATCTTCGGATGGGAATGGTGCACCATCCATCGATTGGTCTTTCTTGGAGGGAGCAGTTTGGTTGGGAAATATCCTCTCTCTCGAGGGAATGCTTGGTAGGTTCTCCTCACTGGGCATCCATCCACTGGGCTCCTGGGCCTGCTTGGTATTGTGTTCAGATGCCCACTGCTGCCAACCTCGTGCCAAGCTGATGACAAGGCTAGCCGTTCGGATCTTTTTGATGGCCCTTTTGGCCGGTGTGGTCTCCTGGTGGTCTTCTGGAGGCATCTTGTTCACTGTGCCTCACCACGTACCTTTGTGTTATTACCACTTAGTTAAGACTGTCCTACAGCAAGTAACAACCAGAGGCAAATGTTGGGGGTTTAAATAGATGGAGGGGGGACTTTATGATGCTGGAAAGTATGTGAAGCATTTCTCACGAAGAAAGACTATCCTTAGTCTGACAAGGTTCTTTTTTTAAAAAAGCCCAGGCTCGCATTTCACCACGGCAGATGGACACCGGATATGGTAAACACCAGTGACGCAGACAGCCCGTTTCTTGGCCTCAGCTGTGATGGAAATTCACAGCGCCTGTTTGTGCCCCCTCTAGAGGTACCTTCATTCAGCATGACAGTAAAACATGCTTTCCATCACTTAAGTAACGGACCTTGGTTAATGGGATACTTTCTGTCTTCTGAAGAGGAACATCTATCAAGGAAAACTCTTGGAATTAGACATGTAATGCTTTTATTTTTAATTAACCCATTTCAAGTTTTGTTTTTAGGATTTTTGTAAACAGGTGGATCTCTTTCCGTCCTTCTTCCAGGCCTCAAGAGCATGTCTTCTCTCTGACTATCCTACCTCCGATGACACACACTGCATGACACTCCCATTTCAAGTTTGTGTCTGCATTATGACACTAGGATTCAGGTTTTTTTAATGGAATTCATCAGAAACATCATGTCTGAAAATACTGTTAAAAAGTCATAAGAACATAAGAGCCACATTAGATCACATCATGGTCAATCTACTCCAGCATTATGTTCACACAGTGGCTAACCAGCTACCTGTGGGAAACCCACAAGTAATTACACTATCCTGGACATATTCCCCAGCAACTGGTGTACATAGGCATACTGCCTCTGATACTGGAGGCAGCATATAGCCACCAACACTAGAAACCATTGATAGCCGGATTCTCTAAAAATTTGTCCAATCCCTTTTAAAGTCATCCATATGGGTGGCCATTAATACCATCTTGCAGTAGTGACTTCCATAGTCAGTTGCTCTTATTTGTCAAGATATACCCATATGCTTAAGCTGACTTCTGCATGCATTGTTGAACTTGGATACCCCTTGACTACATTTAGACCAGGGACCATTGTTCTTTCATTTTATTTATAATGTCTGAAGCAGAATAATTCTTATAGTATTATTATGTAGCAACATCACTGTACACAGAACTTTATGGAGTAACATAGCAAGAAGGCAGGTCACTGCCCAGAAGAGCTTACAAATGTTTATTTATTCAAAAACATTTTTATTCCACTCTTCAGCTGAAATAGGTTCCCGGAGGAACTTACAAAAATCAGTAATAAGATAGTCCTTCCCCACAGGATTGCTACCTAAAACATATGACACAAAAGGAAAATGCAGGCACACTTTCTTAGCTATAAAGTTCTCATAATGATCAGCTGGAATGAAAAACTGTTCAAGGAAAGGAAGAGCCAAAGTTTGCTGGTCTCTTAGCTGATAGCCAGTATCTATTCCATTGGAGTGGTCCTGCTTCCAAATCTTTCCCAGCACAGCAGCCTGATGGAGGAGCTGTTACAGTTGATGAAAGGAGAAGCTTAATGGAGTTGCAATCTCTGAAGAGCTGAGAAAACTAGGGATGTGCTCCGCTTCTAATCGGACCGAAGCAGGAGCGGAGTGGGGGGCTTCGCCTGCCCTTAAGGCGGAGGCGAAGAGGATTGGGGGGCCGGCGGAGCGTGGCGAAGAGGATCGAGGTGAAGGCGGATCCTTCACCTCGATCCGGAGCTCCGCCGGAAAGGTAAGTGGGGTTTACCGGGCCCTGCCGCTGTCGCTGTCGTCCATGTGGCGACGGCGGCAGGGCCCGGTAACCCCCTCCCCGCCCTCCTCTCCCTTACCTGCCTCCGTCCGCGGTCCGTCGGCGTCTTCAATTGAGCCCGCGGTTCCACCAGGAAGCCTGGGCCGCTGCGGCCCAGACTTCCTGGTGAAACCGCGGCCTCAATTGAAGACGGCGACGGACCACGGACGGAGGCAGGTAAGGTCCCCCTCTCCCTTGGTCCTTTACCGGGCTCTGCCGCTGGGACTGCCTTGAGTCTTGGTGTGCGTATGTATCCCTGGACAAGCTATCATGGTGGCGAGTTTGAGATTTTTAACGTGCAAATTGACGGAGCTATGGAAGGGGTGTGAATGGGGTGCCCGATTTTCATAAATTCCCCAAAAATCAGGGGATGATGGGACTGCCTTGAGTCTTGGCGTGCGTGTGCACCCCTGGATAAGCTTTCATGGTGGTGAGTTTGAGATTTTTAACGTGCAAATTGACGGAGCTATGGAAAGGGGTGTGAATGGGGTGCCCGATTTTCATAAATTCCCCAAAAATCAGGGGATGATGGGATTGCCTTGAGTCTTGGCATGCGTGTGCACCCCTGGATAAGCTTTCATGGTGGTGAGTTTGAGATTTTTAACGTGCAAATTGACGGAGCTATGGAAAGGGGTGTGAATGGGGTGCCCGATTTTCATAAATTCCCCAAAAATCAGGGGATGATGGGACTGCCTTGAGTCTTGGCATGCGTGTGCACCCCTGGATAAGCTTTCATGGTGGTGAGTTTGAGATTTTTAACGTGCAAATTGACGGAGCTATGGAAAGGGGTGTGAATGGGGTGCCCGGTTTTCATAAATTCCCCAAAAATCAGGGGATGATGGGATTGCCTTGAGTCTTGGCGTGTGTGTGTATACCTCCATGAGGTGTCATGGTGCCAAACTTGAGGTTTCTAACTTTCACAGGAAAAAAGTTGTATACTTTTTTAGCTTAATGGAAGCCTATGGGGGGGGAAACGGAGCTCCGATCCGGATCCGGAGCTCCGAGCAGAGTGGACATAGGCGGGGCAGGGCGGAGCGGCCCGATCCGCAAATCGCGGATCTGGAAGTGAAGCGGAGCGGGGGGTCCGTGCACACCCCTAGAGAAAACTACGTTTCAACATTCATCTGCACAACAAAGGAAGGGGGAAGGGTAAAAGTGACACAAACATTTAACTGGCATATTTCAACCACTGGGGGTCTGAATGGGTTAACAGTAAAAGGGGGGGGGGAAGTCTTAAATTTATGGGTGGATGATTTCCAGTAGCGTATTCCATGGGTTGCTAAATCAGTCCTATCTGGCTTATTGCTAAAAAATGTTCTTCGAGACATTGAAGGAGCTCTCTGGGATTTCTAGCAATAAGCCAGGTGGGACTGATTTAGCAGCCCATGGAACAGATACTGGAAATCATCACCCATAGCTTTAAAACCATTCTTCTTTTTTTTTCTTTTACTGTTAGCCCAATCAGATCCTCAGTGGTTGAGCTATATAAAAGTTTCCTGTGTGTGTGTGTGTGAAAGAGAGAGCGAACATTCTTGGGGTTTCCCCCCCACTACCACCGCTGCCTATTTCATTGCCTGTTGTGTGCCTAGACAGTTCTGGTAGGGTGACCATATGAAAAGGAGGACAGGGCTCCTGTATCTTTAACCATTGTATAGAAAAGGGAATTTCAGCGGGTGTCATGCACGCAGCACCTGCTGAAATTGCCTCTCTTCATCACAACAGTGAAAGCTGCTGGAGCCCCACCTGCAAGAGGGCAGGGCTCCTGCAGCTTTAACTATTGTGATGAAGAGGCAATTTCGCCAGGCGCTGCATGCATAGAAATGACACCTGCTGAAATACCCTTTTCAATACAACCGTTAAAGTTACAGGAGCCCTGAACACCTTTCCATGCGGTCACCCTAGTTCTGGGAGCTTTTCTCTGCCCCACACCTCCAAGCCCCCCCTTTCTTTTTACTCATGGTTGCTGACTGAGATCAGGAAGCATCATCATCATCATGTGATCGCTAAAGCCAAATCAGAATGTGGACAATTCAATTCTTCCTGCCCTCATCCTGAATATTCTGGGTTAAAAGCAAAGGTATTCTGGGGGAAAGAGCCTGATGCCAAGAATACTGCTGCTGTGAATAAGTTCAACCCATAATTTGCGCTCCCAAATGCCGAAATCAACTTCACAGTCTGAATGGAAAAAGGAGGTTGGTTGAAGTTGGGAAGGAGCCATTTCAGTGCCAAACTGCACACAACAGAAAGAGCAGAGGAAATGAACCTGCAAAGCGAAGGCATAGAAGTATCAATGCATGCACTTGGGGGCTTCTTTTTGGAGGACTTATGTGCTACCTGCAGTATCAGAGGCAGCAAGTTTATATTACACCAGTTGCTGCATGGGCAGGAGGGTGCTGTTGCACCCGTGTCCTGCTTACGGTTTCCTGGTGGACCGTTGGTTGCCCACTGTGTGAACAATGTGCTGGACTAGATGGACACACGTGGTCTGATCCAGCAGGGGTCTTCTTCTTAAGGCTGCAATCCTGTGCCCACTTATCCAAGAGTGCGCCTCATTGCAACCAATAAGACTTTTTTTTTGTATTTATTTTATATAAATCTTTTTTAGGGCACCTTTCAGGGTAAAGACATGTATAAGACTGTGCTGTTAGCATTAGGACATGATACAGGCCACAGTCATCCGAGTCCCTTCATTCCTCAACATTGGCTATGCCGGCCTAAGCTGACGGGAGTGGCAATTCCACAACATCTAGTGGACCACAAGTCCCCGTCCCCCCGCACTAATTATTAACCGTCTTCGAGATGAGTGGGATATTTAGTCCAATTTACAGAATGGCAAGAGCAGGTTCTACTTTGTCTGCTTATTTTACTTCGAGGAAATGATTTATTATTACATGGTAGGAGCCCATAAAATAGCTGCCTGCCTTTGAGTATAATGTTTCTCAAATGCAGAGAGAAACATCCCTTGCTTTTTTTCCCCATCTTGCATGCCTGAATTTCTGCAGGAGGATGGGCAGTCGTTTCGGGGTGACAGAAATGGAGAGCTAAAATGGGGCAAATGAATCATTGCTTACGTACTAACTTCATTGTAGTCGTATCAGAGCTAAATTTACACTCTGTGTACTGCAAGAGAATGATCTGGACTGAAGGCCTCCCATTTTTTTTATTATTATTTACAGCTTTTGTGGGCTGGTTCCATGACGAAAAGACCTCAGGGAGACTTATAAGATAATCCAATTTGAGTTAAGAATTCAATAAGTACAACAATGGAAACAATAAAATACGAAGCAGTGTAAACCTGGAGAACCAGAGCGGATCTACACAGAAGCCCGCCTTCTTCCGCCGAGCTCTCCAACCCGGGTGGCTCTTTCGCTGGCAGCAGGAGGCCGGTGGGGAGGTGGGCGGCAGCGGCGGCAAGGACTCACCAGCGAAACCGCCGAGCCTTGGAACTTTTCGCCCCGTCCTCGTGAGGGGGCGATGCGGGGCTATCGCCTCCTCCTCCTCTGCCACCTCTATCTACACTAGGAGTTTCGGGGCGCCCTGGAGGCGCATGCAAGCGCCTTCAGGGCGCCCCGATGACTCTGTGTAGATCCACTCCCAGTTAACATTCTTGCAGCCATATTCTGAACAAACTGAATTTTCTGGGTGGTTTTCAAAAGCAGTCCCATGTTCAACTCATTGCAGTATGGGATGGGTGGGGTGGGGGAGATATATCTGGTTTGTCCTTGCCCTATATATGTTTCATCCATGGAACTCAGTCTTTTCTGACATTTAGGACAAATCACCTGTGGTTCAAGAAGCTGTGGTCAATCAGTTGAGAATTCCTGCATGAGTATTCCTGCTGTTTTCTGATCTCTGCAGTCATCCGGGACAAAGCATGATTTCCCTGTGTTGGGTGAACTCTGCAGAAGTGATTTTGTTTGTCCAAATATGGTTCATTTCAGAGAACGCTTCCTTAGCCCTTCCTTTGCTTAACTTCCTGCCACACAGTGGCCCCATTCAGACAACATGCTAAACCATGCTGCTTAACCACAAAATGTTTAACGGAATGCATTAACCTTAATTCATTCCATAAGCAGCATGGTTTAGCGTGTTGTCTGAATGGGGCTACTGTCCTCAACACAATGTTTCCCTCAGCTAAGTGCTGATCATGGAAATGAGCCCAGCTGGAAGAAAAGTTCTTCAGGAGATAGGTACAGGGGGAGGCCTTAGGATCACCCACACATCTGCCCTCTTTGAGTCCAGGTGTGGTGTAGCAGTTCGGGTGTTGGATTCAGCTCTGAAGCTCAATGGGTGACTTTGGGCCAGTCACTGACTCTCAGCCTAACCTACCTCACAGGGTTGTTGTGAAGATAAAATTGAGAGGAGGGGCATGTAAGCTGCCTTGGGTTCCTTGCAAAAGGAAAAGAAAGGTGGGATATAAATATAATGATAAATAAATCGGGACATATGCATAATTTGCATAATTCTTATTTAGGTGATTATTATTTATCTATACATTTAATAAATTTATAATTTATTTCTACTCCCTGAAGAAGATGCTTTATGAGTTTTGAAAAATTGGGTGGTTGGTGCCTTTTAGCTCTTCTCCTCTTTTACTTTTCTTTGTTTAAGCTCTTTACTTGACTGACTGACTGCTTTGTATTTATAGCCAGATGTGATATTGTGTGATAATTCCTTCTAATACCAAATTAGGCTCCTTCCCACCCACGCCAACTTCTTTGTTTCCAAATCAGGGCCACAAAGAAACCAGAGGGAGGTACTGCCTTGTTTGGGAGGAACTTGAGATTTAGCGAAGTTTAAAAACTATCGGGGAGGGGGACTCCTAAAGGAGTCTTCTTCTTTTGGGGGGCCTCTAAACAGCTAAAAATACAGCTGTGCATGCTGGTAGTATATGTTTGATTTACTCTGATGTGAGGGGAAGGAAAGAGATATAAGATTGGTGTTTTTGCTGTAGCAGAGGCAACTTAAAAGGAGGAAGCAGAGGCTGGAGAAAGGAAGAAGTCTGGAAGCAAGATCCAGGGGTGGGGGCGGGGGAGAGAGGGGGACATGCAAATGAGAGAAAGTGAGATCTGGGAGGAAGAAAGAGGTGGAGGGGCTACTTTGAAAACTGTTCAGAAATTTCAGCTGGTCCAGGATGCTGCGGTAAGACTGTTGACCAGGGTCGGTTACGACGTTACTCTCTTGTTACAGCAGCTTCACTCACTACTAGTCTGTTTCTAGGCTCAATTCAGCATGTTGGTTATGATTTATAAAGCCCTATACACCTTGGAACCAGGCTACCTGAAAGACCGTCTTCTCTATATGAGCCTGCCTGCATCTTTCGATACCTTCAGAGGTGGATTTGGTGATGACACAAGACAGAGCCTTTTTGGTGGTTGCTCCAAGGCTGTGGGTCTACCTGCCAAGGGAGACTAGGTCCGTTCCCTTTCTGCTGTCCTTCCACTGGCAGGCAAATACTTCTTTGTTCTAGCAGGGCTTTGGCGTTGGTTGCTGTTTTTATTCCGTTGCTGCGTTGTTTTTGTTGTTTAATTTGCACTGTTTTATTATTGTTTCAATAAAGTTTTATTTCTGATTGTAAGCTGCCTTAAGTGCCATTTTTCTTGGCAGGAGGGCAGGGGTACAAATCAAATCAATCATGACAGATGTAGAAACAAGATTAGGCAGGAGAGGTGAATGAGTAAGGACGACAAGCAGGCAAAAGCAGAGGCAGAGAGCAGGGGAATGAAATTTCAGCAGGTGTCATTTATATGCATGCAGCACCTGGTGAAATGCCTTCTTCATCACAACATTTAAAGCTGCAGGAGCCCTGCCCTCTTTTGTATCTGATCACACTTTGCAGGGCTCCTGCAGCTTTAACTGTTGTGATGAAGAGGGAATTCACCAGGTGCTGCATGCATACAAATGACACCTGCTGAAATTCCATCTTCTAGACAACTGTTAAAGATACAGGAGGCCTGTCCTTCTTTCCATGTGGTCACCCTAATCGACACCCCTGCCATAAGTGCATGAGCCTGGGATAGTATTGGACTGTGGAGGCTGAGTTAGAAAACACTGATAATGAGACCCTAAAAACTTAACGTATGTTTCCCACGGCCGCAATCTGACCAGGGTGGAAGGGATCGCTTCTTCAAGAGAAAGTGAAGAAGTAATCCTGGAACAACGCAGGATTCGGAACAGATGCAACCCTTCTTGGTTCAACTTCTTGGACAGTTACAAGAAACAGACCAGGGGAAATTATTTGATTAAATAAACCAGATGGAATCTCATGAGCATGCAAAAGGGCAGCTGTCAGGGCAAGAATCTCTTCCATTCAGCATTTCTTTAAATGTTAGAATTTGATCCAAAGTCATGGTCACTATGTTACACGGGGTTAAATCGTATTTCCTTTGGATTCAAACCTTTTTGTTTTGTTTTTACATAGATTAAATATGATTTCCTTTTTATAAGGGTTGGTCCAAAGATGTAACCACATCTGCTTCTTACTGGTGAATTCTAATGCCATTATTGTAGATACGACTATGAGAATATACTAGTACTATGAGAACACGCACACACACGCATATTATCCAAATGTTCAAAACTGCCACTCCTGGGATCCATCCAACAGCACAGCTACTGATGAGGCCAGAAGTTGAAACATTTAGCTCGAAGTATATTGTTTGTTTGTTTTAAAAATATACTCTGTTGTTCTTATATATTCTACCTTAAGACTGCCAGCCTTCGTATTGCTTTGCTGTAGTGCCGCTTTACACTTACCTCTCTCTCTCTCATAATATAATATAATATAGAAAGACTAATAACAGAATATTTATGAATACTTTTAAGCCAAAGCTTTCAGCTTCTGGTCTCATCAGTAGCTGTGCTGTATATATATATAAACATGCATCACATTTATTTAATAGGACTATGAATCACAACCTCTGCTGACCAGGTGCCCATCATAAGAAAGGACTCAGTCCTTCTGATATCCTGGTTCCAAACCATTTAGGGCTGTGTGGGTCAAAACCAGCACCTTAAATTACTCATGGAAGCATAACCTCCAAGTTGGATTACTGCAATGTGCTCTACATGGGGCTGCCTTTGAAGACGGTTCGGAAGATGCAGTTGGTGCAAAATGCAGCAGCCAGATTGATATCTGGAACCAGAAGGTTCAAACATATAAGACCGACTCTGGCCCGTCTGCATTGGCTGCCTATATATTTCCGAGCCCGATTCAAGGTGCTGGTTTTAACCAATAAAGCCTTATACGGCTTGGGACCACAACACCTGACAGAACACCTCTCCGACATGAGCCTACCCGTACACTACATTCAACATCTAAGATCCTCCTCTGGGTGCCTACTCTGAGGGAATCTCAGAGGATAGCAACAAGGGAGAGGGCCTTTTCAGTGGTTGCCCCCCAATTATGGAACTATCTCCCCAACAAGGCTTGCCTGGCACCAACATTGTTATCTTTTGGGTGCCAGGTCAAGACTTTTCTCTTCTCCCAGGCATTTAACAACATATGTTGAGGTTTTTTTAAAAAAACTGAACCCAGAATAGTTGTTTTAAATGGATATTGTCTGTTTTTATGCTTTTAAATTTTGTATATTAGTTTTTAATGTTCCATGTTTTAATCTGTGTAAACTGCCCAGAGAGCTTTGGTTGCCATTTTTATTCTGTAACTTCCCTGTGTTTTATCTGTGTTTTTAATGTGTTATTCTTGTTTCTAATTTTTTTTAATTATCATTATTTTTAAGTTCCTACAATTGTTAGCCAACTTAAGCACCATTTTCTTGGTGCTAAGGCGGGGTACAAATCAAATGAAGAAATAAAGAAGATCAGATATCTGGACTATTTGACCATCCCCAAGTACCGACATGCTTTTACAAGGGCTAGATTTAACTGCCTTACTTCTGCAATCTTGGAAGGGCGTTATCAGGGCATCCCATATGAGGACCGCTTGTGTCCCTGTGGTGACAAAGCAGTTGAAACACTAGACCATGTTTTTTTCCAATGTAGCTTCCACAGGGAGGAGAGAAATAGATTTCTTGGCCCTCTTATGAGAAAATGCCCTGGAAGGACACCCAAACAGTATTTGGAATATTTTCTGGCAGGTACAAACAAGTTAACAACAGAGTTAGTGGCTAAGTTCCTCCTCTCCATACAAAGGAATTGCAAATTGATCTTATCTTAATTGTAACTTCTATCCCATGCTGCTGTTGCTTATCTTTTGTACAAGGTGTTCTAACCATGCCTATATATTTTAAATATTTGTATGTTTTAAATAACTCTTTTAGCCTGTTTGTATAATGAACTAATGACTGTGATTTTATGGTTTTAAATTAATCATTGTTGGTATAGTTTCTATTGGGTCTGTGACCACATAATAAAATGTATGTAACTCCGTGCTCAGGGTGAAAGAGATTTGACGCTCCTGCCCTCAGTGGTCAGAGGCCAGAATATTTCATGGGCTAGTGGTCGTCAACTGGTCCAGACCCAGGATCCACCTCGGATTCCCAACCTGCAGCATGGGGCCCACTTTCCCAATTTTACTAACTATGCCTATATATTTTAAATATGTGTATGTTTTAAATAACTCTTTTAGCCTGTTGAACAAAAGACTGTGATTTTATGGTTTTAAATTAATGATTGTTGGTATTGCTTTTATTGGGTCTGTGACCGCATAATAAAAATCTGAATCTGAATCTGAAGATCAGATTATCTTTTATTATAAGTGGCCCTAACTGGAAACTGGAACTGACTCAACAGCTGATACAGATAGATTTCTCTTACATGACTAAATAAATACATTACTCATGCAGCCTGGATGATGTTGAGCTTGTTGCAAATTCTTTGGTGACTTGCCCCTTTACTGAGAGTTCAGCAGTCCTCAGGCTAATAAGGTCACAGCCCATCAGTGTGGGCAGTAGACCTATTACAGCACATGCAAGACCTTAGACCAGCCTGGAAAAAAAACCCCACGCTTGCCTAACACAGGATAGCAGTGACCTACTGATTCGTTCAGTAACCTGAAACCATTTTTTTTAAAGTCCATCACTATCTTGGCATTTCTACCATGGGAAGACATACTGTGCCCTTGCATGTGAAACCACTTAGGCAGCCTTGCTTCACATTCCTTCCAAACCCTGTCTGTCAAGAAGCAAGATTTACAAGTGGGATTGTCCCTTTCTTAAGCAAAGAGACAGCCTGTCCACACAGAAATGTTTTTGCAGGGGCAGGCTGGCTAGAGAGACCAGACCTGAGGAAAATTTATTTTCCGTTCTGCTTAAGTTATATATACACAACTTGCTTGCACATGTGTGTGCATAGATGAGCTCATGGAATTATCACTCTGAGTTGGACAGGCCTGGGGGGAGGGGGCAGAGAGACATTTGGATCATCCATTCCATCACTTCACAGTGTTACTTGTTGCTGGGCCCTTTCTTCTCCACCTTCCTGCCTGAATTCAATGAACCAAACTTGATTGTACAGTCACAGACCCGTTTTAAACCATACTCATGATCTTTGTAAACTACTCAGAGAGCTTCTGCTATGGGGTGGTATATAAATGTAATAAATGATGATGATGATGATGATGATGATGATTTATTTATATAGCACCATCAATGTACATGGTGCTGTACAGATAACACAGTAAATAGCAAGACCCTGCCGCATAGGCTTACAATCTAATAAAGTTGTAGTAAACAATAAGGAGGGAAAGAGAATGCAAACAGGCACAGGGAAGTGTAAACAGGCACCGGGTAGGGTGAAGCTAACAGTATAGAGTCAGAACAAACTCAACATTTAAAAGCTATAGGGAAAAGAAAAGTTTTTAGCTGAGTTTTAAAAGCTGTGATTGAGTTAGTAGTTCTCAAGTGTTCTGGAAGAGCGTTCCAGGCGTAAGGGGCAGCAGAAGAAAAAGGAGGAAGCCGAGTAAGGGAAGTGGAGGTCCTTGGGCAGGCGAGAAGCATGGCATCAGAGGAGCGGAGAGCACGAGCGGGGCGATAGTGTGAGATGAGAGAGGAGAGATAGGCAGGAGCTAGACCGTGAAGAGCTTTGAAGGTCAGCAGGAGAAGTTTATATTGGATTCTGGAGTGAGTTGGAAGCCAATGAAGAGATTTCAGAAGTGGAGTGACATGGTCAGAGCGGCGGGCCAAGAAGATGATCTTAGCGGCAGAGTGGTGGACAGAGACCAGCGGACTGATGTGAGACGAAGGAAGGCCAGAGAGAAGAAGGTTGCAGTAGTCCAACCGAAAGATAACCAGTGCGTGAACGAGAGTCTTGGCAGAAGAGACAGACAGAAATGGTCGAATCCTGGCAATATTATACAGGAAGAAACGACAGGATTTAGCTACTGCCTCGATATGAGGAATAAAGGAGAGCGAGGAATCAAATAAAAAGCCAAGACTATGAGCTTCCTTGACCGGAGTAAGCGTGACATCGTTGACAGTAAGAGAGAATGAGAGGTGAGGAGAAGGTTTAGGAGGAAAAACAAGCAGTTCAGTTTTTGCCATATTAAGTTTCAAATGACGATGAAGCAGCCAGGCTGAGATATGATGAAGCTGAGATGAAGAAGAAACATAACACCTGAAGAAACATAACACCTGAACCAAAAGCACAAGACATAATACTGCTGCCACATGCTTTCCAAATGTCTAGTTTACAAAGCTGAACACAGCCCATGTCTTTGTCATGACTGCAACCTAAGAAGCCAAATGTGGACTGGAATGCAAGATGGAGGCCAGTGGCTTTGGTCCTACTTCCACAGGGGGCTGGACTACTTCAGACCTTGCCTGCCCACCCACCTCAGTGCTTTCTCCTGCTGTGCTGCTGCTGTACACCACAGATGCCTCTTCCTATTTACTTGCCTCTTCCTCTGGGCCCAATTTATACCAACCCCCAGAGAGAGAGGACAAAATGTCAGGAGGTTACTGCTTGTTCTCCTGCTTGTTCACTTCGAGAGGGCTGATGAGCAGGCAGCAACAACAAGGAGGGGCAGCAGCAGGGCCACGAGGCTCGAAGGATTGGTTGTGGGCGCCCTACTGGGGCATGGGCCTTGACAGCGACCTGATGAAGCCAACCCCTTCCCCTAGCCCTGCGCTAAACTACTACAAATCTGTCAAGGATCAGATGAGTCATATGTGCTGTGGATCCATTCAAACCATGCTGCCACCTACTGAGGCCAGCCTTCCTCAACCCAGAACCTTGTAGATTTGATACAGTTCCCATCATCCACAGCCAGCATGGGGATTTGGGGAGTGTAATCCCACACACTTTGTGGGTGCCAGGTTAGCCTAGACAAACTAACCATCTCTGAGATATTCTTCATGAACTGAAACCAGATCTTTTGCACAAGATTAGATCAAGGGCAGGTGAGGGAATACTCCCCCCCCCTCTCTCTCTCCTGACTCCTTGGGACTCTCTACATCTCCATGTCTCTCCTTTCCTTCTTCCTTCCTCTCAGCTCCCCTTACTCATTTCTACTCTCCTTGCTGAATTAGTCAGCTGAAAGCACACAAGGCTTTTACTCTCCCAGGAATTTGCACACTGGGTGACACAGGTGAGTTGTGCAGTGTGGCTGTCCGGCTGCAAGAAATAGGTGCCCACTCAACCTTCATGTGCCTCTGAATCCGGGGGAAGGAAATCGTAAGATGTAGCAGTGATGCAGGTATTTCCCCAATCTCATTAAGAATTTTCATAGTCTGAGATGGGAATTGCGTTTTCCTACAAATGTAGGAAGGGACTGCAAACATAAAGTACTGGTGTTCCCCCAGGGAATCCCAGCTAAAAAGAATGTGTCTGCAATCACTGGGCTGCTTACTGGGACAGGGCTATTTGGAACATACGTCTCCTCCAGTGCTGTGTCAATGACACTGGTTGCCATTCAGCTTCCGGGCCCAATTCAAAGTGGTTTAATCATTTTGAGCCCTAAATAGCGTAGGACCAGTCTACCCGAAGGAGCGCCTTCTCCTATAAGCTCCTGCCCAATTGCTAAAATAACCTCTGGAGACTTTTCTCTGGGTACTGCTGCCCACATTGCTGTAACTGGTGGCTACCAGGGAAAGAACCTTCTCTGGCCCCCATGGCTATGCAATGCCCTTCCCAGGGAGATCTGTCTGGCATCTTCATGAAATATGTTTAGATGCCAGGTTTAAGACCTTCCTCTTCCAGCAGGCATTTCATCTTTAAACTGTTGCTCTGATTATTAACTTTAATGTTGGTTCTTTAATATATATTTTTTAATGTTTTAATATTTTGATATTTCATTGTTGCATCTGTTGCTTTGGTTGTTATTTATTGCTGTTTGGGGTTGTTGATTTTTATGCTTATAAACCACCCTGAGGGCATCTGCCAACTGGGTGGTATATAAAGTTAATAAATAATAAATACCTTCACCAATCAATCACCCCACAGGTCCTATAGGTTGTGCAGGCCTGGTTTAAAATGCTTCCTTTTCACTGGATGTATTTCATTGGACTTATAACGGTTAAGCTTGAAATCTCTTGATTTCATTTTGTTCAAGGGGAAACTGATCCTGACAAGTTGTACTAAAATGGGCAGCATGAGTAATGATGCCAGATGTTCTGCTCTATCAATAAACACCCACTACATGTTTTATTTTATGCCCAAGCTGCCCTTCAGTTAATACATTTCCAGGGCAGCATTCAATCAATGAACAGGCATCAAATGCAATGAAATACTACTAAGAATGATCCACTTGGTCAGGCCCAATTACCATCCTTGCTGTTGTATTTTGAGCTAACTGCATTTCCTGAGAAGTCTTCAAGGGCAGCCCCCAATATAATACTTTACGGTAGTCTAGTCCAAAGGTCATCAGAGCATAGGGCATAGTTAGTATACTAACCTCATTAGGAGAATGCTGCTTTGTGCCCTAGGTGGCACTTATGCAGTGATAAACCTGGATGAATCAGCACCTCCAGTTACAAGCCCGGCCTTTTTTAGGAGCGCAACCTCCTCCAGAACTGGGTGAACACCAGCTCACCAGTCAGATGGCATTCCCGTCTTGGCAGAATTGAGTTTTCATATTTTGGCCCTTATCCAGACCATCATTGCTCTCAGACACTACCTCAGTCTTGGACAGTTTCCAGTCAGAACGCCTGAATACATCTTGCCCTCTCTCTCCTTAAGAGTTCACCTGCATTGTCTTTTTTAAAAAATTCTTTTTAATAAATCAACTTACGCTTGTATTCCATGATCAATGTGCATCTATGGCTAGACAGTGTTTTTTCTACAAGAATATCAAATTTCCCAGTCTGTCAAAACACTACATTTTGTGTCTGAGAAAATGTGGTACATCTGAGTTAATGCATCAGCAAAAGCTGGTGGCTCTTGTTTCAGTGGGGCAGTGAATCCTCTCTGGGTTTCAGTCAGAACTATCCAAACTGCTGAAACCTGCTGTTTACATACCTCCATTGGGAGAAGTTTCTATTTATTCCTACCCTGTGCTTTCTGTTCTTTAGCCAGTTACTGATACATTAGAGGACCTCTCCCCATATTCCATGACTGATACGTTTCCTCAGGAGTCTTTGGGGAGGAACTTTGTCAAAAGCCTTTTGTAAGTCCAAATAAACAATGGCTATTGGATCACCCCCTGTCCACATGTTTATCAACACTCTCAAAGAACTTGTAAAGGTTAGTGAGACAGGAATTACTTTTGCAGAAGCCATGCTGATTTTTTTTCAGCAGGGTTTGGCCTTCTATATGCTTACTAATTTTATCTTTAATAATGCTTTCAACTACTTTACCTGGAACAGATGTTAAGCTAACCAGCCTGCAATTTGTCATATCCCCCCTCCAGTGGCCACTCTCCAGTCCTCTGGTACAGAGGCTGATCTTAGGGAGATGTTACATATTTTTGTTAGAAGACCACCAAGTTCATATTTGAGTTATTTAAGCATGCTAGGACAGATACCATCTGGGCCTGGTGATTTATTAATATCTGGGCCTGGTGATAAAGTCACTCATTTTTACAAAGCTTCCTCATCTGGATGTCTCCCTGATTTCATTTTCCATCTCAAAACACCCTGAGCATTCTGGTCTGGGGATGATTGCATGTTGCTGGTACTAAATTCCTTTTGGAGCCTAGTATGGTCACCCACATGTTTCTTTTTATTATTCACTCTTTGGAATTTTTATTGGATGTACAGCGGTATATAAATCTTGTAAATAAATAAATAAAATCACAACATCTGCATTGATGGTTTCACTAACCATGGTTAGCTCAAACCGGATTCTAAACATGGTTGCTAGCTAATGGTTTGGAGTTAGTGAAAAGTCCAGTGCAGCTGCAAAAATAACCATATTCCGCTCTGAAAAAGAAAGGAAAGGGGAACGCACCCAGGAGGGTGGAGAATTAGGGAGGGATAGGGAACCTCCCATGTCCTCCATATCTGCTAACCATGGTTGGGAGTTGAGGCAGCATTATGCCTGCAGCATTCTAAAATAGCAGTAAAAAAACCCTTCAGGCTGTCCTTGCTGGAAAACAAACGTAAGGACAGAGAATGACTTCATCGCTGCAAATAATGACTGTGAAATTAGAGCCGTCGTCTGACTTCAGCACAGTCGTGTCACCTCCAGAATATTTAGTGCTGCTGTGTCAGAAGCCTAGCCAAAGTTCATGGGCACTTGGCACAGGCATTGTCTGGCTATTACTCAGAATTTCGGATCCCAGCTGCCACCATTTATTCTCTGTTCTTCATGAAATGCATTCCAAAGCTATGACACTCAGCCTCAGTGGCTGGATTTGGCATAAATGGAGAATAATGGTGCATGGGTTTCTTTGCTGTTGCCCCCTTCCCCCTGCCACCAGCCTGTGGGCTGTACCGAGGATATCTAACGATATTGCATTATGTTCCTTTCGAAGCTGGCCACTGGCCCTCCCTCCAGCGTTTTTGGCTAACAGACAGTGTAATCTTGGACTGCACAGTGTGTGTTCCATAAAGGATTAGCCAGTCACTTAGCGATGGATCCTTTTCTTTATTTGTAACCATTAAATTTAAAGCGCTGAAGCCAAGGATCAAGGGAGGTTAACCTTCCCAGTCCGTACTTGCCAACGTTTGAGAAAGATTTAGTAGAGATTGAGGCTAATTTGCACAAATAGCCAACGAGATGACAAAACCGTTCCTAGAGGGTATGGTTGGCGCAGGGCAGGGTGGCTGTCCAATGAGTGAAAGCTCTTCCAAATTAAAACTACAAGAAGAACAGCTCCCTTCAGATAGAAAACCACATGTCCCTATTAGATTACCACAATGTGCTCTACATGGGGCTGCCCTTGAAAAGTCTTTGGAAACGGCAGCTGATGCAGAATGCATCAGACCATGTTATACTGGGCTTCCGTCAATTGCATAAGCTTCTGTTTTGTTTCTGAGCCTATATCAAGGCTAGTGATTACCTGAAAAAAGCCTTAAATGGCTAAAGGCCAGGATAGCTGAAAAACCACCATATGAATCTGCCTGTAGTGTAGGCGGAGATCACCTTCCGAGGCCCAGTTATATGTCCCAACAACAAATGGGGTTGGGTGGGTGGGAATGTTGTTGTGTGTGCTGTTTCATGTCCTTACGTGAATGGTTTTATACTTTATATAATGTATTTTAATGTTTTTTAAACTTTGTGAACCGGCCAGAGAGCTTCGGCTATGGGGCAGTATAGAAATATAATAAATGAAATGGATGGGAGACTGGTGTGTCTGGCAGCATCCTAGTTACGGGATTTCCTCCCAAGGAAGTGAAAGTATAACCCCATCCATGATGGTATATAGGCAAGCAGTGAAAACTTACTTATTTTGCTTGTTTTAAAAATGTATTTTAACATATGATTGAAGCTTTTAACACTGCTCCTTTTGATTATAAGGCTTTCATGCTTTCTTTTTAATTAGGGATGTGCTCCGCTTCTAATCGGACCGGTGAATTAGAAGCGGAGCGGGGGGCTTCGCCTGCCCTTAAGGCGGAGGTGAAGAGGATTGGGGGGCCGGCGGAGCATGGTGAAGAGGATCGAGGTGAAGGCGGATCCTTCGCCTCGATCCGGAGCTCCGCCAGAAAGGTAAGTGGGGTTTACCGGGCCTTGCCGCTGTCGCTGTTGCCCATGTGGCGACGGCGGCAGGGCCCGATAACCCCCCCCTCCGCCCTCCTCTCCCTTACCTGCCTTCGTCCGCGGTCCGTCGGCGTCTTCAATTGAGCCCGTGGTTCAACCAGGAAGTCTGGGCCACGGAGGCAGGTAAGGTCCCCCTCCCCCTTGGTCCCTTACCGGGCTCGGGCGGCGATGGCGGCAGGGCCCGGTAAATCTCCCGCCCTCCTCTCCCAGCCTTACCTGGCGCCACTCCCCTTCACTGCGGAGCTCTGCGGCAAAGAGGAGCGGAGTATGGGTGGGGCGGAGCGGCCCACGGGGCGGAGCGGGGGGTCCGTGCACACCCCTATTTTTAATGGTGTTTGATGATTTGATTTCATTTTATTTTGTTATGTTTTTTTTGGGCTTTGTTAGGCCCCAAATCAGTATAAATGTGATAACAAATCAATACAATAAATGTCAGGGAGCCATTTTCCTAATATGCCTATATTTCGTCGATGTCACATTGAGAGAGTGAAGTGGAACCATCTGGAGACAATTTGCCCATGCCTTTTTTTTCACTTGTGGAAGGCAAATCTTAAGGCCTACTACTTGATTTGAAGTTACCAACCTGGAATTCTTTTGAAAGGGGAGGCAATACAACTTAAAGTTAGACTTCCAATCACCAGTGGAGACCAGTGGGTCCAATGTCAGTGGAGCGGTGGGTCCACTCTAGGTTTTTTCAGGACCAGTCAGCACTCTAAAGGAACTCTTCACAATGGATAACTCATTTAGAATTCTGACCGGTTCTGACTGAAACCTGGAGTGGATTCTCCGCCCCACTGACATTGGAGTCATCAGTGTCTAGTGCCAATCACTATAACATTCACTGAACTGAATTGGGGTTTCATGCTTGCAATTGCATGATTGCAGGTGGACCTTTGTGGAATACCTTCTCCACATGGCCGTGATGTTGGGAAACATCACAGAGTCTTTGCTTGGTATGAAAGCCATTAAACAGCTATCATACCTGTGCAAGCCCATCCTATGACTCAGCATGATACAGCATGTAGAGTACAACCAAGCAAATAAATGAACTGTATGACAAACCAACATTTCACAGCTCAGCTGTTCCTTTTCTGCATGTGTTATGATGAAATACATTACTTCTTAATGGTCAGTTGGTTTTTGCATTTGTTTATCTGTTCTCTTCCTGTCTCTCTGCAAATCCTTTAAAAGTTGCTGGCTAGTAATTTTCCATCTCTGTTTATTATTTCTTCTTTCCTGTCCATATTGCAGTGTGTTTGATGTCATCAGCTGTTGCCAAGGCAACACAGAATCCCTAACTCAGACTAGTCAATGAAAGTGATGAAGGAATATATTTCTGAAATCTTTTATTTGTATTTTCACTGTTGCTGTTATAGTTCAAGATAATCATATTAATATATATTAGGGGGCAAGAGAAAAGGGATAACAAAAACACTCAAAAGAGGAAATAAAGAGGCAAAATAATAGCTTTGTGGAACTGTATGGATTTTTTTTGACTCCAGTCGTTTCATGATTTTCAGGAACATCAGTCAAAATCTTATTTATTTATTTATTTACATAATTATTACCTTGCCCTTCAGCTCCCAGAGTGGCTTACAAGGATGTATAATGTGACAGCCTCTACCTTCAGGTTTACAATCTAAAAGATGCAACACAAAAGGAAAATGGATTGGGAGGGATGAGGAAAAAAGGAAAAACATAGAGCATTTCTAAACAGGGCTTTTATTGAATGCCCATGATTGCTCACTCACAGATGTTTGCAGGTCCTTTTCATGATGTCATCAACCTCCAGAGTGTATCCTGTGCTTCTTGAGCTACATCCCACCTTTGAAGAGATTGGAGATAAAATGATAAGCAAGGTTAATGCAAGATATCATCATTGTGAAATGATTGTGCTGCACTGTAATTCAGCCACTACTGTAATGTGTAATGAAACAGATTAGACATTGCCGAGAAAGGTAGTTTTCAATTTAATTCAAATCAGGTATCCACCATGTAAAGAAGCCCATCCTAATCCAGCAAAGAAACTGGAAGCAGAAAGCCTCGGTAAGGATGTGGGATTTCAGCCTCGTGTGATGAACCTTAATGGCACCAGTTCTTAGTCTCAAAGTTCTTAGGGATGTTATTTCTGGCAGCCAAGGGTGAAACAAGCTCCCTGCAGCTGTTCCTTCTGTAGCTGACATAAGGGGCTGGGTTGGTCTCCCCCTGGCCATGATCTTCTTCCTGGGGCTGCAGCCTCCCAGTGGCCCTTGGTCCTCTGACTAATGGATAAGTCTGTGTGTTCCTTCTGACAGGATGGGGTGAAGCAACTTCCCTGGAGCTGCTCCTTTTCTGTCTTATGTCTGGGGCTATGTTGCTGTTGTTATTCTGCCTTTTTCTCAATACTGGGACTCAAGGTGGCTGTACAAATTTAAAAGCATATACAATTACATCCTGCATTCAGACCACATGCTAACCCACAGCTCAACAAACAACCCACTGTTCAAAAAGAGCCACACTCAACCACTGAGTGCAGGTTAGCCTGTTGTGTGAACAGCCCCTATAACTTGTGGCAGTGAGTTCCATAGTTTAACTAAGCAAAATGGCTCCATGAAGAAAGAGGGAAAGAAGTGAGCTAGACAGACAATCATTCTTGCCACTCCCCCATTTCTTCATACAGCAGACTATAGATATTCCTGTTTAAAGGGTTCGGATACTTCTTCTAAAAAGCAACTAGTTATTCACATAAACTAAGTGAGAAATTCCTCCCCCCCACACACATTCTGATAGCATATTTTCAACCTGTTGCTTTTTATATCTCCACTTGACGTGCTTGCTATTTGCCAGTGCAAACGGCTTTAAGAATTACTAAATTGTGCAGGAGTTGTAAAGTGGAATTTCACTTACTTGTTAATTAGAGACGTCTCAACAAGCTGAGAGTAAATAAAACAGCCTGGACATATGATTGGAATCCTAATTGACACATGTTGTGGAGTAAAGAAGCTGATGGAATGAAACTGTCATCCCTTTACAGGTACTCAAGGAGTTTCTTATTAGTTCTCTGAAGAACGTTTTTATTAGCTTTACCTCATGTACTCATCTGACACCAAGCTGCAGCACTCTGACCTTTCAAAATTTAATTGAAAGCAAATAGTTAGCAGGTGCTTGCACTGTATGCTAACCTTTAGTTCTCCGGTATTTATTGAACTGGATAAAATCAGTGCTAAGCAGCCTAGGGATCACTGTGTTGTCCAAGATTATTGGCAACCAAGCTTGATTTATACATTACCCTGGTTGCCTTGCTGTGCCCAGGGATCTGAATTGGGTGCACATGGCTCCACATTGCTGTATAAAGTAGTGTTCATTTTATTTATTATTGCATTTATATCCTCCCATTTTCCCTCCAAGGAACCCAAGCAACGTACATAATCCTCCTCCTCCTCCTCTTCTCCATTTTATCCTCACAACAACCCTGTGAGGAAGAGACAGACAAAAATATTGCCAGGATTCGATCATTTTTGTCTGTCTCTTCTGCCAAGACGCTTGTTCATGCACTGGTTATTTCACGGTTGGACTACTGCAACCTTCTTCTCTCTGGCCTTCCTTCTTCTCACATCAGTCCGTTGGTTTCTGTTCACCACTCTGCCGCAAAGATCATCTTCTTGGCTCGCCGCTCTGACCATGTTACTCCGCTTCTGAAATCTCTTCATTGGCTTCCAATTCACTCCAGAATCCAATATAAACTTCTCCTGTTAACCTTCAAAGCTTTTCACTGCCTAGCTCCTTCCTATCTCTCCTCTCTCATCTCACACTATTGCCCCGCTCGTGCTCTTCGCTCCTCTGATGCCATGTTTCTCGCCTGCCCAAGGGCCTCTACTTCCCTTGCTCGGCTCCGTCCATTTTCTTATGCTGCCCCTTACGCCTGGAACGCTCTTCCAGAACATTTGAGAACTACAACTTCAATCGCAGCTTTTAAAGCTCAACTAAAAACTTTTCTTTTTCCTAAAGCTTTTAAAACTTGATGTTGTGCAGACTTTCTACTGTTAGTTTTACCCTACCCTGTGCCTGCTTACCCTACCCTGTGCCTGTTTGCATTCTCTTCCCCTCCTTATTGTTTTACTATGATTTTATTAGATTGTAAGCCTATGCGGCAGAGTCTTGCTATTTACTGTTTTACTCTGTACAGCACCATGTACATTGATGGTGCTATATAAATAAATAAAATAATAATAATAATAATAATAATAATAATAATAATAATAATAATAATAATAATAGGTTGGGTTGAGAGTCTGTGACAGGCCCAAAGACACCCAATGGGTTTCCATGGCTGAGTGGGGACTAGAATCCAGATTTCTAGACTCCCAGTACAACACTTTTTAGCCACTACACCACACTGGCTCTCACATGCATTGGTGTGAAAGTCAAAACAAACAAACAAACAAACTAATGAATCACTGCTCTTTACTCAAGCTCCACTTGGGTGGTTACTGTTGGAGACTCTGATATGACTTACAGCAGAGTTGCATTATACAAAGAAAGTGTAGTAGCACAACATTTACTATGAGACGGCATAAATACAGGCTAAAGCCAGTTTAAAAGGAATTCTATGCTGTAGTTTTATGCTGCATTTTATTATCTTTGAATTGTTGTAAACTGCCCAGAGAGCTTCGGCTATTGGGCAGTATAGAAATGAAATAATAACAATAATACAATAAAACAATGTTAGACAGTGTCAGTGAGCAAAGACTTGAGATATACTTACTTGCCTCCCTCAGGTAGGGGGCACATTTTGCTTTTTGCTGAGGCAAAGAGGAAAAAGGAGAGAGCAGGAGGCAGGAACTGATCAAGTTACAGAACAAGCAGGATGAACCAGACAAGCAGCTCTTGATATGACTTATTCTTTGTTGCCCCCTAGTGTCTGGAAAATGCACAGTTGTTCCTATTATTCAACAGTTACAAGACCTGCCACCTGACTCGTGGCCTCCACTTAGATACTTTACCAATCGTAGCATCATCCTGTAGGCCAGGTCCCCAGCAGCAACCATGCTGGAAGGATAATGCACCAACTGGGCTTCAGTATGCAACCCATTTTCTTGGAGGTAAGTTTGTGCATATCGCTTGCTTGATGGTTGCCACATCAAGTAATGACTTGCATGTGTGATTATACCATTGTGTATGGTCCTCAGACTTATAGCCTGAGGCCCAATGCTCCCCAATGGAGTCAAGTAGTCACAATTCAACTACCAGTCATTAAGTGTACAGAAATGGATGTACATGCATGTGTAAATCAGCCTTATATTCCACTGATTTCAATGGAATGTACTTTCAAGAAAATGTGAGAAATAGGAGTATGTATTAGCATAATATTCTGACCCCATGGCTCAGTGCATTGTCTCTGGAGCACACAGAATCATTACGCCACTGAATGAATTATCACCATTAAAAAAAAAAAATTACCAGGGAAATGCAGGGAGACATCCTGGAGGTTGACAACAGTATGTAAAGGACCACAAACTTCCATGACTAGTCAATCATGAGTGTGCAATGAGTCCCTCATGTAGAGAGATTCTAAGAAGGGATGACACAAAAAGAAAAAGGGGTGGGGATGGTGGAACGCCCCCACTTCCCGTCTCATCTTCCTTGGGGCGGACTGCTGTAATGGCTGCTGGTGTTGGACAGTTAAGGAAGGAGGAGCTTTCGTGAGTGAGGTCTTTCAGCAGGCTCCAGTTCCCCACTCTATTGATGGTGCTGTATGAATCAGCATCAGCATCTCCACCTCTATGTGTATGGCTACTACAGTCCCACCTTAGTCCCACTTTAGTACTTGTATTCCAATGTTGTGACCTCATTCCCAGTTACCGACAAGATCCCCCTGGGATCTCCACTCATGGTCATCATGTGTATAAGGCCACCAAGAAAGAAATGCTTGGGCATTTTGAATGGGGGTATATTCAGTAATGTTGACTGACCTTGGCAAGCTCTTCTCCTCACAACACATCCACATCAACCTTCAGTTGCACCATGTACTCACTGCTTGAGTGAGATTAGACAAGGCGAACCACCGTAGCCAAGGACACTGTGGATCAGAAACGAGTGTTTTTCTTTATAGCTTTGTTTGCAGTCAAACTGAAAGTTATTGTTCTTTTAGTTGTATTTTTAAATGGGCATGTTTAAATCTAACCCACCCCACCCCCATGTTTGCTGGAAAGCTGAGTTTATATTATTATTATTATTATTATTATTATTATTATTATTATTAATTTATATAGCACCATCAATGTACATGGTGCTGTACAGAGTAAAACAGTAAATAGCAAGACTCTGCCACATAGGCTTACAATCTAATATTATTAATCTTTCCGTCACTGTATCCATCATTTTTGTTTCCAGTTGCCCCAAGCAGTTAGAGATTACTCTGCATTTTCTGTCTTATGCTGACACCTAGTGGCTTCCATTTGTGTCAAAGTGTTCAAATAAGCAGAGGCTGTTTGCTTTTTCTGGTCCTGGTGCTCACCATGTTTATTTTGCAAATGTTGCTTCTGCATCTCACATAGGTCATGGTGATTCCTGGAGTGCCTGGTTGAATGTGTGGGCTTGCATGCAAGCAAGCAAGAGGTGGACAAGAATGCCTGCCTGCCTGCCTGCCTGCCCCACCCCTCTCTTTAAATAGCCACTTCATTTTTGAAGTATAAACATATAAGCAATAGATTTTATTCCAGGAAAGGGCTTACAATAATACAATTCAAGCTGTTCACTAAAACTAACACACATTTACCATTTTTATGTGGATTTCTGAGAACTATCTAGTTCCATTTTCGCTATAACTTTATATAAATAAATAAATAAATAAATATAAATAAATAAATAACATTAACCTCCGACTCTTGGTAGTTTTGTTTCCTTCCATTCTCCTGAAGAGCAATTGGTAGCCCTCCAGTTGTTATACTAGCCAGCCTAGTTAATGGTGGGGAATGAAGGAGTTGAAGGCCAGCAACATCTGGAGGGCTGTAAATTGCCCACCTCTGGTTTAAAAGGAGAAGGACTATCCCCAATCTTTCATTGACTGCAGTGAAGAACTGAACTGGATTGAGTGCAAAATATTGGCAGAGCTAAATTGGATGAAGGAACAATTCTACCACACAATTTCAACACTCAAGGAGTGGCCATGTGTTCCTATTTTACAGAGGACCAGTGGAGGCTGGTGGCTCTGATGTCAGTGGGGTGGTGAATCTGCCCTGGGTTTCAGTCACAGCCACTTGTAACTGTAAAGGAGGTCAACTTGGATAACTCCTTTAGAGTTCTGACTGAAACCCCGAGTGGATTCACCACCTCACAGATATTGGAGCCACTACCCTCCACTGCCCAAGGGCAAGCTAAGGTGTCTTTTGTTGGAAGGGATGTCCATGGTGGTATATGGACTGCATGTGCACACTTATAACTGAATACAAGCCTTTTCTCTACTCTTAAACCTGCCAGCGATTCATACTACTGAAACAGTGCAAGTGTCAGGATCAGGCCCGGTCTCCCTGATGTGTGTGTGTGTGTATTTATTTATTTATTTATTTATTTATTTCATTTTTATACTGCCCAATAGCCGAAGCTCTCTGGGCGGTTCACAAAAATCAGATTCGGAGCCAGAAGAAGGTGATGGTAACCAGCCAAGTCAGGAAGTGAGAGATGAAATTCTCTAAGACTCTACAGAGGTCAAGGAGGAATCTTCCCAAGGTCTGATTGGACAGGAGGCCCAGGCTCAGAGGTCGCCCCCTACACCTCTGAGAATTCAATCTTTGTCAGAGGAGAGGAGAACATTGGAAGCATAAGCGACCACCCTGGCACTCTGTCTCCATCACGAAAGATGGGAAGTTAGCATGTCGGAATAAAGGGAAGAAGCCACATGCAAAAGTTTCCTCCTGTTCATTGTTTCTCAGTAAATATAGCTGAGAGGGCCTGAAGGATACTGATTGCAAATGGCAGCTCTTCTTTGTTTGTCAGTAATTAAGGGTGCAATCCTGTGCATATTTAGGCAGAAAAAAGTCCTACAACTCCTATCTCTCCTCTCTCATCTCACACTATTGCCCCGCTCGTGCTCTTCGCTCCTCTGATGCCACGCTTCTCGCCTGCCCAAGGACCTCCACTTCCCTTACTCGGCTTCGTCCTTTTTCCTCTGCTGCCCCTCATGCCTGGAACGCTCTTCCAGAACACTTGAGAACTACCAACTCAATCACAGCTTTTAAAACTCAGCTAAAAACTTTTCTTTTCCCTATAGTTTTTAAACTTTGAGTTTGTTCTGACTCTATACTGTTAGCTTCACCCTACCCGGTGCCTGTTTACACTTCCCTGTGCCTGTTTGCATTCTCTTTCCCTCCTTATTGTTTACTACAACTTTATTAGATTGTAAGCCTATGCGGCAGGGTCTTGCTATTTACTGTGTGGTCTGTGCAGCACCATGTACATCGATGGTGCTATATAAATAAATAATAATAATAATAATAATCACGAAGAGTGGCAGTAGACGAGAAAAAGTGGAATAGCGGCATGTCTCTCTCTGCCACATGTTGAGGGCCTCTGACAGTAACATCCGGCATTGAACCAGTCTATTGTTTGCATTCCCTATAAGACGACAGAATGCCCTTAATTTCCACACAGAAAAGTGCCTGTGAGTGAGCTACATTGCAAACAGGGAAGGAAAGCTGCCATCTACTGTGGAGAATGTAAATTACATCAAAGCAGGCTAAATGTAAGAGTCATTGCTTCCACTGTCATAACTGTGGAAAATGATTGGTAAAGACATGTGGCTTTCATTACTGCACCAATTCGTTGGTTCATATCGTTACGCTTCGCTGGTTTGATTGACAAGGAATCCTTTCGGTGAAGGATCCTGGTGTCAGTGTTGACTAGAGATGGACAAATTTGCCAATTTTGGTTTCTCTCATTTTTCCAATGTGAGGTTCGTTGTTCCATGTCTGCATCAGTTTAAGGGTTGTTGTTTTTTCCTTTTCTTTATTTGTAAAAAGAAAAAAGAACAGTAAAAGTCTGCACAAGGTTTCCCCCCTACTCCACCTGAAACATCCCAGGTGGGCGCGCATGTTTGTAGACGGGCTAGCAGAAGGCAGGTCCAGCATCATTTATTTATTTATTTATTTATTGCATTTATATCCTGCCTTTTTTCGTCCAAGGAACCCAAGGGAGCACACATAATCTTCGTCCTCTCTATTTCTTTTCTCACAAGAACAATGCTGTGAGGTAGCTTGGGCTGAGAGTCTATGACCAGCCCAAAGTCACCCAGTGAGTTTCCATGGCTGAATGGGGATTAGAACCCAGATCTCCCGACTCCCAGTCCAACACTCTCTCCACTAGACCATACTAGTCCTCATGGTGATGCATGGACACCAGCTGCGCTAACATTCAGGGGGGGAGTGCTGGCATGTTTCTGCCAGTGCTGCCCGTTGCACAGGGCTCTTCCTCCTCAGTGGCAGTGGCAGATGGATGCCATGAGCATCTGTGGGCCTGGTAGCCGTGGTTCAAAGCACATGGGAAAGAGGAGGGCAGGGTTGAGCTGTGGCCATGGTGAGGCAGATTATGTCCATCCAGGTTCCACTGAGGGAACCGCTGCAGGTCTGTTAACTTTGTTCTGGGTTGTGTCTAGCTGGGGATTCTTGCAATGGGCAGGGGAGTTCCCCTGGGACAGCGCAGTGCAGCGGTGTGCAGCTTTTATTGGCCACTGTGTGATCTGCTTTGTCAGAGTTTGTGGGGTCGGATATGTGTTGTCTCACTTGGAGGCTAGGCCTGTTCAGGTTTGGCAACAGCAAAGGCCAGTGGTTTACAACTGGGGGAGGTCCGAAAGCCACACTGGGGAGCAATAAAAACATTTTTAAAAAATCAAAAAAATCATTGGTTTGCTGCTCAAACTTGCATAACACTAAGTAGCTCTAACTGGGCTAAAGTTAGCTTGCTAGCAAGCTAAATTTGACCTTTTTAGTGGTTTGTAGCTGCTACAGAGCGCAATTTTGTTTCTAAAAAATAAAATATTTTGCAGGTGGCACGTTGGCGGGCGGTGGGACCAGGGCCACATGTAGCTGCTTGATGCATGTTGCCTCCCCCTGGCATCGGCCTTCATTGTAGAGTGGGGCTCTCAACCCTTCTCCAGTGTTCCGAAACACTAACTGATGCTAGAATCTGCCGGAAGCTGAAATGCACGGCACGAAAAGAAGCCGTGAGAAAGTCGGAGAGATTACACCAGAACCGACCACCGCACCAGGCGCTTTGAAGTTACAGGCATTTGAGAAGTAACTTCTTTCTCTTCTTGAACAGACTTAGTTTGCATAGTGTTGCCTCAAAGGTCATTTCCAAAAGGTAGCCTTTATTCAAGTAGAAGAGACATTTGTTGTATAATAAAAGCTTTGTAGATGACTTAGCAAGCCTCATCTTTTGCCTCCCATCGAAAGTACAAGCGTGCTGAGAGACACGACACAGACCCAGTTGGGCGCCCACAACATCCCTATTCACACTAGAGTGAGATGCAGTATAGTATTTCTTTATAAATTTGCATCTACACGTATCAATCAGCACACACACATTTTAGTCAAATCCTTATACTCTTTGGTCCTCCGTTTTGGTGATACATTTCCTTTTTTGGAGATGTCTGAGTGGCCACCCTACCTCCAAGTAAATGTATGCAGGATGACTGTTACCAAGGAGATTAGACACGCTGACTCCCCATACACATGCAGTTGTGCTATGTATTTTCATTGATGTTACCCTGGCACCTTGGCTGAAGAATCCATTTTGTTCCCGAAAAGGCAGCAGAGCCACAAGCTTTGGAGACTAATATGAACCAGAAGAGATCTCCGAATGGCTGTCAAGGGGCCAGAGTAATTGAATATACACTTCATCTACTGATTAGAGTAAAGGGAGTTGCTCCCATGGAACTACTGAAGCATGCAACTGCCTATCTGTCAAGTCACTGCCCAGACAGCTAACCCATGAAGGTACTTGTAAATTGGCCAATACAGAGCCTTGGTGGGAAATTCAGCCCAATTCTGAAACATTCTTACCTACCAGACATACCTCTTGGGCATCCCTCATGGTACCTTTTGTATACCAGGTTTGGTGATACGTTTTCTTTTTTGTCTTCCACTTCGTGGCTTTTGCATTGTACAGCCAGCTTAGCTTTAACTCAGCAAAATAGCTAGGGTTGCATGAGAAATTCATTCCAGTTAATTTTGATCAGGATTCACACCTTCTGGACTGGGGAAGGAGAAGGAGAAGGAGAAGAAGGATGCTTCAGTAAATGGTGTCATCCCTGTTGGGCCCTGGCAGAACTATGCAGGCCCAGGTTCCTGCTGCTCTATGGGTGGTTATATGGTCCTCCCTGAAGTAGGGGTCCTGGTCCTCAGCCCTAAAGTTGAGCCCCAGTTGCACCACAGTGTGTGTGCTTATGTATGGGAAAAGTTTTGACTCTTGGGATGGCAAAAATGTCTAGGTCTCACCTACATGTCAACTCCCTGAGAAGACATCCGCTGTATGTGGTGATCACAACCTCACATGGAATGGAGCCCCTTACTCATTTTTAGATCAAGAGAGAAGATTCTGCAGAGCAAATGCACAGGCCTCCAGTGTTCCCTTCAAAAGGCTCCATGTGGTTTGTTGTATGATAATTTCCCACCTGAAAAATTAGGCATAACCTAATCCTAATACTACCTAAGAAAAACAATGTGGACACCGAGGAAAACGTATTTCAGTTTCCATCTCCATTTTATTTAGCTGAGCTGCCGCGTTAGGTTTTGCTCTATTTTGCCTTTCAGGTGAAGGCTCAGTTTTTGCTTTTGTTTCCCAAGCCAGGAACTTGAAACTGAGCTCATATGTCCCTTTGCAAACACTTAAGTCACCATCCAGAAGAAAAAAGGGGAGAGAAAAAAAGACAGCGGCATTTTAAAAAGTAGTAAAGAAAGAGTAATTTTAAAACAAACAACTCATTCTGCTCTTTAGAGAAATTGTAAGACTGCCTGTCTGCCACTGTGTGGCACTGTGTGAAATGAAAAGTTCCCCACTGTTTAGCAAATCAGTACTGGTACTTGATGTAATATATTTGACAAGTAACACCCTAAGGTGGCAGAGCTAAATATTGTCAGCTTTAAATAATTCATTTCCAGATGCTTAGGGGAGCATCAGCCTCTCTGAGTTATCTGCCCAAACATAATAAATGGCATACACTCGGGATTACAGATCATGCCTTCAGCACCACTGAGTGAGCAGCAATAAAATGCAGTATTTGAAGAAATTTGTGCTAAATGCAGAAGTTGAAAGGATCTGGAGATGCATTATGGGAAAGTAATACAATATTTGCCACAAATTGGATTGGCTGACCTTCAAGACCATGATCTGGGCTCTCTGTGGCTGGAGAGCAAATTTACCCACAGCAAAGTGGTCTGCCTTAAAGATGGCCGCCAACTAATTCTTTAGTACTTCACCCATTTTCAGGAATGAAATTAAGAAAGGAATCATTTCCTCCCTCCTTCCTCACCCACCTCTGGCTGCAATAAATCATCTCATATTTTGGGGCAAGTAGCCCTTGGCTGGTATAAAAGCCTTGCTAATTTTATTAGTTAGATAAACCCAGGTCCCATCAGAGCCTCCAAATGTAACCCCATTTTCCCTACTAACAACCCTGTGTGGTGGTGGAAACCATGGGGCCTGGGTTCATACATACAGTAATGGAGGATGGAGAAAGATGCTGGCCAACACTAGGATGCCTCCAGCTGCCCAGGACCCCAGTTCTCGGAAAGGAGGTGGGAGGAATTCGTAAAACAAGAACTGTGGTTTATTTAACAGGGAAGGGAGAAGTGGTGGAGGAAACAAACCAAACACCTAAATGAAGAAAGAATTTAAAGTAAGTCTCTAAACAATAAAAGGGAGGGAAAGGAGTCCAATAGTGATGCGTTCCAAAACGGTAGGTCACTGCTTAAAACCTTCTGTAGCTGTGCAATCCAGGACTCAGAAGTAACTCTAGGCCTCACTTATTTACTAGTGGTTATAGAGCTGCTGCTGTCTAGTAACTGTGGGAAGAACAGAAAGCTGCTCTTCTCTTTCCTGGGGCATGGCTAGATGGGCCGAGATCCCAGGGATCGACCTGGGATCATCCCTGTGTGTCCACTTGACACACAGGGGATCCAAGGAGCAGGGATGGATGATCCCTCCTTTTCCCTGGGATATGGCCCTACACTTTTATCCCGAGACTGCGGGAGGTGTGGGCCGCTGTCCCGGTTTCGTCCCAGCCCTTCGTGAGTAACCACGAGGAGTCAGGAACTGGGCACAGGGCACAGGGCTCCTCAGGAGCTTCGTGCCCATCAGGGCTGGGGTGGGGTGAACAGGATTTTTTTTTAAAAAAACCCACCTTTTCAGTGGAGCACTTATCTAAAAAACAAAACAAACTCCCCCCACCAAAATGACAGCTGCGATGTCCTCCGTTCTCCCAGGACATCGCGCGCCACGTATAGACTGAGGGGGAGGATCTCATGATCACCATCCCCTCAGAATCTCCCTGTGGTGGCTCATCAGGGTCAGAAACGGTTGAGATGCTGCCATTGCACCAGAGGATAGCACTCATGTTCCGTTCTATTCCTGTCCCATCCTGAGAATATGAGTTTATGACATTCCATAGGCTAAAATGGAGCAAATAAATACATAAATCACACTTGTCGCGCCCCCGCCAAACCCCTGCAAATATACTGTTTCTGGGGCACTGCACCTTCAACCTTACTTGTTTTCCAAAAGACATTGCACAAATGAAGAAAAGTTATCATAAATAAACCCAAGTAAGTCTATGGAAAAACAAACAGGCAATACCTGCCAAACCACTAGTAGGCGGTTGTCAACCTTTAAAATCTTATAAATAAGGAATTGCTATCTTAAAATAGGCATGGATCATCAACAAATCTGCCTCTGCTGCACTGCCAAATTTCAGATCAGTCTATGGAGCCATTTTCTCAGTATAAAGCATAGAACCTACTGCTCCCCGATTTCTGGTTCTAATGATGGAATGCAGCTCAGTCCACACACCTTTAACACAGAGCCACTATGGCAGCCCTATAATAAATAATGATATTTTTCAGAATTTCAAAACTCAGCATATACCAGCAAAAATGTCAAATCCGGCATAAAAATCAAGCAAGCTGGAATTCTAGTCGAATCACTAAAACTCCACATAGAAACCAAATATTTGACTTGTTCTGATTTTAGGTGTCCGGATAGATCCTTACAGCATGATGAAAAGGGCTTTGTTAACAGAAGCTTTGTCCATACTAGGGAAGCCCGAAAGCTGTCATTTATTACTTTTATTGATTCTCCCCTCCTGTGTTTGATTAATGGGTTTATTTGCATGACCTTATCACCGAAAAAAGAAATAATGCCAATGATAATAAATAGCTACTGGTGATAATGGGTAAGCATTGAACAACGATGCTGCAGAGTCACAGATTTTTGGGTAACAGATTCTTATTATGATTAATGGTATAGGTGAGAGATGGTATGGATTAGTAGAGAAGCCCATCTTGTGGAAGTGCTTGGGCTGTTGGCATCTGTCAACTCCTGTTGGGTTCTGCTGTTCCCCCTAACTCAGTCCTGTTGAAATTAGCTATCATGCTTATACATTCCCAGCAGCTTAGGTTTAACAGGGCACAGGGAGGCGAAAGGCTGCCCAGGAATCACTGTTCTGTGGGAGGACGGTGTAGAACTGTCAGGGACGTTTGCTACCGATTCAAATGAGTTGGATTTCTATGAATCCACCTTGTGGATTCCACTGTGGACTGACTTCTCTGAATCATGCAGATTCCATGGACTTGTGGACTAGTGTTTCACTTTTGAGGGGAATTTGCACTGATTTGTACTAGCGCTAGTGTTAGAAAAATTGTGGATTACAACCCAATTAAATCAAATAAAAAGGCATCCAGATGCAGTTTCAAAAGGAAAGCTTATTTCCACCTCAGGTACCAAAAATCTCTTTGTACAAAGGTCCCTCTCCCTTGTCAATGTAAGGGAAAAGGCCCGGAACAGAAGTTTACGTTTCATTTTATACAGGGGGGAAACATTGTATGCAAATAATTGGTTGCTTGCTCAGATCGTCACAGCTGATCCTCCTCCCTGTTTTCTTGACATGCCCAGATGGGTGAGAGACCCTACTGACTTTGAAAACTCCATTATCACATGATTCCCTTAGTAATGAATCCTGGGACCTTCCTTTCACGTATTCCATTGTCTTTAACTAATCCTTGTCCACCACTCCCTCCCTGGTCCCCGTCCCCCCCCCGCAATGTCCCCTGGGACATTCCTGTCCCACCTTGCCTACGTGGCAGAAACCTTCCTGCTTCACCCTCCCTTGGCGCCTGGCATTCCTCTCGATGGGTGAGCTTCCCAGCTCTTATTTCTCTACCCGGTTTCCCACTGAGCTGTGGGGAAAGGAAATAAGAGGTGTGTGCGTGTGTGTGTGTCAAGTGCCTGGTGATTTAACCAGCAGCTAGGGCTCGTCCTTACCCCTGAGTAAGCGACCTTCCCCAAATAGGTAAATGGGACTTTTCTCTCCTACCTGGGAGTAGGGGGTCTATTCTACTCATCTAAATCACTTAGAAATCACCCAAGGGTGGCATTTTGGGAAAGGGAAATGAGAGATCTTGGAAGAAGGATGGGAGAGAAGAGATGGGTGAAGGGAGTAGTGGGAAATCAGTTGTTTTTCCATAACACTAGTGTGAATCAACGCAAGTGCAACAATATTCTGGTTAAAAAAAATCTCATTCTGTCTGTGTATCCCTAGGAGAGTGGAGACAACGCCAAGAGCAAAGAGAATCTTTGACCCATGGACATAGGAGCCAGTGTGTTGTAGTGGCTAGAGTATTGGACTAGGAGTTGGGAGAACCAGGTCCTAGTCCGCACTTGGCCATGGAATTCCCACTGGGTGACTTTGGGCTGGTCATAGACTCTCAGCCCAACCTACCTCACAGGATTGTTGTTGTAAGGATAAACTGGAGTAGAGGAGGATTATGTATGCTGCCTTGGATTCTTTAAGAAGGAAAAAGATAGGATGTAAATGTAATGAATGAATGAATGAATGAACCTGGCCTTATAAGGGCAATGGGAGTGAAAGGTTTTAAAGCTGTCCTCAGTTAAAGGGATCACACAGCCCATGTAGAGTAGTGGATAGCATGCAAGGGTTGGGCCAGGGAGACATGGATTCAAAATTCACACCCAGCCATGTAGCTCATTGAGTGCTCTTGGGCCAGTCACTGGCTAGATCTACACCAAATAGGATATGGCATTATGAAAGTGGTATGAAAGCGATCTATAGGGACAGGATCTACACTACTGCTTTATAACAGTATTGAAGTGCGCTGACAACTGTTGGGGCCCATGACACATTCCGTATACCACTTTCATACTGCTTTCATAGTGTTATATCCTGCTTAGTGTAGATGTGTCAATGGGCCCCAACAGTTGTCAGTGCACTTCAATACTGCTATAAAGCAGTAGTGTAGATCCTGCCACTGTTTCCTGGCTTAATTTACCTCCCAGTGTTTCTATGGGGAACAAAATAGGATAATCCCCATGAACTCTGTCCTGAGCTCTTTGGATGAAAGATGGAATACAAATGTAAGCATTCAGAGAGAGCCAGAAATGAGCCATGAAACTCACTGGGTGACTTTGAACCAATCTCTGTCTCCCAGCCCAACTTACAACCCACAGGGTTGTTGTACTTGGATATAAATGGGGTTGAGGGCCATAACTCTGTTTGCCACCCTGAATTCTTTACGGAATGGTTAAAAATAACTCAGCATAAAAATATTACTACTACTACTACTACTACTACTACTACAACTAATCAAACAAGTTGAATATCTTTTCCTCATATTAAGCAATAGGCCTTTATAGCAAAACACCATCCCAGCCTAAGAATGGCAGGAGAGATTATTAAACACAGTAACCAGTAAAATATTAGACGAAGAAATCACCAGTACATTTATTTATTTATTTGATTTGCATTAAATTCTCTCTTTTTCACAACAGTTAAAGCTGCAGGAGCTATGCTAGAGTGACCAGATTTAAAAGAGGGCAGGGCACCTGCAGCTTTAACTGTTGTGATGAAGAGGAAATTTCACCAGGTTCTCCATATATACAAATGACACCTGCTGAAATTCCCTTTTCAATACAACTGTTAAACATACAGGAGCCCTGTCCTCCTTTTCACATGGTCACGCTAACATACATACATTTGGTTAGTGCTACAAATGCAGTGTTTACTGTTTATGGGCTATAGATACTTAGCAGTATCTTCCAACCAGATGTACAGGGACATCTGAGTATGATACCTGAGTATCATAAGCCCACCTGAGAACAAAGAATGTTAGTTCTAGTAACTATTGTGGCCCATTACCAACCTTTTAAAACAAACCATACCATCTAGGAAAAATTGAAGTTTGAATCAAATCTATATCAAATTAGTGTCCTGTCTGTGTAGCAGATCCATGAGTGCTATCCAGAAAACTGACGCCTTTAAAGACAGAAAATATGACAGCATCAGGCCATGACTTTCTATGTCCAGTTGCCTCTTAAACAGACAGTAATCTGCCATCTCATAAAGTTCTAAAATAGAAACATGGAGTTACGGATCCTGGCAGCAACAAATGGGAATCCAATCTCTGCTCTGAGAAGTACAGCCAGAGTCCCAGGCGATAAGGACAATAAACTTCTTCAAAATGTATTCTGGAGGGTCTCCAATGCAGCATAATTTCCCACACCCCAAATCTCTGAGCCATATAATATTTGGGCGATGGATTTGCCCACAAAAAGCTTGAGGGCTGAATGCACCAAATAATAACCTCTAGAGTGAACACATTTTAAAATCACTTCTGTGTATTTAGCCATAGGCAATTTGATGGCAGATATTAAAAAAATAATAATAATTGTTCAATTTCATGACAGTTCAGCATACATTTATGTCCCTGGCAAGGTCTGCCAAAACACAACTACCTTTATTTTAGTTATTCGTGGTAAGTCACTCTTGTCTATAGATGTCCCCAAACTGTGCCCAAAGTCCCTGAAGGCCCGTTCAGGTCTGCAAAGCCAGTATCATGTCATCTGAATTTGGCAAAAGAGAGATCTGCTGGGCCTTAACTGAGGGTGGGAAAAGGTAAATACAATATAGATGAACCACACTGTTGATCTAAATATTAAAGGGAAAACATTTCAATGCAATATATATATATATATATATATATATATATATATATATATATATGATCCTCACAGGAATTGATTCAATTTCTGTGTGTGTGTGTGTGATCTGCAGAAAACACTTGCCCAGTTTTGTAGGCTTTTTCACAGCCCCCCAAAGTAGGGGTGGTGGCACTTTCTGCTCTTTTGGGAGGGGCTAGGAGTAAAAATATAGATGACATTTTTTGAAGGAGAAGAGCTTTACCTGAAAAGTAGAGGCAGGCTTTCCCCTTAATTTCCTCCCTTCTACTTTTTTCTTTTTCTTTTTGTAAAACCCTCTTCTTTTTTTACCACAATAATGGCATTTCTCCAGACAGCCCAATGGCCAATTTTGTGGTTCGAAATCATTAATGTTGTGTTCTCAAATCAACCTCATAGAATCTTAGAATAGTAGAGTTGGAAGGGGCCTCTAAAGCCATCGAGTCCGACCCCTTGCTCAATGCAGGAATCCACCTTAGAGCATCCCTGACATATGGCTGCCCAGTTGCCTCTTGAATGCCTCTTAGGTGAGAGAGCCTACGACCTCCCTAAGTCTTGGTTCCATTGTCATAATGCTGTAACAGTGAGGACGTTTTTCCTGATGTCCAACCGGAATCTGGCTTTCTGTAACTTGAGCCCATTATCCCGTGTCCTGCACTCTAGGAGGATCGAGAAGAGATCCTGGCCCTCTTCTGTATGACAACCATTCAAGTACTTGAAGAGTGTGATCATGCCTCCCTTTAGCCTTCTCTTCTCAAGGCTAAGCATCCCCAGTTCATTCAGTCTTTCCTCATAGGGCTTTGTTTCCAGACCCCTGATCATCCTCATTGCCCTCCTTTGAACTCCCTCCAGCTTGTCTGCATCCTTCTTGAATTGTGGAGCCCAGAACTGGACGCAATGCTCCATATATGGCATGGCATATGGTATGGCAAGGCAAGATAAGAATTCCGCAAAGTTGCTGCTGTACCATGCACACAGACAGCTCCTGTAATAAACCCAGGTTGATGAGAATGGGAGCTATCAGACTTGACATGAGAAGAAACCTCTCCTCCATCTTTAACAAATGCAGGAGAATGACTCCATCATACAGTGTTAAGAACTGCGGTTGTTTTTTCTTCCAGGCATTGATTTGGTTCTGTTCCTTGTTTGTTAGAGGTGTTTGACTTACAAAAAAATAAAGTATTTGTGAATGTGTGTACAGGAGAGCTCCATCTGCTCAAGGCACTAAATAAATATTCTCTCTCTTGTTGTTTGTTGGCATGTCAAGTGAATAGCCGTACTTCACTCAAGAATGCACATTCACATGCAAACAAAGCTATTTGCTCCAGCGTGAACAAGTGCATTTGTGGCTTCCTTTGCTGAATGTTTGCTGCATTGTTTTCACTTGTCAGTCGTTATTTGTCTGCATTAAAATGTTTCTCACAGGGAACTAAAAACCTCAGCTGCAGAGGGAGACAAAAGAGTCAAGACTAACCAATTATGGTTCCACCCTGAATTAGCTCATTAGTTTCTTGTAGTTCTCCAGATGTTTTGGCCTATGAACCCCATCAGCCCTCACTGTAGTCTGTGCTGGCTAGGGATGATGGGAGATGTAGGCCAAAGCATCTGGAGGGTCACAAGTTCTCCACCTTCGACCTAAAAATAAAGGTAAAAATCATGACGAAATAGAGACAGGGACCAGGAAAGAGAGGTTGCCTTCAGGAAAGAGGTAGAGTTAAGTCGAATCACATCATCACCTCCTTGATCTCAGATTGTGTTCAGGCCTGTGTTTGGTTCCGGGAGGTACAAACTCAGTAAATTCTGGTCAAAAATAAACTGAAATGAATTTTTCATACATCCCTGGTTTAGGCTTCACTCATCTGGCTCCCTGATTTTGTTGTGACTGCTTCCGGAATGGCATCTTTACCTACATGTCTGTTCCTGGATAACTATTGCAGCTTTCTCTTTGGTCAAGGAACAATTTAGTTTTAGGGAGCCAAATTGTGCAGAGTGCCTTGAACCCTAAATCCAGAGCTAGACAATCCTGTGCCCCCCAGATGTTTGGACTGTGATTCACATTGCGGCTTATAGTTAGGGATTATCTGAGTTGTAGTTCTAAACATTTAGGAGCACCAGGTTGTCTAACCCTGCTTAAACCAAAGGCCTGCAGAGGTGCCTTACAACAGTGCCCTGCAATCCTGGAAGGTACTGAAGCTTGGCTCGGCCTCAGGGCCAAACTAGATGTGACTTTATCCAGGTTCTTCCTATGTCCTGGACTCCCCCAACAATTCCTTAAGGATCATTGCCTCCCTAAGAGTCCCACCTTCCATCTTTTACCTTCCTCTAATGCCTGCCTTTATTACCTTGCCTTAGTAGGCCTCAAACTTTCACAGACCTTAATTGTGTGAATGCATTTAATGTGCATAGTTTAACAGCTGTAAGAGAGCCCTGTGCGGACTGGGATCACAGTGTTTAGGGTGTGAATCCTTCCCCCTTCCCTACCCAATCCTTCCTGCCCCGTACACACAAAGCTGCTATTAGCCCTGGGAGGGAAGTTTCCACTGTCACTATTGGGTTTCTTCTGGGGGGTGAGGTGTAACATATCCATAGAGATACTTTCATACAAACAACTCTCTGTGTGAGAACTGAGATACTATAGCCTGTATGTCAGGCCTGTACCACCTCAATGAAGCTTGTCTGAATTGGCCCTTAGCCACTAAGTTTCCAAACCACATTTTTGGTTGGTCGGCATGGTGCACCCACATTGTTCTCTTGCAGGCCAAGATTGAAAGACGTCCCTTCACCTCTCTTTGCCATTTGCTCCCTGTAGCGGTGGGGTGCATCCAACTTGTCACAGCTTTGCTCTTAGGTATGCACATAATTTCTCATGGAACGTAAAACCTGATTAACGTGAAATATCATCCGCTTTATTCGGAGATTAGAGCAGTCTCAGTAGAAATAACGGGATGAAAGACTACCTCCCAGTGGACATATTTAAATGACACATTTGGAAACACATAAAATTGTTATGGAAATTTAAGCCCTCTATTGGAAGAGAAAGTTGGGGGGGGGGGGACAAAACGGCGACGTCTTGGTAATGATAACAGAACAATTAGGCACCATTTTTTGAACAACATATAACAAAATGTGAACCCCCAGCTGCTCCGTTCGGGCCTATTTCCCTGCTGCCGTAAATTGTTGGTCCATTCAAGTTGGAGATCTTTGGCTGTGTTACATCAGCAGAGAATCCAGAGAGCCTGTATAACTTGTCTCCTGTTGGAAAGGATTTTAATGAAGAGTCGATCTTAGTTATAGAGACCCTAAACACCAGGGATTTCAACTATGCAATAATGTCAGAAATAGGATTTCCTTGTCAATTTCTTTCAGCTTGCAACTTTCTGCCTTTATGACAGGATAAAGCAGTTGAGCTTGTGCTCTTTGAAGCTGCCGTGGAATATATTGAAAATCAGATGGGTTTGCAATCATCTGTATCACAGAGGCTTCCTCGGCCGAGCCTGTGATTGGTCGGAATTCTCTGTGGAGTGTCCGTTGGCTGGCAAATCTTGTCTTGTCTTGACCCAATGTATGAAATGTTCTTTAGTGGCCAATGGCTCCACTAGACATGATGCAGGAGATCTGTGATCAGGGTCTAATCTGTGTGTGTGTGTGTGTGTGTGTACATGTACACGTGTGTGCACGTTAACTTTCAAAGCAGTTCAATTGTGCGCAATGTATGCATTCTTCTGTTGTTTAAAGTGCATTTGTGTGCATTTTTCAAAACTAGGCATTTTGTTCCTGCTGTTGAATGATTTTTGTTTTCTGATCCATGAATTATAGAATCATAGAATCATAGAATAGCAGAGATGGAAGGGACCTACAAGGCCATCGAGTCCAACCCCCTGCTCAATGCAGGAATCCACCCTAAAGCATCCCTGACAGATGGTTGTCCAGCTGCCTCTTGAATGCCTCTAGCGTGGGAGAGCCCACAACCTCGCTAGGTAACTGATTCCATTGTCGTACTGCTCTAACAGTCAGGAAGTTTTTCCTGATGTCCAGCTGGAATCTGGCTTCCTTTAACTTGAGCCCGTTATTCCATGTCCTGCACTCTGGGAGGATCGAGAAGAGATCTTGGCCCTCCTCTGTGTGACAACCTTTTAAGTATTTGAAGAGTGCTATCATGTCTCCCCTCAATCTTCTCTTCTCCAGGCTAAACATGCCCAGTTCTTTCAGTCTCGTTTCATAGGGCTTTGTTTCCGGATCAAATTGCAAACTCAAAAATATAGGGCCTTGGGGCCTTGCTAGACCTAGGAGATAAAATATCTGGGAGTAGGGTCGACGGCACGCTACAGCTAGCATGCACCGTTGCCCTTTTCCAGACGTCAACACGTGATGGGGCAAGGGAAAGCCCCGTTGTGTGCTCCGGTTTCCCCCCCCTTAAAGGGCCATGTGCGCAGGAACGCACCACCGAAGAAGGTAAGCATTTTTTAAAAATAATAAAGGGTTCCCCACTCCCCCTGATTTCCCCCCCGCCCGCTTGCTCGCCTCTGCAGGGTATGCAATTTGTGCAAATTTCCAAGCAAGTTGTGCTAATTTGGCTGTGATTTGCACCATTTGCTCAGAAATTGGTACAAAACTGCAGAACTTGTGGGGAAAATGTGCATAAAGAAAAGTTCCCAGAGTTTGGGGAAAAGCCCCCGGCTCGGCTTACAAATGCAATGCACGGAACGCCATCAAGTCAAAAAAGAATTGGATTTCCCAGTGATGAACATCCCCAGTGTAGGCCCACTTGGAGTGGGGAAAGGATGAAGCCAGATCACACACAATTTTAATTTACAGCATAAACAGACTAAACATCTTGCAGCCAGGTTATATGAAGGAGAGTTTCCTATTGTATATACCTACCTGCATGCTAAGGTCATCTTCTGAGATCTTTCTTCAGGTGTCCCAGGTGATGGGGAAAGACCTCTGGCTGAGAGTCTAATGAGTCACTGCCAGTCAAAGTAGATAATAATCCCTCCTGTAAAAGACTCTCAAATTTCTTTCCTCCCATAAAATTTCACTAATCTAAATTCTGACCACTACTCACTTCCTATACAAGAAGCTCAGGGGCAATTTGATTTTGGAAACCCTGATGGGGATGGGGATGGAAACATTTATACACTCTATCTCATGGTATTGCTTTCCAAAGTGTATGAGTGGTGCCAGGTACCTCCACAAACACTCCAGTAATGCTGAAGTTTCTGATCACAAATCTCTTTCATTGCATCTACTTTGGCCCTGGGTCAAACCTAACCTGAGTGCTTGTCCAGATCAGTGGCCTTAAGTGAGAAGTTACATTTAGAAACAACCATCTCACTATCCAAAGAATGTGTCCAGAGAAGACATTCTGATGGCTTCTATCAAGGTTGGGCTGGGGATGAACTTGGCATAGAGAAGCCAGAGTGTTTGGGCACAACAGCAATGCAATCTAACAGGAATGCTTGACCTTCATGATGACTAGCTGGAGTAGGGAGGTTCTGTAGGTGGATGTTAAATTTAGCCCAAGCAAAGAACTTCGCATAAACATAACCTGCGTCTCCAGGAATGCTGTTAATAAAGGGAGTCTTGTCTTCTCTTGTGCAATAAATCCTCTTATACACACACAAAAGCTCTTACTCCTTGGTGGCTTTGCACATGATCTATGAGCATGGAAAAAAAAAGATGGTGGAAGGATTCACACATCTCCTTTCTGTGCTTCCAGGTTGCAGACTAGAGAAGGGATTGTGAGGAGATGTGTGATCCGTATCCCTAGCAATACCACACATATCTCCCTGTAGAAAGGATGAGAAAGTTCCCCCAGTAAAAAGCACTGGAAAGAAAATGTCATTATTACCGCTATGCCACATGTGAATCAGTTCTAATGTGAAATATGTGAAGTTTGTTTTCATTTGGTTTTGACAAGAATTTACACAGTTGGCTCCCCCTGGACATAAATGTAATCTGCAGTCAAAGTCTGAGCTGGTTGTGATATGATTTGTGGAACCAAAAAAAAAAAAAAAAATCCTTCTGAAAAATGCATACATTTGAAAAATGCACATGTAAGAATCATATGCATGTTTAGACAGAAATAAGTCCTAAAACAACCAGCATCCCTTTAATTAGCCTTGCTGGCTGGATCATGCTGGGAACTATAGGACTTTTTCTATCTAAATATGAATATTCATATGCATATGAATATTCTGATGAATACTAGGTCTGGGACACATCACCTTTTTAATTTCCCATGATGCCCCAGAGTAGCACTACATCAGGGTATTTGTGGGAAACATAAATGGCGCCAACTCCCAGGCTCAGTCACCTGGCATTGTCAGGGATGAGCTGTGGGCAGCAGTCTGAGATAAGTCAGGAGCCAGGAATGGAGAACCGTGGAACACAGCCAGAAATCAGGACTCAAGAGTAAAGTCAGATTTGAAGGACAAACTGGGAGGAACCCAAGAACCTAAGAAGAGCCCTTCTGGATCAGACCAAGGGTTCATCTAGTCCAGCATTCTGTTCACACAGTGGCCAACCACCTGCCCACAACAGCACCCTTCTGCCCATATTCCCCAGCAACTGGAGAACATAGCCATACTGTCTCTGTTACTGGAGGTAATGTTTATCTGTCAGTATTAGTAGCCCTTGACAGCCTTCTCCCCTAGAAATCTGTCTAGCCACCTTTTAAAGCCATTGAAATTGGTGCCCATCACAGGAAGGATCAGAAGCCAGATGTCAGGACTGAAGGACCACCAAAACATACAGGAACACACAGTGATCAGGAAGACTTTGCTGCTCAAGCAAGGCTTAACTCAAACAGGAAGTCCTCTTATAGTCCTTCTTGTCCAGGAAGAACCAATGAACAGCCTGGTTGGACAAGGTCAGTTTAGGGCCTGGGGATACTAAGTTGTCTAAAACTGGGATGGCCAGGTGTCCTATATTTCAGAGGGCAGTCCTGTATTTGAAGGCATCCAGTGGAAAAATGACGAACCAGAAGGGAGAGCAGAAGCTCTGAAGTTGCCCATTCACAGTTACCACCTGGACAGCAGACTAAGCTGCCACACCGGCACACGGTGGCCACTCTGTCTAAAGCATAAATAAAAATAAAACTACTTCCAAGCCACAGCAGGAACACAATTTAATGATAGCAGATGCAGCCAATACGTTTATTAAAACCCACTTTAGACAGTTTTTTTTTAAAAGGTCTTTTTTCAATACTGCAACTGAAGTTGCTGGCAATATACCACTTGGGAGGGAGTTCTGAAACAACCCATCACTCTTCCTGCCAGTCTAAGGGTGTAATTCTATGCATGTTGAGACAGAAAAAAAGTCCTATATCTCCCAGCATTCCAATCTAGCCATGCTGGCTGGGGAATGCTGAGACTCATAGGACTTTTTTTTCCTGGCTAAACAAATAAATAAAAAGAATTGTCCCCTAACTAGTCTTAAAGGCATAGGTGGTCCTTCTAATAACCTGGCCGCAAATGACTTAGGGCCATAAAGACCCAAACCAGTACTTTGAAATACAACTGGTACAAAAATGGTATTATTGATTCTCACCATCTGGCCTCAAAGAGCACCTGAGCAGCCCCGTTCTGCACCAGAAGACGTTACTGGATCATCTTCAAAGCCATCCAGAACCAGTTGCATTTTTCTACTCAGATCGGCTAGTTTCCCTGAACATAGCACTTCTGTTGTTTTTCTAGATTTAGGGTCATCTGGTTCACCTCTGAAAGAATTCTAAAGCCTCCCTGGGTTTTGTAGGTGAAAAATCGAGGCAAAGAGCTGCATGCCATCAGCATATTGCGGATAAAACACCATCTGCGAATATTCAGAGATTCTTTGTATTCACACATACAATATATAAGTCCTGCTATTATTATTATTTTTTAAATAATACTATTTTTTAAAAAAATAATAATAACCCATATTTTAGGGGAAAAACTCCCCAAGTTGGCAAATAAAAATGAAAACCATAAACAAGGATAAAACAATAATAAAAAAATAAGGATTACTCAGTTCTGCATTTTAGAGGAAGACGTGTTCCTGCAATCTCCCCTCCTCCTAGTTTGTGAACACCCTGCAAGGTGGGCATGAGTATGCCCACAGGAAGCTACCTTATACTGAGTTTGACCAGGGGTCCATCCAGCCCAGTATTGTCGACACTGACTGGCAGCAGCAGCAGCAGCTCTCCAGTGTTTCAGGCAGGATTGCCTTCATGCAGATGCTGGAGATTGAACCTCAGACTTTTTGTACTTTACATTGAGACACAATCATCCCTCTAATAATATGAAGAACGGGAGTGGGCGGGGAGGGTGTGCTTCAAACTTCTCTAACCTGCTTTTGGTTAAAGCAAAGGTCACATCTTCACTCAGTGCTGTCAGCAGTTCCAAAAGCTGTAGAAACTAATTGCAGTGCTTATTTTTCACAGTGGCCAAGTTGTACGCTGTTGACCATCTACTATAAATAATTACATTGCCGATCCCGAAAGGAACTTTAAAAGAGTAAACAACTTCTTTTTACAATATAAACACTTGCCAAGAAGAAGCTTATTTTTTGTAAAGGCCCACACCAATAGCTAATTAACATCCTAAATGAAGCTGTTTTAAAGAATTGGCTGAATAATTCTTTAAAAAAACAAACACAAACAGTTTAAAAAAGAAAAGAAAAGAAGGTAAGCATTGCTACACAGCATTTGTAATTTTTAGCCAATTTACTTCTGCAATTAATTTAGCCATTCGAAGTCGACACCCTGATCATGGTCCCACTTCTGTAGACGTAGTGATGACTGCACATTTACACAATCATGAAGGTGTTTCTGCATTAAAAGAAATGTTAATTAACTCCTGAATATCTTTAAATCGTGATTTAGAAACTTGCACAGTGTATGGAGCTGTAAATATCAGTTAGAGCAGGGGTGGGCAACTCACAGCCTGCGGCCCGCATGCTCCCCTGGCCTTTTGTGCACAGCACCCCCTGCTGGATCTCCCGAAAGGGTGATTTTGCTGTAAAACAAGGGAATTGGAGTCCATGAACATCTGAGGGCCACAGGCTTCTTCCTTTTGCCCTAAAGCAGGGGTGGGCAACTTGTGGCCTTCCAGATGTTTTCATCCTGCAACCCCATTGGCTATGCTGACTAGAGAGATGTAGGGCAAAACATCTGGAGGGGCACAGGTTGCCCATTCCTGCCCTAACAGTAAAGATAAAAATAGCAAGAAAATAGGAAAAGGGACCCAAAAAAGAGAGGCTGACCCTGAGAAACAGGAAGAGTTGGGCCATATGAAAGAGTGGATGTTTTCCAAGTGTTAAGACAAATGGAAGCTGGAGTTCCCACAACCATTAACTTAATCCCATACAGCAGTGCCTATAAAATTCTGAGTTTGGGAAGTGTTTATAGCATTGCCACTTCTATTGAGTACAGGCAAGAGATAGTCTAGCTGGCCCCTTTAAACTGTCCCCATATATAGTCGCTGTAGTACAAACATGCAATCATGTAGTAGAGACTTTGCTTACATTACTTTAACCAAAGGCTGTTTGTAGGGGAAATAGCAGCAGCCTCTGGGTTTGAAGAAACCTAATCCTCAGACTTTAAACTACTGTCAATGGGACAGGAAAACTAAATCATCAACCACTTGAAATTGTTCAACTGCAATGGAACCCAGATCCTTCATTGGGTTGTCTTAATGACATACAAATGTTTATCCTCCACAGGTATGTTCTATGTGTTCATTGGTAAGAATATTGTTTGCAAAAGTTTGAAAAGCACCATTAAAATCCAAAGAAATGGTGGATTAGGAAAAATTAGGATCTGCCCAATCTAGTAAAGTTACCAGTAATTCAGGAATCCTGTGTCAAGCACTTTAAAAAAATAAATCATGGAAAGTTCGAGCCCAATGGTTTTATATAACAAACAAGACAATTATTTCCATTATTTCCATCACAGAATTGGATTATTTATTAGAAAATTGTTATATGATGTTGTTTATGCATAATTAAGCAATCAGGTGTGGTGAAAATCAAAATAAGGTGTAGCTTTCTAAATGCTTAATAATAATAATAAAAATATACTGTGTATGTATTTCATAGAATCATAGAATCATGGAATAGTAGAGTTGGAAGGGGCCTATAAGGCCATCAAGTCCAACCCTCTGCTAAATGCAGGAATCCTTAGGAATGCTTGAGGAATTTGACCTGTGTAAATTCAGTATGAACAGACCTGATCCACACCTCCCATTTTGTGCATTAAAATGTAGTTATGCTTATGGTTTTTTCTCACCTTGCCAAATTTTGTGGTGCCGCTCAAAAATGCATTTTCGGATGCTCCTCTTAGGATAAAATACATTTACAAATGCATATTTTGTGGGAAAACATGTTGAAAAACACAGAAATTATTGTGGAGATTTATTTATTTTTTATAACTAGCAGATTGATACAGAAACAGGATAAATGGATTTAGGAATGAAGATATGTGAAACTGACAAGAGAGAAGAAATGGATTGATCTGACCATCACTAGGATTTCTCTCTCTCTCTCTCTTTCTCCTTATCAAACTATCAACATTTCTATCCCACTCTTCTATGATTAATCACATTCAAATTAACAAACAAATAATATAGTTAACTTAAAAGAAAGAAAAGAATTTGATTATTGTGTTAAATGTATTAAACAAGGAGTGAATAGAATTCACATTTTTTATATGTAGAGAGCCGAAAATACACCTTAACCTTGGTGTGTGTACTTCTTTTTAAAACTTTTCTTCTTCTTTCCTTCTCCTTATCTTTCTTCTTTCATCTTTCTTTTCTTCATTTTCCTTAGATGTAATATCTCTATGTAATGCCTTTATGACATGTATGTTTATGAAACAATAAAAATTGATACAATAAAACCACACAAATAAAAATACATTCTTGACAATAAAAGAACTGATAAGTATCGATGAGCATAATCAAAACGTATCAGCAGTTAGCAAAATAAAACAAAATCTGTGCCTGTGGATGCATGTACCATCTGTCTGTCTGTCGCATTGTCAACCAGGTTCTGCGTATTCTCCACCTTTTCGTCCTTAATATAGCTCCTCGTGCATTAGAAAAACAGAAGCTGGTTTGGAATACACTTCTGAGAAGAGTAAATGTTTGAAATAGAAAGTTACAAGGAGAGAACGGAGGGTTAGTTGTTGCTGAAAAGATAACAATTTGGAATGTGTCTACCAGAACGCCCTACATGAGAGGAACAGGCCCTGGTGAGGTGAGGTCAGCAGGCACATGTTTTAAATTAGTGCTTTCTAAACAAGGAAGTGACAATTATTTGTTATGATTATTTGTCAAATAATCACATCTGCCCTTAATTACCATGCATGTTCCAGTGTTTGTGTTTCTCACTAGGCAAAATCCAAGAGCAACAGGTTTTTAGGGGGAAGGTCTTTGAGGCCCTGTTTTATTGGACAAACAATATAATTGCTCCAATGATACCCTAAGTTAAAGATTCTAAATTAAATTGTTTTCCTATGGCTGGAGAAAAAGATTTCCCCCACCCCTCCAGAAAGTTATCATGCAAGGGAGATTCCAGCCCAGATTCTTTGAAAGATATTCTGAAATATTATTTTTGTAAAAAATGTTTTGCTTAACTACTTATTTCGAAGAATTGAGAGGTGAAATCCTGTTTTTTTAGGTTGCACAATCACACCAACATTGGGAGAACAAGGAACATGCTCTTTTCTACAAGAGCATGAATGTTGGATGCTGTTTTTGTAGCAGTGCTCAATTTTAAATAAATAATAATAATAATAATAATAATAATAATAATAATAATAATAATATGATGATGATGATAAAGATAATAACTTTAATAATTTTCCATGCAATTGCTTAATACTAATAATCTGTCACTTTCCTTCAAGTGGAATTTTATTTCATAGCCAACAGGCGCTGTAAAATTTAAGCATTTATCCAAAGAAGGATAATCATGAAATGTAAAATCTTCTTTACCTCCCCCCCCCCATTTGATCAAGTACTATATCTGATTAATCAACAGCAAGACAACCTAACTCTGTCCCTTCATTGCTCCCCAGTGACTGGTATTCAGAGGCATACATAGACATCATGATTAGTAGCCGTTGATAACATTATCCTCCATGAATATGTCTAAGCCCATAGCCATCTACATTGGTGCTCATCATTGCATTTTGTGCTAGCAAATCTGATAAGTTAACTACGCTCTGTGTGAAGAAGTACGGCTTTTTGTCTACTGTGAATCTCCCGCCATTCAGCTCAATCGGATGACCACACTAACTTTCAGTGTATCATTTGATGCCATCCTAAAGCCCATCTCATCTTTCCTCACTCTCTCCTCAAGACTTCACTTCCTTCTTCAATGCTAAACTTCAAAACAGTCACTCTGCACTCTCCATTTCTTTTCCCCACTCATTCTTCCCCTCATTGGCTCTCCTATACTTCCCTCAACCTTGTCTTTGACCCCACCCCACCATCTCATTGGATGGATTGTGTACTCTGTTGGCCTTCTCTAACCATTGCATGTTGATCAACCTGTCTATCTCCTACAGCTCCTTCCCATTTTTTTTTTTTTTTACAATATTTATACACTGCTCCCCATTCAGAATTTTGAAGCGGTGGACAAAATAAAATAGAGTAAAAACACATTAAAAGTACATTTTAAAAGAAACAAGGTGCAAAATAAACCACAGCTGGTCATTAAGGGAAGTCTTCCTGGAACAACGACGTTTTCAGCAACCGCCGGAAGGAATACAAAGTTGGTGTCTGCCTGACCTCCAGAGGCAGGGAATTCCATAGGAGGGGGGCCACCACACTGAAGGCCCTTCCCCTGGTGGAATCCAATCGCATGATAGGTCTATGTGGAACCACTCGGAGCATGCCCTCGGATGACCTCAGTGACCGGGCAGGGTTGATAGGGGAGAAGGCACTCTCTCGGGTATCTTTGTCCCAAGTTGTTTAGGGCACTCAAACATGTCACTGTTTTCTCTACTCTAAACAACAATTGTGGCAGCCATCCTTTGCCCCATCAGCTCCCTCCTGATTTCCCTTCTGACAAAGTCCTTCAACATGCTGCTTATGCCTGCTGTCTCAGCTTTCTCTCCTCTTGATACTCTGCAATCTGGAAGCTCTGTGGAAAACGCCTTCACCAAAAGTCGGTGATGCTCTCCTCACTGCCAAATCCACATGCCTGTACTCAGTCTTCAAACTTCTTGATCTCTCTGCCACCTTGGGTACGGTTGATCTCTCACTCTTGCAGGTTCCCATGAATCAGTACTCAGGTGGTTCTCTTCCTATCTGTCTATTTATTCCTTCAATGTTCCTATAGGAGAAAGTCCTTTTTTCCACATCATCCATCATCATCATCATCATCATCATCATCATCATCATCATCTATTTCTTACCCACCTCTCCCTCTGCATTGAGGCAGGGAACAACATTAAACACAATATAATACATAAAACTAGTTAAAAGAGCATATAAAACCAATACAATATTAAAATAACAATCACAACATATTGAAATTCTTAGGTTTAAAATTCATCTGGGTAGGCCTGCTGGAAGGGACTAGTCTTTATGGCTGTCTTAAACTATGGGAGAAGGTGATCTTACAGGTAACCTGGACCCAAACCATGTAGGGCTTTAAAGGTAATAACCAACACTTTATACTTCACTGGGAAACTAATTGGCAGCCAGCAAAGTGATTTTAAAGTTGGTGTAATATGGTCACCCCTAGGTGTACCAGTGACTAGCCTGGCTGCCATATTTTGAACTAGTTGAAGTTTCCAGACTAGATATAAAGGTAGCCCTATGTAGATTTCATTGCAGAAGTTGAGCCTCGGAGTTACCAGTGTGAGCACTACTGTTTTTAGGTCTTCCAACTCTAGGAAGGGGCGCAGCTGGTGTCCATTTGGGGTTCCTCAAGTCTCTGTGCTTAGTCCTTTTCACACACTGTTCCTGGGATTGGCAAAGGCCTGGTAAGCAAAATGTATCCCCATCATGAGTGGGGATCCTCTTCTGTTGAGGGGGGGGGGAAACCAAGTTTCTAAGGTGTTTTAAATGCATGGGAGCATTCATCCATATAATCCTCCAACCCGCCATCTCAAGCGATGCATTCCTAAGAGGGTGGCATTCTAAATCAGTAGGTTCAAATTCTAATGGTCCCCAATATGGCACACTGGATTTCTACACGCCCAATAGGAGACCACAATAATTGGCTTAAAACCATGGAAGCTAAATTCTGGCTAGCGACAGCTCACATGTCTCATAAGATGACTGTAAAGCTGAGCTAGAGAAGGGTCGTATTTGATAAGGTTAGATGGAAATTGAGAGGAAGGCTGGCTGCTTTTTAGGCAGGAGCAATTGCAGCTGAACTGGCATGATCCTCCTTGGCTTTTGCCAAACCGACCTCGAGGCGCCTTAAGGGTAAAACTCAAATCCGCAGTGCCTACTTGGGTGTTTGTTATAACAAGCTATAATTGGTCATATAATTAGATGCTGGACCACAATCTGTTTAAATGCAAAACCCATCATTTGTTTAACTGCTTTGTGGTTCAGGAGAGCCACTTTTCCTCCAAGAAGGAATCTGCAAATTGATTGTGTGCTGCGTCAGATTGTCATTCAGTTTTACATGCCCCTCTAGTATGGGCATGCTCAATAATCATACGCTTATAATAATCAGACTAATCATAGGGTGTCACTGATACGGGTCGCTTTCCATTAGCCTTTAAGGCAGAAAGAGCCCTATCTCTTGTCGTTACCTGAGCACATGGAACACACTCCTTATAGCACACACAGTGGTTTCCGTCCAAGAACCATCTAGAGAAAACAGTAACACCCTCTCCTCCCCTTAAACATCCCCAACGTACTATTTCCTAATATGTATAGTTAAGATTTCTGTCTTAATGTTCTAGGATTGAAGTTCCAAAGTCCCATGTTCAGATCTCCCCCGAAATCAATGGGAATGTAATGTCCTTCTGCTGAATTCCTTTTTGAATCGCACAATTCATTTGACTCTGATAAAACTGGTCATGCACTTTTGCAACACACCAAATAAATAAATAATTTTCTTGAGTCAAAAGGATTTTTTTTTAAAAAAAAGATTGCAGATCTGGTTGTTTTTCCACAAAAGGATGTGAAAATCTTCTCGAAGGAGTTTCAATGAAACACACATGCACACACAACACGCACACACACTAAAGGTGCAATCTTATGCATGTTTAGTTAGCAAAAGGTACTACAACTCCCAGCATTCCCCATGCTGGCTGTGGAATGCTGGGAGTTGTCACACTTTTTTTCTATCAAAATATGTTTAGGATTGTGCCCTTAAGTTGCATGGTTCAAGTAGAGTGACCATATGCCTGGATATGCCGGGATTTGCCTGGATTTTTGATGGCAAATCCGGGAGGGGGAGGGGAAAATCCGGATTTTTTTTCAAAGGGCGGCTCTAATGGGAATTAGCAAAAATGCTTATAACTCCATCATTTTTTAAGATAAAGACATGAAACTTGGCACAATGGTAGCTCTTAGAAAGGGCTTTAGTCATACCAAATTTGAAACAGATCCCTTTATCCATTGATTTTTTAGGATTTTTTTAAAAATTGAGGTTTTAAAATTATTATTTTTAAAATTGCCATTTTTAAAGATAAAGAGATGAAACTTTGCACCATGAAAGGATTTAGGTAGAGCTTTATCCACACCAAATTTGAAACAGATCCGTTCATCCATTGATTTTTTAGGAATTTTTTAAAAATTGAGGTTTTAAAATTATTATTTTTAAAACTGTCGTATTTAAATATAAAGAGTTGAAAGTTGGCACCATGATAGCTTTTAGATAGAGCTTTAGCCATACCAAATTTGAAACAGATCTGGGGCCAGTAGTAAATCCTGTTAACAACAACAGCAGCTTGCAATGAGTGAAGATACAGTGAGAAAAGATATTTGAGGGAAGGGGAGAATGTAACACACAGAGTATAGCAAAAGCTTCAAAGTACAGCAAAACCTACAAAAGTAGGAGTGAGTGAAGTTAATTTCAGATACATTGAATCTCTCACTTGTTCTTTATTTCAGTGATTTTAACATTAAGATGTAATGTAGAACAGATTTGTCTTAAATGTGTGCTGTAAAATCAGACATGTGACCAAGGCTATGTTCGGGTGGGCACGCCCCCTTGGTACTGGACACGCCCCCTTGGGAGGCCACCATGTTGTCCTCCTTTTTGGTTTCCAAAATATGGTCACCCTAGGTTCAAGTCTCTTTCTAACTCTCCCACACCTCCGTGAAAATGAGAATTCTTGAAAGGCTTTTAGCTACTTGAATATATATATATATATATATATATATATATATATATATATATATATATATATTCAAATACCTATCAGTTCTAAGCTGCTCCAGCTTATATAGGAATCCACCGCCCCAGGACTTCTAAGGATGAAACTGTGGGGTCACTGAGCTTCCCAAAGAAAGCAACTTCTGTGCCAACTCTATTTAGGAGTGACTGGATGCTATTAAAGTTGGAATTTATCATTTTTTATGATAGCATTGACAGTTTTATGTCAGGAATAGAAAAAATAATAATATTCTTTGCATTTCATTCATTTTTATTTCCCTTCTCAGCTGTACTCTAGTCATTTTCACAAAACCACCTACAGTTCTAATATTGTCAGTATGGGCATGATACCTAAATAAATCTCCGGCTGTGCTAAGCATATAGAGACCGAGATGCTTTTGTTTATGTCAATAACATCCAATTTTATCTGACTTGTTTTATTACTATTGTGTAGTTATTGTTGACTTTGCTTCCCTCTTCATTCAAAACAGCATGGTGTAGTGGTTAGGCTTCCAGACTAGGAGCAAGTGGACCCAGCTTAAGAGCGAAAGAACAAAAGAAGAGCACTGCTGGATCAGGCCAAAGGGCTTTCTAGTAAAGCGTTCTGTCCGGTGTTCTGTTCTACCCCCTCCTTACCCCCGATGGGCACAGCGGCTCCTCGCAAGGAATCACACGGAGCCGGGTCAACCCGCAGTGCCCGGAGCTAAAGGCGAAGGTGAGATCCGGGGGCAAGGGAAGGATCATCCCTCCCTGATCCCGGGATCCCCTGTGTGTAATGTGGAAGTAAAGGGACGATCCCGGGGATTACCCCGGGATTTCGCCCCGTCTAGCTATGGCCTCAGATGGCTTGAAAAGGACTTCCATGCCCTTCTCTTTCTTTCAGTTCATTGCTTTCCATTTCCATGCAAACTAAATAAGTGAGATTTGGTGACCCCAAATCTGGGAAGAAAAGGTTTACTGAACATTTTATATAATTGCCATAACTTATTTGGAGCATAACGTATTGGAATTTCCTCTTGGAAGAAGCTTTGATTTCCTCTTTGTTGCTGACACAGCCTTCCATACATATTTTTGGCCTCCTGTTTATTTTCTATAGGCCATACTCAAAACAGGAACACATAAAAGTACGTTTCAGTACATTAACAAATACAAATTATGTGTCCTTTAAAAAATGTTCTAAAAGTGCAGTGGGAAATTTTCTATAAGAATATTGAAAACAACCACCAGTCCTTCGTCGTCGTCGTCATCGTCGTCGTCGTCCTCCTCCTCCTCCTCCTCCTCCTCCTCCTCCTCCTCCTCCTTCTATTAAGCTCAAAGTACACAGCCTAAAGTATACAGATAAAACTCAACATATACAATACTGGTACAATGACGAATGAAAGCCTATATGCTTGTGTCAGCTACCTGCTGTGATATCCCTCCCCAAAGGTGGTCTACCTGAGAATGATGGTGCACTTTTAGCTGCTACTCAGTTTTAGATGATTGCTGGTATGGTTTCTCTGCAGTTTCTCTGGGTCAATGCTCTTAAAGATGGTCCTTGGAGGCTGAAAATGCAGTTGTACCCAACTGGTACATGTATTTCTCAGCACTGCAAATAAGTGCTGATAAATACTTGGGAATGAATGGAGCTGTGATGAACTCAAACTCTAGATGTTCTACCTCCAGCATTTTTGGTTCATTAGTCAAGGTTCCTGCATCTTTTGGTTTGCAGCTTTCGTTCTGCCTGTGTTCAGCATGATTGATGACATGTGTCAAATTTAAAATCAGCTCTTGTTTTTGCAATCCTGGTTTGGCCCGTGGAATAGGAGCAGCAAAAATATCCTGTTAACAATGGTATTTTTTCTGCTTCCTGCCACGCTTGATTTAATGTGATGTTTTGCTACAAAATGGCATATGAAAGGGATGGAGAAGGAGGTTAATTATAGAACAACGACAGAGTTATAAACATATTGGGAACTGGATGCTTGGTACCTTCACAATGATCTTAACTATGTAATTTTCTCTCACTTTCTTGTGATCTCCCACCCTGCTACATGCTTGGTTGAAATATGTCCCTGAGCATGTTAAAAAGAGGAAGTTCCCATGTAGGACTCCAAATGGCCAGCATCTCATTTGAAATGGCTCCCAGTGATTACGCATGCAACATTAGCATGACATCTAAGGCTGGCATGCCAGTCTTCTCCTGGGCCACAGATCCATGGTGTACTTAAACTGTATGTGTGAAGGCACGGGTGACCCTGTTTAAGTGAGACACCAGCTATGTGAAATACTGCATGTCCAGCGTCACTTTTATACTAGGCTCAGGGTTGGCCATCCTAGCTGGGAATGATGGGAATAGTAGTCCAACACATCTGGAAGGCAGCACGTTGAGAAGGCTAGTCTATCTTGGAAAAAAGGAAAGGAACCTCTTGTGCAAGCACTTGAGTCATTGCTGACTCCTAGAGGGACGCCTGCTTTCGCTGACGTTTTCTTGGCAGACTTTGCAGCAGGATGGTTTGCCATTGCCTTCCCCAGTCGCAGTTACCTTTCCCCCAGCTAGCTGGGAACTCATTTTACCAACCTTGGAAGGATGGAAGGCTGAGTCGACCTGAGCCGGCTGCCTGAGAACCAGCTTCCGCTGGGATCAAACTCAGGCCATGGGAGAGTTTCAGCTGCAGTAACTGCCACTTACCACTTTGCGCCACACGAGGCTTAGCTCCCATTTTTTTCAATGAGTCTACTCCATGGGTTGAGAATATGGTACCCACAGGCATCAGGGTGTCCTCGGACACATTTCTTGGTGCCTGCCAAGGTGCCCTCCCCATTTTTTAAAAAAATGTCTTACTGGCAGATGGGATCAATTCAAAATGGGCTCAGAAACACTCTTTGGAAATGAAGATGGCAGGTGGCTGCAGGCCAATGTTTTAATCTGCAGCACCCATTTTGTGGTGGTGCCCAGGACAGTTTCTCCAAGTGGCAAAGAGGTTGCCTACCCCTACTATGCTCTAAGTAGGGCCAAGATTGGATACAACCCCAATATCCCATCTTCAACCTGTCCTCCAAATCTCTCAGACATCCTCCAAATCTCTCTCCAACCCTCGGCTGTCAGTTGAACAGTTCAGTTTTGCCAACATTTCTCCTTCCCCAGTCTATCACTCTCATAGCAGGGCCTAATCTTATTACATACACTAGTTCTGCTGTACCCATCATGGTGTCCTTGCCAGTGCAAGTCATTTGGCTGTCTCATGGCCGTGCTATCATCCAATCCAAGAGATGTACAAAGCAGTCTTTGCAAGAGATCCTATGGATATTGACCTCTGTTGAGTATAACCATCAGTTCATGTAGGACAATACTACATTAATCTGTGTAAGGCAATACCACAACTTTTGAATTGTACAAATTTGAGTGATGAGTTGGACATTTTGACTGAACAATGTACATAATTATCTGGTGAATGTGCACAGTGCTCAGCTTTTGTGCACATTCTTCCAAGTCATATTAATCCTCTCTCTCTCTCTCTCTCTTTCTCCCTCCCTCTCCTGATTCAGACTTAACAGGAAACCATGGGTTTTCCTGTTGTGTAAGTGAACCTGCATGAGCCTTGGGCTCATGCGCTATGCCTTCCCCTCCTCTTGGACAGCCATGAGAAGTTCAAAAGAGTTTGTTTCCAATTTTAAACAAAACCGAGTTCTCTCTTCCATCTTAGCTCAGGGGATTTGCCTGCTTAACAAACTAGGATCAAACTCTGATTTCAGGCCCATCTGTCTTCTGAAACTTCACATTAAACAAAACACAGTTTCCTAAGTCCAGACATAGTGGGGAACTGTGGTTTGTTTGAAAACAGAAACATAAGCTTCCAACCTCCTCCTCACAACTGTGTAAGAAGGGGGAGGGGAAGACAGAAAGCCTGAATCTTGTGCAGGGGGCTTATTCACATAATAGGAAAACAAGGTGGACATTCTATAGTTTCCCATTATGTCTGAACGGGCTCAGTAAATGTTTGTTTTATCATTTCATTTTCATTTTTTTGACACTGATTTGAATATCTCTTCCTGCACAAAGCAGTTACTCTGTGCATTCAGCACGGACTAACAGCTTTGTTTGTTTTTAAAGCTCTTTATTGTCTGGTTGTGGAAAATCTCAGAAAGATATCACTCCTTTCCTCCCCCTTCCCAAGTTTTCCCCAGTCTTGATCTCCACTGGTCTTATCTCAATAAACGCTTCTTTAAAAGTGCCATATTATGCATATCTGTATTATACATTTTTATCAGTTGGTGAACACCCATTGTTCTCTGTGATTATAGTTTACTTCCAGATTTGTGCTAATGTTTACTTCCCCATTTGTCAAGTACAACTCTAAAATTATATTTTTCTTGGTTGATTTCTTTGGTTTCTGGAACAAGAGGTTACTTCATGTGAAGTTCAAGTTTAAGGTCTTCCTCCCCTCCTTCTCTCTCTCTCTCTCTTTCCATCTTTGTTTATTAAAACAGGAACATCAGATTTGCCACATTAAATCAGAAAATGTGTCCATCGTCTTTTCATGCAGCCAATTCCCAGGTACTGGACAGGCAAGGGAATGCCTGTTCTGCAGACCTCCTATGAAAGTGCAGTAGTACAGTTTATTTTTTTCAGTGTAAGTAACAAGTGTTAATGGGGACTTCACAAGAACATGGCCATTCTATTGTGGTGGCCCCATTCAATTCAATGGAATTTGCAGTGGGATAGGTCCTACTGGATTGCACGAGCTGTGTGTCCTGATTGGGAGAAGTCATTAAGGCTGAAATCCTAGGCACACTTTCTTGGGATTTAGCTCCGTTAAACTCAGTAGGGCTTACTTCCAAGTAAACATGAAGGTTGCAAAAGTACAAATGTAATCATGCCTTGACACGGGATTCCTTTGAATGCAATAATAGTTCTAACACTACACTTTCACATTCAGCATTGGGTTTAAACACTGGCCAAAGTAATCATTTTGGTATAATCCTACACTGGATTTCATACATTTCTGACTTATATGTAATGCATTGGGGGCTTAGATATCTGCTACATGGAAATGTTCACATCCTATTCAGGAAACTTCTTGCCTGACCCTATGAATTCTTCACTTTCACCATGGGGGACAGCCCAGGACTTCTTGTCTGTCTCTATCATGAAAGTGTGTGTTCTGGAAGTGATATTTCTGTATGCTGGAGAATTGTCAAGCACAATAAGTATTGTTTGTAAAGCTCTTCCCTGTTTACAAGAGCAAATATCAAAAGATTGAGCAGATCTATAGGGACCTCAAGATAAGTAGAAGGAGTGTGTGTGTGCTGAATTTCCAAGGAGGTAGGGGATTCGGAAGCAGGCAAAGCCAAAAGCACTTATCCTGGCATCAAACATCTAGCGTCGCAGCAATGAGAACTGCTTTACTAACTGTGGAAGCTGCAAAGAGGCAGGGAACACATCAAAGTAGTTACTCCCTTTCCTGCCTTCTCCTCTGGCTGTTCAGGGAGAAGTCAAAGATGACCCATCCCAATCATCTGGTTCTGGTTGATCCATTTCAAAAAGGATTTTGGGGAGCTGGAGAAAGGTACAGAAAATGAAAACTCAAAATGATCAACAGAATGGCCATCACCCACTGACGGAATGCATACTTTGCATGCAGAAGATCCTAGATTCAATCCCTTTCCAGATACAGTTGGGAAAGGCTCCCATCACAGAGCTGCTGCCAATCAGTGTAGAAAATATGGAACTAAATGGACCAGTGGCAAAGGTTGAAGTTTCTGGACCATACTAGTTTAGTAGAAGTAATGACTAAGGCCTTAGCTAGACCTAAGGTTTATCCCGGGATTGTCCCAGGGTCGTCCCTACCTGCTCCTGGGATATCCTGTGTGTCATTTACATGAACAGGGATGACCCCAGGATGATCCCGGGATAAACCTTAGGTCTAGCTAAGGCCTAAGGGAGAACATCAACCAAGGTTTACAAAAGTATGCATTGTTATTGAGAAGCATAGCCCTGATGACTTTTGTAGGATTTTGAGTGGGTAGGAGGCTCATGGCAGTTAGAAGCAATTTAGACTACCTTCATTGTAACCAATGTCCAGTTGGAGAGCCAGTGTGGCGTAGTGGCTAGAGTGTTGGACTGGGAGTTGGGAGACGCTACTGCTTTATAGCGGTATTGAAGTGCACTGACAACTGTTGGGGCCCATTGACACAAACCATATACCACTTCCATATCCTGCTTGGTGTGGCTCCTGCCTTTTATATACCGCTTTCATAGTGCTATATCCTGCTTGGTGTAGATGTGTCAATGGGCCCCTACAGTTGCCAGTGCACTTCAGTACCACTATAAAGCAGTAGTGTAGATCCTGCCCAAGTCATCTAAAGCTCCCCGCCCTATAACATCATAATGGGAACCACAAAGAATAAAAACATAGTTTGACATTCGTCGAAGCTTTTGCAAAGGCTCCTATTGCGGAATTCCCCAAACTGGCACTCTCCGGATGTGTTGGACTGCAACACATAAAATAAATAAACTCCCATGATGATGGCTGAGAATTATGGCAGATGCAGTCCAAGGTTTGCAATCAGGTTTTGTGTCACACCACTTTGCAGATCTATAACAAAGGCAAGACTTTAAGCAACTCTTCCTGGATTTCTCCTCTCCTGTATCTTAAGCGCTAGATCCGATCAGCCTCTTCCCCCGCCTCCCATTGCATTTGTATATCTCCTAACCTAGTTTTGGCTCTGCTTTGCTTAATGATTAACTGTGGTGCCACACAGGGCTTGAGCTCTCCAACTGATGATGTTGTGCAATAACAGAATCCCAGCAGACTGAAACGATTTGTGTTATCGTTCCATAACTGGCAAAAGTAGGGGTTATGCAAAACGTGACGAAAGAGGCTTGTTTTACAAGTGGGAGAGGATGGGAGAGAAAGAGCGAGATGGAGAGAGAAGGAAGAAGAAAGAAAGAAGGAAAGGGAAGGATAAAGGGTTGCAATGAATTTCTGTATTTTGGAATGTGAATATTTTTGCTCAGCACCAGAACCATCTACAGATGGTTACGATTTCAGCATCAGATGGCAGAAAGCACCATATCCAAACAATTACAATGCCTTCAGTTGCAGAACCAAGCGAAGAGGTTGACAGAGCGCTCTGGTTCTCTTTTAATTTCACCCAAATTAGAGACACCTGGCTCAGCAGAAAGCAGGGTGTGGTGTGGTATGGGGGTGGGTGGGGTGGCGGCATCGGATTGAACATGTCATCCCTGATGCCATCCCAATTGCTTAACGGGGTCAAGTGGGAGAAATAATTTAAAAATACCTTTTGTTTCACGTTCCTAGCATAATGAGGCGTTGAAAATAAACGGGTCAAGGTTTTTAAGAAGAACTTAATAGGCCTCATTGTGTCATGCTGTATCCTTTTCTGATTACCAAAAATATTTTCACTACATTTGGGGGGGGGGGTGAGAGGGGGGAAGAATGCTTTACAACATGGGGTCTTCCTCGATCCCTGCCCTGTATTCATTGGCACTGGTAATTGCTTGGACTTATTGCCAAAGGTTTCCCTGGTTATGGAAACTTTTTTTAAAAAAACTTAGCGGTCGTCCCCCCACCCCCCTGATTTCTGAGAGCAAATCTGTCATGTTTTGAAATGCTTCTCAACAAAATGCTTGACTGTAGCATAAGAAAAACAACATGTTGGAACTGATGCAGTTATTTACATCCCATAAATATGGGTCCCTTTAGTAGTTCTATTCATGTTGGGAATATTTCAACCTCGTCTGCAAGTTACAGGTAGGGGCAATGCTGCAGTTAGTGAATTCATAGGGATTTGGGGCATAGCTAGTCTTAAGACCTCTATAGCCTACAGTGTGTTTTCCTTTTTTGTGTGTCTCCTCCCTCCTCCCTTTCTCTGATTTCCACCGTTAGTGGGAGCACATGTGTTTTGCTCTCTTGTGCAGTGAAATGGTACACAAAATGGACTGAACAGAATCTTTTGAAACTCTACACTGTACCTGCACCGTAGATGCAAGAATACTTGTGAGTAAAGCTGTTTTATTTACTTCACTAAAGAAAGGTGTGGACTCTTTTTATCATTGTGTGCATGTGGTACTGGTAAACACTCATTCTGTTTTGCCCTTTTGTTTTTCTCTGCTAACTGCCTTTCTACCAGGAGGCACCACCACCAAAATAACTCCTATCAGTTTGCACTTGCCAAACACCCCCTCCCCAGCCACTCCATGAGTATGTCCACTTCTGATTTCCATCGTTGCTGGGAGCACATGTGTTTTGCTCTCTCACACTTCTGCCAGTGCAATGGAACACAAAATTGATGGAACAAAATCTTTTGAAACTCTACACTGTACCTGCATTGTAGATGCAAGAATACTTGTGAGTAAAACTGGTTTCTTTCCTACACTGAAGAAGAGTGTGGTCTCCTTTTGTTATCCTAAGATAGCCTGTATACATGTGGGACTGGTAAATGCTCATTATGTTTTGCCTTTTGTTTTTTCTCTGCTAATTGACTTTCTAACAGGAAGCATAGTTACTAAATAATCCCATCAATTCATTTATTACTCACATTAAGGGGCTAGCAAGTACCAAGGAACCACAGAACCATGCCTTTAACCTCACTCTCATTGTTGTATGGTTCCTTCTACCTTCTCAAGTATTCAGGTCAACAGTCTGCAATAGGAAGACTGCTAAACTTGTGTATGCTTCCCACAATATGGGCTTTAAATTGTGGGAGGAGTAGCTTGACCACATGTCCTCTTTTAAAGAGAGCAGTCCTCTCTTTGAAGGGCTGCCAAAGGCATTCCCTATTTGGAGGTCTGCCCAATTCCAGATTAAAGATACAGAACCATAAGAACAATTAAAGATAAACCAGTTAGCACCTGAACAACAGACTGAACAGGTAGGCCCACAGGTTGTGTGGTCACAGTCTCCTGCACTACGGTGAGCTGTGCTGTATTTCTACTTGAATGATCATACTTATTTCTAAATTTGCATCTACACCTATCAATTAGCATGAGCACATTTTATGCAAATCGTCACCCTCTTTTGTCCTCTTTTTGGGAGGTCTTGGCATTTCATAAATGGCCATCCTTGTGGGGAGCTTACATAGGTAGATTTAGGCCAAGAGGGGCAGGGCTAAAGGTGTGACGTTTCCCCCCCACCCCCAAAAAAAGCTCCTTTGTACTTCATGCAAGTAATGGCTGCGTAAGTCTCAGGGCTGGCTCAAGATATTGTGCTGCCCGAGATGAAGGATAAAATGAACTGAGCCGCATTCCAAATGCAGAAGTTCATCGGAGTGATAATTGAATCTTACTTCATTACATGAGGGCAACGTGGTAGCTTAGAGGTGCAGGGCAGCCTGCACGGCATCCACAGCATTGCCTTCCATCATGTCACTGCTGCTCTCCCAGCATCTGCTGCCTGAGGTGCCCTCCTGGTTTTGCCTAATGATAGGGCCGGCCCTACTCGGGCTACCGGTTGGGACAAAAAGTGCTGAAGGGCGATGACTTCCTGTACTTTATGGCTGAGCCTTCAGTCCTTGATTGTTTTCCTGTCCTGTCTATTCAGTACGGCTCCAGGACCCACACACATCCTTTGGGGAAAAAGTGGTAAATCATTTAACATTACCACAATTTTACCTCCTCCGGTATTGCTCCAGTATTCTGCATTGCTCCAGGTGCTGTAGTGTTCCCCTTTTCCTGTTCTCATCTTGGGCTGAAATAAGTTGAAGTTTTTTATTGGAGTGAACTGATGTCATGTATATAAAAGGTGATATACAAAACAGGCCTTATTCATACATTATGCTTCAGGTTACACTTTGTTTGTGGTTTCCACAGGATGGTGTATTCTTTGGTTCCCTTTTATGGGTTTATTGACCCTTACGACATTATGGAGGACTAATTACATGATTAATTCCCAGATATATCTATCTTTGTAGAGGAGTACTCAAAATTCATGGAACGTAGAGCATCATCAAAAGGAGGGGGGAACCATGTTTCCTTACCGTTGTTTCTCTGCTCCTTCCTTTTGTCCCTCATTACTTCCTCTTTCTGCCTGGAGGGGAAAGAGGAAGTAAACAAAGACAACATGGCTCATTCAGGGGCCATTTTCATCTCACCGCTTTTTCTGCACACAGCAAGAGATTGTGGCACATTCCGTTTTTTAAAAATAGTCTCGTTAAAAGGGCTCTATTTTGCCATGGAAAAATGAGCAGGAGGTGCATGAAGGGTGGACGTTGTCACCTAAAGGTCACGTGCACATCCATAAGTGGGCAGTTGTGAGCAAGCGATAAAATTCTTGTCTGATGAACCTTGTATTTATTTATTTTTATGTTATTTTTTTGCCCTTTCTCCCAGATGCGTTCATTTGATCCCCACAACAACCGTAGGAGGTAAGATGAGGCTGAAAGATAGTGACTGGCCCAAGGTCGCTTCGTGAGCGTCCTGTCCAAGTGGGGACTTGAACCCCTGCTTTGCTGATTCAATGCCCATCTAGGAATATAGCTACCCATCTATGGATACAGCTGCAGAAATTTGGCAGTGAATACTGTGATTGTGGCAGGAGTCTCTTTCAAGCCTTATCCAACTAGAACTATGGGCAAGATCCATCACATGCTGAGTTCTCCACGTGGATGTTTGGGACACATCATGACAGAAATGGATATACATTTGCACATGCATGTGTGTGTGTGTGTATGTCGATGACCGTGGTGTGCAGGGCCGGTGCCAGGCTATTTTGCACCCTAGATAAGGCGAGCTACTTGCACACACACACACACACACACACACACACACACACACACACAAACACACAAAATTGCCAACTTTGATTCAGTTGTTCAAGAAAAGTTTCTGAACTATTATATTTTCCTTTTATTATATTTTTTCTTAAAACAGCTAATTTGTTTAAAACTGTGACCCTTAAAGGGCAGTCCTGCGCCCCTCTGAGGTCTGTGCCTAGTTGGCCTAATGGTAGCGCCGGCCCTGGTGGTGTAATTTCCACCCTGCCTTTCCTTCCAACTAGGGCAGCTATGAAAATTGAATTTATAATGATGGCAATGGTAATGATGATAATGATAATGATAACAACATCAACAATACTATACGCACTTTCCCTAAATCTTCAAATCAGTTTGCATACATTACTTTTGGCAAGCCTTGCAACAACCTTGGAAGGTATGCCCGCTTTTTATGCCCATATTCCAGATTTGGGGGTGGGGGAGGTTAAAGAGAACAACAGCTTCCCTGAGCCATTTAAGTGTGTTTGTAGACAGGGTGAATTTTGAATGGGAGGCTTGCAGGCTTACAGCTCACCCTATTAGCTACTACACTACACCCCATTCACTCCCCTGATGCAACAGATCTCAGTCACACATGCATGTGAGCATATCAAATACAAGAAGCTGCTTTAGGCTAGGATAGGGCAGAGCCACACAGAGGCTTTGGGATGCCCTGAAGGTGCTTTAGGGCGCCCCGAAATCGATGATGTACACCCTACCTTAACCGTTCCAAGAAGAGGCGGAGGAGGAGGAGGAGGAGGCCCCGCATCGCCCCTCACGGGAACGGGATGAAGAGTTGCCGCGCCCGGCGACTTCGCCAGGGAATCAGCTGCCGCCCACCTACCGGTCGGCCTCCTTTTGCTGGCGAAAGAGCCACCCCTCGCTCGCAGGCAGCCGGGCGCGCCTCCTTTCCAGAGTGGGGTTTCTCCATCTCCGGAGCCCCCGCCCCCGCATCCTCGCCCCCTCGCCGGGATCGCCGAGGTGCTCGGTTGGCTGCACTTTAGTGGCGCCTACTCGAGAGTAAGTCCCGCCGCACCTCGGCTCGCACCTTGGCTCGTCGCGCACTGCCCACCCAACGGCATTAGGGCAGCGGTCGGGGTTTTCCTCCTCCTCCTCCACCTCTTCTTGAAACGGTTAAGGTAGGGTGTACATCATTGATTTCGGGGCGCCCTAAAGTGCCTTCAGGGCGTCCCGAAGCCTCTGTGGATCTGGCCTTAGAGTGTCTGTTTAGGCAGCTGTTGTCAGTTTTGTCTGGTGGTGGGTCTCTAGGGTTTTAGGGAGAGGTGTTTTACATTACCTGCTACTTGACCGTTTTAAGTGGAGTTAAGCACATATAAGAGCATAAGAGGAGCCATGCTGGATCAGCACAAGGATCCATCTAGTCCAGCACTCTGTTCACACAGTTGTCGACCAGGAACCCACAAGCAGGATATGGATGCAACTACACCCCCCTGCCCGTGTTCCCCAGCAACTGGTGTATATAGCCTTACAGTCTTTGATACTGGAGGCAGCACTTAGCCATCAGGACTAGTAGCCATTGATAGCTTTCTCCTCCAGGATTTTTTCTAACCCCCTTTTAAAGCCGTCCAAGTTTGTGGCCATCACTACATCTTGTGGTTACTGATTTCCTTGAACCACACTTGCCTTTTGGATGTCGGAGATGGAATCTTTTGCATGCAAAGCATGTTCTTTTATCACTGAGCTACGGAATGAATGAATCATGGTGTCTTTACACAACATAATTTTCAATGGATTTAGAACCAACATGTATTTGGTATCACAGATGAGATTGCCAGAAAAATTGTGACATTTACAGAACAGGGCCCCATAAAACAACCTGCCATTTTACTGAAACTTAGACTGTTGGCAGATTCCACAAGAGTAACCCAATTAGTCTGTAACAATAATCAAATGCCTTTCTCTCTCTCTCTCTTCGCTTCTTCTTTTTTTAAAAAGCAAAATCTCTGTGACGAATAAGGACCCGCTGCACTGGGAAATTCTCCAGTGCCTCTTGAATGAAAGAACAAATGAATGGATGGGAATTGCTGGAAAGCACAGTACTCTTGGGGCAACTGCTGTCAAAGTTGATTATCCAAACCAGTTACAGGATGCATGGACAGAATGAATTGCATGAGTGCAATCCTGGGGGCTATCTATACACAGGGAAAAACCCCATGGGGGCTGCAAATCTGCACTATGCCAGTTACATGCCACAGCCACAGCTTCGCAGCCACCACAGGGCTTTCCCGTGAAGCTATGTATTGAAAAAGCCGGGGACTTACACAATGTTTTCAATATGGCTCTTCTGCTGTCTGATGTTGCTCCAGGTGCCATCTGGGGGGTGGTTCTGGTGGAAGGCGACTGGCAATTGGTTGCCTTCCACCAGGAAGAGGGAGAGGGAACCGCCTGTTCCCAGATAGCTGCCAGAAACCCTGCAATCCCTCCTCAGTGGGAGCTGGCACCAACTTGGTGCCATGAAGTCAGGGCCCTGGTGTTGCATGCAGGATTTTTTACCCCTCCCTCCCAAGCAGTCTTTAATATGTACTGCAGCCAATCCAGGAGACTCTGCACATGTGGTAGTCAGTTTCCACACGGCGATCAATTTTGCTGGCTCAGGGCATAACTCAATGCTTAAAAAGAAAATGCAAAGTCATCTTTTGCCAGGCAATGTGGCCTTCAGAAGCCCGGGATCCTTAGAAAGAAGAATCAGGTTGCAGAATAGATATTTTAGCAATTGCTTACTCACAGAAAAACACACAAAACTAATGAAAGGTTTAAGGTGAAGTTCTTGTTATTTACCAAGGCATTTTTTTTTTAGCATTTTAGCATTCCAGTTGTGTTGTTGTTGTTGTTGTTGTTGTCATTTTAGCTCTGTTGCTTTAAAGATGTTATTGCATTTTAAATTTCTGCACTGCTGCTAGGTTTTCCTCTGGTTGCACTTTTATAATATATATATATATATATATATATATATATATATATATATATATTACAGCATGCTGTATTTTGTGGTTTTAATTTCTGTGAACCGCCCAGAGAGCTTTGGCTATTGGGTGGTATAGAAACCTAATAAATAAATAAATAAATAAATAAATAGCTTAACTAACTGCATTTATTGAAACATCCACTGTGTTACATCTTCTTTCATTACAACACTCCCTTAAATACAATGTTCTTGCTGTAAACTCCAGGGCGGCCACTGTAATGTCCTTGTTCTGCTCCATCAACCACTTGAATCTTGAGGTTTGCTAATGAGCGCACATGATTTATGGAAACATAGAGTTGCCCATGGCAGAAAGCAGGTGTAGGCAGATGGAAGGCAACGAAGTCCACAGTCTGTCCCTGATTTGTTTACATGCTGTGCATTAGTGGCATATCCTTGTACTTTGGCCTGCACCTAGGGATGTTGTGAGAACCCAACTGAGCCTGGGGGTCCGGCAGACTTCCCTATGTCTGTCCCCCACTCACAGAGGTGTTCCTCTCCCCCAGACCTGCTCACTAAGTGCCCGGGTCTGGCAGGCATCCGTCCCCCATAGCGAGCCACCAATTGCGTAGAAATGGTGACTTGGAAATTTCCATAAAAGTAATGTTGCATGAATGGCAGCCATAAAGAAGCCATTTATGCAAAATTGCAGGCGTAAATGCTCCAGGACATTATGAAATACTGGCTTGGATCAAAGAAATGAGCAGTTAGAAATATTACAGGCAAGCTATTCTAAAAATACCAGTAGGGTTTTCAAGCTTGGAGTGCTCCCCTGTTAAAGGGGTTTGCTTCATTTGATGTTTCTCCATATAAAACAAACAAACAAACAAACTCCAAACCCTGCATATAGAAAACTAGTATGTGAGGAATTAAACTAGGCTAGATTTCTCCTCGACATCTAGTTTTCTGCTCCATGACAACTAGCTTTCTGTCTGCATGGATTTTTTTTGTATGGGAGGTAAATTATGTGAGACTACCTGCAATCAAACGGTATAGCCTTGACACAAGTTTCCTACCCCCATTGAGAGTGAGGACTACATTAACACCGGTAACTTGCAGTCCCATAAGGCAAACTTTAAAAGAAGGCTGAGTGGAGTTCAACTTTGAAATCCAAAGTTTTCATAAACAGGAGTTCTGAACCGAAGAGACTAGATTATGTTGGCTCAGAATACGGCTTATTTTACTGACTGTGTCAATGGCCAGGCCTTTTCTCACGTGGCTGATTTTGTGGTTATCTCATCTTTATATAAAACACAGCCAAGATTTTCTTTTTTCCTCTCAAACTTGGCTATTTGGACTTGTTTGGAATCAGATTACAATTTCATGAAAATAAAATTCAGAAGAACTCATTGTGCCTAACCAATATAAATTTAGCAGAGGCGTCCATCTTCTTTCTGGCTTTCCTTGTCCAAATTATATTTGACTTACCTTATTTTATGTTATTGCATAAACCAGTCTTTTACAATATATACATGGCAGAGAGATCCATCAGCTTTCATATAATAAACCATATAATGTAATAATTTGCTTTTTGGTTTGAGAATTGGGAATTAACTGAGTTTAAATAGACCACATTTAAAGCATGTTTTATTCAACAACAAGCATTTGTATATTCCATGTAGCCTGGAGCAAACCCAATAAGTATAATACATCTGTGTTTAGGATTTGTAACTTGATCTAAGAGAGAGAGAGAGAGAGAGAGAGAGAGAGGTATATAGAAGAAAGTAATAATAACAGATGGATTTGTGTACATTAGAAGAAAAGAATCTGCCAGAATATAACTGTGGCACAGCTGGGCTTCAATGGAAAGACTCTGTACAACTCTAATCAGCAATGTTTTCTCCCAAGGACCATCTTGAGAAGAAGCAACGGGCAATGGGTCAGCATCTCAACACCCTTTCCTTCAAAGCAAAGACGAAGGGCTCTTTCCTGTCAAAACCTGCATTCCCTCAGTGAGCACGGGCAGAGCCCGAATTGGGTGGGACCAGAGCCTAAAGTGGGTGAAGCTATGGATGTGACCACGACCATTGTTCAAGATACAATGAAAAAAATTACATCTGCATCCAGGCATTCTCCTTCCCTCCATCAACTTTATAGTTGGGGGCAGAGCAGGACAGAGTAAACACTATCAATAACCTGGCATGGAGCAAGCGAAGGGAGAAAGGAAGTTGCTGAAACTCCCCACAGCGTAGGCAGGGGGCAAACCAATACCCAGTAGACTGCCACCACCCCTTTATGTTCAGCTTCTGGAACTCCACATTTGGCCCGCCAACTGGGGGTTCCCCACCTCTGCTTTAAAGTGGTGTGCTGTTAAGTTGTAACCAGCCTACGTGGTCAGAAATGTTTAAATACATTATATAAAGTATAAAACCATTCAGTAAGCATCAGCCAAACCATCCGAGACCTGACCAAAAAGACACGTTACACGTTGCCAAATGGCTGAGAGAAGAGGGCAGTTTTAACCTGGTGATGAAAATAGGAAAATGGAAGTGCCAGGTGGGCCTCATCAGGGAGATCATTCCATAAATGGGGGCCCATTATCGAGGATGCCCTCTCCCTTGTTGCCACCCTCCAAGCCTCCCTCTGAGGAGGGCCTTGGATGCAGGCCGTAGACTGCATGATTTCCATTTCAAAGTCTCAATCCCTTGACATCTCTAGTTGAGGAGGAAGGACCATAGATTTATTTATTATTACATTTATATCCAACCTCTCTTCCTTCATGGAACTCCACGTGGCTACATGTAGTACCCAGGTGGTCTCCAAGCACTGACCAGACTTTGACCTACTTAGCTTCAGCAAAGTGGCTGCTTCATGTGCCTGCAGACGATACCCTGGGCATGGTGGTAGAGATTTGTGGTACAGTACATATTTGGCATGCATAAGCCCCCAGGGAAGGACCTCTGTCCAAGATTTCACAGAGCTGCTGCTGGACAGAATAGAAAATACCAGGTTGGAGGCCATGGACCAAAGTTCCGACCTTCCACAAGCCAGCTTCCTATGTTTCTTCAGGGGTTAACACTGCCATTTCCTTCCAAATCCACTTTTTTCCTCCTCTGACCCAAATGTGCAGGCAGCTCCCAAAATCCAGGGCAGCACCGACACGCTGGCGTTCCATCTGAAATGTTTTCTTTCGTGTTTTTTATAAGAATAAGAAACCATTTTGGTTGCGCCCGCTACTTCTGCCTTCCATGGTTTTGCTTTTCAATCCAGCAATTGCTGGAGATAAGATAAAAGTGATTTGATTTCTGTCTCTCAGGATTAGACATCAGAACATTGTGCGATGTCCAGGCCGAGATGATGTTAACTGTTTTGCGCTGTGATTAAGTGCTATGATATCGCTGAGCCTGGGATTTAACTAACAAATGCCTGTGCTTCCTGATGCAGAGAAGATAGTATTGTTGAAAGAAAAGCATTTGGAAATCCCTGTTAAGGGAGAAGGGATTAAAAAGCAACTGGATATTTTGTTCTTTGAATGGGGCGCAGTTAATGGTGCATATAAATTAAAAGGATCTGCCGTGGTTTTACTGGCTGAAGTGTCTGCTTTGACGCAAGAGGCAAGGAGGAAAAGGGCAGGGGGCTTAAAAAGAAGATTTCGTTTCCCTCGGCGGCCTTGCTAGATCATAATAGCAATTGAGAATGACAGGTTAGACAGGCGTCAGGGATTGCCGGAATGATGAATGCCTTCATTTGAGGAAAATCAATTGAGGTTGTCCTCTGGTAGTGAACGATCAGTAGGAAAACTGAGACGAGAACAGTTTCTGGTGAGATCTAGTAATTTCCCATCACAAAACTTGGTGCAGAGATAACTCTATAAAGCTTTTCTGGGCAGGAGGCCTTCTTGGGAGGTGGCAATGTTGCAGATAGCTAATGCTGAAGGCACACCAGGCATTTGTCATCGAGGGGCGACAGGGTAACTTTGTGATGGCAAATATCCAATTAAAACCTAGTGATGGCAACTTTGTAGTGATGGTAAATTGTAGTGCTCAGCTTGGACTGCATTGAGTCAGGCCAGTTCATGAATTTTCCAGGCATTTTGTGCACCCCCCCCCCCCACACACACCTGCAAGTTCCACAATTTGCACAAATTACCACACGATTTGTGCAAATTCTGCTGAAAATTGTGCAAATTGCTCAGAAATTTGTACAATTTGCTCAGAAATGTGCAAAAAATGTTCCCGGAGCTCAGGGAAAAGCCCTCAGCTTGGCTCACAAATGCAAATCGAGTCATACATGCTGCAGAACTCTGTCAAGTGAAAAAAGAACTGGATCTCAAGCTGGGTGAGAGGAAGGGAGGGAGGTTGAAGCTGAGCCCCCCAATGATGTCTAATAAGTGCCTCTAATAAACATTATTATTATTATTATTATTATTATTATTATTATTATTATTATTACGTTTCTTAATATGTTCAGCACATATAATTCTGCTTTTTCTCTAAAGATCTTGACTAATGCAGTTTGTGAATCTCTGCCAGGATTATACTATAGCTGCTTTATGATATATTTCCCTTCTTGTGTTTGGAAAAAGCAAGCAGTGAAACGGAGAAAAAACGGCCACTGACACTTTGAAATGACAGAAAGGCAGGAGGGTGATGATCCTAAGTTCCACAGTTCAAGAAAACTTCAGTGCCGTTTGTGTGTCTCACACTCACATTTCCCTTCTCCATTATAGATGGATATCCTACAATAACTTTGTGACATTTTTATCTTAAGAACATGAGAAGTGCCATGCTGGATCAGACCAAGGGTCTATCTAGTCCACACAGTGGCCAACCAGCCATTGGCCAGGGATGAACAAGCAGGACATGGTGCAACAGCACCCTCCTGCCCATGTTCCCCAGCAACTGGTGCACACAGGCTTACTGCCTCCAATACTGGAGGTAGCACACAACCATCAGGGCTAGTAGCCATTGATAGCCTTTGCCTCCAAGAATTTATCCACCCTCTTTTAAAGCCATCCAAATTGGTGGCCAACACTACATCTTGTGGGAGTGAGTTCCATAATTTAACTATGTGCTGTGTGAAGAAATACTTCCTTTTATTTGTCCTGGATCTCCCACTAATCAGCTTCATGGGGTGACCCTGGGTTCTAGTATTTTGCAAGAGGGAGAAAAATCTCTCCCTATCCACATTCTCCACACCATGCATCATTTTGTACACCTCTATCATGTCTCCTCTTAGCTTCCTTTTTTCCAAGCTAATCAATCCCAGCTGATGTAACCTTCCCTCGTAGTGGAGATGCTCCAGCCCCTTAATCATTTGAGTTGCCCTTTCCTACACTTCTTCCAGCTCTATAATATCCATTTTTAGGTGTGGTGACCAGAACTGTACACAATATTCTAGGTGTGGTCGAACCATAGATTTGTATAAGGGCAGTATGATACTGGCCATTTTATTCTCAATTCCTTTTCTTATAATGCCTAACATGGAGTTTGCCTTCTTTACAGCGGCCGCACACTGGGTGGACATCTCCCCTCCCCTCCAAGGAGCTGAGGGTAGGATGCATGGTTCCGCCCCCTATTCATTTGATCATCTGTGAGCTCGGTTAGGCTGAGAGCACGGTCAGGCCTAAACTGCCTGCCTACAACTGGTACCCTCTGCAGACCATGCCATCAGTGCCCCTCCACCCCACCCCAAACCCTAAGGGCAGATCTAGGTTTTTGGTAAACCGGGAAACTTTTCCCCTCTATTCTTTAATTTATTTTTAATGGTATTTATTTAAACAGAGCCATAATTATTTTTGATTGATTGATTGATTGACTGCATTTTTATGCCACCCAATAGCTGAAGGTCTCTGGGCAGTTCACATTTTATTTTTCTCTCTATTTGTCCAACCAGTGTTTCTGAGATCAGATAAAATGGGAACAATTTGGCACCCCAGGCTACTGCCTAGTTTGCCTAGATGGACAGCTGCCCCTGGCTGAGAGATGGTGACGGCCCCAAGATCACCCATAGCTGAGTAGGGATCTGCACCTGACTCTCCCCAGCGCTAGTCCAACACTGCAGTCATTACTAGGGATGTGCTCCGCTCCGATTAGGAGCGTAGAAGCAGTAGCGGATTGGCCTGCTCCGCCTTACCCAGAGGCGGAGTAGGAGCGGACCGCGGACCCCCTAGAAGCAAGGCGAAGAGAAGCGACCATTTTTCGGAGCTCCGAGTTCAGTCGGAGCGCTCCGGTCGCCATCTTGAAAACATTTCGCCATAGGATTGCATTGCGGCAAATAATCGCGCATAACTACATTGTTTTTGAAGCTATCGTTCTGGAAATTCTTGTGCACAGAGAGTCGTGGATGGGGGTCATTTTGAGACCACTCTCACCTCTCTGCGTGCTGTGGTTCACGTGCAATAATTTTTTAAAAATCGGGTCAACCGCGGGGCTCAAACGGCGTTTCGGCTTTTCGCCCATAGGATTGCATTGAGGGAAAGAATCGGGGATAACTGGGGGGGGGGTTAAGCTATCGTTCTGAAAATTCTTGTGCACAGAGAGTCGTGGATGGGGGTCATTTTGAGACCACTCTCAACTTTCTGCGTGCTGTGGTTCACGTGCAATATTTTTTTAAAAATCGGGTCAACCGCGGGGCTCAAACGGCGTTTCGGCTTTTCGCCCATAGGATTGCATTGAGGGAAAGAATCGGGGATAACTGGGGGGGGGTTTAAGCTATCGTTCTGAAAATTCTTGTGCACAGAGAGTCGTGGATGGGGGTCATTTTGAGACCACTCTCAACTTTCTGCATCGTACGGGTCGCGGGCTAGAAGTTTTTTAAAAATCGGCGGGAAAAATACCTTTTTCAAAGGGCTGAGGGGCAGAGTCAGCTCCCGGTCATGATGATCCCAAAGTTGGAGGAGGGCATAGGCAAAACAGGTAACTTGGGATTCTGGGAAACTTCTCTTTCTTCATCTGAACGGGCTTTTCCCCGTGTTTTTTAACACAGTAGCCCCACCAAATGCACAAACACAACCTGAAATCATATACTAAGCCAAGAATAAGAGATAGAAAACACAGCACTGCTCCCCACCCTAACCTTGGTGAACAACTGAATCGATGTGGTGCAAGGGGATGAGCTCCCCTAGGGCATCTCATCGTGGACGTGCCCCCACTCTCTCCTGCACTGGAAGGCCATAGAGCCTTCCAAAGAGAGTAAAACGGTGGAGCAATGCCTATCATGAGTTGAAGTGAATGGTCACTTTTCAGTGGTGGAGCAATGCCTGTTATGAGTTGAAGTGAGCGTTTTACTTCTTCTCAGAGCTGTTGGTGGCTGTCTTGAACTGGCAGCTACTTCCCCCTCCCCCGGGCACGTCCCCCTATTGCTGGTAAAAGACAGATATAGCCTTTTTTTTTTAATTCTTCTTGCTGTTTATTGAGCAACACTGCTGCTTTTAATTCCACCCCTCCTTTGTTTATTGATTGATTTATTCCATTTTATATGCATTACTGGCTTATCCTTGGCTCCCTTCCTTATGCCCCCAGAAATGCCAGCTGCATGCCTGCCTGCCTTCCCTCCCTCCTCCCCTGCCCACCTCGCAGGGATGTTGTGTGTGGGGTGCCCGATTTTCAAAAATTCGCCAAAAATCAGGGGATGATGGGATTGCCTTGAAACTTGGCGTGTGTGTGTATACGCCCATGAGGTGTCATGGTGCCAAACGTGAGGTTTCTAACTTCAACGGAAAAAAAGTTGTTTACTTTTTTAGCTTTCAATGCAACCCTATGGGGGGGCAAAAACGGAGCTCCGGATCCGGATCCGGAGCTCCGAGCGGAGCGGAGCGGAAGTGGGCGGAGCGGGGGTGGGGCGGAGCGACCCGCTCCGAAAAATGGCGGATCTGCAAGTGAAGCGGAGCGGGGGGTCCGTGCACACCCCTAGTCATTACACCACCCTGGGTCTCTGTTTTCCTTATACTCTCTTATAGATGCATTTTGAAAATGCCCAGGGAAATGTGAGTTCAGAATCGGGAGGCAGAACTGCTTCACGTGCTTGAAAACAACACGTGTGGATTTGAAAATGAAGATATTATATGAGGGCACATTTCATGGGGCCGAGATTGGCCCTGGTTCCTCAGTGTGTTTACATTTCTTTATAATAAAAAATTGAGTTCATTTATAAAGTTCATTAACTACTTTTTATTTATAAACACTGTATATTGTTTAAACTTATACACATACCCCCATATATATGTATATATTCCAGATGTATTCCTATATACAACAATTAGTAGATCTGGATGGGGGATGTGCAGCCCCTTCTATGTCAAAAGACATATCAAGCCAGATCAGTGGGCTCTAGGTGAACATCATGCAGACATGTATCCAGATCAGTTGTGGATAAGCAAGCTGGATTCGACATATGAGATAAAAATAAAATGCAAGAGATAAAAATAATGAAATAGCATTAATGCCTTTATACTAGATCAGCTTTCTAAACAAGCCCATAAAATTACTAACTTACAAAAGCATAATGATCTGCTAAGAACCCAGTACCCTGCTGTGTTTCCTTGCTGTTTGTGGAAGGAAGAATATAGGCTACCAGTATCTTAAGGAATAATAACAACAACTACTACAACAACAACAGAGTCCAACCAAACCCCCTGCTCCATGCGGGGATCCCCATTAAGCATACCTGACAGATGGCTGTCCAGCTGCCTCTTGAAGGCCTCTAGTGTGGGAGAGCCTGCAACCTCCCTACGTAACTGGTTCCATTGTCATACTGCTCTAACAGTCAGGAAGTTTTCCTGATGTCTGATAACAAGATTCTACTGAGAGGACTGGTGGAGAAGAGATGTAGAAACCAGTCTTTCTCCACCAGCCCACTTGTTTTCTGTGCTGGTCATGGAGGAAGGGTCTCCCCATCATCTATGGGAAGAATCCTATTTTGAATAGATCAATTGAAATGAATGAGATTTAAATTAGCCATGACAAACTTAAGTTCATTCATTTCACTGGGTCTACTCTAAGTAGGACTTTACTTGGATTCTACCTATGAAAATGAAGCATATTGGTAAGAAGGAATGGATTGTTCTGAGGCCTTAGCTCAACCAGCCTTTATCCCGGGGCGAACCCTGGGATCATCCCTGTGCATCCAGATGACGCACAGGGCATCCCGGGATCAGGGAGGGATCATCCCTCCCTGGCCCTGGGATATAGCCCTACACTTTGGGTCCACTTTTTCCACGGTCCCGGCCTGAGCATGGGACCACAGAACGTGTGGCCCATTGCCATGGCTTGAGCTGGCTCCACGCGATTACTCGCGCGGAGCTGGGAGCCGTGCACAGGCTGCAGCACTCCTCAGGAGCGCTGCACCCATTGGGGATAGGGTGAGGGGAGCAGAGAAATTATTTTTTTTTTAAAAAAAAAACACCACCCTTACGTTTCCTCTCAAGCGCTTGTGCGCTACCAGCCCTTTAAGAATAAAAAAATGGCGGGCGCAACGCTTCTCTTCTTGAGGTCATCATGCCTTGCATGTAAGCGAGGGCAAGACCTTGCGTTATTCACAACGCGAGGTCTCCCCTCCTCTCCCCCGGACTTTACTGCAGGTCTAGCTAAGGCCTGAGTCTCCTCTACCAACCTGCTGCATTTCTATGCTGGCCCCAGAGGATGGGCAGCCCTTTCCTCCACAGCCATCATGGAAACCATCCTCCACCAGTCCACTCCCTAGCCAGCATGGGATTACTTGTCACCCTGGCAACCAGGTGAGCAGGTAAGCCAGATATATAAGGGGAATATCTGTTTATTTATAACTAGGGATGGTAAGAATTTTGCTTGGTTTGAGCTTTTTTAAAAATGAGTTTACCAACATTTCTTCATAAAAAAATTGAAAAGGACTTGAGATGTTAAAAAAATCCAAATATGGGAGAAAGCAAAACCGACAGATACATCCATTCTGGCCCAGGGCACGTGGTAGAAAGAGTCTTTGGTGGAAAGGGACTGGTGAGCATCTTCACTTGCTTCCCCCACTCACCACCTTGGGGCCAGATAAATCTTGCCACTGGAAGATAAGAGGAAGAGACCGAATAATGTCACAACTTATCTGGGCCTTGAAGGAGGAATGCCAATCTTTACCTCCGCAAGTGAGAGATAGGGAAACAACTATGAGAGGAGACCTAGGCCTGATCTACACCAAGCAAGATGGTTTGAAAACTGGTTTGAAAACTGTATATGGAGTATGTTATGGGCCCCAATAGTTGTCAATACCATTATAAGCCATTTTAAAACATTAAGTTAGATCCTGCCCTAGGAAGGCTGACGAAAATGAGAGGTGTGGCTGCTAACCATTGTTTGTAGGCTAGTTGTGTGGAACCCATATGGAACGGTGATCTATTAATCTTTTTTTTTGTGGGGGGAGTGTTTCTTATATTTCTGTGTTACGCTTTATTTTCTCTCTTGTGCTCACTTGTCAGGTTAGGTTAGAGCGCAATCCTATGAATTGTGCTCTCCGCGAGCAGACGTCCCCGAATTCAGAGGCATCCTATCATACAACACAGGGCAGGAGGAGCAGTGGAGATGATCTTTGCCTCACCGCCTTCTCACCTTGCAGATTTTGCCAGGCTTTTCAGTTTGTCTAGTGAGGCTCAGAGGGGGAGGGAAGAAGGGTGAAGGAGTAACATGTATCCTGGCCTCTCCGGTCTCTTCCGCTCCCCACCCTTGAAACGCCGCTTTACCTCTTTTTCCGAGGTCACTTTTCCAACCTTGGGGGGGGGGGCAGGTGGTTCTTTCTGCTCCAAATGCAAGGGTATGTGAGGAGGATGGTTGGATCTCTGATGTCCCCTTCTGAGGTTGGAGTGCTCTCTCTGACCTCAAACGGGGGAATCCGAACAATTCTATGGTCCCTAAGATGCTCACCGAAAGGCCATAGGATTGCTCTCTTCATTTATTTATACTGTTTTATTGTCTATTGTATTCATTGAGAGATTCAAGCCTTGTCTTGTTTGGATCTTCATCAGCATCCAAAAATAAGGATGTGACAACACATAGAGAAATAACCGATCAGTTAGTATACAGAACCATGGATCAGTTGGAGAAACCACTTGTCTAATGATCTTTACTTTACCAAATAGTCTACTTGAATACAAAATGGAGCACCTCAGTTTGAAGCAACCTGTTCTTAGAGGCAGAACTTCAAATCACTCCGGTTTTAAGAACAACAAAGAGTCTTGTGGGCACCTTAAAGACTAACACATGTTGCTATGGCATACATTTTCATGGATTAGAGCCCAATTCTGCAGATGCAACATCTTGCATCCGATGAAGCGGGCTCTAGTCCATGAAAGTTCATGCCATAATCACATCTGTTAGTCTTTAATATGCCACAAGAT